>NC_050576.1:322723416-323349916 GCF_011100635.1 Trichosurus vulpecula | reverse complement strand
TTTTCATGACTGCCCTGATATTCTAGAACCAGAGAGTAAAATAGAAATCAAAAGAATCTACTTATCACCTCCTGAAAGACATCAGAAAATGAAAACTCCCAAGAATATGATAGCCAAATTCCAAATATTGCAAGCCTCTGGAGAGAAACAATACAAATAATGAGGAGTCACAGTCAAGATAGTACAAGAATTAGTAGCTTCTGCATTAAAAGATTCAAGGGCTTGGAATGTGATATTATGGAGGGCAAAGGAGCAAAGATTACAACCAATAATCACCTACCCAGAAAAATTTCCCATAATTGTTCAGGGCAAAAAAAAAGGAATATGCAATGAAATAGAAGACTTTCAAGTGTTCTGCATGAAAACACCAGAGCTGAATAGAAAATTTGACTTTCAAATATTTGACTTAAGAGAAGCATTAAAAGGTAAATAGGAAAGAGAAATCTTAAGGGACTCAGGTTTAAACTGTTTACATTACTACATGAGAAGATGATACTTGTAACTCATAAGAACTTTCTTATTATTAGGGCAGTTAAAAGGAGTATAAAAAGACAAAGGAAACAGGTGTGAGTAAATCTATTGAGATGGTATCTAAAAGAGTGAAACTAAAGGGTGAGAAAGAGGAATACACTGGGAGAAAAGGAAAGGGAGAGTTAAAATGGGGTAAATTATCTCACATAAAAGAGGGAAGAAAGATTTTTACAGTAGAGGGAAAGATGGGAGAGGTGGCAGGGAATGCTTGAATCTTATTCTCATTGTAATTAGCTCAAAGAGGGAATTACATACACACTCAATTGGCTATGAAAATCTATCTTACCCCACAGTAAAGTAGGAGGGGAAGGGGAGAAGCAAAGGGGGTGCTCATAGAGAGCAGATTGGGGGAGGGGGTAGTCAGAAGCAAAACACTTTTGAAGAGGGACAGAGTAAAAGGAGAGAAAGGATAGAATATATAGGGTGGAGGAGGAAATAGGATGGAGGGTAATACCATTAGCAATCACAACTGTGAAAAATATTTTGAAGGAAGTTTCTCTGATGAAGATGGCATCTCTTAAACACATAGAAAAATTAGTCAAATTTATAAAAATAAGAGCTTTTCCTATTCACAAATGATCAAAAATATAAACAGTCAGTTTTCAGATGAAATAATTGAGGCTACCTATAGCCATATAAAAGAAATGTTTTAAATCACTATTGATTGGAGAAATGAAAATTAAAACAATTCTGAATTACTGCCTCGCACCTATTAAATTGGCTAATAGGACAGAAAAGGAGAATGACAAATACTGGAGGGAATGTGGGAAAATTGAAACACTACTGGTGGAGTTGTGAACTGATTCAAATATTATGTATGGTAATTTGGAACTATGTCCAAACATTTATAGCAGCTGTTTTCTGGTGACAAAGAACTGGAAATTTAGGGGATGCCTATCAGCTAGGGAATAGCTGAACAATTTATGGTAGATGAGTGTGGTGGAATATTATTGCACTAAAAGAAATGATAAGCTAGATACTCTCAGAAAAACCTGGAGAATTACATGAACTGATGCAAAGTGAAATCAGTAGAACCTGGAGAACAGTGTACAAACAAACAACAATAAGGTAAGATAATCAACTGTAACTGACTTAGCTATTCTCAGCAATACAATGATTCAAGACAACTCTGAAGGACTTATGAGGAAAAATTCTATCCATCTTCAGAGAAAGAACTGATGGAATCTGGATACAGATTCGAGCACACTCTTCTTTACTTCTTTTTTTTTTACTTTAATTTTAATTTATTTATTTAACATATTTAGTTTTCAGCATTGATTTTCACAAGAGTTTGAATTACAAATTTTCTCCCCATTGCTACCCTCCCCAGCCACTCCAAGATGGCATATATTCTGGTTGCCCTGTTCCCCAGTCAGCCCTCCCCTCTATCACCCCACTCCCCTCCCATCCCCTTTTCCCTTCCTTTCTTGTAGGGCAAGATAAATTTCTATGCCCCATTGCCTGTGTATCTTATTTTCTAGTTGCACGCAAAAACTTTTTTTTGTTGTTTTTGAACATCTGTTTTTAAAACTTTGAGTTCCAAATTCTCTCCCCTCTTCCCTTCCCACCCACCCTACCTAAGAAGTCAAGCAATTCAACATAGGCCACATGTGTATCATTATGGATAACCCTTCCACAATACTCATGTTGTGAAAGAGTAGCTATATTTTGCTCCTTCCCAACTCATCCTGCTTTATTGAATTTTCTCCCTTGACCCTGTCCCCTTTCCAAAGTATTTGTTTTTGATTACCTCCACCCCCATCTGCCCTCCCTTCCATCATCCCCCCCTTTTTTTATCTTCCTCCCTCTTCTTTCCTGTGCGGTAAGATACCCAATTGGGTATGTATGGTATTCCCTCCTCAGGCCAAATGTGATGAAAGCAAGGTTCACTCATTCCCCCCTCACCTGCCCTCTCCCCTTCTCCCACAGAACTGCTTCCTCTTGCCACCTTTATGCAAGATAATCCATCCCATTCTATCTCTCCTTATCTCTCTCTCTCAGTTTGTTGCTCTCTCATCCCTTAATTTGATTTAATTTCTTTTAGATATCTTCCCTTCATCTTCAACTCACCTTGTGTCTGCTCTCTCTCTCATATGTATACACACACACACACACACACACAGATATATACATACATACACATTCACTTATATGTATACATATATATATATATATATATATATATACACATATGTATATGCATATTCCCTTCAGCTACCCTAATACTGAGGTCTCATGAATCATACATGTTATCTTTCCATGTAGGAATGTAAACAAAACAGTTCAACTTTAGTAAGTCCCTTCCAATTTCTGTTTCTTGATTACCTTTTAATGCTTCTCTTGATTCTTGTGTTTGAAAGTCAAATTTTCTATTCAGCTCTGGTCTTTTCACTGAGAAAGCTTGAAAGTCCTCTATTTTATTGAAAATCCATATTTTGCCTTGGCACATGATACTCAGTTTTGCTGGGTAGGTGATTCTAGGTTTTATCTTAGCTACATTGCTCTCCGGAATATCGTATTCCAAGCCCTTTGATCTCTTACTGTAGAAGTTGCCAGATCTTGGGTTATTCTGATTGGGTTTCCACAATACTCAAATTGTTTCTTTCTGGCTGCTTGCAGAATTTTCTCCTTGATTTGGGAGCTCTGGAATTTGGCGACAATATTCCTAGGAGATTTCTTTTTTGGATCTATTTGAGGAGGCGATCGGTGGATTCTTTCAATTTCTATTTTGCCCTGTGGCTCTAGAATACCAGGGCAGCTCTCCTTCTTAATTTCTTGAAAGATGGTATCTAGGCTCTTTTTTTGATCATGGCTTTCACGTAGTCCAATAATTTTTAAATTATCTCTCCTGGATCTATTTTCCAGGTCAGTGGATTTCCCAGTGAGATATTTCACATTGTCTTCCATTTATTCATTCCTTTGGTTCTGTTTTATAATATCCTGATTTCTCATAAAGTCACTAGCTTCCACTTGCTCCAATCTAATTTTTAAAGTAGTATTTTCTTCAGTGGTCTTTTGGACCTCCTTTTCCATTTGGGTAATTCTGCCTTTCATGGCATTCTTCTCCTCATTGGCTTTTTGGAGCTCTTTTTCCATTTGAGTTAGTCTTTTTTTTAAGATGTTGTTTTCTTCAGTGTATTTTTCAGTATTTTTTTGGGTCTCCTTTAGCAAGTCATTGACTTGTTTTTCATGGTTTTTTCACATCCTTCTCATTTCCCTTCCCAATTTTTCCTCTACTTCTCTAACTTGCTTTTCCAAATCCTTTTTGAACTCTTCCATGGCCTGGGACCAGTTCATGTTTTTCTTGGAGGTTTCTGTTGTAGGCTCTTTGACTTTGTTGACTTCTTTAGGGTGTATGTTTTGGTCTTCTTTGTCACCAAAGAAAGAATGCAAAGTCTGAGACTGAATCTGAGTGCGTTTTCGCTGCCTGGCCATATTCCCAACCAACTAACTTGACCCGTGAGTTTTTCAGTGCGATATGACTGCTTGTAGACTAAAGAGTTCTATGTTCCACATTTGGGGGGGGGGGAGTTGCCAGCTCTGTCACACCAGCACTACTCCTTCCCCAAGAACCCCCAACCCGGACTGGGCTTAGATCTTCAGCAGTCTGTGCACTCCTGCTCTCATCCGCCACTTAATTCCTCCCACCAGGTGGACCTGGGGCCAGAAGCAACAGCATCTATAGCTGCTCCACCTCCACTGCCCCCGGGGCTGGAAGCCAAAGCGTGAACTCCTTCCACTCTTGCAGCTCTTCCCACTAACCTTCTCCGCTGTCTTTGGTGTTTGTGGGTTGAGAAGTCTGGTAACTGTTGCAGCTCACTGATTCAGGGTGGTAGGGCACATTCTGCCTGGCTTCTGGTCTGGTTGGTCTGCGCTCCTCACGCTGGGCTCTGCTCCAATCCGCTCCCAGCTCCCAGCTCCGCGTGTGATAGACCTCACCCAGAGACCATCCAGGCTGTCCTAGGCTGGAGCCCTGCTTCCCTCTGCTGTTTTGTGGGTTCTGCAGTTCTAGAATTGGTTCAGAGCCATTTTTTATAGGTTTTTGGAGGGACTCAGCAGGGAGCTCATGCTGGTCCCTGCTTTCCAGTCACCATCTTGACTCTGCCCCCGAATAGTCTCTTCTTAACTTCTTTAAATTTTTCTTGGGTTTTTATTTCAGTCTGTGTTTTCTTTTGCAACATAATTAATATGTAAATATATTTTGCATGACTACATATCAAATTGCTTCCCATCTCAATGCCAGGGGTGGGGTGTATGGGAGAGAATTTGGAACTCAATTTAAAAAAAAAAAGAAAATTGTTTTTACATGTAATTGGGGGAAATTATATTTATATGAACATACATACCATACACACACAAATATATATTCATGTGTGTGTATATATAAATACTACATATCTGCATATGTATACATATATACATATATGTGTGTATATATATATATATATATATGACATTTCTAAAAAGAAGTAATGTTTTGTCAAGGTTTTAGAAAGACCAAAGTGTCATCTTTCATTCAGCAATGAATCCCCATGATATACTCTTATATATAGTATATAATTAATAACAAAATTAACTGAATAGAGTGGATGCTTATATATGATTTTAATATTTCATTATAATTTAATTGATTAGATATAAATAACAAAAAGTTCTACAACTAAGTCAGTATTTCTCCAATTTTTTATTAACTTCCTATTATTTGCAAGGTATTGTGTTAGACATCAGAGTTACACAGTTTTAAAAAATTGGTTTCTTTATTTTGATTGAAAAAAAAGCTGATATCACTATTTTGTATGATGTGGACTTTTTCTAGAAAGGATCCTCCTAAATCTTTTTATTGATAAATTTGACATGAGCTGACCATGACATTCAAGGCTTTGAATCAGAGATTTTTCTCCAGGTGCTCCATGAAGAGAATATAACAAGTCAGAGAATATAAGTAAAACCTCTTACTTTCCTTAGGGTTGTTGTTTTTTGGGTTTTTTTGTTTTTTTCCAAAATGAGCACAATCCCCACGAGTATGAGAAGAGCACACTCTGGGTCATTAATAACATCTTAGAGACCTTTGTCTGAGAGCTAATTAGTTGAGTCTCATTTATACCAAGTACTTCTTTTTGGTGGGGTGGTTGGGGAGTCCCATACTTGTTCTGGATTCTTGTTCTGGATTCTTTGGAGTTGGTTTGCTTCCTTTGTGCTAACTGGCTTGTTCTATATTGCCTTTGTCCTTGCTTTTGAGAGAATTCCGTACACCCTCCTAGTTCTTTTGGGTTTAGACTTTCCCACCAAGATGGGAAGTTTGCTTTTTTGTTGTTGTTGTTGTTCCTTGATTCCGCACCCCCCATATTATTGTTTTTTTTAATTTAATTAAAACTTTTGTTATTTGATAAATGTTTTGTTCTACTGTAGGACCTTGTAAATAATGGAGTTATGAAAACTTTGTAACTTGTTGTTAATTTGTTTTATTCAGGTAAATTTATACTTGGGTGAGTGTAATTTCTGGGGCTTAATTATGATAGGTCAAAAGGATAAAAAAACTGATGAGTGAACTGCTGAAACTTAACATAGAATGATCTCTTGATCTCTAAGATGGAGCAACTATGTTATGGAGCATTAGCCACTGAGCCAGGAGAAAGGAATATCCTATTGAGAATACTTAAAAGGAGAAATAACTTTTTACTCTCCTTCTCCTCCTTTTCTTCCCCCTCTATTTTGGTCTCTCCATCTCTGAACTTCTCTATACCTTTTTCTCTGTCCCCTTTTCCATCTCTTCTCTCTGTCTCTGCCTCTTTGTCCCTCTCTTTCCCTCTCTCTTCTCTCTTTTCTGTCTCCTTTGCTCTTTTTAGTCCACATTTCCTAACTCATCTCTTGTGACTATACCATCTACCCTTCTACCACTCTACCTCTTCATTTCTACCATTTAGCTTCCTTAACTTTGTTCAAGCCTCATCTAAAGTCTCACCTTCTTCAAGAAACGTGTTCTGGTCCACTTTAATCATAGTGCTTTCTCTCAGAGAATCTCTCCAATTTTTCTTGCACATATGTTTGTAAATAGTTATTTTCATGCTATCTCATTATCTGTATTAGTATGTGAGTTACATGAGATCAGGAACTGTTTTTCTTCTCCTTCCTTTCTTTGTATCTCTAGTACTTATCATGGAACCCTACATGTAGTGTCATTTAAAAATACTTCTTAATTATCTTGACCCCAACTCAACCCCGGTAGCAATAATGGTGGCTACATAAACACTATAGTGAGTACTTGTGCTTGCCTGAGACTCAGTATGAAGGCCCAGACACTTTTTTACTTTATGTTTCATTCTCTGAGCTATAGTACACAGATCCCTGAGATGGATGTTTCCATTTATGATGGCTACTCAGAGATCTCAAGAGGTTCAGAGTCATTGAGATGTCCTGGTAATGATTGACTAGTAGGTTGTGCATCCTGAACCTACACCCTACACAGAGAACATGATAAGTAAGAGGATGAGACATGCTGTGTTTTTCTTGCCAGTGGATATGAACCTTAAATGAGTTGCTTAGGCAGTGCAGGCTGAAGTAAAAAGTAATCTATTCGGCAGTCCAACAAGTCTTACAAAAGCTTGTCATGTGGGAGTGTATAATTGGCTGGAAGGGCTACTATTTCATATCTGAGACAGTTTCCATTGTATGCTTTGTGAACTAAACACTTCTTTTATGGTAAAAGAAGTACATGATTGCCCTACAACTTTTATTTACTACTTAATATACTAATCTTTTTTTAGGAGACACACTTAGCCTCAGTTAGGAACAACTTAACGTTTGAGTGATTTTCCGTAGTGGTGACTTAATAAGCCAGAGTTTGAGAAAAGTTTTCTCTCTTTGGGGTCATTTTCCTCCAGAACTAAATTGTGAGTTCAAAGCAAGTGCCTCTTTTGGGATAAGGTGGCCCCTGAGCCACAGTGACATACAAACAATTTCTTAAGACAGGTCTAATATGATAAGCAGTTTGTATAACATGTAACAAGGACTCTAGAGGACACAATAAAAAAGTAAGGTAAAGTGGGTTAGGGACAAAAGAGGGATGGGGATGACATAGACATATCTATCTATCTATCTATCTATCTATCTATCTATCTAATCTATCTTACCTCTATGTCTATCATTTATATCTATATATCTATATAACTGAGCAGTAAGTGATTTTTGCATAGCTAATTAGAATTACAGATTGATTTCAAATCCAAGTCTCACCTAAATTCAGTTCCAGCATTCCCTCTCTTCTACCATATTACCTCCCTTGTTGTTATAATATCAAGATAGGCAGTTAATGATAAAACAAAAACTAACATAATTGCTTTGTCTGTAAGGGACCTGCCAAAGCAGGCGTTAGGAAGAACTAGATTCAAATCTGACCTTAGGCCACTAGAAGCTGTAAAAACTTAGGAATATAATTTAAAACCTGTCTCAGATTCCTTATCCATAAAATTGTGCTAATAATAGCATTTATATTATGGGGTTGATGTGAGAATTAAAGGAGACATTTTTAAAGTGCTTTGCAAACCTTAAAGCACTGTGTAAATGCTTACTAACATAATAATTACAATTCAGTAGAGTGACTTTTGTTTCCAAAAATCCTCCAGTCATTTTCAGGGATCATTATTTATAACACAATTGTGACATATGGAAGCATTATTAGAAAGCAAGGATCTTAGATAGTTTTAAACTCAAGTCCTCCCCTAAAGTACTACCTTTTATTTTTAACCAAAAAAAACAATTTTTCCAATCAAAGAAGTACAAAAACTTTTGTACAATGTAAATAATTTGATCTGATGATCAAGTAAACTTAACAATTTTTTTTGTTTTAAATATTTGTTTTCTATGTAAAAATGGCAACTAAGTCTTTCATCAATATGATGAGTTAGGAGGAGGAGTAAGATTGCCTAAGAAGGGAAGAATTGGCAATAGTCAAGAGTGGAGCAGGCCAAAGAGGGTAATTGGAGCAGGCTCCCATGCTGAACAGTAGGATTGGTCTTTTGAGAGACCCAGTATTACACATGCACGCACACACACACACACGCGTGCACACACACACACACACACACACACTATAATAGGTGTGTGTGTATATTATGAAAAGAGGGAGTGAGAGAAAGAGAGAGAGAGAGAGAGAGAGAGAGAGAGAGAGAGAGAGAGAGAGAGAGAGAGAATCCTTAGAACTTGATTGACTCCAAGGATTCAGTGGTCAATGGTTGAATTCACTTCTGGATTCCTGGAGTAAAAACAAACAAAGAAACAAACAAAATATCCCTGAGGGCTTAAACCTAGCACAAAACAATGATAAATTTAAGGGCAATGGAGTTTCACTTCTGCAAATTAAATGATGGTGTCATATGTGTATATCCTTATTGAATAGTCTTCTCCCAGTGTAACTATTTAAATCTTCCTTCCTTTAACTGTTGAATGACCTATAAGTGTCTTCTTTTATTCCAAAATTGAACTTAAACTGTCATGGGATTGGCTTGGGACAAGCTAGCCCAAAATATCATCCAAACTGTAGTAGTCACCATTCCTCATTCTTTTAATGCCTTCTCCTGTATGTTATTTTTTTTACTGCTAAAAATATACTTCCCTGTCCCATTCCTATCTATTAACTGCCCTTCCTTTATGTCCCAAATCATATACTACTTTATCCATTTCAGTACTCATTCCCATACCTCCCCAGTTAAATAAGGTAGTGATTTCTTCTTTCTCAAACATCTTACATAACTTTGCTCAAGCCTCTCATTTTACACCAATTTTACTTTACCTAGTATTATGATTATTTGTTTAAATCCCTTCTAATCATTAGATTTCTGACTTCTGGAGTGTCTATGCTATCACTTATTTCTATATGGTATTTACACATTTCCTTACCCTTTAAATTATGATATCCTGGAAACCAGGGCCTGACTTGCCTTTATTTGTATCCCCAAGATTTGGCACAGTGCCTGACACATCTTAAATGCCTGGGCATTTAAGAAATGTTTATGGTCTGACTATTATATCATTCTTCTCATCCCTCATCCCTTGCAAATAGTTATTATTTAACAAAACAAAGAAAATTGAATTGTGGGAAAGGAGCATAATTTTTTCCTCAATTCTTGCTTTACAGGTTAACTACCTCTTTTTTAACTTAATTTAATTCAATAATCATTTATTTAAATACCTTTATGGTCATGATGCTTTGCTAAGAATAGCAGATGTAGATAAATAAGAAAAAAGACAGTCACTGCCTTCAATAAACTTGCAATGTATTGGAAGAGAAACAATATTTTCAGATACAACACACTTACCAAACCTATTTCAAGCTCTTTTGAATGCAAAAAAATCTTTTCACTCTTTTTAAAACAAACTTTATATGGTCTTTTCTTTAATGCCACTATCGTTCTCAGTTATGTTGGGCAAATCTCCTCACTACCAGGTCCATTGGTTCTCACATTGCCATACTTGCCTATTTCAAAGCTGCTATAAGAATAAAATGAGATAATATATGTGAAAGCAATTTGGAAAGCACAAAACACCATTATTAGAGCTAAGGGGTTAGTTTCTAGTGTTGCCTCTGATTGCTATTAGCGATTATTTGAGGGAAAATGAGAACATGGGGAGCAGAGAGTAGGGAAGAAGGATGGGATGACTGCTTAGACAAATATCATATGTAAGACATATTTGGAATTGATCATACAGTAGTTCACTCACTTAGGATAGTGATCATAAATCGGGCTATTTTTCTGAGCTATCTAGCTGCACAAACCATTTACTTGACAACCTTTGAAAATTTTCTTGTTTTCAGGATATTGATTTCCAATGGAATTGCCATTTCAATTGATGAATGTGTACAGGCACAAAGCCAGGATGCTCTCTGTTTTTTTTTCTCCCTTCGGGTGAATATTACTTCAGCACCTTGTCCCACAGAGGACAAGAGGGAAGAGAGAAAAACACCCTAGGGGAAAAAGAGTTTTAAAAGAAAGAACAAGGGAGAAAGTAAATATAATTGTAGAGAAGAAATAAAAGGTGGAAAATACATTTCATCATCTATTCCTACCAGACTTGTCAATTACTCTCCATTTCATACAAGATTCTGTCTTTAAGGAATTTTTATTTTTATTACCAAATAGACAAAATAATTGCTGTTCTAGAAAATATGAAAGACTGCATAAAGCTGCACTCAGAAAGACTAGAGATCAAACACTGCCCTTTAATCATGTGGGTTGCATGACCCAGGGTAGTCATTTAACCTCTCATTCTAAGTTCCACAATAATTTCTGACCTTCATTGGTAGAAGAAATTTACTCACAGAGCAACATATGTACAAGTACCAGCAACCTTAGATGATTAGTGATGTTTTTTCTTAATTATCAAAAATTTTGGTCTTGATTTTCCATTTGATGTCTATTTATGGCAGATTAAAATTATGTTCTATGCATAAGTATTGTATTTTTAATTTGGGCAATCAATTTTTCTTTTCCTTCTCTTGAATTATACCTAAAAATGAGATGGTAAATATTCTTACCACCTACCTGGACCACTTTGTCCAAGGAACACACACACACACACATATACATACATACACACACACCTACTAGTCCCCATATATAGTCTTATTTTACATAATGGCAAGTCAATGTGTTTCAAAAATATATTATTAAGAAATATAGATTTAGGGAAAATGTTATATATTCCTTGATCACATAAAGAAGGATAAAATAATGCCAACGAATGTTGTCAATGATACTCTCCAATGAATTGTTTGGATGTACAGTGGTATATCAGAGTATTTGGAAGTTTATAGTTAGCCACCAGTATGAAAAACAGGAATAAGAAAACAGGGGTTATGGAATTCAAGGAATTTTTGACATGTCCTTAAGCCTGTGCAGGTTATTCCAATAATACTCACCTATATTTTGAAAGCATAATTTGAGGAATTTGAGTGGGAGGTAGGTGACTCCAATCTGTCACCTCCAATCAGACTCACATTCAAGTTTTACAGCTGAACTGAGCTGAATTTTTCATAGTTATACTCTTGGTTCCAGAGGAATTATAATCTATGCTATCAAGGGGATATGTTTGTACAAACAATTAATTTGTGATTGAGAAGATCATTATAATATGTTGTTCACCTACACTATAATTTCCTCTCCCCCATCATCTCATAAACCACTTATCAATGCAAAATTGGTTAGCATTTATAAAGTAGCTTGTGCTTCAGAGGCAGAAAGCCTTGCCTTAAGCATAAGCTGGAAAGGATCATAGCTTTAGGGATGGAAGGCAATCTAGAGAGCAAAATCCATTAAGACCTTGATTTAGAGTCAGGAAGACTTGAGTTTGAATCCTTCCTTCTATTCTTATTAGTTATGTGATGGAGGCAAGTCACTGATCTCTACTTCAGCTTCCCTTAAATTAGGCTAATAATAGTATCACAGATGTGTTCAGTTGATCAAATGAGGTCTGGTCTATGTAATGGACACTGCAAACCTTAAATTTTAGCTGTTTTTATCTAATTTCTTCCACTTATTTTACAGAAGAGGAACAGAGGTTCAGGTACAAACAGGGGCTTACTCAACCTAGCCCATCTCTAAGGAGACATGATTCCTAACACTCTTCCCCTCCGCCTCTACAAAAACTGAGTTGCAGAGAAGAGAAAGAACCAGGGATGTAAGGGAGAAGGCCTGGAAATGGTTGAATACGTTCATTAAAGTTTCTTGGAATCTCTGGGACTTTCCAGTTTAAGAATTGTATTGTAAAAGATATACCCTTCCAATCTGTTTTCATGTACTCCCCACTGCTACTAACTGCTTCTTTTTTAGCGAACACCTTTAGATAAACAACTTTGATTCACAGAACCATAGAATATGAGTGCTAGAAGAGACCAAATAGTCAATTCAATCATTTTGTAGATAAGAAAACTGAATGCAAATGAAGTGTGATATCTTGCCCAAAGTCATACAGTAAGTTAGTGAGTCGGTTAAGAGATTGTAGTTTTCCTAATTCTCAGTCTATTGTTCTTTTTGTTACAAACATCATTCATCTTATTTCAATAGGAGATGCACAGAAAATATGCCAAGATAATGATAAACAACTCCTATATGTTATGTCTGTTTCATGAGATTTCTTACAATGAGGGAGAGCAACCATCTGTGTATGTTTGGTACCTGCTCAAAGTCTCACACAAAGTGGTTTGGGTACAGAAAACAAAATAGATAAGTATCTATTTCGGCTACAAGTAGATAAATGTCTAAGTGTCTGGTAGTGACTACCTGACCAGGTTGTATCTGATTGAAAGGCATCCAGGAGTATGCTCATCAATGTTTAACAATTAGCTCTCTAAAAATCCCCACAAGAATTATAGTGCTATTAGGAATTTGACCTACATTATTAATATTTTCTATATATTTTTTTTACTACTAGAAATCAACAAAGTAGTAAATGAAGCCAGGATTTGTCATATTTACTGATTTCTAATGTATAAATGCTTTTACTGAATATTTAATAATAATTTTGCATGAGTTTGTGTGATGTGGCACCAATGCACCACTAGATGTTTCTTCATGTAGGAGAAAGAGCCCTAGACCCAGGGGTAAGAAGAGCTAGGTTTGTAGGCAACTTCTTTTTTTAATATATTTATTTAATTTGTTTAATATATTTAGCTTTCAGCATCAATTGTCACAAGAGTTTGAATTACGAATTTTTCCCCATTTCTACCCTCCCGCCCACTCCAAGATGGCGCATATTCTGGTTGTCCCATTACCCAGTCACCCCTCTCCCCTCCCATCCCATTTTCCCTTCCTTTCTTGTAGGGCAAGATAAATTTGTATGCCCCATTGCCTGTGTATCTTATTTCCTAGTTGCATGCAAAAACTTTTTTTTTGTTGTTTTTGAACATCTGTTTTTAAAACTTTGAGTTCCAAATTCTCTCCCCTCTTCCCTCCCCACCCACCCTTCCTAAAATGGCAAGCAATTCAACATAGGCCACATGCGTATCATTATGTAAAACCCTTCCGCAATACTCATGTTGTGAAAGACTAATTATATTCTACTCCTTCCTAACCTATCCCCCTTTATTGAATTTTCTCCCTTTACACTGTCCCTTTTCAAAAGTGTTTGTTTTTCATTACTTCCTCCCACATCTGCCCTCCCTTCTATCATCCCCCCTTTTTAATCTTCTTCCTCCTTCTTTCCTGTGGAGTAAGATACCCAATTGAGTGTGTATGGTATTCCCTCCTCAGGTCAAATCCGATGACAGCAAGATTCACTTGTTCCCCCCCCCACCTGCCCACTCTTCACTTCCTACAGAACTGCTTTTTCTTGCCATTTTAATGGGAGAAAATTTAGCCCATTCTATCTCTCCCTTTCTCCCTCTCTAAACATATTCCCCTCTCATCCCTTAATTTGATTTTATTTTTTTAGATATCGTCCCTTCATATTCAACTCACCCTGTTCCCTCTGTCTATATATATATATATATGTGTGTGTGTGTGTATGTGTGTATAATATTTGTACACATCCATACACAGACACACGCACTATATATATATACACACACATATATATATATATAGATAGATAGATAGATAGATATACACACACACATGTGTATATATATATATACACATATACACATATATACATATATACATACATATATATACATACATACATATATATATGTATGTATATATATGTATGTATGTATGTATGTATATGTATGTATATATGTATATATATATATGTATGTATATATGTATATATGTGTATATTCCCTTCAGCTACCCTAATACTGAGGTCTCATGAATCATACACATCATCTTTCCATGTAGGAATGTAAACAAAACAGTTCAACTTTAGTAAGTCCCTTGTGATTTCTCTTTCTTGTTTACCTTTTCATGCTTCTTTTCATTCTGGTGTTTGAAAGTCAAATTTTCTATTCAGCTCTGGTCTTTTCACTGAGAAAGCTTGAAAGTCCTCTATTTTATTGAAAGTCTGTATTTTGCCTTGGATCATGATACTCGGTTTTGCTGGGTAGGTGATTCTTGGTTTTAATCCAAGCTCCATTGACCTCCGGAATATCATGTTCCAAGCCCTTTGATCATTTAAGGTAGAAGCTGATAGATCTTGTATTATTCTGATTGTGTTTCCACAATACTCAAATTGTTTCTTTCTGTCTACCTGCAGTATTTTCTCCTTGATCTGGGAGCTGTGGAATTTGGCAACAATATTCCTAGGAGATTTCTTTTGGGGATCTTTTTCAGGAAGTGATCAGTGGATTCTTTCAATTTCTATTTTACTCTCTGGCTGTAGAATATCAGGGCAGTTCTCCTTGACAATTTCTTGAAAGATGATATCTAGGCTCTTTTTTGACCATGGCTTTCAGGTAGTCCAACAATTTTTAAATTATCTCTCCTGGATCTATTTTCCAGGTCAGTGGTTTTTCCAATGAGACATTTCACATTGTCTTCCAATTTTTCATTCCTTTGGTTCTGTTTTTGCAATATCTTGATTTCTCATAAAGTCACTAGCTTCCCCTTGCTCCAATCTCATTTTTAAGGTAATATTTTCTTCAGTGGTCTTTTGGACCTCCTTTTCCATTTGACTAATTCTGCCTTTCAAGGCATTCTTCTCCTTATTGGCTTTTTGGAGCTCTTTGGCCATTTGAATCAGTCTATTTTTTGAGGTGTTGTTTTCTTTAGTAATTTTTTCAATATTTTTGGGTCTCCTTTAGCAAGTCATTAACCTGTTTTTTCTTGGTTTTCTTGTGTCACTCTCATTTCTCTTCCCAATTTTCCCTCTACTTCTCTAACTTGCTTTTCCAAATCCTTTTTGAACTCTTCCATGGCCTGGGACCAGTTCATGTCTTTCTTGGAGGCTTTTGTTGTAGGCACTTTGACTTTGTTGACTCCTTCTGGCTTAATTTTTTGGTTTTCTTTGTCAGCAAAGAAAGATTCCAAACTCTGAGACTGAATCTGGGTGTGTTTTCGTTGCCTGGCCATGTTCCTAGCCAACCCACTTGACCCTTGAGTTTTTGGTTGGGGTATGACTGCTTGTGGAGTAAAGAGTACTTTGTTCCAAGCTTGAGGGGATGTGCCATTGTTTTCAGAGCTATTTATATACAGTCAGCTCTGCCACACCAGCACTCCTTCTACCCCAAGAACCACCAACCTGGACCTGACTCAGATCTTAAGTAGGCTCTGCACTCCAGCTCTGATCCACCACTTACTTCCTCCCACCAGGTGGACCTGGGGCTGGAAGCAACTGCAACTGTAGTTCTGTAGCTGCACCACCCCCTGGGGTGGTTGCCAAACTGTGAACTTTCACTCTGTCCCCTGCAGCTTTTCCCACTAACCTTCTCTGTTATCTTTGGTGTTTGTGGGTTGAGAAGTCTGGTAACTCCCACAGCTCACAGATTCAGGGCACTGGGGCCTGTTCTACTGGCTCCTGGTCTGGTTGCTCCTGCTGCCGCTCACGCTGGGCTCTGCTCCCCTTTGCTCCCAGCTCCGCGTGCAGTAGACCTCACCCAGCAACCATCCAGGCTGTCCTGGGCTGGAGCCCAGCTTCCCTCTGCTATTTAGTGGGTTCTGCAGTTCTAGAATTTGTTCAGAGCCATTTTTATAGGTTTTTGGAGGGACCTGGCAGGGAGCTCACGCCAATCCCTGCTTTCCAGTATCCATCTTGGCTTCTCCCCTGTAGGCCCTTCTGATATTCATTAGCTATATGACTGCAGGCAAGCCATTTAAACCCCCACCCCTTCAGCTTCAGTTTTCTTATTTATAAAAAGAAAACATCTGTTCTACTCCAAAGGGTTATTATAAGAATCAAATGAAAAAGCATATTAAAACACTGGCATGGGTAAATGTGCTATATTAATGTCAGTTATTCTTGGTCAAGAAACATAGGACAAATGAGAAAACCCAGACAAGATAGGTAGGTACTGAGTGCAAAATAGCCAAGGCACTGCCAACTCAAAATTTATGTTGTGCTCTCAGATTCTTTGTAGCAGAAGACCAACCAGGCTTCATGATCTATTATGCCTGTCAGTATAAGTCATTTGCTTGAAAAATGTATTTGTGCTTTGGTTTTGCCAATATTAAAAAAAAAAACACTGGATTTTGTTTAAAGAAAATACATTTAGATTGTTAACATGTCAGCATCACTTTGATATCTAAAATGAGAACGTAATTAATTTGTGTTTTATTCTGCCAAGTCTTAAAATCAAAATTGATTTTTGATGCATGAACTATTATATAGTCAATCGATTGTGTATTTAGTGCATACTGCTACATCAGAATTATAGTTATAGACTTAGTGTGTGACAAACAAGAAGGCAAGTTACTTTGCCTCGAGGAGTCAATAATCTATTTGAGTGTTTGAGATTTGCTCATAAGAAGTGATCAGAATACTAGGATGTACACATACACACACACATACAAACATGCACAAACACATGCATTTTGATATATACATATATAACAATATATGTATATGAGTCTATGTGTATATGTGTCCCTTTACAATCTATTCCAACTAGATTAGTCTTCTGTGACTTCCTTATTTTTGTCTTGTCCTTTCCCATATTCATACATTTTCTCATACCTTATACCATATCCCATTCCCTAAAAGTACTCCCTCACATCCGCATTGAAGTATCTCCTTTCATTCAAGAACAACTTAGATTGTACTTTCTCTATAAGGAAACATGGACCTTTCATTACCCTTTGCAAAGGTAAATGTGATCTCTCTTCCAATTTTCCATATCAGTTTGCCAGTACTCCCCTTGCATTTTTCCCATTCGGCCTAATAGCATAGTTATTTGCTTTCAAGTCCATCAATGAGATTGTAAGTTTTTTGACATAATAGGTCTATATTAAACACATCTTCATATTTCCAGCCCTCTACAATATTTTGCATTCAGTAGGCATTAAATATAGCCTTGCAGAATGACTGAAATAATACTCAAAAAATAATTTTGCAACCTCATTGATATGAAGCAAAGGCCGTTTTATATTTTCATTCAAGCATCTACACAAGGTGGCCATCCTCTGTTTTTTCAGTATCATCTCTCTTTGCTTTCCTTTAAGCCCAGCCAAATGTTCCTACTCATTCCTACATACTCATGTACATTCTTGCCTTTATCCCTGTCCTTATATCATGTACTTTCTCTCCTAGAGTACTCTTCTTCTCCTCTTTCTTTTTGAAGTCTTATCCTTTCTTCAAGATTAAGATGAAGGACTACTTCTAAGAAGTATGCTCCAAATGGATCTGAAAACTGCTCTTCCTTTCTAAACCGATATAGTATTTATTATCTATCAAATTTTGACAATGCATTCTTTGATTCTTTGCATTATCACTTACCCATTTCTGTATGTGTCCTTTCTCTTCAACCAGAATGAAAAAGCTTTTTTTTTTTCATTTTTAGCCTCTTTCTTTTTGTAATAACTAGTATAGAGCCTAGTATTCTGTAAGCATTCGATCGATGTCTGCTGCTAATGATCTGTAAAGTAAATCTGACCTTTTTTCCTTCAGATTCCATAGGAAATCTGACCAATATAGGAATGAGATATGATGTTTGTCCACAATAAGATCATGATCTAAGTCAGTGGTGCCACTATAACATACATAAGGATACCTGTGAGCTGCATATTGGCTTAGAAAATGACATGTTAACATTTTCTATGTTTTATTTTACTTTTTACTTTTGTAACTATTTCCCAATTATATTTTAGTCTATTTCAGCAGGCTTCTGGGCCACAATTTTGACAGCACTGATTTAAAACACATACCCTTGGAGAAATCTTCAATCATCATTGTCTTGGATCTAAATGCCCATTTGTTATATAAAGTTCAACATTTTCTACGCTTGTACTAACTCCTATGAAAGCTTTTTATTTATTGTTATGGTTATAGATAAATCTATTGGATGACAAAACAAATCCAAATGTGTATCTAACTAACTCAGTATTGCTTGTCAGAAAAGAGCAAGAATGCTTATAGCATTTTGTTTTGAATTTGGCAACCACACAGGCCCAGATAATGATATCCTATAAATATTTTAAATTTTGATTGTGCTAGTAGAATTCAGTTTGTTTTTTCATAGAATCAGGGTCATTTGATCTTCTGGGAGCTGGTATTCTCCTCACACTTCCAAAGGACAATAGTGATCTAGGGTCCCTGGATCCTTGGGGGAGGGGGGCTCCTATCAGCTTCTGTCTGTGTGGCTCTCTAAGTCCCCATATATATTGGTCAGCAAGATGATGGGCTCTTAGCACTTATTCAACCAAGTGCCCTTGAAGAGCTTGGCCTTTTTTTACTTGATTAAACTAGGAGTCTTCAATGACCTCCTTGACTCAAGGGAAAGCCTAGTTTACATGAGTTTGAGTGACATGTTTGTGACATCAGAGTCTTTTAGACCATGTAGGTTTAAGTCACATTTTTGTGATGATTTTAGGTCACATGGGTGAGTCACATGTGTGACTCACTTTTGACCCTGAGCAAGATATATAAAACCAGAGGCTGGCTTTCTTTTTTCGGAGCTCTGAGCCGCAGCAGGAGTGGCACATGAGTCTGAGCCTGTCTTGTCGAGCTACCAGCTGAACTCAGATGTTAATGGTTTCTTGGTAACTATGAATTGTATTTGGTCTGTTCATAAATGATGTTTGTAATTTGTTTGTGTTTCCTCTGAAGTTCAGGGTGCTGGCTTTTTCCCCTGAATTAAGTGAATGATGTCTGTATTCTGGACTAAAGTAAGATTGTTAACCCCTCAATGTTGCTTTTCTTATTAGAGCAGATCAAAAGAACCTGGGTTTGCAGTGTTCTGTGTGCTGGTTGTTGTTGGTTTTACACCCCCACAGCAGCTGCTAGCCAGATTGTTGAAACACCATAGTGAAAGACATTAGTGCAATATGAGCTCCTCTTCTAGTAAAGATGATAAAATATTGTTCATTGAATCTTAATGGTGAGAAATCAAGTCTTTTATTTAGTAATTTGACTTTCTATTATCCTTTATTTTCTCAAATATTTTTTAAAACTTTGGCCAAATAATTTGCTTTTAGGTTAATATTATTATGAAAAATATGAATTGGAAATTAACAGATAGATATGTTGGCATAAGAATTAAGCTTTAAAGAGACTGTTAGTGATGGAAAAATGTTAAAATTGAAGTTTTCCCACATAATCCATTTGTATGTCATAAATAGCTTTAGCAAATACAACTTTTTATCCTATTACTTAATCTCATGCTAACTCATGAAATATGAGGTTGACTATTATTTAGTAGAGAATTATTAAGGATTTAAATTGTACTTTGAAGAATAAAAAGTGAAGGCAATTATACTCTTCAAAAGTCTGACCTTTTGCATTATGTCTGGTTGTGTTATATCAGTCATGCTACATTACATCTCAAAGGACGTGGTATTAAATACTGTGTCCTAATGGAATTTCTCTCTAGCATTTTATGCATTACTGTAAAGTGTGCAGTGAGATAACTAAAATAGTTTTAAGCATCTTGGCTAATGATTATTTTAAATGACTCCTATTAAAACTAACCTTAGAGTCAGATATATAGCACTTTATCTTGTTCATAAAATTGGTTAGCTTTTCTTGGTTCCCAAATAAAAATCCATGTGTCTATTAAGACTAACTCTTTAAACATGTGTTCTTTAAATATGTTTGTGCATACATTATACATATATTTATTCAAGGCTTCAAAAGAGCTGTGATTTCCTTAGATTCTCCATTGACTAAAGAATATTGCATTCCACTTATTCCTATTGATCTTCTCTCTCTCTCTCTCTCTCTCTCTCTCTCTCTCTCTCTCTCTCTCTCTCTCTCTCTCATCCCTATATACATAACTCTACGACTGAGATTTTAACAATGTAGAGAACTAGTGATGTGGAAAGTCTTTCCATGAATAGCTTGAAAGTAGATAAAACCTATGTTCAAGTCTTGCCTCCAACACATATGAGATGTTTTAACTTAGACAAGTCACTAAAATTCTCAGCCCCCCAAGCATATCTCCTAATAGTAATTCATAGACAAACTGCCAATTTGCTTTATCTCCAAAAGTATGCTATCAAATTCTATAAGATAATTATATAGAAATTTTCTAATGCGATTATTAACAAGAATCACAAATAAAGTTTAGTCAGGTAAATATGCAAATAATTATTTAAATGGAATATATAAGTGGTATCTTAACCTGTCATTTCATAGATATGAGTATTTTTGTAAACTTGAAATATTATCAAGATTTGATAGCTTTTCAAATATATAATCTAAATGTTTCTGTGGGAGAAAAAATAATAAAATCTAACATCCATTTCAAAAGGGCATTTTAATGAAGTTAATTTAATTCATTCTTTGTGCTAATATGTAAGATAATTTTTGCAAAGTGTAAGCTGCAAGACATAATTATTAGCTGTAAGAAATCTTTTCTGCCATCCATGGAGAATTTCTTGGGTTATGATTACATACGTCAGAAGATCTAAAAATTATACCACTTGCTAAAAGTTAAGGATGTTCAATACAACTCTATGATAATTTCTTATCTCAGAGAAAGCTACTGTGAATTTGAAACCTCCTCTGTCTTTAAAAAGTTGAAACACACATACTTTGACATATAGCTGTGTATATACATTCAATTTAACAAAAATTTAGATAGGGAGCCATGTTAATCATAAGACATAAAGGGTTTATTCCCAGAAATGTACTCAGTTACCATACGATGGATAGAAAAATATAGTCAAAAGGATGTTCAAGTCAATGGGTCACATGATTCTTTTTAGATGCAAATTTAACAAAAATAAATGGAAGAGGAAGTAAAGCACTTAAAATAAGACAAAAAATATCTAATTGTGTTGATTTGTTTTCTTATTCACAGAGTGCTTTAGAAGCTGCAAATATGCCCATTACAATCAACAAGCTTCAGAGATCATTTATAATCAAATTTCTTAAATTCTTTTATATTTCATTTAGTAGAATTCCAATTTTTTCATACAAAACTAAATAAATATATGGTTTACAGTGGTCAAAACAATAATTGTGAGATGTCTGTCTATATCTCTATCTACACATATTAATACAGACATCTATCTACTTGGATAACTATCTACAATTGGTAAAGTAGGTAGAACACAGGGCCCAGGCTCAGTAGGAGCAAATTCAAATCCAACCTCAGATACTGACTGTGTGAATGTGAGCAAGTCATTTAACCTCTACTTGCTCCAGTCTCTTCATCTATAAAATGGTGAGGTTGAAAATATATGTATTTGTCATGTGTTTAGTACAGTGCCTGACAAATAATAAGCACTGCATATGTGTTAGCTATAATAATAATAATAATAATAATAATAATAATAATAATAATAATAATAATAATAATAGTATTAGTGATAATGATAATAATAACGTACAGGAAAATAAGTGTACCTATAGATAGCTATCTAAATAAATATAGATAAAAATGGGTAGCTATATCCATAATTAGGTGGATATATTTAAAAGTAGTAAATACATTAAGTAATTAATTTAAAGATCTATAGGTAGGGAACTAGGATTATGTAATACTGGACATGCTGTCAGATATATGCAATGTACTAATTTATTTCACTTAACAGATTTTTTTCCTTCCTTTTTTTCATTCTTTTAATAAAAGATATCTCAGTGGTTGATGGGAGGAAAGTTATATTTAGCAATTAAGGTTGCTTAAAAACAAAATACAGACAAAATAAAGAAGCTTACTATGTGTCAAGAAGTGGGCATATAGATACAAGTGCAAAGATGATGTGTGCACTCAAAGAGCTTATATTCTAACAAGGAAATAAGATACATAGTTAAGTGGTGGAGAAGGCTTTTATATGAAATTTACAAGGATGGGAAATGAGAATAGATTAATGTATAACTTCTAGAAGGAAAGGCAGAGTTAATTTGATCATGATTTTGGACCTGGAGTGGAGGCTGGGTGAAGTAAATGGCAAGAAAATGGCCAGGGAATAGATTTTGCTTCAAAAAGAGTGGGTGAAATCTTAATAATTAGAAGTGTGCAAAAGTGGAATGGGATGCCTTAAACAGGCTTGTTGGATATAACTTCTTTGAGATCTTAAAGAAGGACTCAGTTCAAGTAAGGTTTGGATTTTATTGATTAACTATGAGGATCTAGGAAATTTTAAGACTTTAAGCCTTTTTAATCCCAGGATATCAGTAGTCAAATGACAATATTACTAAATTTCATCAAGTATTTAAATTTCATAACTATGCATTATAAACAGAAAAAAATCCCATGTTATATAAAAGATGCCAACAGTGTTTGTGTTCTCAAGGCTTTATTTTTTAATGTAAGAAAAAAAATGCTCAAAGCATTACAAAAAGTTACCATGGCTATATCCCTGAAATAAATGAATTGTAAGGCATCCCGTGTGACTCTGTGGGTGTCTGTGTGTGTATGGATATGGGAAGATGAAGGGAGACAGAGTACAAGAAAAAATATTCAAATATCATTGTATTTTAAGACATTTAGATGCAAATGATAGATTTTAGTAAAATCAAGCATGAATATCTTTAAAATTATCCTAGAAAATATGCATTCAATTTTAATAGACATTTGAAATTCTCTTTTCTTTATTTTTTTCTGTTTGATATTCAAAGCAATCATCAGAGTATGTATGTAAAAAATACGTTCAAATACCAACATATTTACTTTTCTATTTAAAGTATAAAATTAATCATTTCATTTAAACAAGATCAATTCATTTAATCTATTGAGAGGGTTGTCATTTACTTATCAGGAGTTCTTTGAAAGAAAAAGTAAATTTTCTAAGGCATTTTTCAATAGCTTCAGAAAATTTCAATTGGAGAGGGATGTTTCCATATATGACTCTCTCTGGAAACTTTCTACTAAGTCCTTCCTGTGAAACTTCTCAATGGGTATGACTTCTACTTTTTAAATGACTTTCTTTGAGTTATATTTGTTAATATGTGTATTAATAAGTAAGGTATTATGTTTATAAAACTTAATTGTCACTTCAAATACAATGTGCAGCTACACTCAAGAAGGCGTTCCTAAGTACAATTTGCAAATGTTGTTATATTTTATAAGAACAAGAGGAGTTTGATATTTAAAAGATTGCTATGTAAATCAAATCCTTTTGTAAACCAAAGAATCCTTCCAAAATGTGAATAATCATTCACTAATTTATGTGTTTTGCAAAGCCAGATTTTTCTGAAAGAAATAAGGAGAAAAATCTTAGAACAATTTTTCAACTTTGCCCTTCATATTCAATCAGTAGTTTTCAAATTTGTCTCATTAAGCTTATTTTTGAAAAATAACACTTACTAAACTGCTTATTTCATAAAAAAAATTGAGAATTTTTTTCCATTTTTGATTCAGATAAAATATAATAATTCAACAAGTTCAATTCTATATTTGTATTTAATAATTAAATTAATATTTAACAAAATCCCTAATTCATTATCAACATCTATTTTTATTCAATTATTTATCACATATATGTAAATATATACACATTCATATGCATTTATATAAACATATATATAGTTTAATATTAGAACTTTTCTTATAACTTGCTTTTGGAAATGTAGCTCATATTGGTTGCCATTACAATCAAATGTTGAACAGTCATATAATTACACATCTGAGCTATTTGATGGGTAAGACAGTATAATTCAGTAGACGACTAGGATATAGAGGTATATCACTGCCTACCATGGACAGATAGAGGCACTTCATTTTAAAACAAGTCACTAGTTTGTGAGACAAGAAAACTGAGTTCTAATTGTAGCTCTGACATTATATGACCTTGTTAGGCTATGTTTACCTTCCTGGATCTCAATTTCTTTATTTGTAAAATGAAGATGTTAGGATAGATTATTTATGTCATCTATCATGGCTCTGATTCTATGACTCCACATAAAAAATGGCATGTTCATCATGTTGGCAGAAAATGCACCACTTTGAATAAGATAATAGTTTTTTTAGATGTTCAGTGGTAACTGTAAGATTAAGGTGCATTCGTTAGATAGGGACCTAAGAAAAACCATACCCTATATGTTGTAGGGTATGGTTACCATGATTTCTTAGGACATGGCATAGTCTTGAATTTCTTTTCCCCTTGCAGTTATTTGTGACTCCAGGTCATTGACTATCACTTCAACTGTGGTTAAAATGATAAACCTAAAACTTTTAGCCAGAAGTAGATCTATAAAGAAATTATCACCCTTTAGACTTGAAATTTTTCAGGTCTCCAGTTCTGATTGCTTCCCAAAACTTTCTGTGGTCTGTTATTCAGTATTATAGAAATCCATCAAACATAGTGTTCTTTAAGCTGGGAAAGTTGCTAATCACTGTGGAGACACCTGTTTCCCCTTTTCTGAACAGAGTCATTTTATGGTAATGTGGCAAGCACTTCAAATGAACTGGGTTACCAGGCTGGTTACTTCTAGTGTTTGAGGTGATGCTGTGTGCCCTGTTGTATCAGTAATCAAGGTGAGACTTTTCTACTGTTTTCTCTTTTGGAGCACTTATTTAATAAAGTGCCTTTGATGAGTCCTGCCTTTGTTTCTTTGATTAAAGCAGAAGTCTTTGATGACCTGCTTACCTCAAGGGAAAGCCTAGTTCACATGGGTTTGAGTCACGTGTTCATGATAGCAGAAATTTTTAGGTCACATGGACTTGAGTCGCATGTTGTGAGACCCTTTTACCCTGAACAGGGTATATAAACTCGGAGGTTGGTATTTTGCCTTTGAGGCTCTCACTCACTAGAAGAGTGTTGATGTGGAGTCTCTGGGTAGCCACTGGAGACCCCCCAGCTTGAAAACCTAGATGTTGGTTTATATTTGCTCTGAAGTTCAGGGTGCTGGCTTTTCCCCCTAAATTAAGTGAATGATATATGTATGTTTGATTAAAGTGAGGTTGTTAAGTCCTTAAAGTTTCTTTGCTTAGAAAAGCAGATCAAAAGAATCTGTGCTAACAACTCTTGCTGCTAGTCTTGTCGGACCATACACTCCCAGAGCAGCTGCTAGCCACATTGTTGCTACATCTGTCCTTAAAGTCAACTTTTTTTCCCTTTCCTTAATGAAGTTAACCTGGCTCTTGATATATACCATTACCAACAAGATATTAGCTGACAATTTCTTAGACATTTGTTTTTAGCCTCGTTTATTTAATATGATGTTTTGTAGTTATTATAAATTCCAAAACTTTTATATGCCTAATATGGAATGGTCATTCATCTCACTAAAATGTTCTCAGAAAATAGAGGCGAGGAAAATTATCTTTTAATATACTGTTTAATATACTACTAGCTAATGAAGAACATTAAAAGGAGAAGATAATAGTTTTATCCGATTCTTATGTATATATGTACATATGAAATGAATATGAAAATTAAAATGATCATTAATATCAACTGAACTCAATTTTCATTGTCAAACTTGGAATATTTTTAAAACAAAATTCATACCAGATTTTGAAATCATATTCTTATTCTAGGAGAGGAAATATGATACACTGTTGACCAGAAAGAAACAGGTGATTGTATAACTTAAAAAGATCATGTTAGCATCATCTGCTTATAGTAAATGTGCTATATTAATCCTAAGATATGTGTTTTACTCATCTGGAAAAGGTTTGGCTTAATGGGGAAATTTAATGGTGATGAAAATAGGAAAGCATCGAAAATTCTATAGAGTATTTTTCTTCTGTATCCAACTTCTGAATTGACCTATGTCTATACATTTTACACAAGAAAAAAATCCACTAACATCAGAGATCTTCCTAGCAAAATCCTACCAACTCATATGATCTTTAAAAAAGTAGATTTTGAAGCAAATATATGTGCTCAATATATGTGTGCTCTTGAGGATTCTGTTAACCAAGAAAAATCCATGTATATCACCTCCCAATTAAATCCCATACACAGAGATGTGCCTAAGGTCACGATCTCCTTGCCTGATCACTCCATGTGGAAAAAATGAGAAGAGAGACAGGTTGTACATTCTCCTCCATGTATACTGGAAGCAGTGGCAGCAGCTACTACAGTGATAGGTTGTCTGTCACATCGCTTATCTGTGCCATTTCTTACCAATGCAAACATTGGCTATGTTTATTAGCAATAATTTTCATAGTGCTTCATATTGATAAAGTGATTTATTTATAGTAATTTTTGTCATTCCAAGAATACTACTAGGTAGAAAATTTTTGAAGTTTTCTGTTCAGAAGGAAATCAAAATTAAAAGAAGGTATGTGAATTTTTGATGCTCTCTTGTAGGACTAGTTAAAATAATTATTTTTGCAGTAGTTTACACTAAAAGTTACAATTTTTACTTTGTTCTTCTGGTGAACTAAATTTAAACAATTTGAAAATTGAACAGACCAAGGTGTAATACTGATTTACTGTTGCATATAGTGGGCTAAATATGTCAGCATGGGTAATTGACAAGTCCTCTAGCAGATTCTTAAAGATGAAAGAATTTTAGCATTTTACAGTTTGAATGGACATTGAGCTATTTTCTGTTTAATGCCTTGGGTTTTAAGACGGATCTCATTTATAATAATAAAGATCCCAACTTTTCTAGCACAATATGGCAAATATTTTTAAAAATAAGTAAAAAGTACTATTCACAGTATCATTGATGGGCAGCTATCATGGACCTTAGAAGTCACCAAGTACACTCCTCTCATTTTACATATCTTAAAATGAAACCCAGAGAGATTCAGTGACTTATTGAAGTTTCTACAGCTAGCAATTATCTGAGGCAGTATTTGAACCCTGGGTTTCCAGATTCTAAGTCCAGCATTCTATCAACTTTATTTATCCATGTAACTCTTCATTTGTCTTCTAAATATATTTTTACATTAACCTGCATCCTACATTATTATAGAAATGTATGCATGAATTCTTTAAAATATGAATTCAGTCTTAGGGGCTCTTTATGGTTTATGTTTGCCATAGTTATCTCTTGGAATATCTATACATGTCTCATTTTAACTTTCCTCAATGTATATTTAATTTACCCCTTGAAAGCAACTGGAGCTACCAAGATTTAAATTTACTAATTAAAAAAATGTTTTAGTTATATGTTCCTAGGAAATAGTTATAAATAGCTTCCTTTGTGCTGAGGATCATCAGCTCCCCTCATTACTGTCTCTGGCACATTACCTCCAAGGACAGCTAGATAGTGCAGTGCAGAGAGTGCTAGGCTTTCAATCAGGAAGGCCTGAGTTCAAATTCTTAGCCACCTATTAGTTGTGTGACTGGAGAAATCATGTAACTTCTTTCTTCTTTAATTTATTAATCTTAAAATGATAGGGTAATACTTGATGACAGACATTTCTCTTCATTTCAATTCCCATAGGTATCATGACCTGAATATGCATTGTCATTTTCTGTTCTCTTTTTGCCAGTGTCACTCACTGGAACTTTTACATGGTCTGAAATGTGTGTGTGTGTGTGTGTGTGTGTGTGTGTGTGTGCATATTTTCACTTGGAAATAGAAAATTATTTCCTAATAGAATATAAATCACTATAAGTTAAATAAAACTTTTTAAAAAAAAGTAGCTAATAACATTCTAATTTTATTATAATAAAGAAAGTTTACCCCAAAACAAAATTTTTCAGTGGAAGCTGAGTTCTGATCTAAAAACTATTCCTAGGTAATACATCTTGGACAAAGGATTGCTCTTTTGTCAGCAGATAATGGTGATCCTCTGGACAAATGACTTACCTTCTCTGTTCCTAAGGTTCTTGACTTATGATCAGAAACTGAGGTGAGACAATCATGTGGTATAGTGCATAAGAAGGAAAGGTCAAATTATCCACTATTACCCATGACATTTTTTAAAAGTCTATTAATGGGCATTAATCCTATTGGAGTGGATCCACTGCAGAAAATTTAAGGAAGAAAATGGATGAGTCACACAGGAAAGAAAGGTAAGATTAGATAAGTATAAACACAGATCCAAAATGGGATTAAAAGGCATTCTGATCCATCTAATATAGAAGAAAGTTGTGTGAGATTACATACAGGAAAAGAAATTGAAATAAAGAAGAGAAAGGGAAAAATGTGTAGTTAACTTGGAGATCCTGAGCACTTTGAATGAAGCCAGAGACTCAACTGAAAGAATGGGAAATTTATCAGTACTTGAAAATAACAGTTCAAAGAATAGAATTAGAGCCAAAAGAGGTAAAAGATTCAACCTAAAGAAAATGATTAGAGAAAATGAGAACTCTAGAAGGAGAAAAAAAGAGAAATTAAAGAAGAAAGAGGAGTAGATGGAGTAGGTTCAAACCGAACAATAAGCACTCAGGTATGGGCAGGAGAAAAACATAGAGAATAAAATAAGAAGCAAAAATCAGTAAGAAAATATAGGAGGTAAGACAAGGGAAAGAGTGTTGCTGTGCTAACCAGGTGTTAATGAGATGAGAAGAAGAATGACATCTCTAGAGCTAAAACCCCCCACAAGCATTTTTGCACAGCAGTTCTCCAGGGAAGTTATTAGCAAAAAAACACAAAGGACTAAGGATGTCAGTTGTAACAAGTGCCAGCAAATTTGGATCACGTGATATTTGTATTTCAGTTTCAGCCAAGTAACTTCTCAAATTGTAGGCAAGTTCCCATCCTAGAAAAGAAGAAGAAGAAGCTAAAGGGGTTTAAGTTCTGGCTCTTAAATTTATTGATTTTTAGGGGAAAATAAATGTTACTTTTTTAAAAAATGGAAGCAGGATTATATTGAGAAAACAAAGAAGGAAAAGCAACTGAAGAGTTTGAAACATGGAAGAATGTGACTCAGAAGAAAATAAAAAAGAATCATTAAGATCTTAGGTGGAAAGAGATTGTAGGCTGTTCTAGAGGAGGAATCTTTCCAAATTTATTAGATTTGTCTTGCAAACCTGCCCTGGAATTTTCCCCCACTTATCTACTTGTCAAAATACAAATATTAAAGTTTTAAATGGATAAAATATTTTACTCTTTTGACAAAAAATCAATGTTAACTTAAGAGGAGGACTAGGAAACAATCTGGGGAGACATAATGGCTTAGTGAATATGATATGGATAAAAATACAAGAAAAGAGTCTGAAAGGAAGCAGTCAATTGGGGAGAACCATAAGAAAGCAGTATGAAAAAATTTAAGAGAAGAGAGTGTATAGGAGATAATCAATAGTATCAAATGATACAGAATGGGCAAGAAGAATAAACATTGAGAAAAGGTTGTTAAGTTTGGCAATGAACAGAGAGGAAGAATTCAAAATGAAAAAAGGGACAGAAGGACCATAAAAGATGAAATTGATAATTTGGATTAAGTAATAGTTTTTGAACAGACAAAGCTAAGACAACTAAGTTGATAGGATATTATATTGCCAAAAACTGCTGATATATTCTGACTAATCCAAAACAGTGTATTTACTCAATAGTTGATAAAAATGTCATCTTTCACATGACAAATTATTTCTTTAAAATAATAAAATGGATATATTGTACCCATAACTCTTTTGTTCCTATTAGCTCTTCAGCTGTTAATGTGGTGCAAAAGGTTTCTATGCTATGGCAAATTAAAACAAAAAAAGTTATTTCTATATTTTTGTGACTGTGTCAATGCTAGTGAAATATCATACTCTGCATGTTAGGAAACAGGGAAATATAATATGATTTTAAAAGAATGGCCCCAAATTGCTTTTTCATAAGAAAGAGTATCCTTAATAAGGTTTCTATCAAATGTTATTTAAGTAGAGTTCAGAGAAATGTGAAATGTACACCTGGAAATATACACACACTCCTCCCTTTTTAGTATTTTAAAGTATTATTGTTCATCTTCTTAAAGTTATCAGGTGGACAAAAAGAAGCATCATTTTTGTATAATTTATAAATATAATTAAAATCTTAGTTGAATTTCTATTTTGAGGAAAACATGACCATTTCATGTGTTCTCCAAATATCTGTCTAGAACAAGAAATAAAAGAAGACATTATTTTACACTTTTGATAACTGAATGGACTGTGTAGGGGAGTTAGAATTGGAAACCACATCTCATGACATATATTTTTTAAGACTTTTTGCATGAAAATTAATGAGTTAAATTTTATTGACTTAAGTAAATTTTTGTTTTTTTTTTGTCCTTGGTGATATTAGAAAGATATTAATCTTTCCCTGAAAAAATGTAGGGAAAAATGGTGCCTGAAAACCAAATGTAAATTAGTATGCAAAACAAGCATTCATCTTATCTAGTTATACCCTTGTATGCCTGTGTATATCTCTCTGTGTGTGTTTATAGTATTCCTATTCCCCATATGTTCCCATATTCATTTCTTTAGAATTATAAAAAACATGTATATTTTAAGAATATTATAAAGAAAAAGGAATCATGTTAGTTTTATCGTTATGAATTTTCCCCCTTGCTTTTCAGTTGCAGAAACTGAATTAATTATTATTCCAGGGTGGGATGGGTAGTCAACATTATAGGAAAAACAAGCTAAAAAATCCAAAGTAAAACTTCTCAAGGGAATCTGAGAGCCTAACAAATGGTTCAGGGAATATTGGTAGGCTGTCTAAACAGAAACCTTGCCAAATATTGAACAGACTGAGGTTTTGAAAAGGAAATCTCCCATTATGCTATCATTATGTCTAGACATCCATCTAAGAAAAGTAGAACTCTAAAAACTACAAAAGAAATATATGAAAAGCCAATGATCAAAGTGTCCTTGGTGGTATATGCAGAAAGGATTTTTGATGCATTATTAATATTTATGTGTATGAATCTTGCTAACAGAGAAGTCTTCCTAAATAACTTACATTTTAAAAATAATCTGTCAGTCTTTTTATGTTAAATAGCTGAGGTTTACCAAAGTAGTGTTTAAATATTTAACTTTCCAAGTCTGTTTTATGTATACTCCAAAATCACATATTTATGGATTGTTTTCCTCATCATTGTCACAAAAAGACCTTACTCAGGCATAGGATGGTATCATTTTTCCTTTTCTTAACATTCCTTTGGGGACAGGTATGGTCATTTCTTATAGTGAGCTTGTTTAGTGTTTCTCTTTTTTCCCATTTTTTAAAGATTAATTTATTTCTTTTTGGTTTTCAACATTAATTTCCACAAGATTTTGAGTCACAAGTTTTCTCCCCATCTCTACCCCCCCCAAGATGGCATGTATTCTGATTGCCCCTTTCCCCAGTCTGCTCTCCCTTTGATCACACCACCCCCCCACCCCCATCCTCTTCTCCCTTGTAGGGCAAAATAGATTACTATACCCCATTGCCTGTATATCTTATTTCTCAGTTACATGTAATAACAATTTTTAACATTTGTTTTTAGAACTTTGAATTCCAAATTTTCTCCCTTCTTCCCTCCCTACCCACCCCCCTTAAGAAGGAAAGCAATTCAACATAGCTATACATGCATCATTATGCAAAAAATACTTTCATAATAATCATGTTGTGAAGGACAAACTATATTTCCCTCCATCCTATCCCATCCCCCATTTATTCAATTTTCTCCTTTGACCCTGTCCCTTTTCAAAAGCGTTTGCTTTTGACTACCCTCTGTCGCAACAATTTGGGTAGCAGCTGCTATAGGGGTCTAAGTCCCAACAAGATCAGCAACAAGAGCTGCCAGCACAGGTTTTTGATCTGCTTTACTAAGGAAAGTAACTTTAAGGGGTTAACAATCTCTCTTTAATCAAACATACATATATATATATATATATATATATATATATATATATATATATATATATATATATATATATATATATATATATATTCACTTATTTCAGGAGGAAAAGCCAGCAACCTGAACTTCAGAGCAAATACAAACAAATTACAAACATACATTATAAACAGATCAAATACAAACCAACATAAGCGTTAGCAAAAGGGGCAGGGCAGTTACAAGAGTCAAGCACCACTTGTCCAGTGAGTGAGAGCCCCCAAAGGAAAAATGCCAACCTCTGAGTTTATATACCCTGTTCAGGGTCAAAGGGTGTCATAACATGCTACTCAAACCCACATGAACTAAAAGTGTAACAAACATGTGACTCAAACCCACATAAACTAGGCTTTCCCTTGAGACAAGCAGGTCATCAAAGACTCATAATTTAATCAAACAAACAAATGCCAGACCCATCAAGGGCACTTGATTAAATAAGTGCTCCAGAAGAGAAAACAGTACAAAAGTCCCAACTTAATTACTGATACATCCTCTCCCCCAATTTGCCCTCCCTTTTATCATCTCTCCCTTATTCCCTTCCCCCCTACTTTTCTGTAGGGTAAGATACCCAATTGAGTGTGTATCTTATTCCCTCCTTAAGCCAAATCTGAGCAAGTAAGGTTCATTCATTCTCTTTCACCTACCCCCGCTTCCCTTCCATTTTAACATCTTTTCCTGGCCTATTTTATGTGAGATAATTTACCTCATTCTATCTCTCCCTTTTTCTTTCTCCAAATATATTACTCTCTCACCCCTTAATTTTACTTTTTTAGATATCATCTCTTCATATTCAACTCACCCTGATATTTGATATTTGTAACTCATGAGACCTAAAGTTTTCTGTTCAGAATATTATATATATATATATTATGTATACATATATATGTATATATACAGACACAATATATATATTGTATATACACACACACATATATAGACATACATACATGTATACATACATACACACATACGAACACAGAGACACATGTAACATATATACATACATATATTTGTATATATATGTGTGTGTGTGTATGTGTGTATATACATAATATATACACCTATATATGTATTCCCTTCAACTACCCTAATATTGAGAAAGGTCTCATGAGTTACAAATATCATCTTCCCATGTAGGAATGTAAACAGTTCAATTTTAATAAGACCCTTATGATTTCTCTTTCCTGCTTACCTTTTCATTTCTCTTTATATTTGTATTTGGAAGTCAAATTTTCTTTTCAGCTTTTGTCTTTCCATCAAGAATGCTTGAAAGTCCTCTATTTAGTTGAAAATCCACATTTTGCCCTGGAGTATTATATTCAGTTTTCCTGGGTAAGTGATTCTTGGTTTTATTTCCTAGCTCCTTTGATCTTTAGAATATCATATTCCAAACCCTTCAATCCCTTAATGTAGAAGCTGCTAGATCTTGTGTTATCCTGATTGTGTTTCCACAATACTCTAATTGCTTCTTCCTGGCTGCTTGCAATATTTTCTCCTTGACCTAGGAACTCTAGAATTTAGCTACAATATTCTTAGGAATTTTCTTTTGGGGATCTCTTTCAAGAGGCAATTGGTGGATTCTTTCAAGTTCTATTTTACCCTCTGGTTCCAGAATATCAGGGCAATTTTCCTTGATAGTTTCCTGAAAGATGATGTCTAGGCTTTTTTTTAATCATGCTTTCAGGTAGTCCAATAATTTTTAAATTACCTCTCCTGGATCTATTTTCCAGGTCAGTGGTTTTTCCAATGAGATATTTCACGTTGTCTTCTATTTTTCATTCTTTTGGTTCTGTTTTCTAATTTCTTGATATCACATAGAGTCATTATCTTCAATTTGCTCCATTCTAATTTTTAAGGAATTATTTTCTTTAGTGATCTTTTGGACCTCCTTTTCCATTGGGCTAATTTTGCTTTTTAAGGCATTCTTCTCCTCTTTGTTTTTTTTTTTTTGACCTCTTTTGCCATTTGGGTTAGTCTATTTTTTAAAGTGTTATTTTCTTCAGTATTTTGGGGGTCTCCTCTAGCAAGCTGTTGACTTGTTTTTCATGATTTTTTTTTTGCATCACTCTCATTTCTCTTCCCAATTTTTCCTCTACTTCTGTTACTTTATTTTCCAAATGCTTTTGAGCTCTTCCATGCCCTGAGACCAATTCATATTTTTCTTGAAGGCTTTTGATGTAGGATCTTTGACTTTGTTGTCTTTTTCTGACTGTATGTTTTGACCTTCTTTGTCACCAAAGTAAGATTCCATTGTCTGTAATTTTTTATGCTATCTGCTCATTTTCCCAGCCAATTACTTGACTTTTTAGGTCTTTGTCAAGATAAAACTCTGCTTCCGGAGTGGAGAGTGCTGGGTCCCAAGCTTCAGGGGTTTTGCACTCACACCAGAGCTCCTCCTCCTCCCAAGACCACCAACTAAGACTGCAACCCAAATCCTATCAGGGCAAAGCAAGAGAATTCTGCCTCAGCACCAGCAAAGAGAACCCTGCATTCCAGCTCTGATAGGCCTCTTCATTCCCCCCACAATGTGTGGATCTGGAGCTCTGGAAGCAGCCACTGCTGCTGCTGCACCTGTGGCAGACACCTCCACAGCAGCTACCTCCACAACCTTGGGGCTGGGGTCAGACCATACCCTTCTTTCACCCAGGTCCAACAGAGTTTTCTCCCTGACCTTTTAAGTTGTCTTCGATATTTGTGGGTTCAGAAGTCTGGAAACTACCATGGATCAGTGATTCAGTGCCCTGAGGCTTGCTCTGCTCCTGCTCTGGTCTGGTCTTTCCTGCTGAGGCCCATGTTGGGCTGTGCTCTGCTCCCAGCATGGTATGATAGACCCTTCCCAGTAACCGTCCATGCTGTTGGGCTGGAAAATTGTTTCACTTTGTAATTTCCTTGTTTCTGTAGCTCTAGAATATGTTTAGAGTCATTTTTTTTGCAGGTGTTTGGAGGGATTTGTGGGAGAGCTCTAGCAAGTCCTTGTTTTCACACCACCATCTTGGCTCCACCCCAGTGTTTCTGTCTTGAAAGCAAAAATTTGTTAATTTTCTTCCTTGCTTGAGAGACAATGTGATATAATTGAACATAACCTGGATTTTAGGTCAGAGAATCTAGATTTTCACCCCATATCAAACATTTAAGAGCTGATCTGGACAGTTTCTTTCCTGTGGGGGAAAATGATAGTAGTATTTGCATGGTCTATTGAATAATGTTAAGAGATTCAAATGTTATAATACTCATGGGTCCAATCTGTTTAGCTGTTAAATGACTGTGCAAACTACCCCACTTAGCCCAGTAGACCTCATATATACTAACCGGTTCTAGAAACAAGAACATGCTTGATTTTTTCAAATCATATTCAGGTATTCACCCAGGCTATTTCACCATCTGTCTACTTTGACTGATCTCCTACTTTCATAAAGGACCATTATCTTCCATACCTGACCAGAGACCCAAGACACAGACATCTATGCCTGACTCTTCTTCCATAACCTAGTTCCTAAAGAAGTAAATCTTCATAACTCCAGCCCCAAGATCCAACTCAGTTTTACTTGTACCTGTTTTTGTTCAAATTATCCCACATAGTTCCATATACATACATACATACATACATACACACACATCTACACACATATGTGTATATGTACATGTGAGTATGTATATATGTGTTTCTATACACATATATACATATATGTGTTTATATATAGATATATGTGTGTATGTGTATGCATGTGTATGAATATATGCAAACATATATATAAGTATATGTGTGTGTATATGAATACATTTATTGTGTATGTATATGTGTATGTATGTATGGGCTGAACTTACACATTGTACTTTAGTTTTAGATCCCTTTTAGATATTTGACCATTCACTCAGACTGTCTCCACTAACATATTAATACCACTTTTTCAGAACAAAATTTAATGTGCAAGTCACCATTATCTTCTATTTTGTGGCTTGCCCTATAAGAATAGAAGCTTTTTGATTATGGAGGCAGCTAGGTGGTACAATGGATAAAACATCCAGTCTGGAATCAGGAAGACCTGAGTTCAAATCTAAACTCAGACACTTCTTAGCTGTATGATTGTATGTAAGTCACTTAACCCTATTTGCCTCAGTTTCTCATCTATAAAATGAGCTGGAGAAAGAACTGGCAAACGATTTCAGTATCTTTGGCAAGAAAACCCCAAATGGGGTCACAAAAGAGTGAAACACAACTGAAAGAGTTGAACAATAATAACGTCTCTCTTTTAGTTTTCACTTTTATCTTTTTTATATATTTGTAATCCCAATGCAGCAATTCTGTATACATAGTAAGCACTTAATGTTTTCCAATCCTTCATTAGTCAAATGTATAAAATATTTTTGAAAATTTACATCTCATGTAAAGGTCAGTTGCTTTTTTCATTTTTATTTCTATTATGATTATGATTATTGTATAATTTTCATAATTTTAAAAGAATTTGGATAAAAATGGCCCTGGTAAAAGATATTATCATGTTATGATAGTTTTACAACAAATTTTGGTTAAAATCTTATACAGTGGATCAAATAACTGCTTTTTTAGTTAAATAAAAATATGAGGATATAATCTCCTCCTATGCTGGCTCACTAAAAGCATCCTTGGTACAATGCCAGTAACACTCAGGACATCAAGGATGATATGCACCTCATTCTGTTCTCACGTAACATTGATATTCTTGATCAGGCTCCTGTAATTTAAACAATTTTTGTTCCATGAAGGTTGAAAAGTATAACTATTTGGGACATCAGCTTATATTTAAAATGGTATTGGGACTTTTTAAAAAAATGTGAACAGATGTTATGGCTGGGTGATTCTGGGCTCAGTTGTTGGTGATGTAGTTCATATGTATCATATTAGTTGATTTCACAAGCAGATTTCAAGGTACATATTTGTTGCAAAATGATTATTTTGTTGGCAATGCCATTAAATATAGTGAAGTTATGATGTCTACATTTTTTTTTAATCAGGCTGTATTGTGTTAGGTGTTTTGTAGGCATTAAGCTTTGAAAGCCTTCAGGGATGTCATGTAAAGCCTTGAACATTTCCCTGAATAAGTAGTAAGAAGTGGAAATAATGTGGGGAGGCATTTCCATCATGACACCCTCCATTTCCACTTATGAATCTTTATGACCCAAAAATTTGCTCAAAATTTCTTTGCCAATATATTTTAGCTGAATTCATAAAGATGTCACCTGCGGAGGACTCATTGATTGCACTCTTAGATCTTAGTTATATTAGATGCTCCATTAGCAGGTAATATATTTTCAGTTAGATTAAACAATTCTGATGTAATATCCTTCATATCAGATTTTGTTTTTGATGTGTGAAAAATTGTTTGCTGATTGCTTAATTATGTCTTTAGATATTTTACCGGCTTATCATGTAATGATGACAATGATAAAGACAAGTGCTGCTGCTGCTGCTGCTGCTGCTGCTGATGATGATGATGATGATGATTTTTGCTAGGCTCTGGGGCACCAGAAACTAAAATGAAGCAGATGCTGCCTTGAAATGTTTAGAATTAGCTGGGAGACAATGGACAACTTATACACATGTTATTTATGTGTGATTACACAATGTATCCATAATATAGATATGCAAGTTTTATTGAAAGTAAAAACAATATAAATGTTCCTGGGTAAAAAGGCCTTATGTTGGAAGTTGCATTTTTATCAAACTTTAAAAGAAAACTAGGGATTCTTAACAGCAGTGAGGAAAGAGAGAATCCTAGACATGGAAGACAACTTGAACAAAAGAATGGATATAGGAGTTGGAATGTCATGTGACAAGACAAAGAAGACAAGTTAGTTTGAATGTAGGTTGACTGGACTTTGGAGTTATTTATATGTCTGGAAAGTCAGAAATAAAAGTTTAGAACCAGATTGTGAAAGGCTTTGATTGCCAAACAGAGGCCTTTATATATGATTTTAGGGGTAACACGTAGGAAGTCACTAGAGTTTATTGAACAAGGGAGTGATTTGGTTACCATCTCATAACTGCTTCTCAGGCACTGCTGACTCCATGCTGTAAGAATTATTAAAGGGCCATGAATTCTGAAGTGTGAGAGGTACCCAGACTCAGCTACTGTTATGGTAATTAGGGTGAGACTTTTTTACTACTTTCTCTTTTAGAATGCTGAGGTAATCAAGTACCTTTGATGAGTTTTGCTTTTCAAATGTAATGGCAAGCAAAGTGTAATTTTTGTTGTCTTTGTTTTGGAGTGCTTTTCAGCACTGAGGAATCTTTGATTGAATAGGGAGTCTTTGATGACCTGCTTAGATCAAGTGAAGGCCAAGTTCCTCCCTCTGACCTTGAGTAAGTGTTTAAGTCACAAGAAGGCCTGAGTCACATGAGTTTGAGTTGCATGATTGTGATGCCCTTGAAGGAGTATATATATACTCAGAGGTTAGCATTTTGCCTTTGGGGCACACTCATTGAAAGAGCATTGGTGACAAGACACTGGGTAACCATTGAAACAGCCCCCCAGCTTTGAAAACCCAGATGCTGGTGCTCTTCTTTTTGATAACTATGTATGTGGTGCGTGATCAGAAAAAGCCTGTCTGTTGATCTCTTTGTAGTTTCTGTTTGTATTTGCTCCGAAGTTCAGGGTGCTGACTTTTTCCCCTGAATGAATGATATATGTATGTTTAATTAAACTGAGATTGTTAACCTTTTAAAGTTGCTTTCCTTAAAAAAGCAGATCAAAGAACATATGCTGGCAGCCTTTCTGTGTGATGGTGTTATCAGCCTTACACAAACACAGTAGGTGCAAGCAGCATTGGTGTTATACCTGCGTGTCAGTTGTTCCACCGTGTGCCTCCCTGAGCTATCTGAGGAAGGGTTTGTGTCACATACGTCCCAGAGGGGAAAGTCAATCAGTTCACCTAGCTGCCCATAGACACATATGCCTTTTACCGTCCAGAGGCTTACCTAGATCTGTTCTAACTTTTATTTTTTAGTGTGCATGTGTTTAGCAAAGAACTAATGCATTTTACTCATGCTTTTAACATCTCTTGATACATTTTTGTAAATACACACACCATCTTATTTGAACTTGTCAACCCTTAATTTACTTAATTGTACCTTCTGAAAGGACTAACACGTAAGTATTATTGTTCTCTTTAAAAAATATGAAATGGGGGCTCAGAGGGCTCTTTCTGTTTAGACTGATGTAGTTCCATGTATTTTGTTTTGATCTGGCTCCACTTTTTACTCAGTGAATATCATTTTATTTTTTTCTACTTATTTAACTTTATACCAATTCATGTGTCTTTTCATGCTACTCTATTCATTATGTTCACTATTTCTTATGGATCAGTAAAATGTCATTAGAATCATCTACCACAATTTGTTTAGTCGTTTGCTAATTGATGGATATCTATTTGGATTCTAAACAAAAGATGTTTTCAAACATTTACTTTGTTTCCTACTACAACTAGCACTGTTAGGATTATTTTTGGTATATACGTAGTCTTTCCTTTTGTCACTTGGGATATAAGCTTAGAAGTGAAATCTCCAATTATAAAAGGTATGGATATTTTTGCTATTTCTATAATTCTAAATTGCTTTTCAAAATGGCTGCACTAATTTACAAATGCACCAATAATATGCAGTAGGCTTATATTTTCATAATTTCTTTAATATTGACTCTTCTCATCTTTTCTAATCAATTTGCGAGGCAAAATATTGGAGTTGTTTTTTTAAATTTTCATTTCTCTTATTATTAGTGATTTGGAACATTCCTAAAGTTGTTAATGGTAAGCAATACCTATTTTGAAAACCCTTCATATCTTTTGACCAATAATTTATTTGTCAAGGGCATTTGATCTTGCATATTTATATTGACTCTGAACACATATTGTATACCAAACCTTTGGGAGGCATTTGAATGCATTTTCCAAGGAGATCGTTTTCATTGCTATTGTAGTTGCATTAATTTAGTTTCAATAAAAAGTTTTTTCAATTTCATTTAATCACATTTTTCTCTTTCATCTTTTGTGATTTCTCCACTCTTCCTTTGGTTAAGAATTTATTTCCTCTTCATATCTAGAAAAAGTCAACACATGTAATTTGATTCTATTCTTTTAAAAATATTACCAGTATTGAATTCGTATATCTGTTTTGAAATTACTACGGAACATGGTATAAGATACCTGTTTGGTCCTATTTTTGCCCCACAAAATTCCTGTTTACCCATGAAATTCTTCATAAATAGTGAGTCTTTTATTAGGCAATTTATATTTTATCAAATACTAGATGATTGATTTCCATTATCTCTAAATCCCCAAGGAAGACCTCTGTTAAAGGATAGGAAAGACATAAAATATTTGAAGTCATCAGGGGAGGAACCTTTGGATAGAGAGATGAAGTTTGGGAGAAAGGAGGAATGGTAGTGGGGGTGATCTGCTGGAAAAGATAGAAAAGGAATGGGATTGAGAGTACATATACCTGGGTCATCCTTGTCAAAGAAAAAGTCCACATCTTTTTCAGAGACCAGAGTAAAGGAAGAGTTAGCAGATGAACTGAGACAAAGAAGAAAGGAGAAGATCTTGGTGAATGGTTTGGTGAAGTGAAGGGTGTGTAATAGATTTCAATATGACCAATAGTAATTCATTAAATTAGGTGAATGAAATCTACTAGAAAATTTAAAACAAATACAAATTTTTTTTGGTGAAGTTGAGTTCATGTTTAGATCTCAAAGAGACATTAGAGATCTTTTTGTACAACATTTTATTTTAGGGATAATAAAATGAGAACAAATATTTTGCTCAAGACCATGTGTGTAGGAAAAGCCAGAATTCCATCCTAGATATTCCAAATTCAGTGTATTTTTTTTACCATACTATATACTACCTGCTAATTTACGGTACTATGCGCATTTGAAAGGATTATAATTGCAGTTATTTTAAAACATACATCTTTTATGGCTCTTATTCATTTTGACTAGTCTCTCTCTTTCCCTCTTCCTTTCCTCCTCCAAATTATCTTCAGGTGATGAGGTTTTCTTTGGGGGGGGGGCAGGGCAATTGGGTTAAGCAACTTGCCCAAGGTCACACAGCTAGTACACGTCTCAAGTGTCTGAGTCTGGATTTGAACTCAGGTTCTCCTGACTCCAGGGCCGGTTCTCTACTCACTGTTCCACCTAGCTGCCCCATGAGATTTTTAACTATATTGTTGATTGAATAGAGGAACTAAATCATAGTTATGATAGACCAGGAATTTCTGTCTCCAAAGCAAAGAATGCTCCTGAAATTATGCTAATTAAGCTAATTTACAAGCAACCATTAGTGTGGTATTAGCTTATCAAATCTAAATATATTCAAATAAAATTATTGAGTCATCAAACAGGAGAGGAAAGTTAGTTTACTATCCCTACTGTTAATGTGTTGGAAATGTGACATTGGCATATAAGGATAGAACAATAAACCACATCAGTCTGTCAGCCTATAACACAAAACATGACAAAGGCATTAGACATAGAGTTAAAAGATTTTGAATTCACAGTAACAAAGATCATTTTTTCTCACCATTCTCAAGGACTTCTGTCATTGCTTAGTGGTCAGTGACAATTAGAGAATGAGGTGATCTTAACTAATCCACCAAATCAGGTTTTAAACTGAATAGTGAAAGAATTTCACATCCACTAGCATACACATATGTCTGAGAGATTTTTTTTTCAATTTAGTGTAAAGATGAAGGAGAAGAACATATTCTAAATAAATCTATAAATATTAAATATTGGAAATAGCTGCAACTGCTATCTATGTAGCAATGATAACTGATACATATGTAATATTTTGTTTTATGAAATGATTTATAAATGATATCCTTTGATTTTTTTACAGCAAACCTATATGTAGAAAGAAATAATACATGAGTACTTTTAATGCTTCTGCCACTCACTTTCCCATGTTACCTTGGCCAAGTTAGGTAATTTCTCTTGATCTCAGTTTCATTATCTGTAAATGAAAGTTAGTGTGTAGCAAGTAATTCCTAAGGTATCTTCTAGCTCTAAGTCTTTGATACACTTTTGTATAGTTCTAATGCAAAATAAAATGTACTAGAAATAATATTTTTTTTAAAAAGCATTATGGAAAATACCCTCCAGATACAAAGATTCAAAATTGTTGGTTTCTAATGTTGACTTTGCAGAGCAACAATGCCATCATAAATACAGCTCATTTGTTCCCTGTCCCCCACGGTTACCTCAGTCCTATCCTTCTGACCCAACTTGAGATTGCTGCTATTAGTTCTATTTTTCTTGCAATATGACATAGTGGTTGGAGTACTGGCCTAGAAGTCAGGAGACCTGGCCTCAAATCCTTCCTCAGACATTTACTAGTTATATATGTTGTTTAATTTCTCAGATCCATTCTTCTCATCTATGAAAATGAGGATGATAAGTATTGTGAAAAAGTATCCTGCAAACGTTAAAGTTCTATATAAATGTATGTCATTATTAATAAAGAATGCCTGAGCTGGTCACTGCATTCCCAGTGAGGTCTGAAGTCTTCATTGGCTATATGTAATCAGAAACTACGGTGATAAAGAAAGCTATTAAAGAGGAGTTAGCACCTAATAGAGGCTCTCTCCAGAATGGAAAACTGGGAAAAATAGAAAAACCAAAAGATTTAGAACTTTCTTAAATAATTGTTGTCTATCTTTTGTACAAAAAACAAATCACTCTCCCTTTGCATATAAATCTTTATTGTCTGTGCAATGAAATACTGACAAAGAACTTTAATTCTGTGGATCACTAGAATGCATCCCCTGCAAATAGAGAAAGATTTTAATTGGCAATAGAATGTACAAACATTAAATTTAAGAGAAAATAGCTGTAATAATTTATATGGCACATCCTTCCTCCCCATCTACCCAAAGATCAATTCATGTACATCACATACACTAAACAAAACTTTTTTTTAATTTTGATAGGACTCTAATGTTTTGAGTGAAGAATATATCCTCTGATATAGGACACAGACTATCTCTGTATAATTCTTGTCAACATATCCACATGAATAAGCTTAAAGTAATGCATCAATTAATATTAATTATTTCTCTAATGTTTTATATCCAACTTTCTCTATGTAAGATTTAATTCATACATTGACATGTGATTTCTATCAGATGAGATTACTTTAAATTTAAATTGGAATACTATTGAGATAGTATTTTTTTAAACTGCAATTTGAAAAACATACCAGCTCCATTAACACTGTGTTATTTGAAAATACTCTACCATGGAAAAACAGAATTCTTCACAATTGCAATATTTGGTTCTTCTTTTAAGTCATAGAACAAACATATCTCAAGGTATTCAAAATAATTTTTCAATCTCATGAAATCAGAGTTGGAAGGAACCTCAAAGATTAAATACTTTACCATTTACTTTAACAGAATTTTCTACAACTTTCCTCTAATAAATCATGATCCAGTCTCTACTGAGTGAAAGGGAGCCCGCCCATTCTAAAGTGTCCCATTAAATTTTTGAACAGCTCTAATTGTTAGGATGTATTTTTTTCACTTATATTAAGCCTAAATATGCCTGTTCATAATTTACACCCATGGTTCCTGCATCTGTCCTTTTAAATCAAAGTAAAAAAATTAAAACTAATCCTTCTTCACTATTATTACCCTCATATATTAATGGCAGATAGCATGGTTTGCAGTTGGTTTCTTAACCACCTACCGTATCTCTCATCTCACTTTTGCCTTCTGTCCTAGGGTTTTTAGCTCTAGGATAACTATAGAGTCAAAACTGTTATTGTTATTGGAAAAGACATGTCAACTAATCCTTTTGTTGCTCAACTCACCATTCCCAAAACCCCTCAAATCTCTTTGGATAAAATGGCCCTATTTGTCCCTCCCCATATTAAAATATGGGCCAGATAGCTGGTACATTGGATAGAGTGCCAGGCCTGAAATGAGTAAGACCCATCTTCTTCATTTCAAACCTGGCCTCACCAGTCATGTGGCTCTGAGCAAGTCACTTAACTCTTTTTGCCTCAGTTTTTCAACTATAAAATGAGCTGTAGAAAGAAACAGCAAACCACTCCAGTATCTTTGCCAAGAAAACCCCAAATGGGGTCATGAAAAGTTGGATGCAACCAAAACAACTGGATGATGACAAAAAATACAATATATGTTTCTTAAATACCAGGAATATCTTGCTTTTGTATGTATAAGCCCAGGATTTAGATCAATGTTTGGCACAGATTAAACACTTTACATTCATCCATTCATGCAATTATTCATTCATCTACCCAACTATGCATTCATTAATCTGGAGAAAGCAGTATCAGGGAAAACAAGATATGAGAGATCATTCTGGAAAAATACAGCATTCAGTGATGTCAAAAGCTGCTAAGATGTCAAATAAAATGAAGACTATGGAAAGCCCATTACAATTTCAAAGAATAATGAAAAAATGAGAGAAGACTTTCAGTGCAGTGGCCAAGTGGGAAGCCAGATTTCAAGGATTACAAAAAGTGAATGAATGACAAGAAAGTACATTCAGAAAGTATGCATGATTGTTTCTGGGAGTTTGGCACTGAAAACAGTATTACACTTAGATGGAAGTAACAGTTCAATTCTACTTTGACTTCATTACCTCCATGTGATATTGTATCCTAAACCACAATTTACTTGTAAATTATCAAAGCACTTTTAATATTTTAATCCCTAATTTCTATTGTATTTGCTTATATACATTCCTAATTTCTCTCCTAATACATTTTAAAGTCCTTGAGAACAAAAAACAAATCTTATTCATAAGATTTAGAGATGCAAGAGACCAGTGTGATCATCTAATTTATGGCCATTTCTAAGGTGAGGCAAAATTTAAGTGACTTTCCCAAGATCAAACATAGAGTACACCATTTCATCTGTTTATCTGTCTCCCTGCTGAGGAACAAGAGAGCACACATACCTGGTTTTAAATAAATATTCATGAAATAAAATTGAATACATGTATATTTGTGTATTCATTAAACTTCTATGCCCAGTGCTTGGTAAAACTATGAAATATGTAGAAATTATTCCTAAGAAGATGATGAGTATCACTTAAAACATTTAGGTATTGTACATTTAACATGTAAACATGCAGTTAGTGTACATTTAAGAGAATCCTAAACTGCTACTCAAGGAATGTACCCATTTCCTGGCTAAAAACAATGCACATCAATGTTCCTCACCCAAATCTACTGAATTTCTATTCATACCTGGACCAACCAGAATTTATCATGAGCTAATATCAAAGTAAGAGTGAGAATAATTTACTTTAAAAAGCATTATGATGACAAAAAGCATTAAATCAACACACATGAAACCAACCTTGAAATCCACTTCCTGACATGTTACTAACTCCCAGCCCTAAAGTACATGGTAAGGGTACAGTCCTGATTGTCTGGTCACGTGAGTAAACTACAGCTAGTTTGACACTATAAGTGTAGTGTTAGGTATGATAAATCTTGAAATAAATGATCATTAAAAGTATGGCATGCTGATGTCTTGTGTGATTGTATCTCTTTCTACTGGATGTATGCATCTCCTAGGTCTTGTACCTGTAAATGAAGAATAAATTTCAAGTACAATAAAACCACATTGTTTTTGCATGTGAGAGGAGCCATGCAGATCTACAGTGGTACTACTACATAAGTAACAGTTTATTGTTGTCAGGAATGGGAAAATATCAATAACTGCAAAGTCCAATAGGACAGGAGACACTTCACATGGTGCTCCTCCCATAGTGACCATTCCTCTTATGCTCACTTGCATCTTATTCTTCAACCCCTAGTAAGAACCATGGTTCTTTGTCTTCTTTTTTTCAGTGTTATTAATTAATGTATTTTTATTTTTCAACATTCACTTCCAGAAGATTTTGAGTTAAAATTTTCTTCCCATCTCTCCCCTCCCCCACCCTAAGATGGCATGCATTCCGAGTATCCCTTCCCCCAGTCTACCCTCCTTTCTATCACCCCCACTTCTTTTATTCCTTCCCTTCTATTTTCCTGCAGGGCAAGATAGATTTCTATAACCCATTGTCTGTATATCTTATTTCCCTGTTGTACGTAAAAACAATTTTTAACCATTTTTAAACCTTTGAGTTCCAAATTCTCTCCCTCCCCATGCACCCTCATTGAGAAGACGAGCAATTTGACATAGATTATACATATGCAGTTATACAAAAGACTTCCCTAATAGTCATAGTGTGAAAGATAAACTATATTTCCCTCCATTCTACCCTCCTCATTTGTTCTATTCTCTCCCTTGACCTTGTCCCTCTTCAAAAGTGTTTGCTTCTGATTACTCCTTCCGCAATCTGTTCTCCCTTCTATCATCCCCCTCCTTAGACCCTTCCCCCCTACTTTCCTGTAGGGCAATATAGATTTCCATACCCAACTGAATGTGTATATTCCCTCCTTCAGTCAAATCCCATGAGAGTAAGGTTCGCTACTTCTCTCTAACCTCCCCTCTCTTCCCTGCAACTGTAAAAGCTTTTTCTCACCTCTTTTCTATGAGATCATTTACCCCATTCTACCTCTCCCTTTCTCCTTCTTCCAGTACATTCCTTTCTCACTCCTTAATTTTACTTTTTAGATATCATCCCTTCATATTCAACTCATTCTGTGCCCACCCTGCGTCTATGTATATAGTCCCTCCAACTACCCTAATACTGAGAAATGCCCTATGAGTTACAAATATCATCTTTCCATGTAGGAATGTAAACATTTCAACTTTAATAAATCACTTATAATTTCTCTTTCCTGTTTACCTTTTCATGCTTCTCTTGAGTCTTGTATTTGAAATTCAGATTTTCTATTCAGTGCTAGTCTTTTCATCAAGAATGTTTGAAAGTTATCTCTTTCATTTTATGCCCATTTTCCCCCTGAAAGGTTATACTCAGTTTTTTGGGTAGGTGATTTTTGGTTTTAATCCTAGCTCTTTTGACCTCCAGAATATCATATTCCAAGACCCCCAATCCCTTAATGTAGAAGCCGCTAAATCTTGTGTTATCCTGATTAGCTACAATATTCCTAGGGGTTTTCCTTATGGGATCTCTTTCAGGAGATAATCAGTGAATTCTTTCAATTTCTAGTTTACTCTCTGGTTCTAGAATATCAGGGCAGTTTTCCTGATAATTTCCTTTTATTCAGGGTTTTTAAAAAGTTTATTAAATTTCATTACCTATTCTGCTGCAAGGTGGAAGCCTCATCTGTATATAGGTTCAGCCAAGCAGTTTATTAAAAAATTAAGTTGTTATTATACTGCATCTGACACCAGCCAGCTCACCAATCTCAGTAAATTATTTCCATAAACAGAAAGCCAAATGTATTTTGAACAATACTGGTGATTACATTGCTAATTTAAAACTTTTAACAGGTATAAAATTCTAGCTCTGAAGTACATGGTCTTAAAATTCATTTTTACCACACATGCAGAAATCAATTCCGAACTAGACAGACACTAACTTTAAATTACAAGGAAGAAGTTGTGCAAAATGTGCAAATAGTAAAAAGCATTTTTATCCAGTCATTTCTAAGTAGTTAATATTTTTTCCATGCCATGGTGTTGTTTCAGAAGTGTTAATCTTGCTAACCTTCCATATGCCACTAATTTAGGACAAAACTACACTGGGCTGTAGTATTATGCTAATTTATTTGGTGATCCAGTGTTCAATCCTCAGTAGATTTTATGTATCTCTCATATACATTCTCACTCATCAGTTCATCAAGTTCTAAAGGGGTGCTCAGAATCATCTTGATCAGCCAACCATCTTCATAACACGATTTGTTGACAAGTCCTGGGTTTTCTGCAAGAGCTATGTTAATTTCAGTTACTTCTCCTCTTAGTAGAGAATAGAGTTCACTGGAGGCTTTCACAATTTCCAAAGCTCCAAGCTCATCTTGTTTGTTCAATTTTGTTCCAAATTCTCAAGGACTATAGTAAACTAACTTCATCTCCCAATGCTTCCTGTGCAAAATTGCTGATTCCCACTATTCCAATACCATTTTCAGTTGACATCCATTCATACTTCTCTGTGAATTTTTGAACAATGAGTCACAGCACACTGGTGTAGAGGCCCCAGGAGGTGATGGTAGCTAGGAAGGGAGGGGAGCCTGGGACAAGGCAGGCCCCGAGGTGCATAGGGGTAGCTATGAGTAAAGCCAGGGACCTGGGAGTCTCAGCCCCAGCCTCTGACCCCAGAGAGAGGCCTAACCCACAAGCTCCTGGCTGCTCTCAGCTCACTCTTCTCCAGGGGCAGGGTAGCCAGGGGAACAAAAGCTCCTAGGCTGGAGGCTGGAAGAGGAGGTGGGTCTATGGGTGGAGTCTCAATAATTTCTTGAAAAATGATATGTAGGCTCTTTTTTTTCACCATGGCTTTCAGGTAGTCCAATAATTTTCAAATTATCTCTCCCTGAACTATTTTCCAGGTCAGCTATTTTTCCAATAAGATATTTCACATTGTATTCTTTTTTTTCCATTCTTTTGGTTTTGCTTCAAAATTTCTGGATTTCTCATAGAGCCATTAGCTTCCATTTGCTCCATTCTAATTTTTAAGGAATTATTTTCTTCAGTGAGCTATTGGACCTCCTTTTCCATTTGGCCAATTCCGCATTTTAAGGCATTCCTTTCCTCATTGGCTTTCTGGACCTCTTTTGGCATTTGAGTTAATCTATTTTTAAGGTGTTATTTTCTTCAGTATTTTTTGTGGAGGGTTTCCTTTAGCAAGCTGTTGACTCATTTTTCATGATGTTCTTGCATAACTCATTTCTCTTTCCAATTTTTCATCTACTTCTCTTACTTCATTTTCAAAATCCTTTTTGAGCTCTTCTGTGGCCTGCAATCAATTCATATTTTTCTTGGAGGCTTTGGATGTAGGATCTTTGATGTTGTTGTCTTCTTCTGGCTCTATGTTTTGATCTTCTTTGTAACCAAAGTAAGATTCTATAGTCTGAATTTTTTTACACTTTTTGCTCATTTTCCTAGCTAATTACTTGACTTCTAAATTCTTTGTTAAGGTAGGACTCTGCTTCTAGTGTGGAGGGTGTACTCTCCTAAGCTACAGGGGTTTTTTGCAGCTGTTTTCAGAGGTACCTTTAGGGACCTGTAAATGTTCAGTTCTTCCAAGGGGGTATGATCAAAGGAGAGCTGTTTATTTCTCTCCTGGACTATGTTCTAGTCTGTGAGTGACCACAAGCACTCTTTTCTTCCTTGGAACTGTGAGGATTCCCTGTCCACCACAGCCACTGCAGCTTTGCCACTCCAGCATTCCTCCTCACCCCAGGACAACCATCCAGGACTGTGACCCAGATCTAAAAAGGGCAAAGCAAGAGAATCCTGCCTCAACACCAGCAAAGAGATCCCTACAATCCCCCTGTAATCAGCCACTCAATCCCCCCACCATCTGTGGGCCAAGAGCTCTAGAAGCAATCACTGCTGCCATTGCCACCACCTCCACCACCCCAGAATTGGAGCCAACCATGCTCCTCTCGCCCAGGTCCAAGAGATGTTTCCTACTGACCCTCTAACTTGTCTTTGGTGTCTGTGGGTTAAGAAGGCTGGAAACTTCCACAGCTGCCAGTGATTCAGTATCCTGAGTCCTGCTCCAGATTTTCTGGGGGTCCAGTCTACGCAGGCATGGCCAGGTTTTGTCTGCACACCTCTCCCATACCAGTACAATAGATGTTTCCTGTTGACCTTCCATGTTGTATTGGAATGGAAATGCATTTCACTCTGTCATTTTGTGGGTTCTGCTGCTCTAGAATTTTTTAGAGTCATTTTTATAGGCATTTGGAGGAGTTTGGGTGAGAGCTCAAGTAAGTCCCTGCTTTTATTCTGCCATTTTGGTTCCTGAAACCAACCTTGGTTCTTCTTGATACAGGTTCCTCATTATTCCACAGCAACTGGGGGGTGGGGTAGAAGGTTAATTCCAGGTTCTGGGGGACTGGATCACTGCTACAAATATATGTGATTAATAATGTTTAAAAGTTTAGTTTCAAAAATCCCAGATTATATCTTTATTTGAACAGGATGATATAATGTTAAGGATCAATTCCAAAGCAATTTTTTTCACAACAAAAAATAATTGTGTTTCACTAAAACTCTCCTAAGCAGAATCCAAAGTAGCTGAATTTTAGGTCATTAAAGTAGCCCTCAGAGTCATTCAACTAAATTCTGAACATTGGAACAAAACAGAAAGAGAGAGAGAGAGAGAAAGAGAGAGAGAGAGAGAGAGAGAGAGAGAGAGAGAGAGAGAGAGAGAGAGAGAGATCAGGATTATAAAGGAAAATTATAGAATTGGTGGCTACTTTCTACTTTCCATATGTCTACATAGATCTTTTGCTTAATATATAACACACTCTCATTCAGTAATTTTGCTTAGGCATAAAGTTAAGTTTAAGCTAACAATCTGGTTTGGAATTTATTATTTCCTTTTCCTATAATTGGAAATTTTGAGTTTGGCTAACACAAATGTGTGTTAATGAGACTTTACTTAATCCAGAAAACTCTGGCTTTATTAATTCTACATGATATTAAAGCCAGTTCCAATTGAAATTTATTATTTTGCATACATACTGATGCATAGTAAGCTAACCACTTCTCTTTCTATCAGTTTTGATCCATTACCTATATGATAATGAATAGACAGTACTCAGTGAAAATTAAGGTATTCATAAGTTAACAGAGAAACACATTTTCAAATTGGGTCCATGAAATAAATCATGTATCACTTACACAGAAAGCCAAATATTCCAAATTACAATCTGTCCTCCTGTATGTATATTTTATAGTATTTAATCCTTACTTTGTAAAAGAACAGATGGTAGATTTTGTACAGGAGGCACCACTACACCAAAGTATGTTAAGTAAGACTGTGATAAGTAATTCTACTTACATATTTAATTGTGAATTAGAAATCTGTTCTGGAAGATATAAAGTATGTTAATGTATATTACATAATCAATAAACATGCATTAAGAGAGATAGTATAGTACATAGAAGGCCTCAATATCAGGAAGACCTGGCTTCCAGTCCTACCTGTAACATATCCTGCTTCTTTGTCTCTCAGCAAATCATTTAAAATCTCAGTGCCACAGCCAATCATAATGCTATAAATGGCAGATAATATGCTATTTTGAATCAGTACTATAAATTTCTCCATAGGGAATTCTCTATATTAATGAAATCACTGGTCTATAGTATTATATTATATCCAAAGGACTTTGTCTAATGCTCAATAACTGTGTAGTATGTATATATGTGTGTATTGTATGTGTATTTATGTGTATTATATAAATAGACATATGAAAGTATATATACATACACATACATATGTATGTCTGAAATACTATGATTAAGGAGGTTTTGCAGGTAATTTTGGATTGGATATTAAAAGCTTTGTCTATTCAAGTGCATTATGTTTTAGATCAAATATTCTCCTTCTTAGCACTCATGCAAACTAACATCTACTTACTGAAAAAAGAAATTGTTAAATTTCCTTAATAAACAATGGCTATATGATTTGTATTAGGGAACAAATGCAGTTATATGTCACATAACCCTAAAATTAAAAAGTAGTCATTAGTTCCACATGCAATGTCACTTGCATAGCTAATGCAAATAACAGTGGTTAAATTTTAAAGACCTGATTGACTTGGGTAATATATGCATATTTCAGAAACTCCTATGGGTTTTAGAGGATGCATCCCAGAATTACCAAGACTCTTAGTCAGGTTCTCTATTGAAGGAATTAAATTATCATCATCAAAGTTTATGAATGCAAACAGCATTGTAATAACATTGTGAATGGAAGTAAAAGTAACAGAATTGAAAATCTAATATCTGCCTTACACAAATTAGATTTTTTTTCCCCAAAAGGTAAAGCTAATTACAGTAAAAATAATACATAACTACACAGATATATGTATGTAGTTTTGGTAGCACATATGGAGAATACACATGGGTAGTGTACTTGTGTAAGGTATTTAGTAAAATTTGACCATCTGACTTGTGGACTGAGAGCCAATTTGGTCACAAGACTAGAAACATAAAGAAAAATCCATTTGCCTAAGGGATAGGTAATTTACTTTATAAGTCAACTGAAATCAAAGAGAAATATTTCTCACATTTTGATAAAATTGTTTTCTCCCTGTTGGGAAGTTACAGGGTAAATCTCTTCAATGTGCCAGGCGGGGGTGTATGACCTGGCTTCTATTAACAGTAATGGGGAGCCTTGCAGCTCTATCTCCATACATTGTACTGAAAAATACCTCCGTAAGTAAAGATTGAACCCAGGGGTTAGGTTTTACTGCAAGTTATAAACTTCAGGAAACTGGGTATGTAATAGAAATGCTGACATAATCTTAACTATTGTGGTATGAACAGAGTAGCTATAATGTTCCAAATCCTTTATTTCAGAATGTGCAAGTATTTATGTTACCATTGGAGAAAAGAATTGATGTGGAAATTACTCATGCTTGGTCAATTGTATGGGAATAAAAAAGTAGTATTGCTAAATGAAGGTGTGGGTAGAACAGTGTAAGGAATCAATTTGCATTGCCAAACCTTTTTATGAGTTTTATGTTTAATAAATAAACAAAATTTTTCTATAGAAATATTTCTCTCTATTATTTACTAAGTTTTCATTTTACTTTTACTGACCAGAAATTAAATATGTGTACATATGTAAAACCAATTATTAATTTATTTAAATACAATAGAATTAATATATTAAATAATTATTACTTAACAATTGTGATTAATAATAATTTATTTGTTAATTGGTATATGTGTACATGGATGTACACACACAATACTTATACAACTATTGAGGCAATATGATTTTACTGTTAGTCCTTACTTTGTATGACACTGAAAAAAATACATATATATATATATATATATATATATATATATATATATCTGGATGATCACTGGCAAATCCATCAATTAATCATTTATTAAAAGCTTACTATGAGTCAACCACTGGGGATATACAGAAAGACATAGACAGTCTCTGCCATCAAGGAGATAAACATTACAATCCTTAAAAGCAATTTTAAAATTCATCAGTGTGTTTCAAAGAGATCAAATTCAAATTTTGTTCTATTCACATAAACAATTCTATTATATGAGAATGGTACTTTAAGAACAATCTACCTTCAAATGCCATTGGCAGTCACCTTGACTTTTTTCTTGCCACTGGCCTTCAATGACTCTGGAAAAGAGAGAGAGACTGATGACTTTCTGCAACTCTGCCTCACTTAAATCCAATTTACATAAAAGTAAAGACATCACACATGATGTCATTGGTCCTCTTTGGAAAAAAAAAGGAAGAACAAAAATGACCTTCATATGCATCAAAATTCATAACATTTGTTTATGTGTGTATAGACAACATACTTGAAATAAGAGCACACAAAATGAAACAAGGTGAATGATTAGCATAGTGTATTATGAAGATAGCACTGTAAATGAAAAATTAAGTCCTTGAAAAAAAACTTTTAATTTTGCCTCTTCAGCTTGGATCAAAGATGACAATTCAGTCCTCAAATGTGTAAAATGGTTATTTTAATAATTGTATTCTCCATCTTCTCATGTCCTCTTTTCACATTGAAGGGAATTATGAAGGCTACGGGCTTGTAATTCATCTGAAAGTATGGGATTAGATATTCTTATTGACTCACAGACAGTGAGGGGCAACAGACAGTGAAGTCCCAAGTGAAAAAAATATTACATTAGCTCTATCAAATTTCCCTCTAGCTCTGTGGTCCTAAGGAACCCAGCTTTCATTTCCTTCAAGACTCTTTTACATTGTTTTCCCTGTATTTCATGTCAAGGTCATCTTTGCTTAGCTTTGTTTTGTTTTGAAGCATGATTATTTCTTGCTAATATTTATCCAATGACCATCGGAACAATTTCTTGTTAGAATTCCACTTCTGGAAGTTGTATTGAGATCTAACAGATGGAAAATCAGTAGCAGTTGCAGAGAATTTTTGCCAAATGAGACACATACAAAGAAAAGAAGAGTAATAGTGTTCCTCACTGCAGGATGCAGAGAACTAGTGCCATCAACAAATGATTGAAGAAAGGGCATAGGGACTTAGCTGTCCATATCAATATTGTCTGACAATAAGTGAACTTTTGCTAAGGGGGCCAAAAAAGAGAGAAACTTACTTTCAGGATATAGACAGCATAGTGAGCCAGAAATAGACTTTTGTTTGGTTTTAAAAATGCATTTGAAGCATACTTTGGACATATAATAGCTATGTCATATCTTATTCTACTTAAATCTCAGTATCCTTTGCAATACAATGGGGATCATGCTACTTTTATCTTCTGCTTCTTCAGGATGTTGTGAGAAAAGCTCTTGGTAAACCTTTTAACATGCTATGTAAATGTCAGTTTTTGTGTTCGCTTCTTTTTTTACAAGTTATATGAAGAAGGAAATTACAAACGAAGAGGGAAGAAATATGAAGCATTTTAAGATTGTCAACAAGTACTTATTAAGTGCCTCCTATGTGCCAGGCATTGCACTAAGTTCTGGGGATACAAAGAAAGCCAAAAATCAGTCTCTACACTCAAGGAGTTCAGTCTAATGGGGGAAACAATGTGCACACTACTGTATACAAACAAAATATATACAGTACAAATTGGAGATAGTCTCAGAGGGAAGTCCAGGAAAGATTTCTTGAAGAAGGTGGGATTTTGATTGAGACTTGAAAGCAGTCCATAATAATAATGCATATTAACAAAGCACTTAAAAGTATGCAGAGTGCTATCAATAAATCATGCCATTTGATCTTCATAAGAAACTGGTGACATAGTACTAGAGGTATCATTATTCATATTTTTTTGATCTGAGGAAATAGAGATCCAAATGGATTTGTATTCTGCACACCATCACATAAATTGGAAGTTCCATATATAATATTTGTATCTTGTTGTTATCAATGTTGTTCAGTGGTTTTCAGTCATGTCCTAATTTTCATGACCCCAGTTGGGGTTTTCTTGGCCATGATATTACAGCGGTTTGCATTTTCTTCTTCAGGTTATTTTACACATAAGGAAACTGAACCAAACAGGATTGAATGAGTTGGCCAGGGTCACACAGCTCGTAAGCGTATAAGACCAGATTTGAACTGATGAAGATGAGTCTTCCTGAATCCAGGTCTGGTGTTCTGTTCACTGTGCTACCAGGTGCCTCCTATTTGATTCTGGGTCCTACGAATTTTAAGGCTTGAACTCTACTCACTATATGATGATGATAACACCTTGGAAGACATTTAAAGAGAATATTTTAAATAGATATAGTCAAATGTGTTTCTCCATGGTTTAGAAATAAGGGATTCAATAAAGATTTCTTGACTGACCAACTCATTGCCTGGTTTGGCTGCCTAGAAACAAAGGAATGGACCAGATAATACGTAACTCTCAACTCTAGGTTTCTGCGATAAAATCCGCTTATCTCATGGGTTTCTTTTTATTGCAATGGATAATAATTTAAAGACAAAACAGTAATATTTATATATCAAAAAGAATTTTGGTACTGGGTAATACTAGCATGATGAAGAGGCATTCAGTTTGACCCAAATCCTTTCACAGAAATTTGAAAATGGTGAAAAAAAATCAGTTTATAAAATTGCAGTTGGTAGCAGACCAAAGAAATTTAGATTGTTAAAGTAAAGTTGCCTGGGTTTTATTGATTGTTGGCTCGCTATCTTCCTTTAAAAAATATTTGGGGAGAGGATGAATTCACTTGATTTCTATGGCTTCATGAGTTACTCCTGACATTTCATATTATATATATCAAACATAAAAAATACACAAATCGTAGCATTTTAGAAAATGGAGATACTTCAGATTCATGTAAAATTAGCAACCAAGCAACTAAGCAACCACAGCTAAGCAACTAAGACTCACAAAGGCTATGTGCCTGGCCCCAAGATCATTCTGCTTTCTAATTGCTAGAGTTCCAAGTGAACTCAATTTTCTGATAACTGTTCTCATGAACTTTCCATTAAACCAAATTATATGAGAATTCTTAACTTCATAATAAGATTTATCACTGAATTATTGAAAAAAATAAGCCTTCTTTACACATTAAAATATGCTTTCTTTTGGGAAATTATATTTTCTTGTAATTTTCCAGAATATTCATCAACTGCATAAAGGATGCTACAATACAATAAAATCTTTCTTGGGAAAATGAAATTATATTCTTATTTGGAGTGGGACTAGGATAAGTAATTTGCATTAAAAAGTCACCTTGGCTTTGGAAAATATATACACAATAAAAATAAATTTCATATGACTATGTATTGCATTCTTATTCTGTTGTCGGATTTTTCTCTGAGATGAGTGAATTTGATTTTCTCAAAGCATCTTCCAAGATGCCCTCAAAATTTCAGAGGCATCTTATGAAATTTATTTGCAATGCTGTGTATTTTTCATGTCTTTATTTGGATTCAACATGCTTGATTTAACTTCAGAATTTAAAATATAGAGGGTTAACTGCATTTACATATTTCTTATGAGGTTCTGTGAAATGGGATTTTATAATGTCAGTATGCTATCACTATTCCATATCTACAGCGTATAAAAATGGTTCACTGCACCAGTTGTATGCAATCTACCTGCAAAATGAACATTCAGTATTCTGCTCTGTAAAGTTATCAATATTTAACTAAAATTGACAAGAAACCAGGAAACCAAGTGAACCAAGACTTATTACTCTGAAGCTAAAGGTCTTCTATACATAACACACAAACCATAATGACCACTGATCTATATAGCTCTAATATGTTATGATCATTTCTGCAAATGAGGATAAATGATCATCTTCCACTGGTAGAACTATTGCTTTAACTCAGGTACCTTGAGCCAGAGCAAAGGCTAATTATATTAAACTGGAATCTGAGGATGGTCTCCTCCTATGACCTTGTAGACTGACACCATGAGACATCATCTCACAATGATCTGACCAGAAAAATGCCCGTAAAGACACTTTGTGCATTAGGAAAGGGAATTATTCAAAAATGGAGCTGTATCATCTAAGAATTCCTCTTAGAATTCTTGAAAATATATCCTATATGATTTGAAGAAAGATCCTCATTTAAATAAAAACAAAGTGCGAGAAATCTGAAGCATGATGTCATTGTCTTCAATGGTTCCCACCTTTGTTTGTTACCCATATTCACCCTTTGTCAGATCATTGTCCTACTTGTCCACTTAAAAAAAAATCTGCTGTAAAAATAATAAAGTAAATAATGTATCTAACCCCACTAAATGAATCAAGAAATATTAATCTAGTACTTACAGTATGCAAGGAACTATGTAAAGATAATTACAATAATTGATATACAGATGAATGTATTTACATGTACACATATATATTTCTATACACTTTATAAAATGCCTCACATATTATCTGCCCTTCACAACCCTTTGTTGAGAAGATGGGGAGGCTACTATGTGCCAGGCACTCTGCTAAGAACTTTACAATTTTGATCCTCACAATGACCCTGGAAGGTAGGTGTTATTGTTATACCCATTTTATTGACGAAGTCATGGAAGCAGATAATATTCATTTGAATTGGTGAGGATCATACAGATAGCATATGTCTGAAGCAAAATTTCAACACAGGTTGTCCTTATTCCAAATTCAGCTTTATCTACTATATAACCTAGCTGCCTTTAAAATATGTCATTTTGCTGTCCCCTTTTAATAGAGATAAAAACTTGAGGCTGAGAGAAGTTGAGTGACTCATTTGGAGTGATAGGGAATATTGTTATCTTTGACAGGATTAAAATCTCCTTATACAGGATTCTCTATTCACTATAATAGCACCGAGGTAAACAAACAAGCACAATATTAAATGAGATTTTTTTAAAAGAAGTTCATAAATATTGAAACAAGAAACTACTACATAATTTCCTTTTAAAGTATTTCCTTTTAAAATTATTTTACTTATTTCATTAAATATTTTCTAATTGTATATATATATATATGTATATATACATATATGCATATGCATATACATGCATACATATACACACACATATAAATTCTCAGTTCCAAATTCTCTCTATACCTTCTACCCTTACTCCTCCTTGAGCAGGCAAACAATTTGATATTGATTATACAGGTGAAGTCACACAAAATATATTTCCATATGACTCATGTTGCAAACACAAGCTCAAACCAAAAGAAAACATACAAAAATTAAAAGCTATGTGTCCACGTGATTCAGTTAATCAACTTTTTTTTAATCATCAGTCCTTTGGAATTGTCTTGGATCATTGTCTTGATCAGAGAAGTTGTCATTCATAGCTGATCATCTTTATAATATTGTAATTACTGTGTATAATATTTTCCTGGTTCTGCTTTGAAAGAATTCATATAAGCCTTTCTATGTTTTCCTGAAAGCATCCTGCTTGTTATTTCTTAGAGCACAATACTATTCTGTCAACGTCATACATCACAGCACAACTATTTTAGTCACTCCCCAATTGATGGGCATCCCCTGGATTTCCAATTTTTGACAAAACAAAAAAAGAGCTGCAATAAATATTTTGTACAACTTTTCTTTTTATTTGGTCTCTTTGGAATACAGTGCGAGGAGTAGTATTACTGGGCCAAAATTTTTGCACAATTTTATATCCCTTTGGATAATTCCAAATTGTTTTCAAGAATGATTCGACTACTTCATCACTCAACCTACAGTGGAGTAGTGTCCCAATTTTTTTACATTTCCTCCAACATTTGCCTTTTTTCTTTCATAAAGGACAGTCTGAGAGTTTGAGCTGGTATGCCAGACTTGTTTCAAAGTGCATTTCTCTAACCAATAGTTATTTAGAGCATTTTTCCATGTGAGAATTGATAACTTTAACTTCTTCTGAAAACATTCTGTGCATATGCTTTGACTATTTATCAACTGGGAAATTACTCTTATTTTTACAAGTTTGGCACAGTTCCCTATATATTCATTTAATTAGACCCTTATCTGAGAAATTTACTCTATTTTTCTTTCCCAGTTTCGTGTTCTTATAATTTTGGCTGCACTAGTTTTGTTCATGCAAAAGCTTTTTAATTTCAGGTATTTGAAATTATCTGCTTTACTTTCCATAATCTTCTCTATCTCTTGTTTGGTCATAAAATATTCACTTTTCCATAGATCTGATAGGTATATTTTTTTCTGTGCTTCTGTAATTTACTTATGATATTTACTTATGATATCACCCTTTATGCCTAAATTAGTTCTTCTGGACAACTGTCCATTTTAGGTCCAGTTCCATCATGCTACTTTGTGTTTAGTTGACGGCCAACCTCCTTTGTCTACACTTTCTAATCTGATTTCATTTTTAAGTGAATGAAACTGGAAAGGAAATAATTATTTGCCAAATCTGTCAGAGATACCTCTGTGTAAGTCCTGTTCAGCAAAGTAGTATAAAAACTTGAGTGGTTCACCCTAACTACTGATATCTTTAGGATGCTTTATTGAAAAGATAATTTCTTTTTTTGTTTCTAATTTCCCCCCATTTATCTGTGCTGAAATAAATGGACCTTTTTAATTTGAAAACAAAATAAGAGGCAGCTAGGTGACACAGTGAGTAGAGCACCAGCCCTGGTATCTGGAGTCCCTGAATTCAATTCGGCCTCAGACACTTGACACACGCACTAGCTATGTGACCCTGGGAAAGTCACTTAACCCCAATTGCCCTGCCTCCCCTGCTCCAGAAAAAGAAAAGATTTAGTAATTTTAATGTAATACAATTTCAGTATGAGTTAAATGTGTGATTAATATATTTTAAGAATCCATTAATTGAAACATAGGTTTCAAATCCAGGAAGTTAACAGTCTGGTAATCTGTTCAAGTCAGATATTAAAAAGCATTCTCTGCCCAGTTTTTGAAGCACATTTTTGAAGAGGCACTGACAAATAAATATATTGAGAGGAGGTTGACTAAGTTGGGGAAAAAACCAAAAATCACTATGTATATTGATCACTATGTATATTTGATAGAAATATGGGTGCTTATCCTGTAAAAGAGAATATGTTCTAAGTGTGAATGGGGAGGGGGGATAGTGATGTTATTTTCAAACATTTTAAGGACATCATGCAGAAGGATTATGTTCACACTGCTTAGACTCAAATGGTAAGCCCATTAATAATAAATACAGTGACACAGAGGCAGGTTTCAAATCCTCAGAAGGAAAATTTTCTGAAAAAATTATTATTAGCACCTCCAGCACCATAGGCCATCAAAGAATATCTGTGTATTTTAGCCTCATTTTCATCTTGTGTTTGTAACCACAGTGCTTAGCACAGTATACAGAACACAAGAAGCGATTGACAAATTCTCATGGCATTGTCTTCAATAGTATGATATTCTGCGATTCCTTTCAATTTCAAGATTCTATGGTCTTATAATAGTAGAATCAGTCAGTCAGCAAACTTTTATTAAGCGCTTAACATATGTCAGGAACTATGCTAAGTGTTGTTAATAAAAATAAAAGTAAAAAGAAAAACAGGTCTTACTATGAAGAAGCTCGAATTCTACTAGGGAAAAAAGAATATATAAAAATAAGCTGAAAGAGGGGAGGGAGGAGTGGATTAAGTGTCCCCAAAAGGTCATTGTAGAGAAATTCCAGAGAATCCAAGAGGAATGAAGAAAAGACTGGCTTAGGTGTTTTCCTTAAAATGGGAGTTCTGGGAGGAACCAGGCAATCAGAGGAAAGGATCTCATGAGCAGAGTGTATTTGAAGTGTGACAAGTCAAAAGGTAGAGTGAATTTCTCACATGAAAAATATTCTGTGGTATGGATGTCCATTATCACCACTATTACTCATCATCATATTAGAAATTCTAGATATAATAATAAGAAAATGAAATAGAAGAAATAAAAATAGGCAACGAGGAAAGAAAACTATCAAACTTTGCAGATGATATGATGATATACTTAGGGAACTCTAGAGAATCATTTTAAAAACTAGTTTAAATGATTAGCAATTAAAAACTTCAGCAAAGTTGCAGGATATAAAATAAACCCATAAAAATAACTGGCATGCATACATGTTCACAGAACACCAAATATCTTCTGACTACACTTTCCAAATCCATAAACAAAAGTCTTATCTGGATTTATGAAGACCCAAAAGTTTCCTTTCCCAAGGCATCTTTTGGGTGCCTTTTAGTGAGGGGTATGGTGTAATTCCATAACATGGAAATAGAACTAAGTCTTCTCTCTCAAAGAATGAAGGGAGGAGACATTTCAAAGTATCCTGTAGATTTTTTCCATTGTAGTAATGTGGCAGGGCATGGGGATTTAATACATAAAGATTAGTATTAGTTGATGGTGATAATATATTATCACAAATGAAAATATGAAGAGAGATAAATTCCAATGATTAACTCTCTAAGGTGCAAGGATATCTAAGGCTTAACTAATCTTACATTTATTCCAAGGAAAGGAAATTCCAAGATGACAAATGCATTTGGATTGTTCTTTAGCATTCATGGAAAATGCATTTGACTCACAGGTGTGCACACACACACACACACACACACACACACACACACCATAAGTATTGTTACTCTTTTGCAAAGATAATTTTTCATCTAATATATATATATATATATTTGCAGAGCATTAAAAAAGTTTTCTTAAGTGGTTTTCTTTTACAATGTTTGACCAGGAATGTCAAACCAATGCTTCAAGCATTAAATCCCTTCACAAATTGGGCACAGAAGTTGAATTTCCCCCAGGTTTAAGCACATTTCTCAGCATGTAATGAAACCCATCTTGTTAGCTAGAGGTCTAACGCGTTAAATGTGGTATGGTAAACAAAGCTTATAAGAGCACACAGCTGCATTTTCATTTTCTTACCACCATAGGACAATAGTATTTCAAAGCTCCAAACAACTTTTCTTTGTGACTGATGTCACCACTGTTTAGCCCTCTGAGGTTAGCATTTATTGATTCTGCTTTTACTTTGATTGGATCTTACCTACCTCGGTGCTTCAGTAAATTGAAACCTTCTGCAGTTCATGGAAGAAAGCTAAGAGCAAGGCTATGAGAAAATGTACACTGACATCAATTTGTTTCAGACTATATTGGTAAAATTATTGTCGTCAGGTTGCGGAAGTGACCTTAACTGCATTTGAGTAAATTCAGACCTCAACATCACTGGGTAATTATAAGATGATAGCTCTAATAATGAAATGTAAAATTATTTCTCACATTAAAAATGTAAATATTACTTTTGCAGGGATATTTTTGTCATTATAAGTAATCAAATCAAGCAAAAGAAATGGAGTAGATGATAGGGGAAGTGATTTGGCATTAGAATGAACCTCAGAAGTGATCCAGTCAAAAGACTTCATTTTGTAGATGAGAAAAGTGAGTCCAATATTAAGTGACTTGTCTGATTTGTCTTTTGATTATGGTGATGCTTATTTCTACACAGATATTTTGATTTCTTATGATCTCTCTTCCAGATTTATTTTTATTATCCATTTCTCTCTTCCTGTCTTTTTGCTATAATTCCTCATCATTTTCCATCACCATCACCACCACCACCATTATCACCATTGCTGTTGTCATCATTATCATTATCATTATCATCCATTCATTCATTGGAGAATGCTGTAGGGGAAGGAAGATGGACATAGACCCAAAAGACAGGTGTTTGAAACCAAACTCCAGTGAAAAATTGTTGTGGACAAATCACAGAATCACAGAACCTCTGAATCAAGAGGGACCTCAGAACTCATATTGCTTTCTACAATGTATGTAGCAAATGATTCAACTTCTGCTTGTAGACTTCTAGTGATGAAGAGCGTATTATGTGAGTCATTCTCTCTCAATTAGTGTAATTCTCTGTTAATTTCTTGGGATAGAAAAACAACTTTTTTCCTGGAACAATTACAGCCCAGTCCTTTTACTGACTTTTCTGGACTTCAAAACTGTATACCCTCTATTTCCATATCAAACAGGAACTTTCATCAGGGCTTCCTCAACTTAGAATAGACTACCAATCTCATTGCGAGCTCAAACTTGCTATTTCCTTCACCAAAGTCTGTCCCTCCCCTCTTCTGGAGTTTCCATTCTGTGCAGGGCCTCAGGCTCAGATGATTTCCCTCCCTTCTTCGTCTTAATCCTGACATTTTTTGGATTTCAAAACCAAGTCACAGTAGTAGGTAACTTAATCCTGTTCCCCCTTCCCCAACTCAAATCAAAATTTTCAACTCCTCTTTGTATTTTCTTCCCTCTTCCTCTAAGCAGCTTGAAGGGAGGTACAGTCTTTTTGTTTGTATTTGTATACTTAGCACTTAAAGTAAGTAATTAATCCACGTTTATTTCTTTGCTTAAGGGAAATAGGAGATCATGCATTTTCTATCCTAAAGGTTAAGGTGGAAAAGTAATCCTTTCAATACTTTTGTTTTGCCTGCAAGTTTAAGTTAAATATCCTTGTGACTGGATCCTCCATACTCTCCCTTTGACCAGACTTCAGGGAATAATTGAGTAGTAAGTATCATTTGATGGAAAGGAAGAAAATAGTCTTTCAATTGAGTGGATTTTCATAAACAAGTACCTTATTTACTGTCCATGCCACCTCACAACAAATAAGAATAACCTCTGCTAATATGCATGGAAGGATAGAAAAGACTGGGGAAATTTTAAAAAACACAACTAATGAAGCAGTATAAATCATTTCTCTTTTCTATTTGCATATCTGTGATATTTACCTGTGGTGAACTTCCATTTTTCCCATTTAAAGGAAGCTACATCTCCCCATCCCCCCAAAAGTGCAACTACAAAAAAAAAGTAGTGAGGGCAGGCTGCTAGGAAGAAAAGAAAGAAGGAAGAAAGGAAGGAAGGAAGGAAGGAAAGAAAGAAGGAAACAAAAGAGGGAAAAATAAATGGAGCACAAACTAGTTATGTTCTGGCTACTAAGCTCACTACTACATAGAAATCAAAAGTAGCATTATGGATAGAATCTTAGATTGGCTTTTCTGGGATCTATGATTCTTACCTGAGGATGTTACCTGGTAATCGGAAAAGTTCACTTTAATTAATTTGGAAAAAAAAAAACTATTTCAAAAAAAAAGCAAAGTTATATTACTAGAAAAAGTTTTTCTTTTTAATTGTGTTTTAGTTAGAACAGTATATATACATTAATCAATCATCACTATATCAGTGATTCATTGAGTTCTCCTTTTAGAAACTGTAGGTACCTTTGGGCATACATACACAAAACTGAGCAATAAAGCCTTAAGGGGAATAAAAGAAATCAGCATTTACTGGGTTAATTTAAAAAATAGCCCAGGACAAAGGTGTTTTTCAGATTCAGACCATTAAAAATAGAAAGTCAGCTTTACTTTTATTTTATTTGACCTTTCATATTGTTTGGGGCTATGATATCTCAATTCACATTATGTCAATCCACTGAAATCAGATCATGTCATGTTAAGAAATATGATTGATACAATATGACAAGATGCAGCCAAATATAACACATTAGCTTCAAACTATGAAAAAGTTTTGACTTGGAAGATAGATCCTAAATATTGAAAGTTTTCTTTATTATGGGTAAAAGAGGCTTAAACTTATTTCTCAGATCAAAATCAAAATTAGTTTTTCCCAAAGATGGCAACAATAATTAAAAAAAATAAAGCTAGACCTAGTTTCCTGATTCTCTAGGTAATATAAAAATCTTATCATAAAGGTCATCCCAATTTATATTTGCTTGATACTTAATTTTAATTAAAAAAACCTTTAAAATCTTATGTAGAAAATTGATTTTCTGTATTTTTTTTTAATTTTGCAAGGGGAGAACCTGGTCCAAGGTATATAGGAGTAAAAATTAACCGCATTTCATAGATATTAAATTTTAATAAAATTTAGAGTGAAATGAATAAACTTTTATGTAGATGTCATATAATTATATTTCCTTTTTTTCTGAAAACTGAATCCTATGTAAATATCTATGTAGGTATTCATAATAGGAACTACATATAAAAAAAAACATATGCAAGCTTGTGGTCTTTTTCAGTTCTATGATGATCACTGAGTATTTTGAAAACAGTTCTTAAATCATGCATCATAGAAAATGTGAAAGAGAATGAGAATGCTTAGAACAAAACCATCATCCAGGTGAAGATATGGAGGCACAATAAAGTGGGACTTGGTTAAAATCTTATTTGTTCCCTGCAATCACTGTTCAAAAATTATATACATGTTGGTTTTTAAATGAAATATTGATTTTAACTTAAATATTGTTAATTAACATTAATTTTCAATTAAAACATTTCTTTTTAATTGAAATATAGAAACTAATTGGCAATACCTCTGTGCTAACGTTGGAGTTAAATATATTGTAGTTTATGCTTTACTTATGGAGAGGACTTTACGAAAGTATATTTTTTTTGTACTACTCAAGCTTAAGCAATTAAATTTCAGCCATTTTATTATCATTTGAAAAATAATTCAGCCATTATTGAGTTATGTAATTATACATAGGCAGCTAGGTGATAGAATGGATAGAGCACTGGACCTAGAATTAGGAAGACCTGAATTTAAATCCAACCTCTGATACTGACTGCATCTGTGATCCTGGGCAAGGCACTTAACCTCTGTTCATCTAAATTTCCTCAACTGTAAAATGGAGATCATATCACCATACCATCTACCTTCTAGGTTTGTCGTGAGGATTAAATGAGATAATATTTGTAAAACAAACAAAAAAATTGCTTAGCACAGTGTCTGGCAAGAAGTAGGTGTTATATAAATATTTATTCTCTTCACTTTTCTCCAAGAGTCAAGATGTAATTTAATTCATCTGATGGCTCTAATTCCTCAAAATTATTTCATGATTTAGAGAAGGGGAAGGAGAAACTGGAGATTCAGTTGCAGTAGCAAAAATAGTTAAGTTCTGATTATGAAAACCTATGATGTTAATGGAATGGGAAACAACATAAATTTGTAATGAACGAGACAGAGTCACACTATATTCTTATATAGGCCTAAACAAAATGGAAGGCAAGCTATTAAACCTTTATTGGGATGGTGTGCTTACTCTCCCTCCTCTAGCTGATTGCTGTCATACATTCAGCAAGCTGACTTTTAGGAAGTCTCTATGAACTATAACAATAATAATAATGATGATATCTTGGTTTTATACTGCATTTGTCTTCCAAAGAGTGCTGAGTATTCGTATACACTGCCTCATTTATTCTAACGATGTTCCTACGAGGAAAGTAAGGTCAGGCATTATCTTCCCCACTTACAGGAGACTTAAGGAAGCAAAGTGAAACTAAATGACTAACTCACAATGATGCCACTATCTAAGGTTGGGTTCTAGGTCTCTTGATTTCCAGTAGCACATAATTTACAATGGACTGCATAACCTCGTACTTTTTTTCACTACTAAAAGATTCAAGTAATCACTAGATGACCACTTATCAGATATGTTGTAGAGAGGATTCCTGGCCAGGCATAGATTGGACTAAGACTCTTCTGTTTCTTCCAATGCTGACTAACTATGATTTCTAAAATAAAGAGATTAGAATATTATTTTATGCCCTAAATCTTTTTTTAAAGCTGTTTAGATTTAACATAAGGTTTCCCTTCACTTTTTTATTTAAAAATTTTGAACAAAACCTTTTGTAGTTGATAGTTAGATCAAAAAGTCCAATCTTCTACTTTCATCTCAGACCAAAAACCTGTTTCCATGAAGAAGGGACAGAATGAAAAGTTTTTGTCTGGCATAAGCTAGAATTAGACTGCTTGACAAAAGGTGGGATCAGAAAATTGAGCTACGGGAGTTCTAGCATTTGATAAATTGTTTTGCATAAATATCATTAAAGATTTTATCTAAAGAATTGAAGAAAATAGAAAATCCATGCAAGAATAAGAATATGCATTATTAATAGTGTAAATACTTATATATGTGCAAATTATTTTGATGCTGCATTTTTATAGTATCTATATCTAAATTCTCAACTAAAATTTGATATTAGTTACTTGGGAAATTGATATCTGAATTTACTAATCTGTAATTGTCTATTCAAAGCACCAGTTCATAGATGGACTTTTATTGTTCAGTATGAGATCATGATTCATTAAGACAGTGCCAGATATAGCAAGATCTCAGGTTATATATGTTTGTCCATCCATTTGTGATGAAAAACTGCAACGAGTTCTATTCATTACTGAATAGAAATTAATATAAGTTATATCCATCTTGAAACTGAAATATTGAAATATAAAAGGATGTATGAGAGAGAGTGGGGGGAGAGGGAGAGAAAAAGAGAGGGAGGTAGGGAGAGAGAGGGAGAGAGAGAGAGAGAGAGAGAGAGAGAGAGAGAGAGAGAGAGAGAGAGAGAGAGATTTTAGTAAGGGCTCACTATATGCCAGACTTTGTATTAAGCACTAGGGAAATAAATACAAGTAAGTAAAATAGAGAAGATATTCTCATTTAGGGAGACAAAAGTGCTGCTTTAAAGTGGAGGGCCATGAAGGGAGCAGAAAGCAGAAATTTATTCATGAGGGTTGTGTGTAAAAAAAAAAGTAATGTGAGGTCCTGGGTCATGGTGAAATAAGGTGAAAAATTTACTTTATTAGAGTAGCAGCAGGGGTGGAGTCCAAATTTCCAGTTAGCTAGAGATGGTGGAAGGATTAAAAGAAGGAAATAAACATTTATAGCACCTACTATGTGCTAGGCACTGTACTAAGTACTTTACAAATGTTTTTGCATTTGTTCCTAACAACAAGCCTGAAAGGCTCATTTTATAGTTGAGGAAACTGAGACAAATAGGTTAATTGACTTGACCATGGTCACACAGCTAATAAATATCTGAGAGTTGATTTAGATCCTTCTGACTCCAGGCCCAGTGCTCTATCCTTTGTGCCACCTAGCTGCTCTATGTCAGATCATCAGAGAGTGGTTTAAATGACATTCTTGACCTGGATTTCCAAAATTTCCTCCAGAAATAAAGCTTCTAATGATACATTATTGTCACCATTACCATCCATAATTTAGTTATTGTGGATTTTTGGTTTCATGTCTGGGGTTTTTCATTAGTGTAGAGAAAATCGATTGTGGCAATAGTCTCTCCTAATCCAAATTTACTTGTTTTAACACTGCAAGACTTACAAAATAACTTGGGGACATTGAGAGGTTAAGTGATTTGTATTTCTCAGTGGCAGACCTTGAACCCAAGTGTAAATGTCACATTTATTTTCAATGCATTTATCAATTTTGCCAAATTTATTTTCTCCACTTACTCTTTAAAAAAATCTTATAAGGAATGACTGTCTTGCAGTCAAAGAGTGGGGTTACAGAGGGAAATGGTATTGTCAAAACAAAATATTTCAATAATATCTATTAAAAATAAATATTTTCTAAGTTTCTGTACTATAGATTGTACTCAGTGATTTCCTAAATATTCAAAGGATATAAAGCTTTAATGTGATACAGGAGGATAATAATAATGTACATAATTTTCAGTTCTCTGTTTATAAATTATTTGCTTTGGGAACTCTGAGTGTATTATCAAATGATCTGTGTACATTTAACTCATCTGTTTTTTTCAGTGTGTGACACTTAACTTCTCAAGGGTATGGCCTTTTAGGCATGGTGTAAAGACAGTGCCAATTACCTAACTTTCAAGGATAAAGAAAGCTCTTCAGCCTACCATGGAGAAAACATAAATAGATAACCAAAAAATGGTTTAAAACTAAATGAGAAGCTAATACAATAACTTTCAGCCAGTCACCAGGCCCAAGTGACCTTCATAAACAATCTGTCAACAGATATAGGTAACGTGGTTGTTAAACCTCCTTTGGGTGATCTGAGAAAAATCATGGAGAGTTGGAGAGGAATGAAAAAGAACAAATGTTGCCATTACTTTTCTAAAAGGAAGAGAGTGGCATCTATAAATATTAAGTCCATGCACTTTGTACCAGACAAGTCTAATACTCCTTAAAATTAAAAAGAAGTCTGTAGAGTTTCTGTGGTTCTTCTCCCAAAGCTCTCTACAACCCTCTTGAATCCACCCGAAGTGATAAAGTAAAGAGAAACTTTCTTTATGGTAGCATTTATATTACTCTCAGGGAACTTACACCTTGAGTCACAGGTACTTTTGTACCCTAGGAATTCTGTTAGGGTTCTCAGATAGGGATCTCAAAGACTCACAGAATTAATGAATATAAGTAATGTAATACCAAATCTGTTTAATGATTTCATTGCTTTTCTGTGTTGTTAGCATTGTTCTTGAAGTATATAGCATCCCTATCCTGAAGACACACATGGTCTCACCCCGAGACACATAGGTCCTTTCAACATTAGCACACATTGACACAAACACTTCTAGGACTTCAAGCTCCTGAAACACCTGAAGAAAAGTAGAATATAATTATTCCCCTATACACTCTATTGTTAGTTCTCTCTCTCTCTCTCTCTCTCTCTCTTTCTCTCTCTCATCCCCTCCCCCCCATTCATATTGTCATTCTCTTCAACAGATCAATATCATTCTGGCTGCAATGTCACAGGTCTCCCTCCCACATACTAAGAGGCTAATTAGATTCCACCAATAACTCTGGCAAGCATCAGTGTTGGAGATAGGTGTGAAAGTAACTTGAAGTAGCTTAAAGCAGTATTGTCAGTTGTAGGCCTATGTCTTCCTCTCTACCACGTCCTTAATACCCAGAGTCTGATATTTACATGCTCTGAACCTCAGTTTTCACATTTGCAAAATGGTGATAATCTTGATACTATGGAGCTGTTTTCAAAGAATTTGTGAAGTATTTAAAATAACTTTATATGTATTAAGACAATAGGCATCATAACTACATTATTTTTAAAGGATCATAGAAGTTAAACCTGGAAGTCACTTTAGAAATCATCTACATCAGTCTCCTCATACAGAAGGGAAAACTGAGTCCATCCAAGATTAAAAAAAAATGTTTCCTCACTCAAAATCAACTAGTTCTTTTGTTTTTTTTTTTTCAAACTGTGCCATGTTGCCCCTCTTTACTTGGGGCAACAGTCACATTTGTTAAAGGATTCCTACTCGGGAGTCCACTGATAGCACGGTAGGAGTATGTCCATAATTAGCAATAATGAAGTCTTTTAGAAATTACATCTTTCTTGTGGGTGATGAAGGATATTTTAGATGGAAACTGCAGATATATATATATATATATATATATATATATATATGTATTTTATTTCAGACAAGGACATAAGACTAGAATTTAATTTAGGAAAAAAATGATTTTAAAAATTAGATTACGAATGATGAGAATGATGATGAAGATGATAGTTGAAACATATAGCTGTTTAAATTTTGGAAAGTACTTTATATACATGATTTCATTTGAACTCATTGGCAAACCCATAGATAGATATTTCAGTTATAATCTCCCTCTGACTACAGGTTAAAATGTTTCAGAGAAGTGGTGACTTGCCCATAGTCATATGACTAGTAAATATGAAAGATAAAATTTTAACCAGATTTTTTTCCTAAAAATGATATTTGTATAAGGGAGAATGGAATTTAAAGAAAGCGATACTTTAGTTACCTCAATAAAACCTAAATTTAAATATTATCAATATTAAAATATACCTATTACATATTATTATGTATTACAGGTATATTAATAAATTAGAAATTCCAACACAATTTAATGAAAAGTATATTGGTTTATATTTCTCACTTCATTCAATGTTTATATATTTTCATCAAAAAGAATTAAATACATATATAACTAAGAAAATTAAGAAACATATCTTAATAAGGTAATTTTTTTATACCTGTATGTATATTGAATAATACAAGATAAATGAAATAAATACAATTATCCCTATGGGATAATAATAATCAGTCTAGTAACACAGCTAAGATCTTGGCACAGTTTAATGAGAATCATTTCACCACATTTTATGGGCTTCAAGATTGATGACCTATATTATGATTATATGCCAGATTTAACCTATAGGTATATGCTTTTCATTAATTCAATGAGTCCTGACTATCTGAAAAAATAATTTAGCCTAATAATTCTATACACTCTCAAGGAAAAAGGAAATGCTAGAAGCCTTTTCAAAGAAAAAAAATAAAAGAAAACAGTTTTCTACTTACAAGAGCCTTTCAAGAAGCAATTTTCTTTTTTTACACTAAGTTTCAAGGTTAAACTTCAAAAGTACCAGGCCACGATCTGAAAACAATATTACCTACAGATAACCTTAAGACACATTGACTGGATCTTTAGAAACTACTTTAGACATTAACATAAAAATCTGTCCTACAGGGTATTTCACAAAGGAAGGATCTAATAAACCTCAAGGTGACAATTATTTTTGAAATTCCAATTTGTCATACAAGGGGTGTGTGAGTTTGTGAGTGTGTGGGTGTGTGTGTATGTGTGCATGTGTGTGTATGTGTGTGTGTGTGTGTGTAGGAGATATAAAATTCTTGAAGTCAGAAATTAAAAGGAAATATAATTTTTGATTGTTGGAATAGAACATAGCTGTTTATTACATTAAAATGACCCCAAAAGATTTCTATCCTTTTAAGATGAGAGACACATGAACATTCTTGTAGCGGTAGGACAGCAGCTACTAAAGAGGGAGAAATTGAAAATTAATTAGAGAGTAGGAATGATAGAATGAACACTATGCTATAGAAAATGAGATGGAATGAGACCACATGTGCACGTGTAAGTATTAGGTCAGCAAAGAGAAGGGCACATCTTCATGTTAGATGGAATTAAACAAACAATTTATAAGGGAAAGCACCTGAAGTAAGTGAAATGAATATGAGTGAATAAAAGGGTGAACAGCTGAGAGAAGAAGGAAGCCATAAGAGATCTGAGGAGAAATGAATTGTTTTGGAAAATCCACTGTGCTGAGTGGGAGAGTGACAATTAATGATATGAAAATGGATTGTCTTGCCAAAGGGAGGTTCCAGTTAAGATGATCAGTCAGCACTGGTTCATGATGTTCTTCAGCTCCATTTTATTTCATGTGAATAGGAGTGAAGTCAAAATATAGTGGAAATAATCTTAGGCCAAGGCTTGGCAGAGCAAGATGAGAAATAGAATAAGAGGTTAAGGGACTTGAAATAAGAATGGAGAGCTGAACTGTTTCATCAAGGGAGAAGCCAATATAGAAAAAGGATATTATGGGAGTTATCTTCTTTTCACAGTTCACACATTTTTCTCAATCCTCCACTTTCCCTCTACCCATTATGTATGCTACCCAATATGCAAAATAGTCTCCAAAATACATCAATTGACCTGTAAGGAGGTTATGCAACTTATTTCATGGTGTCCCAGGTCTACTCTTCTCCTTTCTTCCTTTAGCCTTAGTTTTTAATTTCACCATTGAGCATACTGGGAGATTTAGGATCCCTTCTTACTTTTATTGACATTGCCATAATTTCCCTCTATCATCATTCAGTAACCCTTCCTCTTTTAGAGTTCATTGCATCCAGATTTATCATTTAATCAAGATACCTGTTGTCTACCTAATCTTCAAAATATGATCTTTTCTTAATGAGTTTACTGATTAGCTTTCAGTCTTTTTATCTTCCGCAACTCCTATCCTAGCATTTCCAACATACATATTGATGATACAATAAATACCCTAGCTTCTCAATTCCTCAGCTTACTCAGTTTCCATGAGCTATTCTGACACTGTCCAAAGAGCACACAGAAAATGTTAAAACTTTCGTCTTGCTACAAATCATAACTGCCCTATTTCCATGTTCATGAATTATAGAATTGCTTTCTCTGATCATAATGTGTTATTCTACCTTTTGCTCTTTCTTGTATCCCCTAACCTTATTCTTCATCCTCACTATAGCCTCTAAACTTTCCCTTCTTCAGTTCTTTCCCAGATCATAATCCCTGAACTAGCTACACTCTTCCCTCTTCTTTAACTTGGTAAAGACAGAGATTTATTTCCTCTGAGAGAGTTTTGTGTCTCCAAGGACAGCACTGAAGAAGAAGGGAAAATGGAGTTTGTAGACGAAACGGGCACTGGAGTGGTGGGAGATTATGAATTCAGGGAGGAGGTTTCATGGAAAATGGGGAAAAGAATAATAATTAGGAAGAAATGGTTTAAACTAGACTTTCTATTTAGTATATAGAAGAACAATTTCCATGTGGCACACAAAATGATTAAAGGAGTAAATAAAGTTTTAAACCATGAATCAAATAATAAAATTTTAAAATCTTTAAAAAAGAAAGATAATTAAGAGAAAAAAGAAGCCATTTTTCAAAAAAAAAAACACAAAAAAGAAAAAAAAAGTTACAAATTTGGTTGGAAGAAAGGAGAAAAGTAGAAATTTCAAACTATTTCCATAGGAGGGGAAAAGAAGGTGACAAGGTCAAGATTTGAAGATCCATAGAAGGTTTTAGGAAGCATAAAAAAAAGTTTGGAAGTGTTGTTGTCATGAATGGGATAGTGAATAAATTAGGGAAGTATAAAAGGATTCCCTAGTTACAGTGAGGGCTCAGGTGATGTGTGTAAAATAAATATGTAATGGATCCAGGCAACTATATCAGTAGGGCAAGAGTTATGACCATTTATGACCATAAACATGCCTGTATGGTTCAGAATTGCAAAGTATGAAAAACTCTCTAGGTAGAAGGCAGAGGAACTATTACATCTATTGAGGCACCAAAGAATCAAATCCCAGAACCAGTAATTCCAATTCCATATAGCAGTAATTGTATTCCAGAACCAGCAACAAGGAGATTAAAACACAGTAGTCATCCTGTAACCTTCCCCCGCGCCCCCCCCCCCCCCCAGGGCCTTCTCATAAACAATCACTCACAAATCCTAGGTGTTTGTTTGCCTGTGTCCCCTCCCCTCTCAGTCCTCTGGTCTGCAGCTCTCTGGTCTCCAATCTCCCTTAAGCATTCTCTTCTGCAGCTCTGTGAACTTGGAGTTCTTACTCCTTCTCCTTGGGCCAAATTCTGAAGTCTGGCTTCTCTTGTGACCTATGAATTCTAGGTTCTCAATAGCTAGCTTCTGGGTTTATATGTTCTCTTTGGGGCCTGAGCGCTTCCCACCCAGTAGGCAAAAGGGTGTGGGAAAGATCTTTAATCATTGATTGGCATCACAAAGGTATGGGCTTGCCTCTCTTAACTGGCCCCACTTGAGGCCTATTGAATGGTTGGGAAAGATCCTCAATCACATTATGACCACACCAACACAGTTGCATGAATTTCTCCAATGTTATTCAGGAGCACATGCATAGGATTAGAGGAAGCAGATGGTGGGAGTGATCCAAGCCTAAGTCTTTGCAAAGAATGAATGATAATATGATAAAAGGACAAAGAAAACCACATAATGCAGAGTTGAACTAGTTCACCAAGGACTCAAAATAGGGAAAGCAGAAGCGTGTAGCTATTGTAGGGATGATGACCTAGGACAGAACTGAGAGTTTAAGGTACTGGAGGTTATAGTGTAGTTGAAGAGCAGGATTTAGTATTGCAAGGCAAAAGAAGAGATGGAGATTAATAAGGGAATTTCAGAGTTCACAAACTCTGGTACATTTGTGGGTGATGGTAAGAACAAGGGTATGGCCACTATTGTATTGTTTTGTGGGGAGATAGGAGATAGAGGAATACATCATAAGAAATGAGAAGTTGAGGACCTAGAAGTTTAGAGTGATTGAAGGAGTGTCATATATGATGAAGTCCCCTACCATTTGGGCAGGAATTGATAAAGGAAAAAAAAAGGTGATCCAGGCACAGAATTCATTACAGAAGGGGAAAGTTTAGAGGTCTATAGACAAAAGCTATTAGGCTTTTGACTGGGTTATAAATTTAGTTTGGAAAAACCTCAGAGGAAGAGAGGTTACTGAGTGATGATGGTAGAGAGAGAAATTGAAAGTGGAAGTGGAGAGCAAGGAGTATTCTAACACCTCCATCTCAAGCAGTGTGTTGAGGAAATTGAGTGAATTTGAAGTCAGTGCTCGAAAGGGAGGCCAAGGAGGCTCACTCAATGGAAGAGAAGCAGGACTTGGTAAGAGCCAGGAGATGAAAAGCATGGAAAAGAAAAGATTTAAGATGAAAGTAAGTTAGTTGTCTATGGAGCAAGCATCCCAGAAAGTAGAGTGAAAAGGGTCTGTATCTCTGCAGATGATACAATGATATACTTAGAAAATATTAGAGATTCGACTAAAAAACTACTTGAAATAATTAACAACCTTAGCAAGGTTGCAAGATATAAAGTAAACCCACATAAATCATTAGCATTTCTTTATATTTCCAACAAAGCCCAGAAGCAAGAGATAGAAAGAGACTTTCTATTTAAAATAACTGTAGACAATACAAACTATTTGGGAGAGTCGACCTATGAAGACCAACCCAGGAATGGTATGAACACAATTGCAAAACACTTTTCACACAAACAAAGTCAGATCTAAACAACTGTAAAAATATCAGTTTATCCTAGGTAGACTAAACTAATATATTAAAAATGACAATTCTACCTAAATTGATTTATTTATTCAGTGCCATACCAATGAAAATACTGAAGGAAAAAAAAAAACATTTGATAGAGCTAGAAAAAATTCTAACAAAATTCATCTGGAAGAAAAGAAGGTCAGAAGAGCAAGGGAATTATTTTTTTTAAAAAAGCAAAGGAATGTGGCACAGGTCTTACCACATCTAAGACTATATATTATAAAGTGACAATCATCAAAGCTCAAGAAAGTAATCAATGTAATTAGTCACATGAAAAATTTTTTGAAAATCCCAAAAATAGTTAACTCAATTGATTAAAAAAAAAAAAACATTTTACTAAGTAAAACCAATTATTTTTTTTTTAAATCCTATGAAGTATATGCTCAGGAGGATAAAAAAACAACTATTCAAGAGGCATACACTAGAAGCTTTCTAAATACATGGAGGAGTAAAGCTAGGGAATTCCCTTCCCTAAGTACCAATTGATAGAAGTCTAGAAATGTTGGCAGATACATTAAGTAGAAAGAACAACTGCAAAAAACAAAAAAAAAATTGAAACCAGAACTTGCCAAAGTTAAAAGAATCAACTCGGCCTCAAAGGAGAGAGATGAAAAGATATCCCTTCCTGCTCCTATATAAAGTTTGGGGTCTCTAGGTATGAATATTGCATATCTTTTTATTTTTTGATGTGTTGATTGCTTTGGTAATTTTTTTTCTCTTTTTCAAAAAAAAATATACTTTGTTATAGGGGACATGGAGGAAAATCTAAGTTATAAAGAACAAAATATACCAATATGTTCCCTAATGTTACCCTAAACTACTTACTCCTTTTTTTTAATAGCTACCTGATAAATAATTTTATATAAATAATATTTTTAATTACATGTAAAGTTTTCAATACTTAAAGAATGTCAGTTTTTTAAAAAGAATGTGAAATGAAGTGATTGAAATATTCTAATAGGCCTTTATATAGTGACAACAGAAAAATATCTAAAAATTTAGTGAGTTAAAATTTCTTCATTGGAAGGAGTACTCCAAAGTTATGTAAGGTGATCTTTGCAAGTTAAGTAATTTAAAAAGTTCTAAATCAAGTGTCATCCTTTTCAAATACTCATACTTCTAAAATTATTCCACTCCATTTGTTTTTTTCACATTTAAAACTCAGTTAGACTAGCATATAATGTCCTCTCGTGTTGTATTTTCTAATTAATATGTCATGTAGAGAAATGTTTAACTTTCAAAGGGCATTTCAAACTGTTTGTCCTACAAAATTAGACATTTTTCTTCCTCTTTTACTTATTTTCAGATTTATTCTGTTCCCTAAGACTTGCCCCTTTTATCTCAAATATATAGGGTTGTGTGTTTGTGTGTGTGTGTGTATGTATGTGTGTGTGTATCTGTATGTGTGTGTACATGCATGCATGGGCACACAATGTGTTTTGTTCTCACATGTTTTGGGGAAGAATTATAATGGAAATTTAAGATGAAGTTCATTCAAAGACATTATTAGTTCACTAAATAAATTCAGGAGACCTACTTTTTCTAACATTACATTCATTAATCATATAGTCTACAAAGGCAAATAAACTAGATTTACAGCATTTTCAGATCTCAATACCTCCATAGTCCTTGATATCTATCTATCTATCTATCTATCTATCTATCTATCTATCTATCTATCTATCTATTTCTCTATCTATCCATCATCAATCTATGAAATAAGCTGTGCCTTAAAATATTATGAATATTATGCTCTGTGACCCACTTAACTTCTCTGGGTTTCTGGTTCTTCATCTGTCAAGTGTGTGTATGTGTGTGTGTGTGTGTGTGTGTGTGTGTTGTGTTGGGAGATTTGTCAAAGGTATTAGAGTGCTGGATGGGATGGCCCTTAAGATCTCTTACATCTCTAGATAGCTGATTCTATGATATCTTGAACTTAAATCTGTAAAATAAGCTAAATAAAAGAATATAAGTGTAGGAAAATTGCATCTTTGGAGGATTATCTGCATAAATGTGATCACAGATTCATTTTGACTGGGACTAAAGGACAAACTTTTATCTGTATTTTACCAAGGTAGTAGCCTTTATCATTTGTACAAGGTCAAGTTTATCTTAACTGATGTACAGAATAGGTAAAAATAGTTATATAGCCAACTTATAAATAACCAACATCTGCTGAAGGTAGTAATAAAATCATTGACTGTCAGAACAAAAAGGGTCAATCAAAATGATCTTGTTTGAGTTTTACTTTTACTGTACTGCTGCTGTTGTATGGATTCTTCATTTCTCATTTGCTTTTTTTGGTTTTCTCAAAGCACAAATTACTTATCAGAAATTTAGAAGAAGAAAAACTATTTTGATTGACATTTTTATGTATTCAGTTCATGAAGAATGGAAAGTTGTATTCTGTTCTTTAGTAGTTTATTCTTGTAGCATAGACTTATATACTCAACAGTATATAAATAGAGGCACTGATATATTTTATTAACGAAGGCAACACAATAAGTTGGATAGAGAGCTACTCTTATCAAATAAAGAGTTCTTTCCAAGTTTATCCTCTGTCATATATTGCTTGTGTGATTCTGAACAAGGTCCTTAATCTTTCAGTTCTCTGGGAAACTCAGTGAGACTGATTTACAGAGATGTTGCCAGCCTGAATTGGTAGCTCTTCATCAAGAGATTGCCTTATACAAATGAATTAGTGGTCTCTTATTCCCTCTAGCATATATCCTTTACTATGTCTTAGTATGTAGTACACATTTAATAAATGTTCTTTGTTGTTGTTATGTTTAACAAGATCTGAAAGAGACTCAGGTTTTAAAGAAAGCCTAAAGAAATGGTATATTTATATTAGTTATAAACTAGTCAATTCATGAAAAAATGTCCGAAACTATTATATGATATCTTCTACATGTACACACAAACATACATATAGATGCACAAAGAGCCTAAGTTGTTTGCTTAAATTTTCTACTTTTAAATGCCCCCACCCCTACCAGGTAGAAATAGCTTTGGTAGAGGTTTTTTTTGTTTTTTGTTTTTTTGTTTTTTAACACACTTCTTTACAGCTTGTAATCATTCAACTTATCTTAGGAAATCTTTTCAACAGTGTTTGTTCAGAGAAAGAAAGTAGAGAACACCATACAAAAAGCTCTCCCTTAATCCATAGGTCTCATGTTAACAGCTGATCATAAATATACTGTTAACTTGTATACACTGATACACAGGGAAGGCTTCCAACATGGTTATCAAACAGAATAAGGCTAACTGAAACTAGGAACAGAGTAAACACTGTGTTAGGATAATAGGCCACTGACAGGATGGATGCCCTCCAGCTGAATCTCTCCTCCATTCCTGGAAGATTTTGAAATGGAGAATTAAGCATTGTCTACCTCAGGCCTCCTCAGTCAGAATATATTTCTGCAGATGAGCCTGCTGATACAATACGTAAAGGCACAGTGATAAGTCTTAGAGAGCCTCATTGCTTGCAGGCATGAGGCCTGCACATTGAGCAGACTGGGTCAAAGCTGCATCCTCCAGACAACAACAAATAGAAAACACTGTGGAGCCATTCAACAATATACGATGGGAAAATAAACCAAGCATTGCAATATAGTATGTTGTGACAAAGTTGAGAAATGAATCCCTTAGGGGTCCACAAAGAAATACATAAATATGCAAAAAAGGTTAAGTCTTTGGAAAGTATATTACTTTGTGGGATTAGAATTAGAAATGGGGCAGGCTATAGTTTCTTTCCTATAAAGAAGAGCTTTGTGACTGAAAATAGGACTTCTGATAAATAGCACACCCTTAATGGCAAATGGCAAATCGGGTAAAACATCTATCAATTGACATTTAGAAACATTTTTTTTTCCCAAGACTTTGTTGTAGACTGTTCATCAAAGTCAGTCAGACAACTACTGTATTTTCTTCAGTTAGACTACAGAGTTAGAAATACTTCACTTATTCAAGTTTGGATTTTCATTTGTGGGAATTATTTAATAGTGAATTTTAAATCTGAATGCCTGTTTCCCTCAGTCACTCACTGCAATGATGCCTCTCTTGGCCCATCTCACAGTTCTTTTGTGAGAAAAAATAGAAGCTCATCTTAATATCAGTTGAAGGGAAACATAATTAGCACAAGTATTTTGATGCTAACATATATATATATGTGTGTGTGTGTGTGTGTGTGTGTGTATGTATTTATGCAACAATACAAAGCCAAATTCAAATACATTTGTATTATTGTCTCTTGTTTTTGAATTATCCATATATCTATTCTCCATTAGAAACAGACAAAAGAGAGTTAACTTCATTAGTCAACATAATTCCATCTTCTTTCTTTTTTAAAAATCTAATTCAATTTTCAAAATGAAATTCAGGAAGCAAACTCCAGTCAAGTTGTAAAACAAGGAAATAAATACATATGCAAATCTTCATGTCTATGGGTAATTAAAGCATCTGCAATGAGCCTTGAAGAAATTATCTTAAGAGAATTATCTATATTTGATTAAAATAATTAGCATGGTGTGGGTGTTGTTAGTCATGTAGACATCAGATAGCAAACATTAAGTCCTCTTGTAATTGCAAAAAAAAAAAAAGAATGCCTTCTACCAAATCCTTTACCCTTTGCAAAGAAAACAAGCCATAGTTTTATTAGTGCACTATTTAAATAATAACATTAAAACTAGAAGGGATATTTCTTAATGAGAGCACATGAATCATTTTCCCATGTTGTCACATCAAGTTAGTGGCAGAACTAGCACTAACTATTGTAGAATCAGATCTCCTGAGTCCCAATCCAGAATTCTGATTGTTTACCAAATGGGTCTTCAACTTAGTGGTATTTGTTGAGCAACTATTATGAGCCTGTTACAGTTCCTTGAGAAGTAGACATCACAGTATTTGCCATTGAAAAGATTGTGATATTGGTATTATAATAACAACTCTCAATATATTGGCAGATTAAGATACAAGGACAAGAACTGTTCATATTTTCTTCATATTCCCAGGAAGAAAGGGGAAAAAATGAGTATTTATTAGCTATCTAATATGTGTCAGGCACTGTGCTAAGTAATTTATAAACATTTTTTAAATTTGATTTAAAACCAATGCTGGGAAATCAGTGCTATTAGCTTCATTTTTCAATTGAGGAAATTGAGAAAACTAGTTAAATGATTTTCTCAGTCACATAGCTAGTAAATGTCTGAGGATGAATTTGAACTCAGGTTTTCCTAACTTCAGGTCCAGAATTTTATACAATATGCCATGTACCCACCTCTAGTGTGTTTGCCACATAATAAATAGGCACTTACTAAATGATTGAGGAATTTTTTTAATATGTGATTGATAGCTACCACAGACCAAATGACAAAAAAAAATGAACACTTCTTCACCTCAAATTGTGGTTGTTCTTTTTTTGTTCTTGAAGCGGACCAAGGACATCAGGAGGGTGATTTCTTAACTTGCAAATGAAATGGATTTAAGTGAGGCAGAGCTGTGCAAGGTCAGCAGCCCCACTCTCTCCTCTAGTCCTCAAAGCTGAGTAGCAAGACATAGAACAGGACAATTGGCCATGGCCCAGGATATAGTGGGAGACCTTGGTGAGGCAATACCCATTCTGTCATTAAAGCTTAGGTAAGAAGTGAGATAAGCAGTGGTCTACTTTGCCTTTACAAAAGAATCAATCAGGGAGGGGAAGACACTCAGAGTTTCTGGCCAGAACAAAAAAATTGTTATTTACACTCACTCTGAACAATCAAAACCCAAACAATGAGCTGGTGAAGCTTGGACTGGGGCCCATTAATAACCAATTAGTGAGAGCCAGAGTTATTTAGATATAAAGGTATAGATAACTTGCTCTATTTTAATCCCAATGGGCTTTAATGAAACCTGGTTTCCCAGAGTTATATTTCAAGAAATCATAAATTAAAACTACATGAGTCAAAAGAATTAATTGTCTCAGCTTTTTAAAAAAAATCAATTATGGAATAAATAAGTAGGGAAGAAAAAGTCTACCCTCCAACCCTCAGGATATCTTTCAATGTATAAGTGATCGAAATTTATACTCCTTTGGACATAGGGTCCACATGTAAGGGTGTGACATCCGGTATGGACAGAGGAAGGAGTGGGAGGAGGAAGGAGAGAAGGAGAAGGAAGAGGAAGAGGAGGAAAAAATAACAGCATGGCCCAACAGGAACTGGCCTGTTGTGTATTCACCCCCACCCACCCTCACCCCCACTTGGGGTGGGGGAGACAAGCTACCACTACTCACAGATTGTTGTTTGTCCTTCATTCTTAAAGGAAGCCAATGACATGAGGATAGTGATGTCTTGACTTGCAAATGAATTAGGTATAAGTGACTCAGAGGTGTGAAGAGTGATAACCCTCACTCTCTCATCCAGAGTCACCACAGTCCAGTGGCAACACATAGGTCAGGATTGCTGCAATGGCCCAGGATGCAGTAGGAGACCCAGGCCTCTTTAAGCTAAGGTCTTTCTCAGATCTCAGATTTTCTGAGGCAATACCCATTCAGTAGGTAAAAGCTAGGTTTTTGAGCTGAGTCTTAAACCACAGATTATAAGAAGTGGGAGTTAGGACACAGAGTATTCAGGAATGAGAGGCAGTCAGTGCAAAGGCATAGAGACTGGAAATTCCGTCTGAGCAAATAGGACTGTATGGCTCCCTATTTAATTCAGTTCAGTTTATTAAGTATTTATTAAGTCCCTGGCACTGTGCTAAGCACTGAGATTATAAAAAGAGGCAAAAGGCAATTCTTGCCCTCAAGAAGCTACCAATATCATGGGGAAGACAACATGCAAACAAATATACACAAAGAGAACAAAGATTAATAGGAGATGTTTAACAGCTGAAAGGCACTAGAATTGAGAGTGGTTGGAGAAGGCTTCCTGTAGGAGGTGTGATTTTATTTGGGACTTAAAGAAAGTCAGAATGACCATTAGTCAAAAAGGAGGAGGGAGACAGTTTAGAGGATGGGGAACAGCCAGAGAGAATGCCCAGAGCACAGAGATGGAATGTCTTGTTCCTGGAAGAGACAGGAGGCCAATGCCACTGGATTGAAGAGTATGTGTTGCTAATTAAAATGTAAGGTTGGAAAGGTAGGAGGGAGCTAGGATATGAAGAGCTTTAAATGCCAAACAGAGCATTTTTTTTATTTGTTTCTGGAGGTAACAGGGGATCACTGGAGTTTATTGAGTAAAGGGGTAGACCTGCTTTTTAGGAAAATCAGTTTAGTGACTTAGCAAAGAATGAATTAAAGTGTGAAGATACTTGAGGCAGGTAGACAACTCCTCCCTCCAAGCAGGTTACTGCAATTAGCCAGGTGTAAAGTAATCAGGGCCTGTATGAAGGGCTGGCAGTATGAGAGAAGAGAAGGGGCCATATTCAAGGGCTATTGTAGCGGTGAAATCTAAAGGCTTTGGCAACATCTTGGATGTGGCTGGGAGTAAGACATAGTGAGGCATCCAGAATGACTCCCGCATTGGGAGCCTGAGGGATTGGGAGGATGTTACTGCCTTCCTTAGTAACAGGGAAAGTAGGAGGCTGGGAGAGTTTAGGGGAAAAGTTGAGTTGTTTTGGACACATTAGGATTTAAGATATCTACTGGGCATCCTGTTAAAGATGTCTGAAAGGCAGTTGTATATGGTTGATTAGAATTCAGCAGAGAGTTTAGGTCAGGACAGATAGATTTGGAAATCATAAACAAAAAGATGGTCATTAAATCCATGGGAGCTGATGAGATCACCAAGTGAAGTAGTATAGAGAGACAGGAGAAGAGGACACAGGGCAGTGCTCTGAGGGCCATCTATGGTTAGAGGGTGTGATCTAGATGAGGATCCAACAAAAGAGAAAGAGTAGTGCTCAGAGAAGGAGGAGAACCAGGAAGGAGTGGTTTTCTGAAAACCTAGGGAAAAGAGAGTATTAAGGAGTAGAGAGTGATCAACAGTGTTATCAAATATAAAAGAGCCTCTGGCAATTAAAGCTCTTCACAGCCTGATTCCATGCACAGAGGGAATTAATGTTATCATTGGAATTTATTGAACAGGGAAAAAAAGTCATACAATACACATTCCTCTGTTTGGCATTTAAGCTATTCACAATCTGACTCCCACCCATCTTGACAAACATGTCACATCACACTTCTGTGATACTCCCAATCTGGCTGCCTCAGTTTCCTCCATCCATACCCTTCCATCTGCCACCCCTGTAGTCAGGCTGACCCTGAGGTCCTGGAATGCTCTTTCCTCTCTTGATGTCTTGGGAACCCTCCCTCACATACCAGGAAGTGCAGTTTTTCTACTACCCTCCCAGTGCCTGTATTAGTATCCCTACTTTTCCACAGAGATGACTATTTTCTGTATATTAAAATTTATGGTAAGATAGTTGTTTATAACTCACATTTATAGGTCATTTTAAGGTATGTTCTCTGCCAGGGGAGGAGGGAGGGAGCTCAAATAGTTTATATTCTATGATATGGAGTGCTGTGTGCAACACACAGAAGAGAGAAATATATTACCAGGTGGAAAGTGGTGGAGGCAAAGGAGAGGTCAAACCTAAGTTCTCTAGGAATAAATAAGCAGGAACAAAAAATTTTTATCAAGGGTTGGGGAATAACTGCAAGGGGAAGTGTCAACTGAGCCTTGAAAACAGATAAGGATTATCAAAATCAGAGATGAAAGAGATCCCACTCTGCCCAAGGAAGATGTAGAAGTAGTACAAATAGGTTTCTTTCAGGGAAAGCTAGTAATCTATTTTGTTGGAAACATAGGGTTCATGAAGGAGAAGAATATAAAATAATTCTAGTGAAGAAGATGGAAACCAGATTATGAAGAGTTTAAATCATCAGCCTTAGATAATACTTTCTCTTTAAAGCCCTAGGGAATCACTGAAAATCTTGGAGTATTAGAGTGATGTGGTCGTATCTTTGCTTTGGACAAAAAATAATTTTGGAAGCTTTCTATATGATGCATTAGAGCGTGAAGAAGCTGTGGGTAAGAATAACCATTTAAAGAGGTTAACATCATGGTCAAAGTGAGTGATGACATTAGTGTTGGTGGTACAAAAAGAACAGGTTTGAGAGACCATCAGAGGTTGAATTAACAAAAATTTACAAATGATTGAATGTGGTAGGTAAGGAAAAGAAATTTGAAGTCACAATTCTGAATGACTGAGAGGACAGTGGTTCTATCTAGAACAGAGATTTTTATCTAGAAACAAACTAGAAAGTTTGGAGAAGAGCCAGGTTTACAATTGAAGATGATAGCTTTAGTAACAAACATACTGAATTTGAGATGATGGTGGATCATCCCAGTGGAGAAGAGATTCTAGGTGCATACACACATATATACATGGATTCCTGCATGCACATATATGCATGAGTATCTATATGTATATAGATACACACACACATATACCTATATACACACATACACATACAAATATGTATACATATACTTACATGTATAAATATACACATATATATGTACATGTACATATATACATAGCCTGTATGTAATGTATATGTATACATGTGTATGCATTTGGAATTTTTTTCATATCTATGCAAAGATGTGGAAGTAGTACAAATATGTCTATTTCAGGGAAAACCTCTCTCTCTCTCTGTATAAGTGTTAATGTATGTATACACACACACGTTTGTGAGTGTGCTTTGCACAGAGGTGAAATTTGAATTCATAAACGTTAATAAGCTGATGAAGGAAATAAATATATGGAAATAAAAGAAGGCTTTTGAATTCTATATATTAAATAACAAGAGGCAGTGTGATAAAAAGGGGAGTATATTGGTTGAAATCAGGACATGTGGGTCAAAATCATGTATGTGATACTGTGTGACTATGGGCAAGGTGTTGTACTTCTCTGACCTCCAGTTCTGTCTTTGTAAAGTAAAACAAAAATATTTGTATTTTCCACCTATAGGAGTTGTTTTAAATAAAGCAATGATGAAAAAGTGCAATAAATACTTAGGGAATAAAAATAAATTTTTTCACAATTCATTTTATTTGTGGCAGAATTACATATCTGTGTGTCTATGTACCAAGGAAGAGGCAGGTGTTTCAACAATCTGGCTAGCAGCTTCTGTGGGGGTGTAAGATCCCCCCACAGCTGGCACCCAGGAGGCTGCCAGGCACACCGGAAAAGCACAGGTTCTTTTTATCTGCTTAAACAACGAAAGCATGGTGAAGGGGTTGACCAGCTTTCTTTAATGCAGCATTCAGTTAGCATACAGACAACATTCATCTAGTTCAGGGGAAAATGCCAGCATTCAGTTAGCATTCAATTAGTTCAGGGGAGCAAAGAGACAAGCATCAACAGACAGGCCAAATACAGATTACAGTTAGCTAGTTCAGGGGAACAAACAACCACCACCCCGAACTTCAGAACTAAATACAAACAAATTACAAATATCAACAGACAGACCCAATACAATTCATAGTTACCAACATCTGGGCTTAAAGAGGTGATTATCTAATAGCGGAAAAAACACAAATGGGGAAGAAGTGGCTAGAGATGGAGGTTTTTTTTTTTTGTTGTTGTTGTTGTTGTTTTCTGGAAAGACACAGAGAAAGTGTCTGGAGACATGATATAATTTATTTTCAGATTTTTTTCTGGAATAGTAGTGTGGATTTAATTATTGTTTCCAGAGAATGAAGTTGAAGGTTGGGAGGAAATGTGGTGCCATATTAGGAAGATGACCACAGGAGTCCTGGTGAGTCTAGGGGGTGCCTAGATATGGTTAACTCTTTACTAATCAAGAACATAACACTGGGGTTGGAATTAGAACATGGAGTCAAATATCAAGGTAGGGAGATAGCTGGAGTATCAGAATAATAGTAATAATTTGTTGACTTTTTATTTTATAAAGTGCTTTAAGTATACTGTGTTATTTAGTCTTTACAGTATGCTTATAAATTGTTAGGGCAGATAATGTCTTCTGTGGTATATTAAAAAAGATACTTGGCTTTGGAATCAATGAATTCAGACTCAAATTTCCTTGTAAGGACTTACCTTTGGGATAACAAGTAAGTCATTTAATCTCTGTTACTTGGCTTTCTTATCTATAAAAAAACAAACAAAAAAAAACCATAAGCACTGGAATAGATGGCTGCTAAGGTCCTGTTCAGAACTTTAATTTCTATTTTATAAATGAAGATTTAAAATACTTGAACTAAGAGCTCTAAAATAACTCTTTTTTATCATTAATTATCATTTAAGGTTATTTCTAAAATTTGTTCTCCAATTTCAGGTATAATTCAGTACATTAAAAATCCACATATGATTTAAGTTTCAGAAGGTGAAAATATTAAAAATAATTTTCTAATGATTGTATTCCTTATTCACTCTTTTAACGAAATCAACACCAACCCAAACAAGTATACAGTAAGGTATCTGGAGTTTTGAAATAGTTCTTAAAAATAAAACAAAACAAAACAAAACAAACAAAAAAAAACTCTCAGAAGAAACCCCAGAGCAACAAGCTGAATAAATAATATCAGTACGAAGGATTTGTCCAGTGAGAGGGAAATTATAAACAACAAGAAGCAGACATGAAGGTCATTTCTCCGTGTACATGTTCAATGATTGATGGGCTACTTTTGAAGAGTTTCCTGCAAATCAAGAAAAAGTGTTATAAAGAAATCACAAGAGTGTAATGAATTATAGTTAGGATGTAGGGGGGGAAATGCCTAGTCCGGCACTTGACAGAATTCACTGAAACAAGAACCTGAAAATGGAGAGATGGAAATGCCCATGGTGCTAATCTAAATGTTATCAGTGTCCTTGAAGAAATGAGTAGAAAACAGTATGTGTATATATACATATGGATGCGTAGTCTTTTGCAGGTAGTCAATCACCATTATAAACTTTCTGGAAATTCAGCAATGTACAAAATTATTTGTAGGGACGTCCATGATTGGAAATTAGACAACCCTGACCTATTCCAGTCGACCAAAACATCCTAGGAACCCAAATTTAGGTTGCAAGAGAATTTCATCTCAGGACAGTCAGGAAAAATTTAGAGTTGCTGTTTTGTGACTACTCAGCATCCTTTCATTAGTAAGTTTATGACATTATTTAATAGGTACAGATGATGCAGATGTAGGTGTAGATGAAGATGATTTATATGTATGTGAAACAAATCAAAGCATCAAATCATACAGATGATTAGGAAAAGTAATAAAAAAAATCTGAAAATTTCAATCACTGGCTCAGAGGACTTACAATATAATACATGTAACAGAGAAGGGGGCAAAGAGGACTCAATTTTGGCAATATGGGACTACTATATCTGTGCTTATTGCAAGTACTGGGGACAGGAGTGGTGAGGCTGCTTCTGGAATTTTTTTAATGATGTGTAAGAGAGGGGCCCTCCTCTCAGTTTCATAGCACATTTAAGTTATTTTGTAATTTAATGGCTTTTGAGCAAGAACTTATGCATACAAAGGGTATAAACTGACCAAATCAAGTTCTCTTTGTCTCCCCAAAATCCCTCAGGCTATCATGGATTTATCACTCTATATATGTAGGTAGTGTCCCAGTATTGTACATTGGTGAATCACCAAGTCCAACTCTTTGAAGAAGGTGAAGCACATACAGAAACACTTATGTCAACATACTTATCTACAGTAAACTCCAGGGCTATCTCCACTGCAGATTATTCACTAACAAAGGGCACCCCAAAATCCTTATTATTCATAAAAGAGCTAAGACCAACACATTGGAAATTCAAAGATTCTTTGTGCATATTTTTATAGCCAATGGTATCTTTTTGGCAATAACTTATCAAATACTTTTGTATATTGTGTTCTTCTGTATTTTCCAAGTGTCAGTATGGCTCCATTTCTACAAGTAATGAAAAATTCACTATAGAATGAAAAAATGCTTTTAGAATTAGACATGCACATGTATATGCATTATTTTTCAAAGCCATAATTGCAAAAATATGAGACTACAAACTTATGTGTATGATTAAAAATTAGAACATTGTAGAGGGAAACAAGACAGCTGTAACCAAGCTTAGCAGAGTAAGAAAGATATAATGAAAGTGGAAGAAAGAGGGAGAAAACTGAAAAAAATTATTTACTTAGTTTTCTTGTCCAAAGCTCCTATTTTTATTATCTCATGCTCCTTGGAGAGGAATTTGCCTTGGAATTTCCCCATTCTATATTTTTTATAACATTCACCTGTATACACACCTAATTACTCCTTGCCCACTCTCATTTTACCAAAGCCTTACTGTGCTGTTTTGCTTTATTTCTATCAACAAAGGCTTTCTCTTCACACTGTCAATTGTCACTCATCATTCCATCTCCACTCTTGCTACATATGTCCCTTTGCCCCATTCCATCCTCCATTTAGCTGCCAAAGTGATCTTCCCAGAGCATGTCTGTCCATTTTAACTAATTTAACTGAAAAAAAAAATACTCTAGTGGCAGAGGATTCTGGGAAGATGGCTGAGTAGGTCAGAAAACTTTCAATTCTCCAAATTTCCTCTGCAAAAATAGAGAGAACATTGTCTCAGAGCAGCAGAAATAAACATGGGTTAAAGTAGTTGTCCTCCTAAAATAATTTGAGAAGACCCCAGGAAAGATCCAAACTCCAGGGGTAACAGGCTTGGCTTGAGTGAAGTGCAGACACCTCTGGGCTGACTCTGCAGCATCAAGAAACAACAAGCCCTGGGGGCAGGTGGGTTGAGAGGCAGCCTCAGCCTTAGAAACTCACTTTGCAGACAGTCTGGGGGTCTGAAGGCTGAATAGGAGAAGACTCCTTCCACTGTCCAGGGACAACAAGTACAACTGTGCTGACCAGTTGCATCCAGGGGTGTGGATGCGGGGAGAAAGAGCTAGAACATGCCTGGTGAGTGTAGTAACTAGAGGTGAGGACCCTGTTGGCTGTGGACACTCGCAGGAGAGCAGAGTCCTTGGTTTCATTTCCAAGACAGAGAGGACAGCTATAGTTTGCAGCCACCAAAGGTACCATAGGAAGCAAGATCATTTGCAGGACAGTGTGGCTGGGGGCCCACCTATGGCTTAGGAGTGGAGAGGAGAGCTCAAGTTTGGGCCCTGAGACAGACCTCAGAAAATAACAGTAGGAAGAATCTGAGACATGGAACATCATTTCCCATACCTCAGGACTACAAATTGGTTACAATAGCTGCTAAAAACAAAACAAACAAACAAACAAACAAACAAATAAATAAATAAATAAATAAAGTAAGCAAAAGAGAAAGAAACTCGAAGTCGACCAGCAGCTTCATGCCACAAGTCAGGCACAGTCTGAATCAGAACTCAACTCTATTCAGGCAAGCAACAGACTTTTATACTGTTTCCGAGCCATTACTTCATACATTGCTTTGATACTTTACTGGGACACCCTGCCACGTGTCTCACGTAGCCCATGTAGCTTAGATACACCATGCTCACTATATTGCAACATTCCTGATCATTCCCATGCAGATACCCGTACTGAAACACTTCTGTTCTTTCCCATGTGGATCACAGGCGTGAGGGTGGTTCTGGACCCACGACCTCTATCTTAGCGTGGTCTTACAAAAGACCTCATCTCAGATTGCCTTGCCTTGCACAGGCCTAGGAGGCTTGCCAAGATATACCTGGATCTGCACATGCCGTTCTGCATATTCTCTAGGGTAGCTGGACCACATTAAGGTCAGACCCTGAACCTAGGCCCCCACATCTCCCCTTCTTTTATTTTGCAATGTTACGTGGCTTAAACATAGTGTTCATTATCCTAAGGACACAAGGTAGACAAAATTTATTATGACCAAACACAGTATATAAGGTAGCATATGGAATATAGTCAAGTGTTTTTGACTATAAATTTGGGGTTTTTTTGTTTTTTGTTTTGGCTATCAATAATTGTTTTTGACACTTCAGTATTCCCCTCAATCTCCCCTTTTTCTTTTGCAGACACCTCACCATTATAGATACATGTGAATTCTTCCCTTTAACCATCACCATTTAAGTAAATATGGGAAAGATTGATCAACGATTGACAAATCAAAGGGGGCAGTTCCCTGTATGAATACAAACACATAGACTCAAAAAGAAATAAAAATGCAATTGTCTTTTAAGATTCAAAAAGTCTTTCCACATGCAGCTGTCTGGCAGAGGACACTGTCAATGAAATCTTCTGGTCCTTGGTATCTGTTCTAGTCATCTCCAGCACAGCGTCTTCTTCTTGTCTGCTCGTAGGAAGTAGCTTTCTATCTATTCTCCTACAAGAGTGTTCTTAGCACAATTTTAAATTACCGTTTCTAATCTTTATAACCTTGTTCATTTTTACAAACTGAAAATTTGAACCATAGCCAATTGTCATATTTAAGAAATTCATATCAGAAATGAGTGTCTTAAACTTTATATTCATCCATTTTTAATTTCCTCACTAGGAGGATGAGATGTCACTTAAGGAATTTATAACAGGCTTCAGTACATACATAAATACATTAAATTGTCAATTTTTAACACCATGGATTTAAAATCTTAACCTTTCAGTCATACCAAGTTTCTTTGATGGCATTCACAAAATAAACCACAAAACATCCTTCTTTTTAGCATCATTAATTGTAGCAAAACTTTAGACAAGCATGATATTAATCAAACAACAAAAAACATTCTCACATTGCTTAAGGAACATTTACAAAGCGAGCCCTAAGTGACTCGTATGCATTTCTACCGTTGTACATAAAGCTTTGCTAAGTTGGTGCTAAAGTCCATAAGTAACACTAATTCCAAAGGATCATAACAAAGTTTCTAGTTATTGCAGAATTCTTAGATATCATGAAGTTTCTTAGTCCACATAATTAAAAGAAAACTAAACATACTTTTGTAAATACTATCTCTAAGCAATAACATCAATAGCTTAATTAACAATGTCACAAATGTCCTAAATGATAGCAAAACAAAAATTTTGTAATTCATGATTTCTCACACTACAATTCTTAAGCTAATAACATTCAGTTTATAAAAGAAATTGCCTTTTTTTGACAACACAGATGATACAGTTGTATACCAAGTTATGCAATAAGGAAAATTTTAGAAATATAACAATATCATGAACAATTATTATCTATTTAAACTTTAAAACCAAAACCAATTAATTATCATTCTGGTGGTTTTACCTCAGTCAGATGTGATCCCAAATTGCCTGATACGGAGAATCATTCCCCTCACATTGAAGAAAATTCACATAAAATTAATGAATATGAAGCAATTATATTCAACTTAAAACAATCTATATTCAAATAGCATTTATTTTATGACAAGCATTGTAATAAGCATCTTTATAATCATGTGATCTTTGTAATATCTCTGCGAATTAAATCCACCAACCTCCCCTTATTGAACAGTAAACTTAAAGTAAATAGAATTTTCTTGGGGCTGTATAGTTAATAAATTTCTCAATGCCAAATACAATATGCATCTCTCTTCAAACTTATTCAAATATACATTTCTAAGTTCCAGTCACATTTTTCTTGAGAAAGTTTTACAAACAGTTTGGAATCACCTATTATAGGCAGGTAGGTTTAACATGTGCTGGGTTAATATTGTAACTACTTCTTTTGGCCCAGAATAAAAAGGAAGCCTAAGAAATTTGAATCATTGCTAACAAAGTATAGTCAGTTTTCCCTCCAGGCAGAGGAGTTTGATAATTAATTGAACAGAAATAATAACAACTCAAAATAATCAATATCTTTACCCTTATGAATATCCATATAACATGTAATTAAGTCAAAATGGATTCATGCTTTAGGAATAAAGGCTGATACTGTAAGCAATTTGGGAGAGCAAGGAATAGTTTACCTGTCAGATTTATGGAAAAAAAAAGAATTCATGACACAAAAAGAGATAGAGAACATTACAAAATGCAAAATAGATAATTTTGATAATGTTAAATTGAATTTTTTTATTAAAAATGCCAATGCAACAAAGATTAGGAGGGAAGCAGAAAATTAGGAGAAAATCTTTACAACTAGTGTCTCTGATAAAGGCTTCATCGCTAAAATATACAGGGAACTAAGCCAAATGTATAGGAATACAAGTGATTCCCAAATTGAGAAATGGTCAAAGGATATGAACAGATAGTTTTCAGAAGAAGAAATTAAAGATATTTATAGTGATATGAAAAAATGCTCTATATCACTGCTGATTAGAGAAATGTAAATCATAACAACTCTTAGATACCACATCTCTTCTGTCAGATTAGCTAGAATGTCAAAACAGGAAAATGATAAATGCTGCAGAGGACATGGGAAGATTGGAACATTGTTACATTGCTGGTGGAGTTGCAAACTGATCCAGCCATTCTGGAGAGCAATTTGGAACTATGCCAAAAGGGCCATAAAAACGTTCATACGATTTTACCCAAAGAGATCACACAAGTGGGAAAAGGACCCACCTGTACAAAAGTATTTATAGTGGCTCTTTTTGTAGTATCAAAGAATTGGAAATCAAGGGTGTGCCCATTAATTGGGGAATGGCTGAGCAAGTTGTGGTATATGAAGGTAATGGAATACTATTGTGCTATAAGAAATGGGGAAGATCGGGACTTCATAATAACCTGGAAAATCGTACACAATATAATGCTGAGCGAGTGGAGCAGAACCAGGACAACATTAGACACAACCACAGATATATGGATTCTGTGATGACCTACCCTGATAGACCTCTCTCTTCTCAGCAATACAAGGTGCAAAGACATCCCCCAAGGACATGACAGATAGAGCTATCTACATCCAAAGAAAGAACTATGGATTCTGCATGCAGATTGAGGCACATTTTACACATGCCTTTTTTTTCCCTTTTTTTCCTCTATCTCTTTTTTTACTTTTCCTTTGATTCTCTTTCTTCTTTCTCATGATTCATTCCATTGGTCATAATTCTTTTTTACAACTTGACTACTGTGTAAATAAGTTCAGTGCAAAGTTATATGTAGAAGATATATCAGATTCAATGCCATCTTGGGGAAGGAGGGGGAAGTGGAGGAAGAAAATCTGGAACTCAAAATTATGTGGAACTGAGTGTCATAAACTAAAAATAAAAAAAAATCTCAAAAAAAATTAATATGGTGACAAAGCAAGACAAACTCAGAAGAGGACAACAATGTCTAAACATCTACGGGCAAAACCTGGAAGGGAAATTGGAAATGGTTTCAAGACCAGAAAGAATGGAGGAGCTAAAAAAAGGAGCTTAAAAATCATAGAAGAAAAAATGGGAAAAGAATTGAGAGTAATGCAAGAGAATTACGAAAAAAGACCTTGGAAAAACAAAAATTGCTTCAAATGTTAAATTGGCTAAGCAGAAAAGAAGATACAAAACTCCACTAAAAAAATAAATAAATAAATAAAAAACCCTTAAAAGCACTCTTTACCAAACAGAATGAAAGTAAATAAACTAATTGAAGAAAATAACTACTTAAAAGTTAGAATTGGAGAAAGTAGCAGCTAATGACTCTATGAAACATCGAGAATCAATCAAATAAATTCAAAAGAATGAAAAAAAATAGAAGAAAATGTAAGATACCTCATGAGGGAAAATACTTACCTGAAAAATAGATCCAAAACAGACAGCATCAGAATCATTGGACTACCTGAAAGCCATAATCAAAACGCAGAGATGGACAGCATCTTTCAAGAAATTATCAAGAAAAACTGCCCTGATATTTTGGAACCTGAGGACAAAATAGGTACTGAAAAGATCCACTGATCATCTCAAAAAAGAGATCCCAAAATAAAAATTCCAAGGAACATTATAGCCAAGTTTTGGAACTATCAGATCAAGAAAAAAAAATATTACAATTTGACAGGAAGAAAAAATTTAAATATCAGAGACCCAGAATTAGAATTACACAGAACTTAGTAGCTGCAACATTAAAAGATTTGAGCTCAGGGAACATCATATTCTGGAAGGCAAGGGATGTAGGAGTATAACCAGTAATCACTTACCCAGCATAAATAAGCATAGTATATCAAGGGAAAAAATGATCATTCAATGAAATAGAAGGACTTCAAGCTTTCATTAGAAGATCAGAATTGAACAAAAAAGTAGATTTTCAATATCAATACCCAAGAGAAGCATAAAGAGGTAGAAAGAGAAAAGAAAATATAAGGGATTCAATGGAGCTGAACAGTTTACATCCCTACATGGGAAGATAATACTTGTAATGCTGAAAAATTGTAATAGTACAGCTAGAAGGAATACACATAGACAGAGCATATGGATATAAGATGAAGTTGAGGGAATGACAAAAAAAAATAATTAAGGGATGACCAAGAGAAGTACAATGAGTTCAGAAGGAAGGGAAAGGTAGAATAGGATAAATTATTTCACACGAAGAGATGGAAATAACCTCTTACAGTGAAGGAGAAATGGGAGGGAGGGTCATGGGCATCATTTCAACCTTACTCTCATCAGTATTTTCTCAAAGAGGGAATAACATACACAATCAATTGAAAATAGAAATCTGTCTTACCCAACAGGGAGCTAGGAATGGAGAAGATTAAGTAAAGGGCTGAAGGGAATTGACAGAAGGCAGGACAGATTGGAGGAGATGATAGAAGTAAAACATTGGTAAGGCGGGAAAGGGGAAAAGGACAAATAAGACATAAAGGAGGAAATATAAGATGGAGAGAAATATACAGTTAGTAATCATAACCGTGAATGAGAATGTGAAAGAAATAGCAGAGTGGATCAAGAACAAGAATCCTACCATGTGTTATTTACAAGAAACGCCCGTGAAACTGAGAAACATACACATAGTAAACCTAAGGGGCCAGAGCAGAATCTATTATGTTTCAGCTGATCACAGACAAAGTAAAAGCAAAAATATATCTCTTAAAAGAGATAAGGAAGAACAAATCCTACAAACAACCAATAATTTCATTAAAGAAAATGACAACGGCCGTCGTTTCTCCGGGCGACCTTGGCTCTGCTCCTCCGCGCCGCGTCCCGGCTGCGTCCCGGCTTCATCCCTGTTCCAGCCCGCGCCCCTACGCCGCCATGTCCCCGCTGGCTCCGCGCCTGCTGAGCGGCCTGACGCGCCCCGCCCGCAGCCTCGTGCGTATCCCAAGCACGCGCGGCCTGCCCAGGAGGAGCTGAGCACGCTGGACAAGGCCGTTGTCCTGGCCGCCAGCTTCGGGTGCCCCCTCGTGCCCGGGGGCTGGGTCTTATCCCACCTGGAAAGCTACAAGAAGAAGGAGTGAAGGAGCGGCTTTCTGGACATTCCCCCGTGACCTCAGGACCTTCCTGCACCCCGGACCACGAGCTCCCCACATTCCGCCCCCAGCAGTCTTCTGATGAGTTAATCATGAGCACTCGATTTTTCCCAGGCTTAGTGCTGTCCGCTCTGGCCTGGGCAGGTGGGACCTCCTCCGCATGTTAAAATAAAGTCACTCGAAACCTCTCTTCAAAGCCAAAAAAAAATAAAATAAAATAAAATAAAATGACAACACTGAGCCAGCATGCTAAAATTTGTGGGATGCAACCAAAGGGGTAAATTAGGTGACAATATATTGCTCTAAATTCTTAAATCAGCAAAATGGAAAAAGAACAGTTCGATAAATTGTGCATGCAACTAAAAAAGAAGAAAAATAAAATCCCCAATTGAGCACCAAATTTGAAATCCAGAAAATCAAAGATGAGATTAATAAGACTGAAAATAGTGATTAAAAAATTGAACTAAAAAATAAATCTAGGAGATGGTTTTATGAAAAAAGTAATGAGACAGATAAGCCATTGGTTAATTAAATTAAAAAGAAAGAAGAAAACCAAATATCCAGTCTAAAAAATGAAAAGGGCGAAATCATAAGCAATGAAGAAAAATTAAAGCAAATATTAGAAAATACTATATGCAATTATATACCAATGAATCTGACAATCTGAGCAAAATATATGAATATTTACAAAAAATGTTAATGACCTATATTAACAGATCAGGAAATATAATGCTGAAATAACCCCATCTTAGAAAGAGAAACTGAATGAGACATTAATGAACTCTTTAGAAAAAAATCCCCAGAGACAGATGGATTCACAAGTAAATTCTACCAAACATTTAAAGAAAAATTAATTCCAACATGATATAAACTGTTTAGAAAACATGGGCAAATAAGGATTCCTGCCAAACTCCTTCTATGACACAAATATGGTGCTGATATGTAAACCAGGAAGAGCTAAAGCAGAGAAAGAAAATTCTAGACCAATTTCCCTAATAAATGTCAATGAAAAAATTTTGAACAAAATAGTATCAAGGTGAATACAATGATATAACACAATGATTATACATTATGATCAGGTGGAATTTTTATCAGGAATGTAGAGTTGGTTCAATATTAGGAAAAACATCAATATAATTAACCATATCAGTAACAAAATAAATATAAATCAAATGATTATCTCAGATGCAGAAAAAGTGATTGATAAAATATAGCACCATTTCCTATTAAAACACTAGGTAACAGAAATAAATGGAGTTTTCCATAAAATGATAAGCTGCCCCTATTTAAAGCCATCAGCAAGCATTATCTGGAATGGGGATAAGCTAGAAACCTACCTAATAAGGGGATGAACAAGGATGTTCACTATCATCCTTATTATTCAATATGGTCCGAGGGATGAAGCAAGAATGCTCATTATCACCACTGTTATTCAAAATAGTACTAGAAATATTAGCTATAGCAATAAGAGAAGAAAAAGAACTTGAGTTAGAATAGGCAATGAGGAAACAAAACTATCTTTGTAGATGAAATAATGATATACTTAGAGAACCTCAGAGCATCAACTAAAAAATTATTTGAAATAATTAACAACATTAAGAAAGTTGCAAGATATAAGATAAACCCACATAAATCATTTACATTTGTTTATATGTCCTAAAAAGCCCAACAACAAGAGATAGAGAAATTTCATTTAAAAAAAGCTGTACAAAATATAAAATACTTGGGAATCTATTTGCCAAGATAGCCAGGAATGATATGAACACAATTACAGAACACTTTTCACACAAATAAAGTAAGATATAAACAATTGGAAAATTATCAATTGCTTATGGGTAAGCCAAACTAATATAATAAAAAAATGAAAATTCTACCTAAATTAGTTTGCTTATTTAGTGCTATATCAATGAAACTAGTAAAAACTTATTTGACAAATCTGGGAAAAATAACAATATACATAGAGAATTGATTCAGATTTATAAGAATATAAGCCATTCCCCAATTGATGAATAGTCAAAGGATATGAACAGGCAGTTTTCAGATAAAAAAAATACTTTCCCTAAGTAATCTATCTATTCAATGTAATCCAAATTAAATTACTAAAAAAAAGTATTGTACTGAGTTTGAAAAAAAAACTAAGTTCATTTGGAAAAGCACAAAGTCAGGAACTTCAAAGAAACCAGGAAAAAAAAAAAGATGTAAATGAAGTAGATTCAGCAGTATCAGATCTAGACCTTAAATGATATTATAATGTTAGAGAATTATTGGGGTATCAAAAGGAAAATTTTGTTATTTTAAATTATTCTTTTAAATAAAACCTATGTAGCTATATTGTTAATGTATTATTAATGTATTGTGAATGCAAGGGAAGATCTTTCCCATCCATTAATAGGCCCATGTGACCTGTCTGAGTCACATGGAAGTCTGAGTCACATGAGGCTGTGGTGGGAGGAGCTTGCTGAACAGGTGGAGCAGAAAGGGGTGGGGGAGGAAGGGTAGAGCAGAACCAAGAGAAAGTGAGACAGAGCAGTCAGAGCTGGGAGAGAGAAAGAGACATAGAGCAGCAGCTAGTGTGAGTGATAGCCAGGGAGATATTTTGATTGAGGGTGTTTGTTTGTGGGAAGGCACTAACAGAGGGAAGGCTTGGTGATGGAGGTGCCCCCTGCATCAATAATGTGTATAGATTTCTTTGTTTCTATGATGGATTTGGCTTTCTGGTGTCTGAATAAATGTTTTGGTTTCACCTTCAATGAAGAGAGTCTGTTTTATTTTGCGATTCAGAACAATGCTGGCATATTCATAGCAGCTGTAGTATGGGTATTACATTGGTGCTACAGTAGCCAAGAATAGAAGAAATGCAGAAAACTGGGGGGGGGGGGAATTTCATAGACAATCTTTCAGATAGGATGTGATTGGGTTGGAATATTGCTGTGGTGTAGGAAATGATGAGCTGGTTGATTTAGAAAAATATGGAAAGAGTTGGCCCTGTGAAGGAAGATGCTATCCACCTTTGCAGAAACAGATGAGAGGTGGAAATAAGCATATTGCGGTCTTACATATATGTGTTTGAATGAATATATGTGTACATATGTATGTGTGTATGTATGTATGTATTTATGTGATCATTATAGGACAGGTTTTGAGGAAGCTTGGGGAGTTGTGAACTCTCATTCTGCCATCTTGACTAAACATCCTTCAACACAAGAAATTCTATCCTCTGACTCAGGGAGTTTTTACTAGCTTTCACTTGTGCCTGTAAAGCTCTCTCTTCTTATTTCCACCTTCCAGACCACTTTCAAGTACCAACTAAAACCCCATTGTCAAGAGATAGTCCTAGACTATCTTAATTCTAGTGCCTTCTTTCTGTTAATTAGTTCTCATTTAACTTTTACATAATTTTTTACATGTTTCTTGAAATTAGGGACTGCAATTTGCATTTTTGTATCCAAGCATTAAGCACAGTGACTGGCATATAGTAGATATTTAATAAATGCTTATTGACTGACTGCCACTTCTGTGCGTTTTCATAAATTATCCTTTGGCCAAGATCTCATTTCTTCTCAGATCCTTATCTTCCTTTGAGGTTTACTATAACAGTCTTCTAGCACACTTCAGTATTCCTTCTTTACATGTTTTAATATGCTATCATTAAAAACATTATTTTATACTTACTTATTTGGGCACTCATTATAGCCTCACTGTAGAAAATTAACTCTTTGAGGGTAAACTTCCATTCTTGTCTTTATAATTCATGCATACACTATAGTATGTGGCATATAGTAGTTACCTAATAAAAATTTGTTGATTTCAATTAGTTTGCTTCACTTATTCATCCCTTCAACTTATGCAGATTTAGTTTGGAAGCTTATCAAGTTTTTCAAAGAATTTCTCTATTTCTTCAAAATTAGCATCAAATGCTGTTCAGAATATTCTGAAATTATCTTTTCCACCCTTATACACATTATGATCACTCAAAGGTCTATAATCAAGCATCTCAAGAATATTTCTTATTGATGAATCCCAATGAAATTAGGTTTCACAGCTTTTTTATTTTCCTGTCCCAAGAGAAAGTGGTAAAAAAGTGATCATAGGGAACTAAGATTTACAAGTCTAAAATTATTTAATTTATTAAGTAATTAAGAAGCACTTTTAATCACATAGGTAGACTTTGCATATGGTAGATGTTTGATAGATGCTTGTTGATCAGAGATGAGAGGAAAAAACACATGCTTAATAGTTGAAAAAATAAGTTAAAATGAATGTTTATCGGTTAAGCTACAAAGAGTGATTTATTTTTCGGCATTTAGTTAGTATGAATTTCTGTGATTTTTAACAGTTGACACACTGCTGAAGAAAATGAGGAACTGAACAATATAAATAAATAGATCTTGAAGAATTCTCAATAAAATTAGAGAAATACCAATTTTTTTAAGAGTTGTATTATTTTTATTGTTATTTTATTTACATTTCTTTTTCTTGATCCCCTAAAATGTATTATGCCTACCTATGAGGAATATCTTTCCTTTCTGAATCCTCCTGTATAACAATTTAAAACAACTAACAAAATTAAACAACACGCCAATAAGACCTGAAAATGTATGTTATCTCCTTTCCATTTGTGAGGAAGGACACATATTTCATCAGTGATCATTAGGAACAAAATTATATTCTGTGCTACATAATAAACTAATATATACAAAATATATAGAACACAGGTAGACATACTGATACTGTTGTTAGCCTTCTATGATATATTATGAATTAATGCTACCATTAGTTATGTGCTGCCAGAAAAGTTGGCAAAAATTGAAGAATTCATAAAACAATATTTGTCTCTGATATACAATTCCACCCCCCTTACCTTTCAGTCCAATTTGCTTCAGAGAGAAAGAAAAGGAGGGATTATTGAAAGAAATATAGATCTGTGACCTCTTTCCCTTTCTCCTTTTGATTTCTTCTCCCTAATCACCCAAAAAGCAGACATGCATTTGAAATTTTGAAAATACAGTTGAGGTTAGAAGCCATTCACTAACAAAAATTTCATCTCATTGCATATAGATTATCTGTACTGTGTGGTAATCATATGATTTGATTATACAAAAAAGCTCAAAAGGCCGTTTTCTTTCTTTTTTTAACTCTGTTACTCTTGAGTACATAAGAGGAAATCTCATCTTTGGCCAATATGTCTAGTTAGAATCCCAGATTCTCCATTCATATATGTGAAGGGGGAAAAACAAAACAAATCTTCTTCCCAAATTCGTCCACCCAAATTGTCATTCTATGTTTTCTTTCCCTTTCTTTTATTTTTTCTTTCTTTTTTTTCCTTTGTTATCTCCTCCTCTTTAAAAAAATTCTTTTCAAAACTTTACCTATCTTTTTGGGGGATAAAAAGGTATGTAACCTTACCTAGTCAGAATAAAACATTATTACTGGAAAATATGTCACTTACAATGAGTTCATTAACAGGAGAGGCCCTCAGGCCTCACTCAGAGTCTATTTATTTTTATTTGACACACAATTCTAAGAAATTTAGTTTTCTAAATTCCTATGCAAGAGCACATTAGAGACAAACACGAAAGACAATGCAGAAGGTTAGTGGTAAAAGCTGCAGGAGTGGAAGGAGTTTGAGGGTCGGCCACTGCCCCCAGGGCAGCAGAGGTGGGGCAGCTACAGCTGCAGTTGCTTCCGGCCCCAGGCCCACCTGGTGGGAGGAATTAAGTGGCAGATCAGAGGAGTGCACAGCCTGCTGAAGATTTAAGCCCAGTCCGGGTTGGGGGTTCTTGGGGAAGGAGGAGTGCTGGCGTGGCAGAGCTAGCACATCCCCCCCAAACGTGGAACATAGAATTCTTTAGTCTACAAGCAGTCATAACCCGCTGAAAAAGACAAGAGTCAAGTTTGTTGGTTGGGAAAATGGCCAGGTAGTGAAAACGCACCCAGATTCAGTCTCATACTTTGCATTCTTTCTTTGGTGTCAAAGAAGACCAAAACATACAGACAGAAGAAGTTAACAAAGTCAAAGAGCCTACAACAGAAGCCTCCAAGAAAAACGTGAACTGGTCCCAGGCCATGGAAGAGCTCAAAAAGGATTTGGAGAAGCAAGTTAGAGAAGTAGAGGAAAAATTGGGAAGAGAAATGAGAAGCATGCAAGAAAACCATGAAAAGCAGGCCAATGACTTGCTAAAGGAGACCCCCCAAAAAACAGAAAAATACACTGAAGAAAACAACACCTTAAAAAATAGACTAACTCAAATGGCAAAAGAGCTCCAAAAAGCCAATGAGGAGAAGAATGCCTTGAAAGGCAGAATTACCCAAATGGAAAAGGAGGTCCAACGGACCACTGAAGAAAATACTACCTTAAAAATTAGATTGGAGCAAGTGGAAGCTAGTGACTTTATGAGAAATCAAGATATTATAAAACAGAACCAAAGGAATGAAAAAATGGAAGACAATGTGAAGTATCTCATTGGAAAAAGCACTGACCTGGAAAATAGATCCAGGAGAGATAATTTAAAAATTATTGGACTACCTGAAAGCCATGATCAAAAAAAGAGCCTAGATATCATCTTTCAAGAAATTATCAAGGAGAACTGCCCTGATATTCTAGAGCCACAGGGCAAAATAGAAATTGAAAGAATCCATCGATCGCCTCCTCAAATAGTTCCCAAAAAGAAATCTCCTAGGAATATTGTTGCCAAATTCCAGAGCTACCAGATCAAGGAGAAAATACTGCAAGCAGCCAGAAAGAAAACAGTTTCAGTATTGTGGAAACACAATAAGAATAATCCAAGATCTGGCAGTTTCTACATTAAGAGATCGAAGGGCTTGGAGTACGATATTCCGGAGGTCAATGGAGCTAGGATTAAAACCTAGAATCGCCTACCCAGCAAAACTGAGTATCATGCTCCAAGGCAAAATATGAATTTTCAATAAAATAGAGGACTTTCAAGCTTTCTCAGTGAAAAGACCAGAGCTGAATAGAAAATTTGACTTTCAAACACAAGAATGAAGAGAAGCATGAAAAGGTAATCAAGAAAAAGAACAAGAAAAAGAAATTGCAAGGGACTTACTAAAGTTGAACTGTTTTGTTTACATTCCTACATGGAAAGATAACATGTATGATTCATGAGACCTCACTATTAGGGTAGCTGAAGGGAATATGCATATATACACATACATATATATACATACATACATACGTACATATATATACATATATCTTTATGTATATATATCTTTATGTATATATCTTTATGTATATATATCTTTATGTATATATGTATATATATGAGTGAATGTGTATGTATGTATATATGTATGTGTGTGTGTGTGTGTGTATATATATATATATATATATATATAAAGAGAGAGAGAGAGAGAGCGAGAGAGAGAGAGAGCGGACACAGGGTGTGTTGAAGATGAAGGGAAGATATCTAAAAGAAATAAAATCAAATTAAGGGATGAGAGAGGAATATATTGAGAGAGGGAGATAGGGAGAGATAGAATGGGTTGGATTATCTCACATAAAGGTGGCAAGAGGAAGCAGTTCTGGGGGAGGAGGATAGAGGGCAGGTGAGGGGGGAATGAGTGAATCTTGCTCTCATCAGATTTGGCTTGAGGAGGGAATAGTATACATACTCAATTGGGTATCTTGCCCCACAGGAAAGAAGAGGGAAGAAGATAAAAAAGGGGGGATGATGGAGGGGAGGTCAGATGGGCATGGAGGTAATCAAAAACAAACACTTTCAAAAGGGGCCAGGGTCAAGGGAGAAAATTTAATAAAGTGGGATGGGTTGGGAAGGAGCAAAATATAGTTAGTCTTTCACAACATGAGTCTTGTGGAAGGGTTATACATAATGATACACATGTGGCCTGTGTTGAATTGCTTGACTTCTTAGGGAGGGTGGGTGGGAAGGGAGGAAGGGGGAGAATTTGGAACTCAAAGTTTTAAAAAGAGATGTTCAAAAACAAAAAAAAAGTTTTTGCATGCAACTAGAAAATAAGATACACAGGCAATGGGGCGTAGAAATTTATCTTGCCCTACAAGAAAGCAAGGGAAAAGGGGATGGGAGGGGAGTGGGGTGAGAGAAGGGAGTTCTGACTGGGGAACAGGGCAATCAGAATATATGCCATCTTGGAGTGGGGGGGAGGGTAAAAATGGGGAGAACATTTGTTATTCAAACTCTTGTGAAAATCAATGTTGAAAACTAAATATGTCAAATAAATAAATTAAAAAACAAAAATAAATAAATTGATTTATTGAGCAATAAAAAAGAGCACATTAGAAACAAGAATTGAGAAGGAAGCATTTCACAAAGTGTATACTAGCAATAGTAAGAAATAATAGCTCTCAATGGAATAGCAAAGAGGAAAGACAGAAAAGACAGTGAAGAAAGAAAAAAGAAGAAGAAGAATTTGGGGCCATAACAGCATTGCAAGAAAAAATGCCATTTCCCTGAGGATAACATTGGTTTTTAAAATAGTATAATCACTAATATTCCTAATGATTACATTGAGATGTGTAATGTATATTTATGGTTGATGTCTAAATGTATAAAAATGCCTTGGTTCATGTGTGGTGTGTAAGACATTTGATTTGTGCAGTGTAGACTGCAATTCCTACCTCTCTGAGGAACAAAAGTAGTGCCATGTCTGGCATCTTGCTCCTTGATCTCACCTTTCTCCAATAAAGATATAAGGCTAGAATTGTATCTATGTACCACATTTAAAACATCTAGAAATTTAGAGCAAAATAATTCCAATACATAATACCTTATTTCTAATCATTCTCAAGAGGAAGCTTAATATTACCAGTTTTGCTTCCTCTCAGGAAATAATGGTTATTAAAAAAAATCATGAACAGTTCATTAAAAAGTGTATGTAACTGCATTGATATAATCAAATCTCTACATAACCAAAGTCAGCGAAATCACACAGATTATAATAGACCAAAAATACATAACATTAAAGGAGCTCTTTATCTGAAAGTTAGATAAAACTATCAGAGCTACTTTAAGTATTCTTGCCATATTCATTGTCGGCATATCACACTCAAAGGTCTATCAGCCAAAATGGAGTCAGAACTGCTTACTTATACCAACTAAACCCTGGAATGGGATGTTCCAGATATCAACAAAAAATTCATTTTCAATATGCTCTGTTTAAGAAGACAGGGACACTGTTCTATAAGAAATGAGGAGCAGATGGACTTCATAAGAACCTGAAGAGTCTTATATGATCTAATGATGAGTGAACGGAGCAGAACCAGGAGAACACTGTACACAACAACAGACACATTGTTTCTGTGATGACTAACTTTGATCGACTTGGCTCTTCTCAACAATTCAAGGTTCTAAGACAGCTCCAAAAGACTCATGATGGAAAAGGCTATCCACATCCAGAGAAAGAATTATGGAATCTGAATGCGGATTGAAGCAAACTATTTGCTCTCTATTTTTTATTTTCTTTTTGATTTTATTTTTGGTTTTGTTACATCTTTCTCATGGTTCATTTCATTGGTTATAATTCTTTACAACTTGATTATTGGAACAATAAGTTTAAGGTGAAGGTATATGTAGGACCTATATCAGATAACATGCCATCTTGGTGGGGAGAGGGAGGGAGAGGAAATTTGGAACTCAAAAACTTGTGGAACTGACTGTTGTAAACAAACAAAAATACATAATTAATTAATAAAAATTAGTAAGTTTTAAAATATATATACAGAATAAAAAGAGAAGATGGGGGGACACACACACTTATATGTTATATTAAAGTTGTACTTTAAAAAGGGAAACTCTTTCTTTTGTGTAAATCTTGGCTATTCAGAATGAGAAGTTCCTATAGCTTAGGTTTTGATTTTTATTAAAACATGTATCTACCTGGGTGTTTGTTCCAAATAAAAATTTTTGAACCACCTATCAAAAAAATTGATTTAAATGTTTATTGAAAAATAAAAGTAACTCTCACTAACCTGAGGCCCTCTAAGGACCAAAGGAAAAAAAACATTTCTGGAGCAAGACACCCATATCACCTCCTAGCAACTTCCAAACCACACTTCCTATACTTTGACCATAACCTTCATAATCTTCCTCATCTGTCTGCACTGTTACATTTAGACTGTGCACCCTGAGTCTCTGTGATATGGAAAGTGAACTGCCATCTGAATTTGCCTGAACTAGGCCTTAATATCACATCCTAGCCATTTCCAAATCGTTTGGCTTCACATGTAATAGCTCCCCAACCTTCTTAGTTCTGCTTTATTCACAACTTTTCCCATTAGAATTTGAGTTCCTTGAAGTTAAACTTATTTTTTCCTGGTATTTATATTTATATTTGCAAAACTTAGCAAACTGACTGACACATAGTAAAGGTTTAATGAGTGCTTTATTATTATATGAAATATGAAAGAATTGTTTTGGTCCTAAAATATATGTTATATCACAAGATGATTTCCAATGCTTATTGATTAAGCTAGGTGGTGCAGTGGAGTGTGGGATATTCAGTCAGAAAACTTGGGTTTTCATTCTTTTTTTTTTTTTTAAATTAAATAAATTTCTTTATTTATTTTTAGTTTACCACACACGGTTCTACATAGTTTTGAGTTCCAGTTTTTCTCCCCTCCCTCCCCGCTCCCTCCCCAAGACGGCATGAAGTCCCATATAACTGTCATGTATAACTTCGCATTGAATTATTTTATGCTCTAGTCAGGTCGTGGAGAAGAATTTTGACCAATGGAATGAATCATGAGAAAGAAGAAACAGAACCAAAAAATAAACAAACCCAAAAACAAAAACAAAAGAGAAGCAGAAAAGGCGAGCATGTAGTGTGCCTCAGTCTGTATTCAAACTTCGCAGTTCTTTCTCTGAATGAAGATAGCATTCTCCATCGTGAGTCCCCTGGAGTTGTCCTTGCCCCTTTAGGTTGCTGAGAAAAGCGCAGTATGTCAGGGTTGGTCCTTACGGAATCCACATATCTGTGGCTGTGCACAGCGTTCTCCTGGCTCTGCTCCGCTCACTCAGCATTATGTCGTGTAGGTTTTTCCAGGTTGTTATGTAGTCTGCATCATCCCCATTTCTTATGGCACAATAGTATTCCATCACCTTCATATACCACAGCTTGTTCAGCCATTCCCCAATTGATGGGCATCCCTTTGCTTTCCAATTCTTGGCTACCACAAAGAGAGCTGCTATAAATATTCTTGTACATATGGGTCCTTTTCCCGCTTGCGTGATTTCTTTGGGATACAACCCTAGAAGTGGTATTACTGGGTCAAAGGGTATGAACATTTCTATAGCCCTTTGGGCATAGTTCCACACCGCCCTCCAAAATGGCTGGATCAGCTCACAACTCCACCAGCAATGCAACAATGTTCCAATTTCCCCACATCCTTTCCAGCATTTATCATTCTCCTGATTTGTTATTTTAGCCAATCTGACAGGACAGATGTGGTATCTAAGAGTTGTTTTGATTTGCATTTCTCTAATCAGCAGCGATCCAGAGCATTTTTCCATATGCCTGTAGATAGCTTTAATTTCTTCCTCTGAAAACTGCCTGTTCATATCCTTTGACCATTTCTCAATTGGGGAATGGCTTGTATTCCTATATATTTGGCTTAGCTCCCTGTATATTTTAGAGATGAGGCCTTTATCAGAGATACTAGTTGCAAAGATTTTCTCCCAATTTTCTGCTTCCCTCCTAATTCTTGTTGCATTGGCTTTTTTTGTACAAAAACATTTCAATTTGACATAATCAAAATTATCCATTTTGCATTTTGTAATGCTCTCTATCTCTTGTTGGGTCATGAATTCTTTACTTTTCCACAAATCTGATAAGTAAACTATTCCTTGCTTTCCCAAATTACTTAGAGTATCAACTTTTACTCCTAAATCATGAACCCGTTTTGACTTTATTTTGGTATATGGTGTAAGATATTGGTCTATGCCCAGTTTTTGCCCTACCATTTTCCAATTTTCCCAACAGTTTTTGTGAAATAGTGAATTATTAGCCCAGAAACTGGCTTCTTTGGGTTTATCAAAGAGTAGATTGCTAAACTTGTTGATTTCACCTGCTTGTGTACCTATCCTATTCCACTGATCCACACCCCTGTTTCTTAGCCAGTACCAGGCCGTTTTGATGACTGCTGCTGTGTAGTACAGTTTAATATCTGGTGTGGCTAAACCACCATCTCTAGCATGTCTTTTCATTAACATCCTAGATACTCTAGACCTCTTGTTTTTCCAAATGAATTTTGTTATTATTTTGTCCAGCTCAGTAAAAAAATTTTTTGGTAGTTCGATTGGTATGGCACTGAATAGATAGATTAATTTAGGTAGAATTGTCATTTTTATTATATTAGCTCGGCCTAACCATGAGCAACTGATATTTTTCCATTTATTTAGATCTGATTTTATTCGCGTGAAAAGTGTTTCATAGTTATGTTCATATAGGCCCTGGGTTTGTCTTGGCAAATAGATTCCCAAATAAAAAAACTTGGGTTTTCATTCTTAATCAATATTTATTAGCTATATAATTCTGAGAAAGTTACAACTTCTCAGTCTCTGTTTCTTCATCGGGAAAAAAATAATATTAACACATTTCACAAGTTTGTGAGAATCAAATGAGATATCATTTGTAAAATGCTTTGTAAAACTTATAACACTATGCAAATATTAGTTGTGAATAATTTTTATTTATAGACTATGGTTGATTATAATTTATTTGAGGTCAAGAATTCTTTCATTTAATCTTATAAGGTGACATGTATAGTAGGTATTTATTAAATATTTATCGAATATTTTTTTCTTTATACTCTCACTCCTGGTTCTTGGTTCTAACTGGATGGATCATAGTTTTGTCCTCTGAATTGTCTCTTCTGTATTTCCTTCAATTTTGCTTTCACTTTTGTAGCTTGAAAACTGAGTTCTCAAGAATTGCTTTGACTTGTAGATTTTACCAAGTCTATTAAGGTTATCTCTTGCTGATGTTCTCCATTTTGTCTTCAAGCTGTTATTTCATAAACTCTAAAACAAAGCTCTTATTTCAATTTCTCCCTATTTCTACCTTTGTCCCACCACTAGAATCTTCTACTATTAGTTATCTTAATTAATCATTTGAATCACGGGATCTTTTGCGATCACTGGAATAAGTCAATCAATTAACAAACATTTTTGAAGCTCTATATTTCATGTGCTATGATAGCTACTGGGTATATACAGAGGGAAGTGAAATAAGTGTTTAAGATCAGAAAAACAATTTGGAGTTCACATTCTTTACTTTCTATTATGTGAGGCAATATATATATATATATATGTGTGTGTGTGTGTGTGTGTGTCTATATATATATATGTATATATATATATATACATATATATATGTCTACACAAAAATGTACAAGTTAAAAAATACCCTAATTATTTTGCAGAGAATAAAAAAAAATACATTGTGCTACACATGTATAAATCCTACACACCAGAAAAGGGAGACATCTCATCCTTTGTAATCTTAGAAGAAAATGTGGCTATAATTAGCATTATATTATATGGGGAAAGTCTAATAAAACATTTGGAATAAGATTAAATTTTCTTATTGAAAATTTTCCTGAAGTAATGTGTATTCCATACTCTTCTATGACTCTTGATTGTCAGTGTTGGTAGCCATACTAACAAATTCTCCAGCCCTACTCTGACTCTTAAAATCTAACAAGAAAAGACTATCCAGATCTAATGGTCATGCAAATTTGATCCATTGATGTAAAAAGTTAAGGAGCACGTATTTGAACTCTAAATATGATGATGTGGATAGAAGGCCAGGAATACTTCATTTTAAGATCTGAATTTATCATAATTAAAAATAAAGCAATTAGTTGCACAATTATATAAAATATAACTCTTTTACATCCCTGATATGTTAGGATTCTTAACAATAATTTTATGTTTGCTCATTTTCTAGACCATTGTATAGTTTTAAGGTACTTAAGAAATGACATTTTAAAAAATGCTTTAATATGTATTTTCATATTCAAAATAAAGTTCGAGAGATCTATTTAAAAACAGTCTCAGAGTATGAATGAGGGGACAGGCACAGAAACATAATTCCAGAAATTCCTGGCTTCCTAAATCTACAAATAATTTAATCAATTTTCCACATAATTTAATTGTCATAAGCCACACATGCAAATTGCTACTTCCAGAATTCTAGAAAATCATTTTTTAATAAATCAGTTTTTAATAATAAGAATTATACTTCAGAAATGTTTTCCTTTTGTTTTTAGAAAAATACAGATACAACATTTTGAAAAGAAAATTCTGAGAATGTCTTGTCCTCTTGGAAATCATGAAATACCATGGTAAGAAAGCATACAAAAGGTCAGTATTATTTCACCTTTGGGGCTTGGACATCTGGTAGAATTGGTGGTTTTCTGTTTTGCTTTATCTGTTCAATTTCATTGGACTACCACTGTGCATAGACTCAAAAACTACATCTTTCTCTAAATTGTGTAAAGTACCAAAGCCATAGGTCAATATTGTTATCAGGGAAACTCAGCATCATATGCCACATCATGTGAAGAAATAAAATGACATTACAACAGAGTCACTGTCACATGCTGAATTGAATGTGGATTGACAGTAAAAAAAGTGGAAAGAAAATAAGTAGTATAGGGGTCTATGAAACATCACTTAGAACAAGTATTTCTGGGAAATAACAGGAATAGAGTGACCATGCTGGCATTTAGCAATTAGAAATGAGATGACTTGAATTAAATACAATGTTATGCTACCCATGAAGGCTAGAACCAAAGGATATGCCTGTGTGGAAAAGGATACAGGGCATGGAAGTCATTTAAGCTGCACTTGTATACACAGAAGCTCACAGTACTGGTGATGGCAACAATTCTGTTTTTGTAAATTTTTTTAGAATTGGAAAAGTGGCACACATGCTAGATAAACCAGTTAATGTTCCAAAGGGCATGCACTCTGGTAATATTCCAAGCAATTTTTGGAACAATCTAATTTTGAAATACTCATTTAGATAGATGGGCAGTGTTAAGTGGATAGTTAGATCATTACCTTGAGAATTTTATGAATTTGGATATTTTAAAAAAGAATTACACATCACAATAAACAATTTCCTCTCAAATTGCAATTCTTTTTCATTAAAATGAACCCATGAACTTGTATCTGTCCTTTTGATGTCTGCTTTCTAAATGATGCCTCTTCAATTCTTAATTCAGCAACCAATAGATTAATACTAAGCTCTTATTACCTACAAGGTACTTCTAAAGCCATGTGTCTTAGGGACGAGAAGTGAGACAGGGAGTAAAAGTCAATCTCTGTTCTTAAAGAACTTTTAATTGGGTTGGGAGAAAATACCACACAAAGAAAAATGAAAATTAATAATTTGAGAAACATACAAATTTTACATTAACAATGATAACAATATTATGTAATATGAATGGATAAAGCATTTACTAAGTGTATAGTACATGCAAACCGATGTTCTAAGGGCTCACAGGTAGAAATAGAAAAATAAGACAGTTCCTGCTCTTGGGGAGCTAATATTCTAAGGGCAGGGGAGGGCAACACATATGGAAAGTAGTTGGGACAAATCAGATGAAAAGGTGCCATGGCCCATAGAGTACAGTGATAAAGCAGATGGTAGTGCCTTTTTTGAGCATAATTTATACCGATAAAATTGTGTTTCTAATGCTCAATCACATGACCATATTAAGGATTTTGACAGCCAGAATTTTCTTTTCTGAATCTTCAATGCCTGTGATTTATAGCACCTGAAGGAGCACTTGCCAAGCTGCAATGGTATAAGGAATGCTTCATGGGATAATGGCTTAGGGACCTGGGCATGATATTCCAAAGGCGGATCCTACACTGTCTCCATTAAGAACTGAGAAGAGATAGTAGTGAAGATAGTGGTGGTGATGTGAGTAGCTTGGAAGTTCTTCTTCTTAACATTAATTCTTTGTAACTTAACAATAACTCTGGAAGTCACTTAGGTATGCATTATTATCTTCATTTGACAAGCAAGAAAATGGAGGCATAGAAAGCATAAGTGTGACTTTTCCAAGACTATATATCTTATCGACAGAGTAATATTTGTAAGTCTGAAAGTGTTCTTCTTACTTAACTAGAGACTTGAATTTTTGCGAAACCGTCATTTGTATCCTACCATATACATATGAGTATTCCCCAGGGCTTTATCTGCTCCTGAGTCTCTTCTTTTTTTTTCTTCTTTTTGTCTGTCTTTGTATCTGCCTTTATCACTATCTCACTTTCTCTACTTTTCTCTCTTTCTCTCTATGTGTGTGTGTGTCTTGCTCTGTCTTTGTTATTGTTTCTCTCTCTGTTTCTCTCTCTCTGTTTCTCTCTCTGTTTCTCTCTCTCTCTCTGTTTCTCTCTCTGTTTCTCTCTCTGTTTCTCTCTCTCTCTCTCTCCTCTCTCTCTCTCTCTCTCTCTCTCTCTCTCTCTCTCTCTCTCTGTTTCTCTCTCTCTCTCGCCCCCTCTCTCTTTCTCTCTCAATGACTTCATTTGCTCCTCAAACCTTCTTTGACTATGAGAATGAAGCCAGGAGAAAACTAACATATCAATTGGAGGAAAAGCCATCAACTATAGTGCTGAGATATAGAAGACTCAAGAAACCTAAAACTTAGGAGATTAAGATCATACCAACCATCTTTAGTCATGTTTTTAAATATCTTTTAAGGAGCAACTGATGTGATGAAAGACAGATAATAATTTCTTTTCAATATTTTGAAAGACATTATATCCTAAACATAGAAGTTGACTAAATAGATTTTTATATTTCTAGATGTGTCCTAAGTTGAAATAAATTTGTGACATAAATTTCACCAATTTTAAAGAAATTCATTTACAGAAGAACAAATGAGGCAACAAAGGCTATTAAAGATCCATTTCACTCCTTCCTTGTGGGAATTTATGATTAATTTATACTGGAAAAAAGCATCTATTATATGTTTATCCATTTGAAGGAAATGGAATTCCATAGTACCTGTGCATCTTTGTACATGTGTGTGTACACCCACTTGTACACATGCACACGTGCACACACTGCCTTTAGCAACTCTTTCTGTCGTGAAATTCTTCTAGTGGTATATTCAGGTGATATATAGAGCAATTGATGCCCAACATTGTTATATGAATTACAAGCAGCAAAGCTCTGGGAAAATCTTTTTGTTTTGGAGACTGAGAGGTTCAATTCATTCCTCCCACTCATTTTATACCAAACAAATCAGGCATAGGCAAATGGACTCCATGGCAGAGTCTATGAAAAGTCTACTGTTAACAGACTCTATGCTAGCCACTGAAGATCGAAATACATGAATGAAATAGTGTGCATATCCAAGGAGCTAACATTCTTTTGGAGGAGAATGGGGATATAACATGCATCCAGATAAGGAGGGAATTAGGAAAACTGAAGATGGAGAAAGCATTGCCAATAAGGAGATTAGGGAATATGTCCTGGTAAAGACAGCATGAATGACAAGCCTTGAAGGAAAAAAACAGTCAGAAGAAGAGATATGGAGTTCCAGGAATTTGGAGAGGAGGGCAAAGTAACTTTTGCAAATATAACTACATCGGTATTGGGAGGTCATCAATATGGATATTGAAGCCACCAAGGTAGGTAAGAGGATAAAAAGCAAGTACCAAAATCAGAGAATGGTAACAAAGTGAAGGTGTCCATGATGATGATGATGATGATAGCAACAACTATAATAATTAATACTTAGCATTTACATAATACCTACTACGTGCCAGGCACAGTACTAAGTCCTTTACAAATATTATTATTTCACTTCACCTTCTTAATAATTCTTGGAGATAGGTATTATTGTTATTCCCACTTTACAGCTGAGAAAATTGAGATAAACAGAGGTTAAGTGATGTGCCAAAAATCACATACATAGTAAATGTATGAGGCCAGATTTGAATTCAGTTCTCCCCAACTCCAGGCCCAGTACTTTTATCCGCTGCAAAAGAGAGAGATTGATAGACTAATGTGACATTCAAAGGTCAGGTCATTGAGCGATGGGAACAGTGAGCAATTTATCTTTTCCATGGTATCTCTAGGTTCTGAGAGGTGAGGGAATATGAAAAGGAGTAACTTTCATTATAAAGACTTCTAGATGTTGGCCACATTTTAGTTTCCTAGAGGAATTGAAATCAGCATATGATAAAGAGAAAAAGGATGAAAAAGAAAGAAAGGATAAAAGGGCCTCAAAGAAGATTGATCTCTCTGGAGGAAATTCTCCATTGGACCTGAATCAGATCAAGTTTCAACAGAGTGGAGAGTATAGTACTTTTAAAATTTATAAAAGTTCTTTTCTCATAATAACTCTTGAGAGTACCCGTATCACTATCATCATCTCATAGATTGAAGAATAGATGGAATCAAGGCTCAGAGAGGTTATATGATTTCAGAGAGATCAGACAGATTTAGATATTGCAGCTAAAACTCACACAAAACTAGGGTTGTTTACACTTCACCAAACTGCATGTCTAGACAGATTATGGGAATTACAAATAAAAGCATATAAGACAGTCCTTGTCATAAAGGAGATTACATTTTAATGGAGGAGAGGGAAACAACACATAAACAACCAAAAGCTGAGAGGGAGAGGATAAAAGGGAGTAACATGACTGGCTAAACCCAGGGAATCCAGTGGAGACATTGAACCAAGCAAGATAGCAAGACAAAAGAAAAAAATATTGCAGAGAGGATCTAGAAATTGGGTCCAATTTTTGAGGCAGAATTATATATTCATTTTTTAAAGACAGAAGAATACGATAGAAGATGTGGCTCGGGTGGGGAGAGAGGGAGAGAAGGAGAGAGGGAAAGAGAGAGAGAGAGAGAGAGAGAGAGAGAGAGAGAGAGAGAGAGAGAGAGAGAGAGATCAGCATGGTTATGGAATGAGAAATATTTGTATAAAGAAGGTGGAAAAGAGTGGAAAAGAGAATCAAGAAAGGGAAAATAAGAGCAAATAAAAGAAAACATGGCAGTATGGGGATAGTGTAAAAAGGGCTAGTCTGGAGTCAGAATAGGTGGAAACCTAACTCATTCAATACTTTTTGTGTGAACTTGGACAAGTCTCTGGTGCTCAGTTTCTAGCTATAAACTGAGCAGCTTAGAATATATATCTTACAAAAGATAGGCACTATAAAGTGCCTTCCAACTGTAAATGATATGAGTCTTTAAGATGTATTTCAAGATTTAGAATTAAAGGAGAATGGTCACTGAAAGAACAGAAAGACAAAAATAGAGAATAAATAAGATACTAACAACAACAGTAATAATGGCATTTACACAATGCATTTTGTTTTGGAAATTGATCTCATTTGAGCTTCATATTGTGAAAACTCTATAGGTATTAATATATAAGATAAGAAAACTGAAACAGAGAAGGTTATTGATATGTACAAGGTCACATATGTAGTAAATGATTCACAGTCTGGTGCTCTATTTAGCACCAATTCTGTGACTAAGTAGCATAATAACCTGGAAAAAACCATTTAATCTCAGGGTCTCAGTTTCTTTATCTGAAAAATAAGGAGCTTGAATGGGATGATGTCTACATATCTTTTTAGGTCTAAAATTTCTGTAGGGGAAGCCTACAGAACTAATGACCTTTAAAACACATCCACACATATCATTTCAGAGATATTTTCTTAAGTTGCTTAAAAATCTTGGAAGAAAAACTGTACTTATATGAAAAGCAAAGAAAATTGAAACCTTTAAAATAACTCTTAGGCACCTCCAGGGCATCAGGAGGTGAACCAAACAATGTTCCCTGTCAAAATGGGTGCAGAGAAAAAAAAGAAAAAATCCCTTACATTAATCTAAGATGGCATCTGCTATTATTGCTGAAGCTCTGTTGCTGTCTGATACAGGGCTCCATGACCTTGTGAGAAAAAGTACAGAACTTTCTGCAAAAGAAAAAAAAGTGTGAAATGCTTTCAAAATGGAGATAATAAACCCATGGATTAAGGTTTTATTTTATAGGTAAACTATTGACTATGAGGTTGAAAAATTACCTCTGGGTGAATATAACACATTTGTCATAAGAATTCTAGAGTTAAACTTGTTCATCCCCAGGATGGTTACATTTTTTTTTCCATCTCAATAATCATCTTTCAAAGTAACAAGTAGATCCCTATGCATGAGCATATATGTGCCTGTATATAGTATTGCTTACAAACTATATCATGAATAGTAGTATGAACATATATGCATGTGTTTATATAGCTTTATATAATATTTATATAGAACTTTAATATTTACAAAGCACTTTGAATATATTATCTCATTTGATACTCACATTAACCCTTTTATGTAAGTGGAATTATTATCCCCATTTCACAGAGGGATTGCCTGGATGGCAGGATTCTGGTTAATTGTCTTCCTGATTTTGCTTTGGGTTTATTTTGTCTGCTTCTCTTCATATACTGAGCTTTTCATACTTAACTCTAGTCTTATAAGCATCCCCTATTTCACAAATATTCTCTTTCCCTGGCACTTTGTCTTGGATTTTAGAGGCTGTACTTTACTCTCAAATCAATTAATCACACCATTGCTGATGGATGAGCACAATATTCTTCTCTGAACTTGACATTACAAATGGGTTGCATGGTTTTGTTATATAACTCTGATTATTCTTAAGATAACAAAGCAAAATATCATGATAATAACATAAAAATATAAACATATTTGAATTGTGTTTAGATATGTGTATATCAGCTTTAACAAGATAGTTATAACAATAACAGGTTTTATTTCTTTTCATATTACTTTCTGATTAAAAAAATTCTTACCATTAAAAAGTATGTTATTATTTTACATATACATTGTCATGCTATATAGTGGTTTTTTTTGTTCTGAATCATTGTCATAACTCTAATTTTTTTGTTCTACATCATCATCCCTCTAAATTCTTCATTTTTATCACTTTATGCTATATTCCATATTTTATGTATATTCCATTACTTATTTTATCACAATATATTCAGCCATCCCACAAGTGCTAGGCACATAAGTCACATGTATTTTAGCATTACAAAAATCCTTTGATAGATACTTTTCTACAAATGGTTGTTTTTCTTTTCTTTCAACAATATCTTGGGAAATTAGCTTTGTTGGCAGTTCTTAACAAGCTTGCCAGTTTTTAAATATGGGACTAATGATGAGACTGTCATTCAAGAAATAGGAAGAACTTTCCTCAGAAGTTTTACTATTAGGTGATGTGTTCTTTCACCCCGTTGCCAAAACAATTTATGAAACTGTTTATATTAAGGAATTATAATTTGTATTGGCAGCGGCAATATGTAAAACACAAAGCATTCACAGATCTTTTGAAGTATGGAAGAGGCCTCTAGAAATGAGTAAAATAAAGATTCTTAATGGATTTTAAGTAAAAATTTAGTATATTTTTTCCAATGTCTTTAAGTTTTAAAATTGCTACCAAGGATAATGGACATGCGATAGAGGTTCCACCTTGGGAGAGAGAATAATTAGTACAGTGGCCCTTGGGACTGGCTAAGAACAGCGTATCTTTACCTCATGTCCTGGAACATGTCTTGGTTGTCATATCTCATTAGACAATATGTAACAGAACATAATAGTACTATCCAGTGTTTTTTTTTTGGAGGGGGGGTGTCTGGTTGTTTTTTTTAACAGAAACTCTGATTCTTAGGATTGGGTACTGTAAAGAGATACAGATGTTCAATCTTCAAAATTTGAGTTGAGTAGTTGCCAAGAAAAGAGAATAAATTAGCAATTTCCTAATTACATTAACGGAGACTGCTCATGATCCTTGAGGATGCCCCATCTGACTGCTACATTAAACTTTTTGTAGGGGTTATTGAAAACAAAGTAAGGATTGAACCACTACAGGGGAAGGAAAAAGAAGGGTATAACATCTCTGAGGCAAATGTTAACAACATGTATGCAACTCAGACTGCTTCCCTGAACCTATTTAGATTCAGGATAAATTGTTCTGCCCACATCTCAAGTCTGGCTTCCTCTTCATCCCCTTCCTCTCCCCTCCGCTTTTAGGCCTACCTATCCTTTGTACTCTACTACTTTTACTTATACTCTCTCAGTCAATAAAACTAAGCCCCAGATTCATCCTACAAAGCATTATGCCCAATGAAATTTTCTAAGATCTCAATTAAGAATATCAGAGTCAAAAAATCATTTTAAGCTATTCCTTTACAAGGGGATAAAAAAATCTAGCTGCAAATGCTTGTAATATATCATGAAAAGTAAAACTTGTGCAATGAGGATATAAAGACTTACTTAACCTCAAAATTTATAAATCTTTAAAGAAGAGAGAGATAAAGATTTTAGTATTGAAAGTTTGAATGTCTTCAGGCCCTTCAGTAGTGAAAAGCAGGATTCTAAAATGTGCCAAAAGTCTCTAAAAGGTATAAAGCAAATGTGTGTCTAGGTGACTGTGTGAGTTGTCTAGAATGAAATCAAATGACATTGTGCATTGAAATCAAGTATCTAGAGTTGATTGTGAAATACCAGGCACTTTGGCAGGGAAACAATGATGAATTAACATACTCAGGAAAGAAGAGAGGTGGGGAGAGAGAGAGAGAGAGAGAGAGAGAGAGAGAGAGAGAGAGAGAGAGCGTCAAATGTGGAAAATTGATTTGGAAATACAAAAGTACTATTTAGTTTCTCATGCTTCTCTTTTTAAATATATATTTTGTTGTTCAGTAGTTTCAATTATGTTCAAGTCTTCATGAGGCCATTTGGAATTTTCTTTTTTTATTAATTTATTTTTTTTATTTTCAGTTTCCAACATTCAGTTTCACAAGTTTTTGAGTTCCATAGTTTCTCTCTTTCCCTCTCCCCCTCCTACTCCCCCAAGACAGCATGTAATCCAATATAGGTTCTACATATACCTTTGAATTGAACTTATTTACATAATAGTCCAGTTGTAAAGAAGAATTATAACCAATGGAATGAATCATGAGAAAGAAGAAACAAAACCAGAAAAGGAGAAAAAAGAGAGAGAGCAAATAGTTTGCCTCAATCTGCATTCAGATTCTGTAATTCTTTCTCTGAATGTACATAGCTTTTTCCATCATGATTCTCTTGGAGCTATCTTTGAACCTTGCATTAATGACATAAGCCAAGTCTATCAAAGTTAGTCCTTACAGATACCGTGTGTCTGTAATCATGTATAATATTCTCCCAGTTCTGCTCCCTGCACTAAGCATCAGTTCATATAAGTCTCTCCAAGTTATAATGAAGTCTGTCTGCTCCTTATTTCTTATTATTCCATTACATTCTTATACCACAATTTGTTTAGCCATTCCCCAACTGATGGGCATCCCCTTGATTTCCAATTCTTTGCTACAACAAAAAGAGCTGCTATATATATTTTTGTACATACTAGTCCATTTTCCACTTGTGTGATGTCTTTGGGATATAGCCCTAGGAGTGGTATTGCTGGGTGAAGGGGTATGCACATTTTTATAGCCCTTTGGGCATAGTTCCAAATTGTTCTCCAGAATGGCAGGATCAGTTCCCAACTCTTCCAACAATGTAAATGTTCTGATTTTCCCACATCGTCTCCAGCATTTATCATTTTCTTGTTTTGTCATGTTAGCCAATCTGGAAGGAGAGATATGGTACCTAAGAGTTGTTTTGATTTGCATTTCTCTAACCAATATTGATTTAGGGCATTTTTTCATATGACTATAGATAGCTTTAATTTCTTCCTCTGAAAATTGCCTGTTCATATCCTTTGACCATTTCTCAATTGGGGAATGACTTGTATTCCTATTAATTTGGCTCAGTTCCCTGCATATTTTAGATATGAGGCCTTTATCAAAGACACTGGTTGTAAAGATTCTTTCCCAATTTTCTGCTTCCCTCCTAATCTTTTTTGGCATTGGCTTTGTTTGTACAAAACCTTCTCAATTTAACATAGTCAAATTTTACATTTTATAATGCTCTCTATCTCTTGTTTGGTCGTGAATTCTTCCCTTTCTCATAAGTCTGACAGATAAACTACTCCTTGCTCTCCCAAATTGCTTATACTATCAGCCTTTATTCCTAAATCATGAAGCCATTTTGACTTTATTTTGGTATACGGTATAGGTTATTGGTCTATGCCCAGTTTCTGCCATGCTATTTTCTCATTTTCCCAGCAATTTTTCTGAAATAGCGAATTCTTAACCCAGGACCTGGATTCTTTGGGTTTATCAAAGAGGGGATTGCTATAGTCGTTGACTATTGTGTCTTGTGTACATAATATATTCCACTTATCCATGACTCTGTTTCTTAGCCAGTACCAATAGTTTTGATGACTGCTACTTTATAATACAGTTTAATATCTGGAACGGCTAGGCCACCTTCCCTAGCATTTCTTTTCATTAATTCCCTTGACATACTGAACCTTTTGTTCTTCCAGATGAATTTTAATATAATTTTATCATTTGGGATTTTCTTGGCAATGATACTGGGGTGGTTTGCCATTCCTTCTCAAACTTGTTTTATAGATGAGGAAACAGAAACAAACAGTGCTAAGTGATTTGCTTAGGGTCACACAACTAGTGAGGGTCTGAGGCCAGATTTAAACTCTTTGAAATCACAAGGATGAGTCTTCCTGACATTTTATTCACAGTGCCATGTAGCTGCTCTGTGTATCTGTGTATGTATACATGTATGTAGATGTACATATGTATGTGCATCTATGTGTATACACATACACACATACACATACACATACACACTTCAGCATGTAGTATGTACGTATATGTACATACAGACCATGTATGTACCTACATACACACATAAATACATATATACACATATGCATGGATATGCCCATGTGTATATTAATATACATATACATATATGTGTTTAAATGTGTGTATACATAGGCACATAAACATATATTCACATTAATCTATATATTTATATTAATATCAAACATATTCTTTAAATATACATATATTCAAAACCAAGAAACATATAGAAATATATACAGTATATGTGTAAATATAGAGAATATATGTGTATATTTACATTTATTAAAAATATGAAATATGAGAAACAATCATCCAATCCCATATACATACGTGCAACATACACCGAATAAATGTGGCCATGGGGTGTAATGGAGAGTAGACTGGCCTTGGACTAAGGAAGACTATACAAAAACTGTTTAAGTCATAAACTGCTATTATTGTGATGATAGCTAGGTCAGTCAAGCTCTTCATATCCCAGGCTAATCTCTAAGGCTCTAAGTTACAGACTGTTTTCTGAACTCCATTGCTAGAGGAAGCTTGCACATTGGAATTTTTTAGACTAATTTAATCACAGCCATGGACTTTCTCTCTTTCTTTCTCTGCACACACACACACACACACACGTGTTTGTGTGTACATACATACACATGCATATGCATGCATATGTGTGTATGTGTGCACATTTGTATATGAATATGTGTGTGTATAAAATGTAAGATCTTTGAGAGTAGGGATTGTTTTATGTTTGGTATTTGTTTTGTATACTCATCATCTGTGACAGGGCCTGGCATATGTTGTTGTTGGTGTTGTTCAGTTGTTTAAGTCATGTTGGACTCTTCATGATCTCACTTGGGGTTTTCTTGGCAAAGATACAGGAGTGGTTTGCCATTTCCTTCTCCAGCTCATTTGACAGAAGAAACTGAAGTAAACAGTGTTAAGTGACTTGCCAGGTTCACTCAACTAGTAAGTGTCTAAGGTCAGAGTTGAACTCAGGTCTTCCCGACTCCAGGCCTGGTGCTCCATCTACTCAGCCACCAACTACGTAGTAAATGCTTAATAAATACTGGTTGAATGATCGATTGTGACAATGCATAATACATACCATATAATGAAACATATAGAATATATACCATCACACATATACATACATAATTATATACTACATAACAAGTATTAGCTATATCATACAATTAAAAATCCAATGTATCATTTTAGGAGTTTTCAGTTGTTGACATTGCCTTGTTTATATTAATTCAGTCTTCCACTGCAACATTCCACAACTTTAAACAGCATAAAGTATTGTGACTTTAAATGACACAGACTTTATCAATAGTATAGTGTTGATTAAGGGTTTGAAAAATTGTTTAAATATGCTAGTGAAATTTACCATTTATAATTCCTTTTTTAGGCTGAGTAACTGAGAAAGAGATGAAAATCTCCAGGAGGTCAATCAGTATGCTTTCAGTGAAGCCAGTGGGATTAGAGTAATTCAGTTTCTATTTGGCTTCCTAGAGTAAGAGGAAGCATGTTCTCACTCAAAAGTGGCACAGTAGATCTAGATAATAAATATATACAGGTAAAAAAGTACCTTTTAAATTTCTGATTCTGAAAGTTAAATTATTGCTCCCCCTCCTCCCTGCTGTGTTTCCTTGCAATTTGGAAATACTTTATTCGTTTGGAATAAAACAATTCAAATTTAATGGTCAAAACAGATCATAAAAGTAGGCCAAAGTGAACAAACATAAAATAATTACTCTCATATATTTTCAGCTCTTCAGATAGAATCACACAGTGCCTTTTCTTTAGAAAGCTGTGAACTCCTTAGGCACCGAAGGCTATTGCTTCTATTGGATATGGTCAGGGAAAGGAGATAATTTAGCAAAATTGATTTAGGTGTAGAAATGGTTCTGAGCTGCAAGAGCTATGTAGTTTCCCTTGTTCAAGCCTTCTTAACATTATTATTTTAAATTGCAAAATCATTCCGTAAGTGCATTAGCAGCAGCACATCAAGGAACATAAGCTAGGAAACATACACACAGTATGTTGCTATGGCAAACAGTTGAAAAGTTACATTCAAGCAATCATGGAAATTTAACATGCCCCTATCTGATAGAATAACAGGTGTACTTAACAGTATAATATAACTGCAGAGATGGAAGATATCTAAAAGGTGCTTAGTTCAGCCCACTGTATGACCCAAGAAATCTTGATACCATATATCTGACAATCATTATCCAGCCTGTGCTTGAACACTTGCAGTGATGGGTAACTTCCTACTTCCTGAGGCAGCCCATTCCATCAGAAAATTCTTCCTTATACTGATCTGAAGTCTACCTTCTACAAATTGGTTCCAGTTTTGCCTTCTGTAGATACACAAAATAGATCAATTAACTATTCTATGTAACAACCCTTCAAATATTTTAAGACAGCTATAGTATCCCCCAGAAATCTTTTCTTCAAGTTTAGTCCAATCATTTGATTCAAAAATATGTTATGTTAAAGGCAATATGCCTTTTAAATTTCAACTTATATAACTGAATAACTAAATATTAAATAAATAAAACATATAAATATAAAATGAGATAAGTGTAAATCATTTTGCAAACTTCATGATCTCTATATATTTTATCTGGTGATACAAATAATGAAAATAACAATAATTGAAACTCAATAATTAAGATTTAGTGGTTACTTGTTACATGAAAAATATTTATAGTTTGTAAATGGCATTTTTCTCAATTTTTCTATTTCTCTTCTCTAGAAAATTAAAAATAAATTAATAATTAGACCTGAATCTGATGATAAAAAGGCATTAAATTATTCATTGCTTAGTAGTTATACATAAGGTTACCTTAGGCTACTAAGGTTACATTTAAATTATCACATGAAATAAAGACTCCAATTAAAATGTCAGCAAGATGAATTTACTTTAAGCATATGCTTTCTTAAGGTTCATAATGTCTGCCCTAATAATAATAACTCTTCAATACACATGAAAAGCAATGATTTCATCGGTGTAGGTACTCCGTCAATCTTTTAGTAGCTAGTTTATTTTAAAATGTATGTATTTATTTTTACATCATTATCATCTCCTTCTACTCCTAACATAACATTCTCTCACAAGGGCTAACTTGCTGTCCCTTGGACAAGACTTTTTATTCCCAACTTTAGGTATTTACACTTTAGCTGGCACAATGGATAAAGGTTTAGACTTGAAGTCACAAATTTCTGAGTTCAAATATGGCCTCAGAAACTTACTAACTTGTGATCCTGAGAATGTCAGTCAACCACTTTGTGCCTCAGCTTCTTCATCTGATACATGGGATCCAACTCTACCCCTGAGTGTTGCCATTATGAACCACTTTCTAAACCTTAGGGTACTATATAAATTCTAAATTCCTAAACTATTTTGCCTAGTACTAAAACCAATGCTGCAAATCTGAGCTGACTAGGACAAAGTAAAATTGGACCATTATTCTCTTTTTCTGTGAGTATGATGTTCTTATCCCTATTTAAAGATGAGGAAACTAATGCCAACAGTTATGTGACTTACCCAGGGTCACACAGCAAGTGAATCTCCAGGGTCAAATATGAACTCAGGTCCTCCTGTCTTCAGGCCTGTTGCTCTATCCACTACACCATCTAGTTGCCTGCTTCTCTCACAAAATAATCTTGAAGTTTGAAGAGACTTCAGATGTCATATAATCTAACCCCAAAATGAATCATCAGTATCCTGTACATTTCTCAATGTTCATGCCACCTCATGTTGAACTTTTTGTGAAGGTAAACACATTACCATTAGGACAAGCAACTGCAATTAGAAGACAGATCTAATTTTTTTTACACTTTTTACTTTTAAATTTATTTATTTTTAGTCTTCAACATTCACTTTTATAAGAACTTGGGCTCTAAAATTCTGTGCCCTACTCTTCCCCCTTCCCAAGACAGCATGCAATCTGATATATGTTATAAATGTGCAATCCCATTAAATATATTTCCATATTAGTCATGTTTTTAAAGAAGAATCAGAACAAAAGGGAAAAAACATAAGATAGTGAAACCAAAAAAAAGAGAGAAAATACTATGCTTTGATCTGCATTCAGACTCCATAGTTCTTTTTCTGGATGCAGATAGCATTTTCAATGATGAGTCTTTTGCAATTGTCTTAGATCATTGCATTGCTGAGAAGAGCTAATTCTAACAAAGTTGGTCATCACACAATGTTGTTGCTGTGTCCGATGTTCTCCTGGTTCTGCTCACCTCACTCAGCATGAATTCACATCCAGGTTTTGCTGAAATCCACCTGCTCTCTATTTCTTGTGGAACAATTATAGTCTATTACATCCATATACGACAACTTGTTCAGCCATTCCCCAACTAAAGGGTATCCCCTCAATTTTGAATTCTTTGCCACCACAAAAAGAGCTACTATAAATATTTTTTGTACATCTGGGTCCTTTTTCCCTTTTTTATGAAGACAGGTCTAATTTTAAGGAACTTCGTATATTGCTGTGAAATTTTCTCCCTTCTAATTTCTACTCACCGGTGCTAATTATGCATTGGGAACCAAACAAGATAAAAGCAATCCCTATAAAATAAGGTAGTGGTTCACTTATTTCAAGATTAAAAGTGTCCAAGTTCCTAATAATCCTTTCTGGCTTCTCTTCTTCAGGTTAAACATCAGCATTCCTTCAGCTGATCTTCCTCTGAGCTAGTTCAAGGCCACTGACCAACCACTCTGCTTTCTGAAAAATAAATTCCAGCTTGTACAAAATAGCTAGCACCTTAATATAATATAATATAGCACCTTAAGGTATGTAAAGTGCTTTAGATATATTATTTCCTTTTACCCTTACATATATAATCTTCTTGCAGTATGGCCCTCTGGAATGAACCTAGCATGCTAGATGCATCTGAAAATGATGTAACATGGTACTATCCTCATTCTTAGACTTTCTGTCACACTTGAGCTAGACCTCATATGTCTTTTAATGCAGTCCAAGATCACATAAGGGTTCTTAGGACAGAACATCACCAAGTTAATCCCAAGGACTGGGATCAAGCATAGAAAAAAAATGAAAATATAAAAATCATATGCTACACCTACTTTGATGCTAGGTTTCAATGTTAGGAAAATAAGTTAATCTTTCATTATCTTTACTGTTTATCTCCTGGGTGAACATAAGAAGTATCTATGACTTTGGCAGAGGCAAATCACAGCTGTCTATGACTCAGTAGATAAAACATATTAAGTATAAGGTACATGCAAGTAAGCTGAAGGAAGTGATCAGCCAGTGTCATTCAACTAGCTACAGAGGCAAGATTTGAATTCAGGTTGTCCCACATGCCTTAAGTATCATTGGCACTCTTTTTTTTTTTAATTTGAGGAAGAAATTGGAAAGATGAAGGATTTCTAATTTTACCTTTTTTGTTATTGTTCAGTCATTTCAATCATGCCTGACTCTTTGTGACCCCTTTTGGGATTTTTCTGACAAAGATACTGGAGTGGTTTGTCTTTTCTTTCTCCAGCTCATTTTTATAGATGAGGAAACTGAGGCAAACACAGTTAAGTGACTTGCCTAGGGTCGAATAACAAGTAAGTGTCTGATTCTGCATTTCACCTAAGGAAGATGAGTCCTACTTATTCTAGGCCTAACACTATCCATTGAGCCACCTGGCAGCACCAGCACCAGCTCCAGGGCCAGGGCCAGGGCCAGCTGCTAATCTGGTAGCCACCAAGCCCCAGCAGCAGAATGGGAGTTCAGGGCTGGGCTCCATGAAAGCTAAGAGCTATGGTGTTTCAAAGACATTTGGTAAAGTTGGAAGCATTAATCTGAGCACTCCCAGAGAATCCCAGTTGAAAGTCATGCTTTTCACCAGTTTGAATCTATACCAGTTCAAGTGGACTATTTGTGCTCCTGTTACTAATTAAAGTCAGATCCGCACCTGGAGCAACTCCCGGGGAAGGAAAGCTTTTCTCTATAGAAATGGTTGTTGAAAGTGGTGAGATCAGGACTACTGCTTTCAATGATCATTTAGACAAGTTCTTTCCCCTCATTGATGTGAATAAGGTGTATTACTTCTCCAAAGGCACTCTGAAGATTGCTAATAAGCAATTCACAGCTGTTAAGAAAGACTATGAAATGACCTTAAATAGTGAGACCTCTGTTGTGCTCTGTGAAGATGCTCATCACTTACCTACAATTCAGTTTGACTTCATGGTGATTAGTGATCTGGAGAACAAGGCTAAGGACTCACTTGTAGATGTATTTGGAGTCTGTGAGAGCTATGAAGATTCTAGCAAAGTCATTGTGAAGTCTTCCAACAGAGACGTTTCTAAGAGGAGAGGGGAAACTTTAAAGTTTCACATAAAAATTGCTTATTGTTCAGTCTTTTCAGTTGTGTCTGACTCGTTGTTACCCCATTTGGGTATTTCTTTGCAAAGATACTAGAGTGGACAACCATTTCCTTTTCTGGCTCATTTTATGGATGAGGAATTGCAGCAAACAGTGGTAAGTGACTTGCCCAGGGTCACACATCTAGTAAATGTCTGAGGCCAGATTTGAACTCATGAACATGAGTTTTCCTGATCTCTAGCCCAGAGTTCTATCCATTGTACTACATAGTTGCCATTTCTCTTTATTATTCTTCCATTAAATGAATATCAGCTTCATGTGGTTGTAAAGCTATTAGCTGTGAGAGCCCTCAAAGAAATATCTGAACATCAAATTTCAAGTCCTTTTGCTTCCTAGTAAAATATATAGATAAAAACAAAGAAGCAAATAAATGGATAGATTATTAGATAGACAGACAGATAGATAGATAGATAGATAGATAGATAGATAGATAGATAGATAGATAGATAATGCCACTGTATGCAAGGTAATATGGTAATAACTTCTGGTTTATTTCTCACATTCAGCATGTTGCCACACAGGTTTTTCCTTCATGATGATGGTGTTCTCATTGATGAAAGATATCAGATTATTTTTTGGTTGACATACTAAGTCACTTTAGTAAAATATATCTAATAAAAGAAGGTCATTGTACATCTTTGAAATGGCAGTTCAGACAGTAGGTTTTGAATAAAATCATAGTTCACTGATTTACTTTAGATACTATTTTTCTTGGCAGGAGTTACTATGGATGCAAAGTATCTATTACAGTTAAACATAAAATTTTTATAGTCCTCATTTAAAATTACTAAAGTGATTACCCCATGCTTGACAGTGCTGTGTGTGAACATAAAAAAAAAAATCTTTTCAAATGTAGATTGTTCATGCCTGTAATCGCTTATTTATGTTTAAAATAAATGTTTATATCTGAAATTTCCAGTTGTTGCTTTTGATTCTACATGACTTTAAAAAAAAATAATACCCCCCTTCCTCCAAAATGCAGTCCACTATTTTTAGTTATTTTAATACAACTCATACTAATCACAAGCATGGCAATATACAAAAAACATCATTATAATGTGACACATCAAAGTTAGTTCTTCTAAAAATGGAATTATATGATTTCTGAGTGGAAATGGCAAGAAATCTTTTAAAATAATTAGCATATTTTCTATTCATTTCAAACCAAATATGGTATATATGTTATTCATATCCATAAGCAAAGCTTTAGCTAAAACATTATTTTATTTTTGCTATTATTTTTCTAAATAATAAAAATACTACAGGATGAATATATAGTATAATAACTAAAGAACAATTGAAATGGTTACAATATTTAATTTTCACAAATTCTCAAATTAAGAATATAAGTGTTAGTGAGCTATCTACTAATCTTTATAGTGAATTATAACTCTGCATATTTTTATCTATCTTTTTCTGTACATGTTTAAATATCTTGCTTTTAAAAATGATGATGAAAAGAACACAATCAATTTTAAGAATTTGGCCTTCTTATTAAAACTTCAAATTACTATCATTCTTAATACAATTTATGTTTGAATTTTTGTTTGTTGTTTGTGTGTTTCTTTCTTGGGAAAGATAATGACAGTATACTTTGGAGAGGTCCTAATTTAAAGTTTCTTATTTTAGCATCACTATTGCATTTTACATAATTTTATTTTCATTTTTAATACATCTACTTTCTTATCCAAGTAAGGTTTTTAAGATTGAAATTTATAATACTATATGTCTAAATAAATAGCCTACAAGAATTCAAATAGACACTTAGATTACTAAAATGTCAGCAATACACATTATAGGTATATGTGATAGCAGATGTTAGTAATGATAATGTAGTAAGTGGCAAGGGAGTCTGGCACTTCTACCGAAGATAAAAAAAAATGTTTATAGCATGTGTCAAGAGGTATATTCTATTGTGAAATAATGCAAATGAAATATACATAAAATATAAAGGAAAACATGTACAAGAATAAATGAGACATGATTATTTCAGAGAACTTAAGTATGCTACTTACATATGACATTCTTTCACTTTGCATTCTAGGCCAAATATTTAGTAGGTAGGTAATAGATAGATTGTTAGCTAAGTCTATATCTATGGATGGATAGATAGATAAAAAGATAGACAGATAGGTTAGATTGGATTCGATATAGTAGATAGAAAGATGTGATTCTGTGTGGATTTGTCTGTATATCAAGCACATAATTTGTTAGGTGTGGGAACACACTCCATCTATCTCAATACAGAACTCAATAAATCTAAAACTCACTACATGATTGTCATAGTATTGTTACCTAAATCTCAAAGAACTTAAGTGACTTGCCTATTCTAGTAAGTGTTAGATATGAGGACTGAACCCAGATCTTCCTCACACGAAGTCTAACTATCTATGCTATGACACAGCATTTCTTTTAGGTAGAGAAAACAGGAGCAACAGTAAAGATGAGTGATTTTCTTCTTATTCTCATTCATTACCATGGATCAATCTAGCTAAGCAATTATCCTATCCTTTCTTTGATTTTCTGCTTGCTATCAATTTGGCCTAAAAACATACTGTTTTCCTTGTCCTTGAGATGTAGGTCCCATCTCATCTCATTATCAGCTTCAAATCTACAAACATTATTCTTATAGGACAATACACTTTTTTAACCCATCTTTAGAAAAATATCCTTATTTCTACCTGCTGAACATGTTTTTTAAATGTCATTTTGCTGATGAGAACCCTTTGAAGTCATATTCATGACTTTAAAAAGCTACCTCCTCCCTCTTTTTTGTTTTCCTTGTCACAATAATTCATTTTTATCATTGGGCTTTGTAAGGCCAATCTGTAAGTAAAAGATCTTTCCCACCTGTGGAATAGGCCTCAGGTGGGGCCAACAAAGGAAGGCTTGATTAGAGGCAGGCCCACACCCCTTCACTAAATAGATGTGATGCTCCAGGCCCCACAGTAGGCTCTGAGCCCTGAGGGCCCTGAATAGGGTATAAGAGCTCTGAGGCTGACAGTTTGCCTTTGGGGGCTCACTCATTGGAAGTGTCGGTATAGAGACTCTGGATAGCCATTATGGAGGCCCCTCCCCCCCATGCTTTGAAAACCCAGATGTTGGCACTTCTCTCTCTGATAACTACGCATATATAGCTTTGGCCAGACAACTAGAAGCCTGTCTGTTGATTTGTGTTATTTTTTTGCTATTTATAATTTCTGTTTGTATTTTCTCTGAAAGTTCAGGGTGCTGAATTTTTCCCCTGAACTAAGTGAATGATATATATATATATATATATATATATATACATATATATATATATATATATATGTGTGTGTGTGTGTGTGTGTGTGTGTGTTTAATTAAAGTGAGATTGTAAACCCCTTAAAGTTGATTTCCTTAGAAAAGCAGATCAAAAAACCTGTGTGAGCAGCTTTCATGTGTGCTGGTGTTATTCGTCTTGCATAGCCACAGTAAAGGCAATATCATTGTTGTTACAGGCTTCTATTTTCAAGTGTCTGCCATCCTTATTTGCCAAACAAAAATAATTTAGACAATTGAATCTTATTAATCCTTTGAATTCTTTACAAAATACTATAAATCTTTTCCCCCAAACATTGTGTTGAAATTCTTCTGCTAATAGTCACCAAAGACCTACTAATAACCAAATTCAAGGAAATCTTGCTATTCTTTCCTTGTATTTCACATAAACTACCCCTTCTTCTTCAATTTCTCCCTCTCTCTCTCTCTCTCTCTCTCTCTCTCTCTCTCTCTCTCTCTCTCTTCCCCCCCCCCTCTCTCCCTCTCTCTCCCTCTCTCTCTCTCTCTGTCTCTATCTTCCATGACACTGACTTCTTAGTATTTTCTGTCTAACTTTTTGTCAGCAAATTTTCTCTTATTTACTCACTTCTTTATTAAAAAGAATAGAGTCTATCATGGTGAGAGATGGAGCATTTTGAACCAATTAAATTAACTAAGGGGATATTCCATCCAAAGGAACAAACTCGCTAAGAATCCAAAGATTCAGGTGCCTGGGAGTTCAAAGTAGACAACATCTCTGGCCAAGTTACTGAGAATGACTTTGAGGTAGTGAAAGGAGAACTTTGATATTTCTGCTCTTAAACAGAAAATAACTATGTGGACTTCGGAGGTACAAAGAATTGGGAGAGATTGGTTACATAGTTTATATTGGAACTGATGTCAAAATATACACAAATTGAGGCAAGGCAGTTTCAGAGTTCAAAGAATATAGAAAAAAGTCTCAACATACTTTGAATTAACATTCTGAGAAACATCAGGGCTTCCAGGAACTGTGAATTATACTTTTTGTATATTTTCTGCCATAATAATATCCTGGATTCTTTATATACTGATGGGAGAGAATGCATAGTCTTTGGTCCTGGGAATGATTTTTTTTCCATAAGTTCTTACTATATCACTTTAGTAAAAGGTAATTGTCTAACTGTTTGATGTCAACTGGTAATAATTGTGAGAAAGCAAACCTCTGGAGTCACCTTTAGGTATTATATAATAAATATATCTACATGAACACACCTACTCAGGTTGTCATGTGGCCCTAGAACTCTAAAGGAAGAAAAAATCCCCCTCCCCACCCCACACAGCCTTCTGCAATCTTCTAGCTCCACCTTCTAGCAAGATAGAATAGGAACTAGCAGAATAACCATTTACAAAGCATAATTTAATGCCTTAATATCACTATGTAGAACAATTCTCTAGCAGGGCACCACAAATATTCCTTTTTTTTTATCAGTGAATTGGAGAAAGGTATAAATGAGAGTAGGAGTATAAATTAGAAAGTAAGATCCAAATAATACTTGACAAATTTGAACAATTGATCATACTAATAATACCTAAATCAATGATTAGATTTATTGAAATAATCAAATCCATAATTTCGAGATGGAAAAGCATAACTACAGAAAAGTTTTCGCATAAATATTTTTCATAATATATATAAAAATAAAATTGACTGCACATGAAACTGCAAATCTAAATTAAAAAATATTAAAACATGGTTACCAAAAATAAATTATGTGTGGACCAACAACTTCTCCCTATAATATAATAAATTTAAAATGGACATAAGTACTAAATGCTGAGGATCATATAGTAAAAAGAAAATCAGAACAAATAACTTTCATACATATTGAAAGGATTTGGTTTTTAATCAAAGAAGGGCAATTATAACACATTACATATAGATCATTTTGATTATGTGAAATTGGAAAGGTTTTGCAAAAACAAAATCAATGTACTCAGGATAATTATGAAAGCCATCAAGTAGAGAGAAAAAACTTCATTTCAAACATCTCTGATAAAGTTCTAATATCCAGAATATACACACACATAAACATATGTGTATATGTGTATATATGTGTGTATATATACATATATAAGTACAAACACATGCACACACATATGGATATACAAACAAGTCTGTAAAAATTAGAGCAAACTTTTAATAAATTGGTGGTCCAATGATATGAACAAGTATTTTTAAAAGAAATTACTATTACCGATACTTTAAAAAAATTTTCTGTATCAGTAATAAGAGAAATGAAAAACCAAAACATCTATAGTATTTCCTCCAATACCCAGCAAACTGGCAAAAAATGCCAAGAGATTGTGTCATCCATCATGATGTCAGTGGGACTGGTGAACCTTGAGTATATTCCATACTCTCCCATATTACTATCCATGATACATGTTATCAAAGTTTCTGTCTTGAGAACCACTTTTTTTCTGTGGTTATTTAATAATATTATTAATAAAGAGATTCAAACCCCCCTGAATCTAAATGATCATCTACTCCAGATGTTGAACCAAAACTGTGACAGATGGGAATCTTCAGTGTTGGAAGTGTTGTTAAAAACAAGCATATTAATGTGTTGTTGGTAGAGCTACAAATTAGTATAAGCAATTTATAAAGGAATTTGTAATTATGGAAAGAATGTCTGGAGCCATTAACCTAAGGTTCCACTGCTGGATCTATACTTTAAGAAGGTAAACAATGAAAAAAAAGCTCAGTGTTCACCAAAACAATATTTATACCCCTATTTTTTATTATCATGGGAAATAATTATAAGAAAATTAGAAGTACTTCAGGAAATAGGCATAAGAAATTTTGCACGTGAAAATAATGATATAATACTTTCCTGGAATAAAATATAAGCACAATGAAAAAAGAAAGTCATAGACAGACATAGGATTTTTGTGAACTGAAATAAGTAGAAGCAGGATAACAACATGCACAATAACTGCAATAATGTATGTGGACAGAAATACAAGAAAATAATCTAAAATGAATTTTTCAAAAGTACAAATATCTAACTTTAGTTGTCCAAAAAAAAAGATATGACAAGACATCTCCCTTGCATATGTGCAGAATTAGAGAATTTGATGTTCAACTCAAGACTCAAGAGAAGTAAATTGTTTGTGAGTACAGAATACTTGGTTTTAATATTAGCCTTTTTTTGACAAATTGAATATATTTGTTAAAATTTTCTTTCTTTTTTTTTTTTAAATATGATTGTCAAATGTAATGATGGCTTAGTAAACGTTTAACCACTGGCTATCTCAGAAAAAAATGCATATGTGACACAGTTTTAAGTTTGATCTAAATTATTAACATTTTTCTCCATCACTTTTTTGAGCCTTTGCAACCAATACAAAAACAAATCAGTCCTTGAATTGTGGAGATTACCAATATCTGAGGTGTGAATTATCAAAGTCAAAATTTTAAATCAGCTCTTTTGAGGTGATTCAAGCTATCTCCAGCATACCTCTCCTTATAAAAGACTACTTGCTTCTGGGGGGAGAGGAAATATTGGTAATTAAAACAAAAAGATAAAAAATAAAATATTTTTTAAAATACAAAATCTTAGTCTGGGAGCCAAGATGTTGTTGTAAGCAACAAATCACAATAGGTCTTCCATATTCACCACCAAATAACCACAAAATAGCATCCCAGAGAAGTGCAGAGCCAAGATGGCAGCAGGAAAGCAAGGACTCACTCAGGTTCTCCCCCAAATCCCTGCAAACACCTGTAGAAAATGGCTCTGAACAAATTCTAGAGCTATAGAAGCCATGGAATAACAGAAGGAAGCAGGTCTCCAGCCCGAGACAACCTGGATGGTTGCTAGGAAGGGTCTATCACACTGTGCTGGGAGCAAAGGACAGCCCAGTGTAGGTCATGCCAAGTCAGACCAGGCACTGAGGAGATTCAGGAGGAGCAGGCCATAGGCCCTGATTCACTGAACTGTAGCAGTTACCAGACTTCTCAACCCACTAACACCAAAGGCAATTTAGCAAGTCAGTGGGAAAACTGCTGGATTGGGGGAGAGAAGTGCACTGTTGACCCCAGCCTGCGGGGAGGAGGTGGAGGTGGTGCAGCATGGTGGCTGCAGGAGCAGGAAGTTCCTGTGGCTGCTTCCAGAGCTCCAGCTGTGGTTGCTTCTGGCCCCAGACCCACTCAGTGGGAGGAATCAAGCTGCAGATCAGAGCAGGAGTGCAGGGAGAACTTTGCTGGTGCAGAGGTTGGGTTCTCTTTCTTTGCCCCAGCTTGGATCTGGGTCACAGTCCTGGCTGGTTGTTCCTGGGGGAGGAGGAGCACTGGTGTGGCAGAACTTAACCTGTAGAAGGAGCTCTGAAAACAGCAGAGCAACACCCTAAAGCTTGGGACAAAGCATTTACCATTCTGAACCCAGTCATACCAACGAAAACCTCGAGGGTCAAGTTGTTGACTGGGAACAAGTTGAACTGGGCCAAGCAGTGAAAGACTCAGACTCTTGAAACCTTTTTTGGTGACAAAGATCAAAACATACAGCCAGAAGAAGTCAACAAAGTCAAAGAACCCACATCAAAAGCCATCCAAGAAAAATATGAATTGGTCTCAGGACATGGAAGAGTTCAAAAAGAATTTGAAAAGGCAAGTAAGAAAAATAAAGGAAAAATTGGGAAGAAAAATGAGAGTGATGAAAGGAAATCATGAAAAACAAATCAATGAGTTGCTAAAGGAGACCCCAAAAATACTGAAGAAAAATAACACCTTAAAAATAGACTAAACCAAACGGCAAAGGAGCTCCAGAAAACCAATGAGGAGAAGAATGCCTTAAAAGGCAGAATTAGCCAAATGGAAAAGAAGTTCCAAAAGACCACTGAAGAAAATACCATCTTAAAAATTATATAGGAGCAAGTGGAAGCTAGTGACTTTATGAGAAATCAAGAAATTATAAAACAGAATCAAAAGAATGAAAAAATGGAAGACAGTGTGAAATATCTCATTGGAAAAACCACTGACTGGAGAATGGGTCCAGGAGAGATACCTTAAAAATTTTTGGACTACCTGAAAGCCATGATCAAAAAAAGAGCCTAGACATCATCTTTCAAGAAATTATCAAGGAAAATTGCTCTGATATTGTAGAAGCAATGGGTAAAATAGAAATTGAAAGAATCCACCAATAGCATCATGAAAAAGATCCCAAGAAGAAAACTCCTAGGAATATTATAACCAAATTCCAGAATTCCCAGATCCAGGAGAAAACATTACAAGTAGCCAGAAAGAAATAATTTGAGAATTGTGGAAACACAATCAGGATAATACAAGATATAGCAGCTTCTATCTTAAGGGATCAAAGGGCTTGGAATATGATATACTGGAGGTCAAAGGAACTAGGATTAAAACCAAGAATCACCTACCTAGAAAAACTGAGTATAACACTCCAGGACAAAATATGGATTTTCAATAAAATGGAGGACTTCCAAGCATTCTTGAAATAGAAAAGATCAGAGCTGAAGAGAAAATTTGACTTTCAAATACAAGAATCAGGAGAAGCATGAAAAGGTAAACAGGAAAGAGAAATCATAAGGGACTTACTAAAGTTGAACTGTTTTGGTTACATTCCTACATGAAAAGATGATATTTGTAACTCATGAAACTGTTTTAAGTATAAGGGTAGTTGAAGTATATATATATATATATTGAGTTGAATATGAAGGGATGATATCTAAAAATAAATAAATAAATGAATGAGTGAGTAAACAAATAAATAATTACAATTAGGGGGTGAGAGAGAACTATATTGAGAGAAGGAGAAAGGGAGAAATAGAATGGTAAAAATTATCTCAAATAAAATTTGCAAGAAAAAGCAGTTCTATTGGAAGGGAATTGGGGGCAGGTGAAAGGGAATAAATGAATCTTGCACTCATCAGACTTGACTTAGGGAGAGAATAACATACACACTCAAGTGGGTACCTTACCTTACAGGAAAGTAGCGGGGAAGGGGATAAGAGAGGGGGGATGATAGAAGGGAGGGCAGAGCCGGGAAGGAGGTAATCAAAAGGAAACACTTTTGAAAAGGGCCAGGGTCAAGGGGATAAAATTGAATAAAGGGGGACAGGATAGGATGGAGGGAAACATAGTCTTTCACAACATGACTGTTATGGAAGTGTTTTGTGTAAGGATACATGTGTGGCCTATGCTGTATTGCTTGACTTCTCAAGGAGGGTGGGTGGGGAAGGAAGAAGAGAAAATTTGGAACTCAAATTCTAAAAACAAATGCTCAAAAAAAGTTGTTTTTTTACATGCAACTGGGAAATAAGATATACAAGCAATGGGGTATAGAAATCTATCTTGCCCTACAAGAAAGTACTGGGAAAGGGGATATGAGGGGAGTGGGGTGACAGAAGGGAGGGCAGGCTGGGGAAAAGGGCAAGCAGAATATGTGCCATCTTGGGGTGGGGGAGGGTAGAAATGGAGAGAAAATTTGTAACCCCAAATGCTCTGGAAATCAATGTTGAAAACTAAAAAAATATTAAATAAAGAGAAAAAAATAGCAGCCCAGAACAAATCCTGGAACAGCAGAGTCAATGGAAGGACATGGTGGAGAGTTATTTTAGCCTGGGAGTCTTGGAGGATTGGCAGGAAAGGTCTGTCTCACTCAGATAAAAGGGAAATGCATTCCAGGACAGGACCCATCCCTGCAAGCCAGCGGCAAGCCCCATCTCAGCAAAACAGAAGGAAATCCTGAGCCCCAGTGTGGTGGATCAGGCCAACACCCACATGAGGACCTCTAATTCTCCACATGCCTTAGCATTGCCAGGAGAACCATCAGACTCCACTCTGAGAACCACCATGTCCTCCAGTAGAGCCTGGGGCAAACAGGCAACCCCTAGCATCTGGAACTCTACTTGCTTCAGCACAGCCCAGAGCAAAAGGTCTTTCTCCAGTGGCCAGTTGAGCAAAAAAAATGACAAAAATGTAATCTGCCCATAGAAAGTGGTAATGGTGACAGGGAACACCAAGACACAAACTCAAAAGAGGACAATAATGTTAAAACACCTATGGGAGAAAACCCCAAAGAAAAATGGGAAGTTGTCTCAAACCTAGAAAGAACTCATGGAAGATCTCAAAGAGGAGCTTAGAAAGTCAGATAAGATAGGTAGAAGAAAAATTGGGAAAAGAAATGAGAGTGATGCAAGAGAATTACAAAAAAAAGAGTCAGTTTGGAACACTGCTTTTAAAAATAGAATTGGCAAAAGGGAAAAGGAGACACAAAAATCCAACAAAGAAAAAATTTCATTAAAGAGTATTATTATCAAAAAAGCAAAGAAAAAAAATTAATTGAGGAAAACAATACCTTAAAAGATGCAAAATGGGCAAGTAGAAGCTAGTGATTCTATGAGACATCAAGAACCAAACAAAATAAGAAGAATGAAAAATGGAAGAAAATGTAAACTACCTCATGGGAAAAACAACTGACCTGAAAAAATATATCCAAGAGAGACAATATCAGAATCATTGGACTACTTGAAAGCCATAATCAAAAAGAAGACTTGGACAGCATTTTTTCAAGAAATTGTCAAAGAAAACTGCCTTGATGTCCTGAATTATTGATGAAGGGATATAATACATTATCTTGGATAAACCTGGTCAGGGTGGGGTGAATGTTTGAAGAGTCTATTTATCTTGCAAAACGGGCAGTTGAAATCCCTGTGGACAACTAGCACCTGGAGGAATGAAAGAACAAAGGACACTGAGATATCCAGAAAAATGTAGGAGGAAAAAAACAACAAAAGTGGATATAAATCCTCTTTTTGGGTTATAAAATAAGGGGCATAGTTGGGAAAGGCCCTCCTATGGGATACTGTCCTTTCTGACACCTGAAATAACTAGCATTGCTCTGGAATTGAGGCACAATGGAAAAGGGAATTCATAGGGCAAGCCCTGCAAGGCAGTGTCAAAAAATGCTGAGAGGAGGGAGCCTAGAATAAATAGTTGAAAGTTTTAATTGCATGAAGAATACAGAGAAAAACAAAGAGGGCAGATAATTATAGAAATCATGAATCAGAGAATATGGGCCTAAAGTAAATATATTTTTAAATGGATAATGATGAGAGTGAATGGAATCCTGATTGGTGAGAGATGCCAAAAATGAAATCTCAAAACTAAAGAGTAGTACTGACTGAAGGGGAGCAAAGGAAGTGGGAATCTACTTGACTGAGTGTGGGAAAAAAAAGAGGGGGAAGAAATATATAATCAGAAAAAAGTAGGGAAGGAATGGTTTACCTGTCAGATCTATGGAGAAGGGAAGAATTGATAACTAAATAAGAGATAGATAACATTATTAATTGCAAAATGGATAATTTTGATTACATTAAACATAAAACATTTTGCACAAAGTCAACGGAACCAAGACTAGAAGGCAAGCAGAAAGCTGGGAAACAATTTTGTTTTACAGTCAGTGTTTTTGATAAAGGCTTCATTTCTAAAATATATAGAGAACTAAGTCAAATTTATAAGAATGCAAATCATTCCCAGTTGATAAATGGTCAAAAGACAAGAACAGGCAGCTTTCATGTGAAGGAATTAGTCATGTGAAAAATGCTCTAAATCACTACTGATTAGAGAAATGCAAACTAAAACAGCTCTAAGTTACCACCCCACACCTATCAAATTGGCTAATATGACAAAAAAGGAAAATGATTAATGTTGGGGAAGAAGTGAGAAAAGTGGAACACTAATGCATCATTGTTGGAATTGTGAACTGATCCAACCATCCTGGAGAGCAATCTGGAGCTATACTCACAGTGCTATAAAAATGTGCATACCCTTTGGTCCAGTACCAGCACTAGTAGATCTGTGTCCCAAAGAGATCATAAAAATGAGGAAAGGATCCACATGTACAAAAATATTTATAGCAGCTTTTTTGTGGTGGCAAAGAATTGGAAATTGAAGGGATGTCCATCAAATGGGGAATGTCTGAACAAGTTGTGGTATATGGATGTAATGGAATACTATTGTTCCATAAGAAATGGAAAGCAAGTGGATTTTAGAGAAAAAAAAAAGACTTACATGAACTGATGCTGAGTAATGTGAGCAGAACCCGGAAAACATTGTATGTAATAACAACAACCTTGTGTGATAACCAGCTTTGATAGACTTGGCTCTTCTCAGCAACACAATGATCTAAGGCAATTCTAGAAGATTCATGATGGAAAATGCTATCCACCTCTAGAGAAATAACTATGGAATCAGAATGTAAATTGAAGCATATTATTTTCTTTTTTGTTTCCTTGTTTTTTTTTGTTTGTTTCTTGTGCTTTTTCCCTTTTATTTTGATTCTTCTTTCACATCACTACCAATGTGGAAATATGTCTAACATAAATGTACATATATAGCTCATATCAGATTGCATGCCATCTTATGGAGGAGAGTGGGGAGGAAGAGGTAAAACACTTAGAACTCAAAATTTTACAAAAGTGAATCTTGAAAACTAAAAATAAATAAATAAATAATGATTTAAAAAACAAATGCTTAAAAAGGGGGAAAAGGAGGAAAGATAAAGGAAATAAAACCCTAAAGAGAAATGGTTATTAAAAGAGAAGAGGGGAAGGGATGAAGGGAGGAGAGATCTAGTGAGAAAAGGACTACAGAGTAAACTAACTAAACGAACTAAAAAGATTAAACTAACTGAAGGAGCATATCACTCTGTTATAGGAGAAAGATGAGCTTGAAATTGAAAAGCTTCTAGACTTAACATTAATGCATCTAGAATAAGAAGCAAAATAGTTGAATGGGAATATATATTTGCCCTAAATTTCTCTGGTAAGGATTTGGTATTATAAATTTTCAAACAATTAATAATATATAAGACTAATTGACATCCCCTGAAAGAGGAATGGGCAAATAATATGAATAATTATCCGAAGAAGAAATCTACATTATTCACAACCACATGAAAAAATAACCCAAATCATTAATAAGAGAAAGGCAAATCAAAACAACCCTCGGGTTTGATCTCACAGCCTGAAATTTGAGAAAAAATAGAAATACAACAATCAGTGTTGTGGAGAGAAATGAACAGGTGGGGTAGAGCGAAGATGGTGGCTGGAAAGCAGGGACTTGCCTAGGGCTCTCCCCCAGGACCCTCCAAACACCGATAAAAATGGCTCTGAAAAAATTCAAGAACGGCAGAACCCACAAAATAGCAGAGGGAAGTAGGGCTCCAACCCAGGATGGCCTGGATGGTCACTGAGTAAGGTCTATTGTGCACGGAGCATTGTGGAGGGGAGCAATGCCAGGAGTGGGCTGTGCCTGGACCAACCATACTGGGAGCCAGGCAGAACAGGCCCTAGCACCCTGAATCAGTGAGCTGTGGCAGTTACCAGACTTCTCAACCCACAAACACCAAAGACAACAGAGAAGGTTAGTGGGAAAAACTGCGGGGGACAGAGTGAAAGGAGTTCCTGGTTCAGCCTATTCTAATTCCTTCAACTTCTTTTTTCTTCTGTTATTGCTAAAGTTAACATTTCTAGCACCAAATTGAATAATAGGGGTGATAATGGGCATTCTTGTTTCACCCTCAATTTATTGGAAATGCATCTAGCTCATCCCTATTACATATGGTGCTAGCTGATGGTTTTAGGTAGATGCTACTTATAAATTTAAGGAAGACTCTCTTTATCCCTATGCTTTCTAGTGTTTTTATTGGGAATGGGTGTTGTGTTTTGTCAAAGGCTTTTTCTGCACCTATTGAGATAATCATATGATTTCTACTAGTTTTGTTGTTGATATGATTAATTATGCTGATGTTTTCCCAATATTGCATTCCTGGAATAAATACTACTTGACCATAATGTATATTTCTCATGATAAGTTGCTGTAATCTTTTTGATAATATTTTATTTAAATTTTTTGCATCAGTATTCTTTAGGGAAATTGGTCTATGGTTTCCTTTCTCTGTTTTGACCCTTCCTGGTTTAGGTATTAGTACCATAGTTCTGTCATAAAAAGAATTTGGTAGGATGCTTACATCTCCTATTTTCTCCAATAGTTTATAAAGAATGGGAATTATTTGTTCTTTAAATGTTTATAGAATTTGCTTGTAAATCCATCTGGCTGTAGAGATTTTTTCCTAGGGAGTTCATTGATGGCTGGTTCAATTTCTTTTTTTTCTGAGATGAGGATATTTAAGCACTGTATTTCCTCTTCTGTTAATCTGGACAATTTATATTTTTGTAAATATTCATCCATTTCCCTAATATTATCAAATTTATGGGCATATAATTGGGCAAAAATAATTCCAAATTATTGTTTTAATTTCCTCTTCCTTGGAAGCGAATTCATCCTTTTCATTTTTGATACTGATAATTTGGATTTCTTCTTTCTTTTTTTAATCAAATTGACCAAAGTTTTATAAATTTTATTGATTTTTTTCATAAAACCAGCTCTTAGTTTTATTTATTAGTTCAATTTTTTTATTTCAATTTTATTGATCTCTCCTTTGTTTTTCAGTATTCCCAATTTGGTATTTAATTGAGGGTATTCAATTTGTTCTTTTCTAGTTTTTTGAGTTGCATGCCCAATTCATTGATCTCCTTTTTCTCTATTTTATTCCTGTAAGCATTTAGAGATAGAATACTTCCCCTCAGAACTGCTTTCACTTCAAACCATGAGTTTTGGTATGTTGTCTCATTATTGTCATTCTCTTGAATCAAGTTATTGGTTGTTTCTATGATTTGTTGTTTCACCCACTCATTCTTTAGGATTAGATTATTTAGTTTCCAATTAGTTTTAGTCTATCTTTCCATGGCCCTTTATCACAAATAATTTTTATAGCATCATGATCTGAAAAGGATGGATTGAGTATTTCTGCCTTTCTGCACTGGATTGTGAGATTTTCATGGCCTAGTACATGGTCAAATTTTGTGTAAGTTCCATGTAATGCTGAGAGAAAACACACATTCCTTTATATCCCCATTCAGTTTTCTCCTGAAGTCTGTCTAGACATGAGAGGTAGATAGGTAGATATTCTTTTCTAAAAAAATCTATTCACCTCCTTAACTTCTTTCTTGTTTATTTTGAGGTTAAATTTATCAAGTTCAGAAAGGGAGAGGCTGAGGTCCCCACTAGTATGGTTTTACTGTCTATTTCTTCCTGTAACCCCTTTAACTTCTCCTCTAAGAATTTAGATGCTATACCACTTATTGTATATATGTTAAGTAATTATATTACCTCATTGTCCATGGTGCCTTTTAGCAGGATATACTTTCCTTTCTCATCTCTTTTAATTAAGTCTATTTTTGCTTTAGCTTTGCCTTAAATTAGGACTGCTATCCTACCCTTTTTTTTAATTCAGCTGAAGCATAATATATTATTTTTAATTTTTTTTCTATTTCTTTAACTTTTTAATTTTCAACATTGATTTCCACAAGATTTTGAGTTACAATTTTTCCCCATTTCTACCCTCCCTCCACCCCAAGATGGCACATATTCTGATTGCCCTTTTCCCCAGGCTGCCCTCCGTTCTGTCACCCCACTCTCCCCCCATACCCTTTCCCTTACATTCTTGTAGGGCAAGATATATTTCTATATCCCATTGCTTGTCTACCTTATTTCTCAGTTCCATGTAAAAAAAACCTTTTTTTGAGTATTCATTTTTAGAACTTTGAGTTCCAAATTTTCTCCTTTCTTCCCTACCCACCGATCCTCCTTGAGAAGGCAAGCAATTCAACATAGGCCACACATGTATCATTACACAAAACACTACCATAACAGTCATGTTGTAAAAGACTAATAATATTTCCCTCCATCCTATCCTGCCCCCATTTATTCAATTTTATTTCTTGACTCTGCCCTTTTTCAAAGGAGATTGCTTTTGATAACCTCCTTCCCCACTCTGCCCTCCCTTCTATCATCCCCCCTCTCTTATCCCCTTCCCTCCTACTTTCCTGTAGGATAAGATACCCAATTGAGTATGTATGTTATTCCCTCCTTAAGTCAAGTCTGATGAGAGCAAGATTCATTCATTCCCTTTCACCTGCCCCCAATTCCCTTCCAATAGAACTGCTTTTTCTTGCCACTTTTATGTGAGATAATTTGCCCCATTCTATCTCTCCCTTTCTCCTTCTCCCCATATATTTCTCTCTCACCCCTTAATTGTATTAATTAATTATTTTTAGATATCGTCCCTTCACATTCAACTCACCCTGTGCCCTTTGTCTATGTATATGTGTGTGTGTATGTTGCATTCATCTACCCTTATACTTAGAAAGCTTTCAGGAGTTAAAAATATCATCTTTCCATGTAGGAATGTAACCAAAACAGTTCAACTTTAGTAAGGCCCTTATGATTTTTCTTTCCTGTTTACCTTTTCATTCTTCTCTTGATTCTTGTATTTGAAAGTCAAATTTTCTCTTCAGCTCTGGTCTTTTCTTTTCCAAGAATGCTTGAAAATCCTCTATTTTATTGAAATTCATATTTAGTCCTGGAATGTTATACTCAGTTTTGCTGGGTAGGTGATTCTTGGTTTTAATCCTAGTTCCTTTGACCTCCAGAATATCATATTCCAAGCCCTTTGATCCCTTAAGATAGAAGCTGCTGGACCTTGTGTTATCCTGATAATACTCAAATCATTTCTTTCCGGCTGCTTGCAATATTTTCTCCTTGACCTGGGAACTCTGGAATTTAGTTATAATATTCCTAGGAGTTTTCTTCTTGGGATCTTTTTTAAGACACAATCGGTGAATTCTTTCACTTTCTATTTTATTTCTGGTTCTACAATGTCAGGGCAGTTTTCCTTGATAATTTCTTGAAAGATGATATCTAGGCTCTTTTTTTGATCATGGCTTTCAGGTAGTCCAATATTTTTTAAGTTATCTCTCCTGGACCTATTCTTCAGGTCAGTGGTTTTTCCAATGAGGCATTTCACATTGTCTTCCTTTTTTTTTCATTTTTTTTTTTGGTTCTGTTTTATAGTTTCTTGATTTCTCATAAAGTCACTAGCTTCCACTTGATCCAATCTAATTTTTAAGTTGGTATTTTCTTCAGTGGTCTTTTGGAGATCCTTTTCCATTTGGCTAATTCTGCCTTTTAAGGCATTCTTCTCCTCATTGGTTTTTTGGAGCTCTTTTTCCATTTGGTTTAGACTATTTTTAAGGTGTTATTTTTCTTCAGTATTTTGGGGGTCTCCTTTAACAAGTCATTGACTTATTTTTCATTATTTTCTTGCATCACTCTTATTTCTCTTCCCAATTTTTCCTTTACTTTTCTTACTTGCCTTTCCAAATCTTTTTTGAGCTTTTCCATGGCCTAAGATCAATTCATATTTTCCTTGGATGGCTTTTGATGTAAGGCTCTTTCACTTTGTTGATTTCTTCTGGCTCTATATTTTGATCTTCTTTGTCACCAAAAAAGATTCAAGAGTTTGAGTCTTTCACTGCCTGGCCATGTTCCCAGCAAACTACTAGACCCTAGATGTTTTTGTCAGGGTATGACTGGGTTCAGAATGGTGAGTGTTTTGTCCCAAGCTTCAAGGCGTTGCACTGCTGTTTTCAGAGCTACTTCTACACAGCAACCTCTGCCACACCATCACTCCTTCTCCCCCAAGAACAGTCAGTCAGGATCATGACCCAGATCCAAGCAGGGTAAAGCAAGAAAACCCTGCCTCTGCACCAGCAAATTGTTCCCTGCACTCCTGCTCTGATCTGCCACTTGATTCCTCTCACTGGGTGGGCCTAGGGCTGGAAGCAACCCCAGCTGGAGCTCTGGAAGCAGCTGTAGGAGCTTCCTGCTGCAGCATCTTCTGTGCTGGACTACCTTCACCATCCCCAGGACTGGGGCTGACCATGCACTCCACTCACCTTGATTCAGCAGTTTTCCCACTGACCTGCTAAGTTGTCTTTGCTGTTTGTGGGTTGAGAAGTCTGGTAGCTGCCACAGCTCAGTGATTCAGGGCCCTGAGGCCTGTTCTGCCCAGTATGCTCTGGCCTGGTCTGTCCTGGTGTGTCCCACATTGGGCTATCCTCTGCTTCCACCACAGTGCAATAGAAACTTCTTAGCAACCATTCAGGTTGTCTTGGGCTGGAGAAGTGCTTCCATCGGTTATTTTGTGGGTTCTGTAACTCTAGAATTTGTTCAGAGCCATTTCTATAGGTGTTTTGAGGGACTTGGGGGAGAGCCTGAGTGAGTCCTTGCTTTCCTGCTACCATTTTGGCTCCACACCCAGCATAATATATTCTACTCCAGCCTTTTCCTTTTACCTTGTGTGTATCTCCCTTTTTCAAATGGGCAAGAAGTAAACAACATATTGGATTATGGTTTTTAATCCACTCTGCTATCTGCCTCCATTTTGTGGGAGAGTTCATCCCATTCACATTTACAGTTATGATTACTATCTGTGTATTTTTCTCCATCCTATTTCCCACACCCCCCCATTTGTGATTTTATTTCTCCCTTCCTCTCCTCAAAAGAATTTTGCTTTTGACTATTGCCTCCCTCAGTATTCCCTCCCTCTCCTTATCTTACCCTTTTACCTTACTACTTCTTCCCTCCCTTCTAACCACCTCCCCTTTTTTTTCCCCTTTCCCTTCCTATTACCTGCAGGTCAAGTTTGATTTCTATAAATAACAGATTATGTCATTCCCTCCTTATACTAAATCTGATGAGAGCAAAGCTCAAACACTGTTCTCCCTCCCTTATTTCCCTCTTCTATAATATGTTTTTTTTTTCCTTTTCCTGTGATATAACTTACCTTTTTCTGCCTCCTCCTTACCTCTTCTCTAATTATAAACACTTTACACCCCTTAGTTAGGTTTTTTAATCATCATATCAGTTAATTTATACCCATACCTTCTATCTATATATATCTCTTTTAGATGTCATAATAACTATACCATTCTCAAGATTAACAAATATCATCCTCCCATATAGGTGTGTAAACAATTTGCCCTTCTTGAAAAACAAGGTATTTTTCCCCCTGTTTACCTTTTTAATCCCTCTCTTGAGTCTTGCATTGAAGATCAAATTTTCCATCTATCTCTGGCCTTTTCATCAGGAAGGTCTGGAATTGCTTTATTTCATTGAATATCCATCTCCTTTCCTGAAAGATTATGCTCAACTTTTTTGGATAGTTGATCCTTGGTTGTAGTCCAAGTTCCTTTCCCTTTCAGAATATTCTATCCCATCCCCTCCAGCTTTTAATGTAGAAGCTGCAAGGTCCTGTGTGATCCTGACTGTAATTCTGTGATATTTGAATTATTTATTTATGGCAGCTTGCAGTATTTTCTCTTTGATCCGATAATTATGGAATTTGTGCTGCTCTGGTGTCTGCTAATTCCTTGGACTATGTGAAGGCATGCCTGGAGTTCTGGTGTTGGTGCTTGCTGGCTCCACCCCCTTGAAACTCATGAACTCCTGCTGGTCTGTTAAGGTGGGGCTTGCTGGGATGTCTCCCTTCCTGCATTGATTTCTTTCCACCATCACAGGAGGGGCCCATCTCCCTAGCTTTCTGAGCTAAAATACCACTAACCCCTCCTCTTCTGATTCCTCTATTCCAGGGTTTTTCCTAGGGCAATGTTCTCTGGGTTATGCAAGGTCAACAAAGAAAAGATTAGAGCACTTAAGGTTTAATGCATCAAAATGGCTCCCAGAACTTCAAGAAGGTGATTTTCAAACAGTCTGTGGGCTGATAGCCTCAGGAGTAGCTACTACCACTGCCCACAGGCTCTGTGCTTCTGTCTCAACTAGCACGAACAGACACCCATTCCGCACTGAGAGATCTGGAGATCACCACCACAGCTAGAGATTCAGCCTGCCTCGCCTGCTCCCACTTGGATATGGTCAAGTGCAGTTCTGTGCTCAGAGTTCTTCCAGCCCAGTGCAATGGATCCTTTCCATCCACTTTCCAGACTCTCCTGGCCTGGAAATTGGCCACACTCTGTCTCCTACTGGATTCAACCTCTCTCAAATTTGTTTGTATTGACTTTTTAAGATGTATCTGAAAGAATTTGTGAGAGATCTCGGGTATGTCCCTGCTTTCACTCTACCATCTTGTCTCAGCTCCCTACGTTGGGATCTTTAAGAGGCAATTTAATTTCTATTTGACCATCTGGCTCTACAATATCAGGGTAGTTTTCCTTGATAATTTCTTGAAAGATGCTGTCTACACTTTTTGTTTTATCATGGCTTTCAGGTAGCCCAATAATTTTTAAATTATATCTCTGACCTATTTTCCAGGTCAGTGATTTTTCCAATATTTCATATTGCCCTCTATTTGTTCATACTTTTGGTTCTTTGTTGTAATTTATTGATTTCTCATAATGTTCTTAGCTGCCATTTGCTCCATTCTAATTTTTTAGGAATTATTTTCTTCAGTGAGCCTTTGGACCGCCTTTTCCAATTGGCCTATTCTACTTTTTAAGGCGTTCTTTGCCTTATTGGCTTTTAGGACCTCTTTTGTCATTTTGATTAGTCTACTTTTTAAGATATTGTTTTCTTCAGTATTTGTGTGTGTGTGGGGGGGGGTCTCCTTTATCTAGCTGTTGACTTGTTTTTCATGATTTTCTTGCATTACTATCATTTCTCTTCTCAATTTTTCCTCTATTTCTCTTACTTGAGTTTCCAAATCCTTTTTGAGTTCTTCCATGGCCTGCAACCAATTCACATGTTTCTTGGAGCCTTTGGATGAAGGAGATTTGAATGTGTAGTCTTCTGGTTGTATGTTTTGATACTCTTTCTTACCAAAGTAAGATTCTATAGTTTCAGTTTTTTACACTGTTTGCTCATTTTCCCAGTGAATGACTTAACTTTTAAACTCTTTGTTAAGGTAGGTCTCTGCTTCCCATGGAGGAGCGTGTGCTTTCCCAATCATCAGGGGTTTTGTGCAGCTGTTTTCAGTTATACAATGATCCAAGATAATTCCAAAGCATTTATGATGAAAAATGCTATCCACCTGCAGAGTAAGAATTAATGGAATCTGAATGCAGATTGAAGCATGCTTTTCCCCCTCCTTTATTCATTATTCTTTTTTGTTTGTTTCTTTGTTTTTGTTTCGTCTGTGCTTTCTTTTGCTATGTGGTTAATAAGTAATTACATTTTTCAAGACTGCACATCTATAACCTATATCAATTTGCTTGCTTTCTCAAGGAGGGGATTAGGAGGGAAGAAGAGAATTTGGAACTCATTTTTAAGAAAAAGAAGTTAAAATATTTTGTTTCCATGTAATTGAGAAAAATATATACATTAAATGTTAAAAAAAAAATAAAAAGATCAGGAAACGCTTCCTGAAGAAGTATGAAATTTACTTGGGACTTGAAGGAAAACAGAGAAGGGAGGTGATATGGATAAATGGGAAGAGCCCATGAAAATGCCCACAGCTTGATATCAAGCCCATGTTTGTGGATGGAATTTGGTAGGAAAACATTTTTACCTATTTTTGCAAAAAATGTAGGTAGCATGGAAATTGTTTGATAGAGCATCCTATTTGAAGAAAATCAAGGAACTTTGAAGCTTTGAAGATCCTTCTGCCCTTGCCTTTCCCTATTCCCATTGGAGAAATCTTTGTAGACATCCTTATATTTTGGGGAGTGCTTAGTTCAACCATCCTTTGCTTGTTTGTGCACAGCTCTCCAAACTACTCAGATATTGCCTCCATGACATCATGCTGAAACTCTTCCCCATGCACATGCTTTTAAACTCAACTTTCTCAGTTGGTTTGCCCTACTTTAGAATGTAAGTTCCTTGAGAGCATAGATTGTCTTTAATTTTCCTTATATTTGTGTTCCTAGCACTTAGGACAGTGTTTGGCTCAGAATAAATATTTAAGAAACGCCTATTGACTTGACATGATTTCTTGGCTATTAATAATGGATATCAGAGCTGCTGATTTCTACCTTATCCTTCAATAAATATCTCTAGCCTTTAAGTCTCTTGTGTCAGTGTTTTTAGTACTTTGTAATTCAAACCCATGCACTAATTGACTGATTTGTCAGGGTAGTACAGACTGTCATGTGGAAGAGGCATAACAGCCTCTTTACTTGATCCAAGAGAGCAGATGGAGGTGTAGAAATAGAAGCAATTTTAAAGAATATACACTTTGAGTTCATGTAAGGAAAAGCTTCAGAATGAGAGCAGTTTAGAAATAAAATAGGCTTCTTTGATACTTAGTGTATTGCCCATAACCAGAATATCTTTAATGAATGATAGAAGACCACATGTCAGGGATTTTATAGAAGAAATTTCCCTTGCATTTCCAATGTCAATGTTTCAAAAATCCATGTGGCTTCCCCGAATTTGTTAGGAATCACAACTTTCATTTCTTTTAATGGCACCAACCCCATTACTGAAGTTTAATATGTTTGAGTTATCTTGAAAAAATGCTTCTCCTCTACCATTCTCCTTGTTCTACATGAATCTCCAAATTCTGCTTACATTAATGATACCTCTATTCTCTCTTCTCCATTGCCTGAGATACTATGTAAATTGTCTCTCAAAACCTTAAGATTAATATACATGAGAGCTCACCAAGTGGACTTTATAATTAATGTTTTTTTTTCTCTCTCTTCACTTCCACCCTACATATTATTTCCAGTTTATTTCACCTCTAGCTAAAGGTTAATAAAATCACCCTAGCTGAACCACCTTTAAATACTTCCCACTGTGTAAAAAATAAAAGCCAAATTTCTTCATTTAGGTCTATACTTAATTGTTCCACAGCTTAACTTCCCAGTTCTTTCCTACTTGTGCTTTTCATACATCTTATGTTCTTGCTTGCCATTCCCCAAACATTCTCCATCCTCCATGGTTTCCGTATCTTAACTCATTATTTTACCTTCCCATTAAATGCTCTTCCACTTAAAACCAGTTAATCCAAATAATTTCTATTTTAAAGCCAAATTCAAATGTCACATGCTATAAATAAGGAAATATGTTTAAAATGACACACTCTCAAACAGAAATTTTTGGATGAAAAATAAATAATTTGTAGTGCTGATTTCTCATAGTGTGACCCTAAGATAACACAATGTTAAAGGAGTGAAACTGTTTAGCTATTGTACTTATAGCAATTTATGCAATAGTCTTGAGATTTATATACATTTGTTTTACAACTTTATGACATTATTGAATAACATTGGGAATGAGTAAAATATTCTATAAGTCTTACTACACATTTCAATTAATGACTAATTATATGTGTAAAATTATTACAGTATGTTGTACTCTACAGTCAAGTGACCTTTAAAAAGAAAATTTCTAATATGATTAATGCAGAAAAATGTGCTTATCTTGCAAGTATAAAATGAGAATTAATATTTTTTCTTCTTTGGAAAAAAGTATTGAATGTTGACAAAGTACACAAGTTGTGGCTTGATCAATTTTGTACAGCTGCATGGAAGTTGTACTACTTGAAAAGATATTAAATGAGAAATGATGAAATATGTTATTTTCATAAATAAGAGAAATTATTTGTCATAAACTACAGAAGTAGTCCTGTCTGATATATTAAGGAAATAAATTATCACTAAAGAGCATTCAAGGATGGATTTTCATAAAATTCTAAAACTCCATTTCAGACTTCATGTTAATTTAAAAATGGATGATCTTAGATATCATTAGAAAATTAGAGCTAAACATTATATTTGATGGATAACTCAAAATGGGAATTTTCTGAGTAGTTAAGTATATTATAGCAAGGAAAAATTAATAAATTTTACATAGGAATTTTTTAACGAGACACCTTAACTTTGAAATATTTGTTATAGAGGTGATTCAGTCATGTCTAATCTTTGTGACCCCATTTCGGATTTCCTTGGCAAAGATACTGGAATGGTTTGCCATTTCCTTCTTCAGCTCATTTTATAAATGAGGAAATTGAGACAAACAGGGTTGAGAGACTTACCCAGGGATACTCAGATAGTGTCTGAGGTCAGATTTTGAACTCACTTCTTCCTAACTCCAGATCCTCTGCTCTATCCACCACATTATGTAGCTGCCCAAACCTGAATATAAAGATTAACTTTCGGGGTGGTTAAGCACCATAGTGAGTAGAGCACTGGCTCTGGAGTTGGGAGGACCTGAGTTCAAATCCAGCCTGAGTCACTTGACACACTTGCAACAATGTGTTTCTCATCCGATTTGCTATCCTCTTCTCTTTTATTTGTGAATTCACACTATTCACATTCACCATTATAGATGCTCTGTTTTTTCTCTCCAACTTATTATTTCTTTTTTTTTTCTTTTTCCCTGTCTCAAGTCTTTTTTTTTAATTTTGACCCTTGTTTCCTTTAATATACTCTTTCTCTTATCAACACTATCACTTTCTCTTAACCTATTTCCTTGTGTTAAATGAATGTTTATACCCAACTTGGTGAGTATATATACTCTTCTTTTCTTGAACCAGTTCAGATGAGAGTGAGGTTTAATTGTTACATGCTCTTTCCCTTCCATTTCTCTCTCCATTGTAAAAAAAAACCCTTCCTTGCATACCTCTTCTTTGTGAAATTATTTCCCCCCTCATTTTTTCTTCTTACCCCTTCTCTAAGTGCATTCCTCTTTCATAGGCTTTTGTTCTTTTAAGGTCATTTCAAAATAAAAGAGTCACTTCAATATCCTCCATATGAGAAGACTCCTTCTAATTTTCCTAATGATGACAATGTTCTTAAAGGTTTCATGTACTATTTTATCATATGGAAATATAAACAGTTTAGCCTTGTTAAATCATCATATTTCTTACTCATCTTTACTTTTTATACTTCTCTTAAATTTTGTATTTAAATGACAAGTTTTCTATTTAGTTCTAGTCTTTTCCTAAAGAATGTTTATAATCTTCACGTTAAATATTTGTATTCTGGTCCTTGCTGAGTTAGGGTCCCTTCTTTCTCTCCAATGCAACTGTTCCACTCCACTTTGGAGAGAGGGAAATTGAAATTCCTTGGAACTGGGTCATGGACAACAGTTGTCAAATGGCACTTTATTGGACTTGAAGTGCTAAAATAGCCCCTCCCCACCAGAATTGCTATGTTCTGTTGCCATTGATCACTGCTTCTTCCACTCTGCCCCCCTTTTGAGTATCCTTCCTCCCCTGGAGTCCATAGATGTCTCTGTCTGTCTTCCTAAGCTTCCTTAAGTGAGAAAAATCACTCACCTTAAAAAAATTACTCACCCTTGACCTGACAACTCAGAATTCTCTTTGGTATTTTTTCTTATTGTTTTGTAGAAGAATTTTTGGTTGAGTTTGGCAGTTGTGAACTTTTATTCTGCCATCTTGACTCTGACCTCTCACTGTATTCTTAATCTTGGGCAAGTGAAAGAATATTTTTGAGACTCAATTTCCAATCTATAAAAATGAAATTGGTGACTAATTATCTTTAAGGTCTATTTTAGTCTCCAAAGTAATGATCTTATGAATGGATCCAAAGAGATCTAACCCTTTCTTTTTCAAGAGATTGAAGAGTATGTATGGTAAGCTATGTGACATTAAATTTAAACTTTGAGGAAGCTGAGGTAAATACCTAAAGAACTCCTTAATTTTGTTTTTGTCCTCCTTTAGCTTCTATTGAAAAAATACCTACCATAAATAGAGTACTACTTTGTTTATGGCAGAAGTTGCCTAGGGAAAAGGAGGAATTAGGTTTTTGTAACCTCTGGCACCTTACTCATTCCATCCCCCTGTGGAAATCTTGACTTCACAGATAAATATCTTGAAAATTAGAATATTTTCCATGATTTGAACAATTCCAATAGATAGTCTATCATAGTAATGAAATATTGCTGATAGCTGTATGAAAGTTACGCAATAACGGGTCTCTGAAACACTTTCATGTTTTTTTTTTCATTTTATATTTTGTAAACATTTCATATAAATGATCATTATTCAATTTTATTCACACAGTTAGAAAGAATGAATAAACAGTGGAAGATTTCTAAAATTACTCTTCATTCTTTTTAATTGTTTTACTTTACAGAGAAAAACAAAAGCTTGAAATTCACAAATCCAGCATTACCATGTTTGACTGATAAAATGTCAGATGAATTCAGAGCTTCCTTTTTCAGAGTTTGATTGAATCTCAATCCTCCCCCTTTTAAAATGACATTTAGAAACAAAAAAATAAATAGATTTGTTTAAAAATTCATAAAAAGACTTAAAAATCTATGGTAAATACAGCACTTGGTGTAATTTTTATGCTTTTTCATCTCAGCAGTGTAGAACAATATACACTTGAAAGACGATGACCCACTGAGGTATTTGTGAGCTCTCATGATCATTTAATATCCATGACTGTCTGTGAGCCTATGACTGTTGATCATCTGGGATTTGTTCTAAGTTGGCTGACAAGCACTATGGGAAATATGTTGAATTCAAAATGAATGCTAAGTCATGAGAATGGGTATGTTGCTGTCTCTACTTCCATAGAAGAGATTATTTTAAAGACTCATAAATAATAATTATCTTACCACTACTATAGCTTCAAATGGAAGCTTTTCTCTTTCTTTGACAGTGTGACAGAGTAGCGTGTACTATCTCATAGTTCTACCTTTCTTCTTAAGTCATCATTTTATTAAAGCATAATAATAACAGTCTTGACAATAAACCCAATCCCATGGCCTATGCAAAATTCTACGAAATTTAATTTTTCTTAAACTTTCCCCTAAAATACATTTTTGGGGGGACCTTAGTATATTTAGCAAAATCAGTCAATTAAAATTTCTGGGTACTTTGTACCTTACAGAATTTTAGTCAGTGATAGAGTTATTTACATAAGTATTGGGTTAAATTTTAACATGTATCAATGCAATTCCTTTTGTTTATGCAATTGTCAGTTTTCAAGAGTCTTCCAAAAATTCTGAAAGACTAGTGCCAAGGAAAGAAGATGGCAAAATGAAAGTATTCAAGTGAGATATTGCAAATTGGTTTTCCATATAGGCTTTTGTAACCTTCCAAATCTACCTCTGAGTCTTTATTAAAGTGACTGCCCTGCCATACTCTCCCTTTCAATTATATACCTAGGGCAAGCTTTCAGTTATCAGCATTAATGATAGGATTAAGAGAAAAAACAATTGGAAATGGTAGATCATCTAGATAATGTCTAGAACATTTCAATGGCATGAGGGAGGGAAGAGGAGTTGTCCTCTCACAGAAGTTGTCCTGTGAGTATTTCTTCCATTTAGGATTATAAAAATACATTTTCTTTTATTCATTGCTCACACTTAAAATATTATTTGGATATGGGGGATGGTTAGTAGCTTAAAGATTTTTTTCAGATATAAATACAATATTCACAATGTGATAGCAATATCCCCCCCCCCAAAAAAAGAGTAGGAAAGCACAGTAAGGAAATAACAATTGAGATCATGTTAAATATAATTCAGACTAATTTAGATATCATTTCAGATGTTGATTGATCATATATTGACTTTGCATTATATGAAGGAGGCAAGGTGGGGGGAAGGGGTTAAGGGGGATAATCCAGATGTGAAAAAGGGCAAGAAAAATATATCCCTTTGATGTGGATGTCAGGTATTGTAAAGCTCCAATTTGCTCGATAGTGTCCCTAAGGTCTTAGGTTCATAGATTTAAAGCTGGAATGGATTTGAGGTAGTATTGAGCAGGACAAAACTTATTTAGCTGTCAAAAGCCAATAGTTAATTTTCAGTGTGAATGTTTACAACTCAGAAACACAGAAATGCTAATCAGGTCAGCTAGGTGGTAAAGTGGATAGAGTGCCCAGCCTGAAGTCATGAAGACTCCATCTTTCTGAGTCCAAATCTGGACTCAGATACTAATTATATGAACCTAGGTAACAAGAAAAGACAGAAAGGTTATTTTGTTTGCTCAAGTTTAAAAAGATATTAAACAGCAGTGTTTAATTTCTACAAAGCTTAACTCTCCCCAGAGATACTTAACTCCTTGGTGCCAGGAATCATTTGACAGATTTTTTCTTATTTTCCCATATGGTATTTAGTACAACTTTAGACATATTTTAGGTTTGCAAACCATGTTATTGATTTTAAATACACATTGAGATATTATTGTTTTAATTAAAAAGTAATTAGGACCTCTGGCTCCTGGCTCCTAATATAGTGTTGTTTCTTTGCCATCTCCCAGTATGAGTAACTCATTAAAATTCCATTGTATTTTAACCAGGGAAAGCTTCCAAATAGAAATGACAACTATCTTTTCATTCTCTTCATTTGCGTTCAAGTTTATCCAACTCTTTTCCTTATTTCATGGTAAAGCAAAATAAAATAGTCACATTTCATTATATTTCTTTATTATCTATGTGTATATATTATTTGAGATGACTGAATTGCATGGTGAATCAAATCCATATTCATAAAACTAGGTGTTGATTGTATTATTCTTCCCATAGGGTATTATGGGAATAAACATGGTAGCTAGAAGAGATAAATAGTTGGTAAGGTAAATGTAGATATAATATAAGAATGTCTGAGTCCAATTTTTTTTAAATCAATTTGCATGGTTAGGATAGCTGCTTTGTGAATTCTCCACCCTCAGTGGGGTATTCTATTTACAATGCAATTGTGGTATGTAGTGACAATTTTGCCAAAGACCCTTAGAAGTTCATTTCAACTAAATGTAATTATCCAAAGCCTATTATATTAAAGTGAATAGGACTGTGATCAAGAGGAAAGAAAGCTTGGCATGAATCACATCTTGGTCCATGCAAGAGAAAGTTAAGTGAGATTAAATATAGTTTGGCATTGAAATATCCTGGGACCATTCTGTAACACTACTCCATAGAGTGAAATTCAGCATAAAGTGAATCTAGTTTGGGCTTTATCCAAAAGAATGTAATTACTAAAGTACTAAAAGTATTTAACTATAAGGCAGTTTCATGTAGAAGACACAGATCTTGAGGTCAGACATATAAGTTCTTCATTTCCTATGTAAGTACTGATTTAGTCTTTAGATGTTGGTCTTTCTAAGAATATGTTAGCTACCAAATCTTTATGCACATCAATCCCAATTTTAATTAAATTCAACAAAATACAAGAAACATTTATTAACCACCTACTAGGTACAAGGCAAGTTGATAGCCACCTGACACATAAAATTAAAAATGAGAAACTGTGACTGCTATCCAGGAGCATACATTCCACTGGATATGCTCATTTGAGGGAGGAGAAAGAGCACCAATGGGCATCATAAAGACCTTCCCACAAGAGCTGGAACCCAAGGTGTGCCATAAAAGAAGACAAGGTTTCTAAGAGGTTGAAGTGAGGAGGGAAAACATCCCAAGCTTGAGGGCAGCTTGTAAAATGTGACGGAAGGGAAAATCACACAATAAATATGTATTTAAAGTTGGCATTTATACACAGTATTCTGCAGCTTACAAATGCTTTCTACTTTCCTTACAAAGGAGAACAATAATGTCAATGCCAGGAAAGGTAGCATGATCTAATGGGAAAAAAGTGGGACCTAGATTTTGCATTTTAATCCTAAGTCTGAAAATTGGTAGGTCATTTGATGATTACAAATCATTGAACACCTCTGAGTCACAGTTTCCTCATCTATGAAGTAAGGATAACAACATCAATTATATCCCATACTCTATATTACTTTGCCTTATTACATTTCACATCATCTCACTTCATCTTGTCTCATCTCCTCTCTCTCTCTCTCTCTCTCTCTCTTTCTCTCTCTCTCTCACACACACACACACACACACACACACACACACAATACATACACATATACATATACATAGGTAATCAAGCCCAAAATTTTCCAGATGATAAAACTGGAGCCCTGAATTGTTAATAGACTTACCCAAACTACAGAGGGAGTAAGTAAAAAGATAGGATTAAAAACCAGAAATCTTTTAATAGAATTCCAAATATTTATGAAAAAAGATAACTTACAAATTATCCGCTGTGCCCTCCAGACACATGGGTCTCACCATTGATGATATATCTGAACTCTTGGAATTGTCTTAGATCATTGTATTTCTGTGAAAAGCGGTCTGTCAAAGTTTGTTGTCACACAACATTGCTGTTACTATGTACAGTGTTCTCCTGGTCACTTCACTCAGCATCAGTTTATCTAAGTCTTTCCAGGATTTTCTGAAGTCTACCTGTTCATCATTTTCTTATGGAATAATGGTATTCCATTACATTTATATATGACAACTTGTTCAGCCATTCTCCAATTGATGGGCATCCCCTCAATTTCCATTTTTTGGGCACCACAAAAAGAGTTGCTATAAATACTTTCATACAGGTGGGTCCTTTCCCCCTTTTATGATTTCTTTGGGATACAGACATAGTAGTCATATTGCTGGATCAAAAAGTATACACAATTTTATAGCCCTTTGGACATAATTCCAAATTGCTCTGAAGAATGGTTGGATCAACTCACCGCTCTACCAACAGTGCATTAGTCTTCCTGTTTCCCCACGTCTTCACCAATATTTATCATTTTACTGTTTTATCATATTTTTCCAATCTGATAGGTGTAAGGTGGTACCTCAGAGTTGTTTTAAGGTACATTTCTCTAATCAGTAGTGATTTAGAGTATTTTTATATGACTATAGATAGCTTTAATTTTTTCAACTGAAAACTATCTATATCCTTTGACTATTTATTAATTGGGAAATGACTTGTATTCTCATAAATTTGACTCAGTTCTCTATATATTTTAGAAATGATGCTTTTATCAGAGACACTGGCAGTAAAAATTGTTTCCCAGCTTTCTGTTTCCCTCCTAATCTTGGCTGCCTTGGCTTTATTTCTGCAAAAACTATTAAATTTAATGTAACCAAAATTATCCATTTTGCAATTCATAATATTCTCTATTTCTTGTTAGGTCATAAATTCTTTCATTCTCCATAGATCTGGCAAGTAAACTATTCCTTGCTCTCCTAATTTGTTCATAGGATCAACCTTTATGTCTAAGTTGCATACCCATTTTCACTTTTCTTGGTATATGGTGTAAGATGCTGGTCTGTGCCTAGTTTCTGCCATGCTATTTTCCAGTTTTCCCAGCAGCTTTCATTAAATAGTGAGTTCTTTTGCCAAAAACTGGAGTCTTTGGGTTTATCAAATAGTAGCCGTTGACTATATGGTCTTGTGTACCAAACCTATTCCATTGATCTGCCACAATATTTCTTAGCCAGTACCAAGGGGTTGTGATGATTACTGCTTTGTAATATAGTTTTAGGTCTTGTTTGGCTAGGGCAACTTCCCTTGCATTTCTTTTCATAATTCCCTTGATATTCTGGAACTTTTATTTCTCCAGATGAATTTGTTATTATTTTTCCTAGCTCTATAAAATAATTTTTGTAGTTTACTTGGTATGGCCCTGAACAAGTAAATTAATTTAGGTAGAATTCTCATTTTTATTATATTAGCCTGGCCTACTCATGATCAAATGATATTTTTTTCCAATTATTTAGATCTGACTTGATTTATGTGAAAAGTGTTTTGTAATATTGTTCATATATTTGTTGAGCTTGTCTTGGCAGGTAGACTCCCAAATATTTAATACTGTCTAAAGGTACTTTAAATAGAATTTCTCTTTCAATCTCTTGTTGTTGGACTGTGTTAGTAATATATAGAAATGCCAATAATTTATGTGGGTATATTTTATATCCTGCAACTTTGGTAAAGTTGTTAATTGTTTAAGTAGTTCTTTTTATTTAGTTCTCTAAGGTTCTCTAATTATATCATATAATCTGTGAAGTGATAGCTTTATTTTTTCTTCTTTGCCTATTCTAATTTCTTTTAAATCTCCCTGCCTCACCAAAAGGTTTGTGGCCCTTTGGTTACCTTCAAGCTTGTTTAGCCCATCTGCTAAGATAATTTTTTAATTAGATTTTTTATTTTTAGTTTACAACACTTAGTTTTACTTGTTCTTGAGTTTCAAATTTTCTTCCCATCCTCCTCTCTACCTCTCCCTCAAAGACTGCATGCAGTCCAATATAGATTCTACATAAACCTTCAAATTAAACTTATTTACATAATAGTCAAGTTGCAAAGAAGAATTATGACCAATGGAATGAATCATGAGAGAGAAGAAACAAAACCAAAAAAAAGGAGAGCAAATAGTTTGCCTCAATCTGCATTCAGACTCCACAGTTGTTTCTCTGGATATAACTAGCTTTTTCCATCATTAGTCCTTTGGAACTGCCTTTGAGCCTTGTATTGCCGAGGAGAGACAAGTCTATCAAAGTTAGTCATCACAGAAGCAATGTGTCTGTGGTGGTGTATAAGGTTCTCCTGGTTCTGTTCCTCTCACTTAACATCAAATCATGGAAGTCTTTCCAGGTTATTATGAAGTCTGTATCTTCCCCATTTCTTATAGCACAATAGTATTCCATTACATTCATATACAACTTGTTTAGCCGTTCCCCAATTGATGGGCATCCCCTTGATTTCCAATTCTTTGCCACAACAAAAAGAGCAGTTATAAATATTTTTGTACATACCAGTCCCTTTCCCACTTGTGTGATCTCTTTGGGATACAACCTTAGAAGTGGTATTGATGGGTCAAAGGGTATGTACATTTTTATAGCCCTTTGGGCATAGTTCCAAATTGCTCTCCAGAATGCCTGGATCTGTTCACAACTCCAACAATGTATTAATGTTCCAATTTTCTTACATCCTCTACAGCATTTATCATTTTACTGTTTTGTCATTTTAGCTCATACGACAGGAGAGATGTGGTACCTAAGAGTTGTTTTGATTTGCATTTCTCTAATCAATAGTGATTTAGCACATTTTTTTCATATGCCTATGGATACCTTTAATTTCTTCCTCTGAAAACTGCCTGTTCATATCCTTTGACCATTTCTCAATTGGGGAATGACTTGTATTTATATAAATTTGGCTCTGTTCCCTGTATATTTTAGAGATGAGGTCTTTATCAGAGACATTAGTTGTAAAGATTTTCTCCCAGTTTTCTTCTTCCCTCCTAATCTTTGTTGCATTGGATTTTTTATACAAAACCTTTTCAGTTTAGCATAATCAAAATTATCCATTTTGCATTTTATAATGCTCTCTATCTCTTGTTGTGTCATGAATTCTTCACTTTCCAATAAATTGGACAGATAAACTATTCCTTGCTCTCCCAAATTGCTTATAGTATCAGCCTTTATTCCTAAATCATGTAGACATTTTGAATTTATTTTGGTATATGGTATAAGATATGGGTCTATGCCCAGTTTCTGCCATACTGTTTTCCAATTATCCCAGAAGTTTTTGTGAAATAGTGAATTCTTAACCAGAAGCTGGATTCTTTGGGTTTATCAAAGAGTAGATAGCTATAGTTATTGACTACTGTGTCTTGCATACCTAACGTATTCCATTGATCTACCACTCTGTTTTTTAGACAGTGCCAGGTAATTTTGAGAACTGCTGCTTTATACTACATTTTGATATCTGGTATGGCTAGGGCACCTTCCCTAGCATTTCTTTTCATTAATTATCTTGATATTCTGGACTTTTTGTTCTTCCACATGAATTTTGTTATTATTTTATCCAGCTCTGTAAAATAATTTTTGGTAGTTTGATTGGTATGGCAATGAATAAGTAAATTAATTTAGGTAAAATTGTCATTTTTATTATATTAGTTCAGCCTAGCCTTGAGCAACTGATGTTATTCAATTTAATTAGATCTGACTTTATTTGTGTGAGAAGTGTTTCATAATTGTGTTCATGTAGGCCCTGGGTTTGTCTTGGCAGGTAGACCCCCAAATAGTAACTTTACATGGAATTTCTCTTTCTATCTCTTGCTGTCGGGCTTTGTTAGTAATATATAGGAATGCTGAGGATTTATATGGGTTTATTTTATATCCTGCAACTTTGCTAAAGTTGTTTATTATTTCAAGTACTTTTTTGCTTGATTCTCTAGGATTCTCTAACTAAATCATTATATCATCTGCAAAGAGTGATAATTTAGTTTCTTCTTTGCCTATTCTAATTCCTTCAATTTCTTCTTCTCTTAAAGCTAACATTTCTAGTGCCAAATTGAATAATAGTGGTGATAATGGCCATCCATGTTTCACCCCGGATCTTATTGGGAATGCATCTAGCTTATCCGCATTACATATAATTCTTGCTGATGGTTTTAAGTGGATGTGATTTATAATTTTAAGGAAGACTCCGTTTATTCCTATGCTTTCAAGTGTTTTTAATATGACTAGGTGTTGTATTTTGTCAAACGTTTTTTCTGCATGTGTTGAGATGATCATTTGGTTTCTGCTAGTTTTGTTATTGAAATGATCAATTTTGCTGATTTTTTTCCTAATACTGAAGAGGCTTTCATTCCTGGAATAAATCCTACCTGGTCGTAGTGTATCATTCTAGTGATAAGTTGTGCAATCTTTTTGCTAATATTTTATTTAAAATTTTTGCATCAATATTCATTACGGAAATTGGTCTATAATTTTCTTTCTCTGTTTTGACTCTTCCTGGTTTAGGTATTATTACCATATTTGTGTCATAAAAAGAATTTGATAAGATTCAACTTTGCCTATTTTCCCAAATAGTCTATAAAGTTTGGGAATTAATTGTTCTCTAAATTTTTGATAGAATTCACATGTAAAACCATCTGCCCCTGGATATTTTTTCCTAGGGAGTTCATTGATGACTTGCTCAATTTCTTTTACTGAGATGCGGCTATTTAGGTAATTTACTTCCTATTCTGTTAACCTGTACAATTTGTGTTTTTGTAAATATTCATACATTTCCCTGAGGTTATCAAATTTATGGGCATACAATTGGGCAAAATAATTCCTAATTATTGTTCTAATTTCCTTTTCATTGGAGTTGAATTCACCCTTTTCATTTTTAATAGTGGTAATTTGGTTTTCTTCATTCTTTTTTTTTAATCAAATTGCCCAAGGGGTATCAATTTTATTGTTTTTTTCCATAAAACCAGCTTTTCGTTTTATTCATTAGTTCAATAGTTCTCTTGATTTCAATTTTATTAATCTCTCCTTTGATTTTCAGTATTTCTAATTCGGTATCTATCTAGGAATTTTCAGTTTGTTCTTTTTCTAGTTTTTTTTTTTTTAGTTGCATGCCCATTTCATTGATCTCCTTTTCATCTATTTTATTCATTTAGAGATATAAAACTTCCCCTAAGACATGCTTTTGCTCCATCCCAGAAGTTGTGGTGTGTTGTCTTATTTTTGTCATTCTCTTGAATGAAGTTATTAATTGCTTCTATGATTTGTTCTTTGGCCCACTCGTTATTTAGGATTAGATTATTTAGTTTCCAATTACTTTTTAGTTCATCTTTCCATGGTCCTTTATTACAAATATTGTTTATTGTATCATGATATGAAAAGAATGCATTGACTATTTCAGCCTGTCTGCACTGGATTGTGAGGTTTTTATGCCCTAGTACATGGTTAATTTTTTTTGTAAGTGCCTTGTACCACTGAGAAAAAATATCTTCCTTTTTCTCTTCCTTCAATTTTCTCCAGAGATCTGTCATATCTGCCTTTTCTAAAATTCTATTCACCTCCTTAACTTCTTTATTTTGAGGTTAGATTTATCAAGTTCAGAGAGGGGAAGGCTGAGGTCCCCCACTAGTATGATTTTACTGTGTATTTCTTCCCTTAACTTCTCCTCTGAGAATCTGCATGCTATACTACTTGGTGCATATTTGTTAAATAATGATATTGCTTCATTGTCTATGGTGCCTTTTAGCAGGATGTAGTGTCCTTCCTTATCTCTTTTAATTAGATCTATCATTTCTTTTGCTTTATCTGAGATTAGGATTGCTGCTCCTTTTTTTTTTTTACTTTAGCTGAAGCATAATATATTCTACTCCATCCTTTTACTTTTACCCTGTGTATATCCCCCTTTTTCAAATGTGTTTCTTGTGAACAACATATTATAGGATTATGGTTTTTAATCCATTCTGCTATCTGCCTCTGTTTTATGGGAGAGTTCATCCTATCCACATTGACAGTTATGATTATAAGCTGCTTCTTTTTCCCCATCCTGTTTCCACCCCCCCCCCCATTTATGCTTGTATTTTTCCCTACTCCCTTCCGTTCCTCAAAAGAGTTTTGGTTTTGAGCACTGCTTTCCTCAATTTACCCTCCCTCTTGATTTCCATCCCTTATATTACCCTTTTCTCCTTGCTACTTCTTCCCTCTTTTCTGACCACCCCCCTTTTCTTTACCCTTTCCCCTCATACTGCCTCTGGTTCAAGTTTAATTTCTATACTTTTCAGAGTATGTTATTCTCTTCTTGAACCAAACACAATGAAAGTAAAGCTCATATGTTACTCTTCTCCCTCCTGTCTTTCCCTCTACTATAACGTGTTTTTGTGCCTCTTCGTTTGATGTAATTAACCTTTTCTACTACCTCCTTACCTCTTCTTCCAGAACCCTCATGTTTTTATCAATATATCAGTTATTTTATACTGACACCCACAGTTTATGTGTATCCCTTTCAATTGTCATAATAACTGTACTATTCTCGAGATTGACATATATACATGTATATATATATACATATATATATATATATCATATATAAAACAATACAATCCTATATATATATAAGGAAGTAAACTATTTGCCCCTATTGATTAACAAGGTTTGTGGTGATTTTTCCTCATTTACCTTTTTATGTCTCTCTTGAGTTTTGCGTTTGAAGATCAAATTTTCCATTGAGTTCTGGCCTTTTTATCAGGAAGGTCTGGAATTCCCTCATTCCTTTGAATGTCCATTTCCTTGACCAAAAAATTATGCTCAATTTTGCTAGGTAGTTGATCCTTGATTGTAGTCCAAGCTCCTATGCCAGTCCAAATATCATATTCTAATTTCTCTTGTCATTTAATGTAGAAGCTGAGAGATGGTAGTAGTTCCGTGATATCTGAATTGTTTCTTTTTGGCTGCTTGCAGTATTTTCTCCCCAACTTTGTAATTCTGAAATTTGGCTATAATATTTCTTGGTGTTTTCAATTTAGGGTCTCTTTCAGGGGGTGATTGGTGGATTCTTTCAATGACATTTCCCCTCTGGTTCTAGGACCTCTGGGCAGTTATCTTTGACAATTTCTTTGAAGATACTGTTCAGGCTCTTCTTTTCATCATGACTTTCCAGGACACCAATAATTCTTAAATTTTCCCTCCTGGATCTATTTTCCAGGTCAGTTGTTTTTCCAATCAGATATTTCACATTTTCTTCTATTTTTTCATTCTTTACATTTTGTTTGACTACTTCTTGATGCCTCATAGAGTAATTAGCTTCCACTTTTTCAATTCTAGTTTTTAATGCATTTCTGTCTTCTTTTTGCTTTTGGGTCTCCTTTGGCAATTGGCTGATTTAGCCTTTCAGGGTGCATTTTTTCTATTTAGATTCTTAATCTCCTTAGCCATTTCACCAATTTTACTTTTTCAAGATTTGAGCTTGTCCGTGTTTTTTTTTTTTCATTTTTCCTTTTACCTCCCTAATTCAGCTTTTAAAATCCTCCTTTAGCTCTTCCAGGAATGCTTTTTGGGCTTAAGACCAGTTCACATTCCCTTTTGAGGTATCAGATGTGGGTATAGTGTCAATGCTGTCCTCTTCCAAATTGGTATTTTGATATTCCCTGTCTCCATAAAAAGAATCAATGGTTCTCATTTTTTCATGTTCTTCTTCATGTTGGTTAGCTTTTTCCTGGCTCTACAGTGGATTTCTGCTTTGGGGGCTCAACGATATCTGTCCCAGGTTTCTTGTTCTGGGAATTGTGAGCCTAGTTACTGGCTTTGTGTATTATGGCTTTGTGTTTCCTGAGGTGTGGGGGAGGGGTTTCTGGCTGCTGGAATTCTCCTCTTCCCATGGGGGTGCTCTCCAGCACCAGTGGTCTCAGCTGTTGTCTGTTCTGGTGTCTGCCTCTTCCCCTGGCTGTGCAAAGGCACATCTGGGTTCCTGGTGTTGACCCTTGCTGACTCTGCCCTTCTGGGACTCAGGAATTACCACTGTTTGGCTACTGAAGCTCCACGTCTATCTCCTCTATCCCAGCCTTTTTCCCAAGGAATTCTCTGGGTCCATGAGAGAGGGAGGGTTGAGAGCTGTTTACCTGGCCATTATGTCTCCAAGAAGTTAAAGAAGGTGTGTTTAAGACCTTTGGTCTGCAAGCCTCAAGAGTGGATGTCTTGTGGCCACAGGCACTGAGCTACTGCCTCTTGTCACTTCAACAGACTCCTGTCCTGTGTTGGGAGGCCTGAGGATCTCTGCCAGTTTTGGACACCCAGCTGTCTCCCACCCTGGATGGCTGGCTGGTTTCCACAGCTGCTTTGGCTTTGGTGCTGTCTGGCGCAGCTCCACCTGCCAGGCGCTTTCCCAGCCTACAGGTCATTCCCGTCGACCTTTCGGACTGTCCTGGTTGGAAGCTTGTCCCCCTCAATCTACTAGTGGCTTCTAACTCTCTCAAATCTGCTCAGATTCACTTTTTAGAGGTATCTGACAACTTGTGAGAGAGCTCTTGTAAGATGTTGTTTTCATATGGCCATCTTGGCTCTGCCCCTCTGCTAACAGAATTTAATGGGTTTAGCTACTACCTATGCTACAGTTTCTTGGAGCCACAGATGAGAATTAAGTGCCAGTTGACACTAAAGGTGGATGTTAAGGCCTGAAATGGCTCAGCAAGCCCTCACATCAATGTGGCTGTTCCTCCTTGAATGCCAAAACACTCCTCAATAGGCAGCTAGGTGCATGAGTAGGTTGAGTGTTGGGACTGCAGTCAGAAAAACCTCTCTTTCTGCCCTGAAATAAATCCTCAGGCTCTGTGTGACCATGGGCAAGTCACTTAACTTCTGTTAATGTAATCTGGCCTAAAGGAAGGGAGCAAGATGATGAATCACCCTGAATCCTTCTTATAAGAGGATCAGATGAATGCCCAATGTACAGTTACCCTTGAGAAGATTCAAGGAACACATGATCATTTTCTTCAAATCTCTGAGGGTTGGCGATAATGGAGGGATTTCTTTTTTTCTCTTTTACTCCACATTGCACAACTGAGAACAAGTGGGAGAAGGGGTTATGAGGAGCGTAATGGAAGCCTAATGTCAGGAAAACCAAACAAAACCAAAAAAAGTCTAAGAAACAGAGTTTATTGGAACAGGCATTCATTGAGAAGGGAAGCAATTCAATATAGGTTGCATATGTGTATTCGTACAAAACGTATCCATAATAGACATGTGAAAGAAAACAGACCAAAACAAACCAAAAAAAAAAAAAAAGAAAAACCCTCAAGAATAATAAAGTTTTAAAAAATATACTTAAATCTTCATTCAATCCCCATCACTTTTTTCTCTGGGAATGGATATCATTTTTCATTATAAGTTCTTCAGAGTTCTCTTGGATGACTGTGTTTATGAGAATAGCTAAGTCACTCACAACCAATCATTTTACAACAAACAGTGCTGTTACTTTGTACACAGTATATTTCATATAAGTGTGTGTATGTGTGTGTGTATTTCTTTTTGAGTCAGACAATTCAGGTACTCAACTGAACAGTGCAGTGATGATAGAAAATTTCTATGAAAAACTATTTATTGCAAATATAATGATGGAAAGTCACATGATCACAGAGGCAGGTATTCTTACTGCGAGTCTGTCAGATGATAAATGAGAATGGAGCTTGCAGAAATTAATTAGCTGGATAAAAGAATCTACCTATTGCAGTAAGCTTGTCATAGGAAGTACCTATCCAGTGTTAAGCCAAATGCCTCCAGATTTTTCTATTTATTAATCACTAGTTATAGATGGGGAATTGATGAAAGTAGTTTTACTCTTCTACTACTGAGGATAAGCCAAGACTGAGTCTATTCTATTATTGATAACTTCTGTTCATGTAGCACTTGCAGGTGAGATGGATAGTGTAAATACTATTGTTTCCAATTTTACTTTTTCTTGACGAGGATAAGAAAGGTGAAACAACTTGTGCAAGGTCACAAAGCTGGGTAAGGTGGAATTCAAAACCAGATCTAACTCCTGGTCTAGGGGATAGTGAAAAGAAACAGGAGATCGTTGTGCACAGCAACAGCAATGTTCTAATCATGATCAACTGTGAAAGACTTAGCCACTGTTCCATACAACAATGCAAGACTAAAGGGCTCATGATGAGAAACTGCCATCCACCTCCAGAGAGAAAACTGATGAATATTGTGTGCAAATTAAAATATAATTTTCTTTCTTTCCTTTTTGTTTTTTCCCCCAATATGGCTAATATGACTTGCATGATTTCACTTGTATAACAGACATAATATTCCTTGCCTTCATAGTAGGTGTGGAAGTAGTATTAGGGAGGGAGGGAATTTGGAACCCCAAATTTAAAGAAAAAAGAACATTAAAAATAAATAATAAAATTGAAAAAGCATTTCTTCTAGATATGAGTTAATGTAATAAAGCACTAAAGTTTTGTTTGACTCTCCATCTGTAACACCTCAAATATAGCTCTTATCATGTATATCTGGTTTTTTTTTCTTATAATCTGAGTAGACTTCTCCTAAAATAGCCAGTCTGATGACCCATTAATTTAAAAAGCATTAGCTAATGAATAATTGAACCTCTTGAAAATGATGATTTTTGGGATTTGTTTGGCCTGACTTTCATGGATTTGACTCAAATGTTCACTTAATTTCAGAAGAATTGCATAATTCTTTTTTCCTAATTTCTTGATAGAAAAAAATATGTGTGTGTGTGTGTGTGTGTGTGTATATATATATATATATATATATATATATATATATATATATATATGCGTGACATGAATAGGCTCTCTCTTTTTGTAACTGAGCATTTGCTAGAAATCACAAGGTAAATGGATAGAATATTGTTTTTCTGTTGTTTTTTTGTTTTGGTTTTGTTTGTTGATGTTGCTGTTTTTCTTTCAATGAAAGACTGACATTTTAACCACTGGAAAGTCATCATATAAGACATGAATTTTAACAATTGAGTGCTAGGATGCTGAGAATCTCTCTATGTCATGAAAGTTTTCAATGGTATCATCTTCACAGGAAAAAAATTATATTACAAATGTTTAATAGTTCAAAGAAATTTTTTTCTTTTAAATTTCCACAGAACTTGGATGAAATGCTGTCTTTGCAAGGATGACTGCTCTGAGGATTACTATATCTAAAATAGTTTTTTTTCTCTTTGTGTATCAAGGAATTTTTAATCTGCTTTCAAGGACATATAGTGAAAATGGGATTCATAGATTTTATACACACATATACACACATATAATATATACAAATATATATTCACATATATACACATATATACATATGCATATGCATATACATACAGACATATATTTTATTCAGCAGATGTCTTGAATAGAATCTGTACTTAATAGTTAGATCAGGCTCCAATCTTTCCTTTCTGGATGAGTTAAGTGATAGCTAAAAATGTGCCTTAGTTTGTTATTATCAATATTTTTTTAATTTGCTATCCATAAAGATAAAAAATAAAAATTTTTATTATTAAACATGAAAAATTATTCAAAAGCAAATAACCAATACAAAGTAGTATGTATATATATATATATATATATATATATATATATATGTATACACACATAGTGCCTATTGTTACTGTATCTTCTTGCATTTCATTTCTAAAGTGTATTCTTTTCCCATTTATTTTAGATGATAGCTTCCTATATTGTATTATCTTTCTCTAGGTAAAATGTCATATTTCTCAAAGACTTTCATTGTTTTTCTTTCCCACTATCTAGCAAGCCCCTAATAGCAGTGATCCATGACTTTGTGATCAGAAGGTGATTGATGGCTGCCCATAGGTCTGATAATGACATAGTCTCAAATGAAAAAACAATTTATCTGGTGTGAAAAATGCCACAATCCCTTAAGCCTCCGAAGCATCAACGGGGATGTGGTATTGATAAAAAAGTGGCAGTGGTCATTCTGGCTGAAGTTTGCCACAGTTAAATTTCATCTTTGAGGCTCTATCTATTACAGTCTTAAGTAGTTTCTTTTTATAGTATCCATAAGCAGATTTCATTGCCAACCAAGGGAGACCAAACTTATAAGCTACTATATCAACTTCTAAAAGTTAACAAGCAACCTAGGGAGTTATGATTTACTGTCAGTCCAGCAAGAAATGTCAATGCCCTGGAATATGAGGAGGCAAGTGTCATATGGCCAGATTTGTGAACTTTTCACATTGCCATCCAGGAGACAGCAAACAGAAAATTAGTCTATAAATAATTGAACTTGAGGGCTTTTAAAAACATCTATCACATCATGTTAAAAGTAATTTTGTTCTTGAATTAGCTCTCCACAAGTAGTAAATATGTCAAACAACCTTTAAATAATGCAGCATATAGAGTCACAGATAAGAAAGATTTAATAAAGAGTAAAAGAATAAGTGGCATATGATTTTTGTCAATTGTATTTGCTTAGAAAATTTTATCATCAATCTGTTATAAGTGCCAATTAAGCCTATTTCATTTACATACTTATTTTTTTAATATGCTGGAAAAGTGCTGCATATGCATTTTTGTAGAACAAATATAAAGTTAGTGATGGTCACAGAAAGCTACAAAAAGTATTAGCAGAGAAGCATCTGACTAGTTTCATTTAAAACAAGTCCCACTGTACTGGGCATATTAAAATGGGATGGTTGCTATTCATCCGAAAAGATGACCTAATTATTTCAGACTTGTTTAAAATAACAGCTATCCATTAAACAAAATAAGCCATTATATTTATTTCCATTGTCTTCTCTGATATTTGGAATAATTCTGTCTTTCAAAAGTATATTCCATATGTCTTTTGAAATACATTCTTTCTTTCATATTGGAGTAACCACTTCACTAATTCAGATATTGTTTGCCCTAGTAGATGTTCTTCATGATTTACTATGGCTATTTATTTTTTCTAAAAGGCCAGTGAGACTATTAGTGATGACCCTTTCTGATTTTTATTAGGTAGCTCCTTGGATTACCAACACACATAGTCTGTTATTGGGCAAGTACTTGAAGTGATCCAACTAATAACTAATCATTTGGAACAGAAAAACTTGTGGAACTGAATGTTGTAAACTAAAAATAAAAAATAAATTTATAAAAAATATATACTAATACTAATAACTCATATTAATGTAGTATTTTGAGACATAGAGCATTTTCTTCACAACAACCCTGTGAAATACTTTCATATGATTTATCTCTTCTTTTAAATACTACTTCCAGGTACTTTATTCATGATATGGCCTGTGCCTATAACTAAGTATTCTCCCTACTTTCCCATTACCTTCACTAACTACTGCCAAGTACCAGAATAGCTGTCACATCCTTCATGGGGCTTTCCTTTACCCTTCTCTGCCAAATGAAAGTGAACCATTTACCAATTTAATTTTGTATTTATTATTTATTTCAACATTCTTTACTTTTTAAAATTTGGGTTACAGATAAAGGGTACTTGCCTACCCAGGATGTGAACTTGGGTTGTCCTGACTCTAGATACAGCATTCTGATTCCTTTTACACCTGGTTAACTCTCTTTGAATGGGGGGGGGGGGCAGAAATCTGACTTTTAAAGGCAGATAAGATAAAGTCAGACAAAAAAAGCAGATACTGTGAGTTTCCTTTTTGAAACATGCATTCCTCAAGCTTGACTCAAGCTTAATTTTCAATTTCACTCTGTATATACCTGTGGGAGACTATGGCTGGTTTTAATTTTGTTTTGAGCAACTTAGTAAATGAATATTTCTAAAAGTTAATTCTATCTGACTGGATTATTTATATCAATTGCTAATAAATTAGAGCATACTGATGAGGTTCCATGAGAAATAATAATAGAAAAAAAAAGATAGGGGCAGAGCCAAGATGGCAAAATAAAGGCAAGGACTCACCTGAACTCTCCTAAGTTCCCCTCCAAACAACTTTAAAATGACACCTCAAATTAAATTCTAGTGCAGCAGAACCAACAAAAAGTCAGGATGAATTCTTCCATTCATGTTACAGGTCAGGAAACTGAGGCTAACAGGGTAGAAAGTCAGTGGCAAACCAGGTTAATTCACTTGCCCAGGGTCACAAAGCTAATAAGTATTTCAGGTCAGGTTTAAAGTCAGGACGAGCAATCTTCCTGACACCAGGCCCAGCACTGTATCTACAGGACTACCTGGCTGCCCATGGATATATAATAAACCTACATAATTTATCAACATTTCTATATATGAATAATAAAATCCAACGGGGAGTGCTAGGAAGAGAAATTCCTTTTAAAATAACTGTAGAGAATATCAAATACTCAAAAGTCTATGTGTCGAGATAAACCCTGGACCTATAAAAACACAATTGTACACTTTCACATGGATGAAGTCAGATTTCAACAATTTGAGAAATACTAATTGTTCACAGGTAGGCCAAACAAATAGAATAAAAATGGCAATTCTACCTAAATTAATTTATTTATTCTGTGCCATACCAGTCAGACTACCAAAAATTATTTTATAGAGCTAAAAAAGCAATAATAACAATTCATTTGAAAGAAAAAAAAAAGATTAATAATATTAAGGGAATCTATGTGGGAAAAAATGTGAAGGAAAGTGGGTTAGCAGTTCCAGATCTCAACCTGCATTACAAAGCAACAATCATCAAAGTAATCTGGTACTGACTAACAAATGGAATGGTAAATTAATCGAATAGATTAGCTACATATTACACAGTAGCAAATGACTATGGTAATCTAGCGTTTGATAAATCCAAAGAACTATGATTTTGAGACAAGAAATCAATATTTGACAAAATTTGGGGGAAACACGTTGAAGAAACTAGGTATATACCAACATCTCACAAGAGATGAGATAAGGGCTGATATCAGAAGCAAATTTGGGGAGCATTCATATTTATGGCCAAGAAAAGAATTCATGACCAAATAAGTGGGAGACTATTACAGAATGTAAAATTTTGATTAGATCAAAAGAAAAAAAGGTGTTTTTTTTTTTTTTGTAGAAGTGAAACCAATGCAGCCAAGGTTAGAAGAAAAGCAGAGAACTGAGAGAGGGGGAATTACAGTAACTTTCTCTGATAAAGGCCTCCTTTCTCAAATATATAGAGAATGGAATGAAATTTATATGAATATATCATTCCCTAATTGCTAAATGACAAGAAGATGTAAACAGGCAATTTTCAGAAAAAAAATCGAAGCTGTGTGTATTCATATAAAAATGCTCTAAATCTTTATTGATTAGAGAAATGTAAATTAAAATAACACTAAGGTACCACATCCCATCGATCAGGTTGGCTAATGTGACAGTAAGACAGATTTTGGAGGTAATGTGGAAAACTTGGGTCATTCCTGCACTGTTGGTAGAATAGTGAGATCATCCAGCCATTCTGGAATTCTGGAATTATGCTCAAAGAGCTATATATCTATGATTCAATAATATCACTACTAAGTCTATATCCCAAAGAGATCAAAGAAAAGCAACTATGTATATATGCATATATACACATATGTGTGTGTACACACACACACACAAATATTTATAGCAGCTCTTTTAGTGGTGGCAAAGAATTGGAAATTGAGGGGATGCCTATCAGTCAGGGAATGGATGAACAAGTTGTGGTAAATGATTGTGATGGAATACTATTATGCTATATGCAAAGATGAAGGGTAGTTTCAGAAATGCCTGGGAAGACATACCAACTGATGCAAAGTGAAATGAGCAGAACAAGGGGAACATTGTGTACAGTAACAGCAATATTATATAATGATCAACTATGAATGACTTAGCTTTTATCAATATGACAATCATCCAAGACAATTGCAGTTCCAAAGGACTTATGATGACAGTTGTTATTCACCTCCAGAGAAGGAACTAATGAAATCTGAGTGCAGATGGAAGCATATGTTATTTTTATTTTTTACTTTCTTTTTATTTTTTTTTGTTTGTGCTTTCTTTCACAAGATGGCTAATACAGAAATATATTTTGCAATACTGCAAATGAACAATTCATTTCAAATTGCTTGACTAGTCAAGGAAGGCTGAGAGGAAGGAGAGAGAGAGGGGGAATTTGGACCTCAAATTTTGTGTTTTTTTTTTGTTTTTGGAAGGGCAATTGTTGTTAAGTGACTTGCCCAAGGTCACACAGCTAGTACATGTGTCAAGTGTCTGAGGTCGCATTTGAACTCAAGTCCTCCTGACTCCAGGGCCAGTGATCTACTTACTGCACCACCTAGCTGCCCCATGGACCTCAAAATCTTAAAAAAAATGTTAAAAATTGTCTTTACCTGTAATTAAAGAAAAAATATACTTAAATATAGCATCAAACTACTCATGCTTACCCCTAGGAAATAAGGAGAAAAGTAACAAGCTACCATCAGCAGTGACCAAGGCCACAATGGATACACAAAGACCAAAAACCTTTCATTTTATAATTGTTATATGATGAAACATTCATCAAAAATCCTTTAGTACTTTTCTTTTTCCATCTCATGATTAGCTTATAATTCAGAATTAGCCCATAGAATTACCTTAGCCCCTTATAGGTCCTTGGTCTACTGTTCAGTCCTCAAATATTAATTCTGTTATGGCTAACTATGTGCAAGTCACTTGGCCTAGAGCTACCTTATTAAACATATCGTGGTCCATGTACAAAAATAATTTATAATTAATTATTGGGAATAGTCATTAGCTATACAATGAAGTATGCTAATAGATAAAATGTTATAATTCAAAGGAATGTTGCCATAAAGGACTGATGAAAAATGATAAGAAAGAAATCATTTTCAACTTGGCAAATATTCATAAAGGAAATGTAAACTGAGCTAGAGCTTGGAGAATTATATTTTCAATATATTTCTGTCATTCCGTGACCTATTCAAATGCATATAAGTGGTTGTGCATATGTCAAGGCCTGTGAAGAGTCAGTGATACTAATTGTCTTAAGAATAGGGTACACAATGGAAAGTAACATGAAATAATGCTAGAGAGGTAAAATTGAACCACATAGTGAAATCCATCAAAAGCAGAATTAAGTAATTAGTATTTTATATAAGAGGAAATAGAGAGTCCTTGATTTTTTTTTCTTCCTTAATGGTGAGTGATTTGGTAATGTGAATGATTGACTAGAAAAGGAAGAAAATGAAAGTAGAATTACTGATTAGGATGCTCTCACAATGGGATCTAGGGAAATAAGAGATGATGAAGTCTTGAAGTAAGGTGACATTGGAGATGGTTAGACAGACACCAGGTACAAGCTCCTTGGAGTCAAAGCCTAAAAAGCACACCCTGTAAAAACAGTAAACATCCTTGCTAACAATGTTGGTCTTGCATTGGTGCAAGAAACTCATATATTCAGGGAGAGGACCTCACTAAATGCATAGACTTAGTTCTACAGCATTCAAACCTTTTTACCTATACATCAAATTTCAAGATCATTTTGAGAACTTGAAAAAGAATATCATCTCCAGAGATTTAAATAAGAGAAAGTTATTGAAGTATAAGGAGAGATTTCAGTTAAACATAGGACAATATCTTTTCAGGTTAGTTGAAGACAGTGTGGAAACTCCTATTCTTTCAATTGCCTCCTTCAATTACTCCTCAAGTTGCCCATGAATTATTACTTGCTTTTCTCTACTTTGGACCCAGCAAAGATTTGTGCACCTAACAAAAAGTTGTATGAACGAGATCATATTTTCCCAGTTTATTGAGAAATGTGTCATATGAAGTAGAATCAAAATCATTCCTGAAGTCAAGATAAATTACATTTATTGCTTCCCCTTGATTGACCAAGTTTAGTTTAGGTTGACAGGACTTGTTCTTCTATAAGTCATTGTAGTTATTAACCAATTCTAGGGTTGAATTACCTCCATAAAACAGGTCAAAAAACTTCTCTGATGGCAGATAGAGAGGCAGAGTTTCTAGGGGAAAGAGACCAGAGTGTATTTCTTTCTTCATACCTAAAAACAGTAGGGGGAAAAAAAAAGAAGGGGAAAGGTATTCCACATATGATTAAGTAAATGGCCAATTGCTCTAAGGTTTAATCTTGCCATTTAGGGTGTCCTGTTCACTTCTTAGTTTTTGCAACTTGATTTTTATGACATTTTCCTATACCTTTTTTAGGAAGTTAAATTTGTGGATCTTTAATTTTCTGTTATTCATTTTCCCATTTAAAATGTAGGCACAGCATTGGTTCTAATCAAATGAAGTTACCACATTCATAACATTTTAACATATATATCATGACTATCTTCCCCATAATTGATCCTGCTTAATGATTTCCTTTGGGTTTAAACTTCTTTAATCCCTATCTTCTCATTTTAACAATTTTGTCTTCACTCCTGTTGTCTTTTGTTATTGTTGTCTTTTGAGACTGACACACGTTTAACTCTAAATCATGTTCCTAGATAAAATACTTTTAAAAAGTTTTGCCTGATATACAATAAATCTTGTTTGTAAATAAACAGATAAGTGGTATCTAGTTAACACAAGAAATGAAAGCTTTTAGGGGGGTTAGCTTTATTAGCACTTCCTCTATGAATAGTTGAACCCTCTGTTATAGTACAATTGATTATATGTAACAACCAAAAACAAGAGGCAATAAAAAATTTTAAATTGATAAAGAGGGAGGAAGAGATGAAAGGTATGATACTACTTGTTTGGTAGTCACTAGGAGGAGGAAAAAATCTTTTCATGAAAATTAGAAGATTTAGCCAACTTAGAGGAAAGAACTGGGCCGATAATTTCATTGGAATAGGAAACTCTCAGGTGAGGAAAATTACTCTAAAAATGCAGGTTAGTACCTTCTCTGCAACTTCATTTTAGTCAGTTGCCTTGAGCACTTAAAGCTTAAGTGACTTTCCCAATATATAGCAGAGACAGCTCAACCCTACTCTCTTTGGCTCTAAATTAGGCTCAACACACTTTATGTAACTCTACCTGTCTAAGTTAATCTATGTTAAGGTAACAAAATTGTTTTGACATATTTCTTTTCTGAATCTTGGTTTCTCTGCTTCTCTCTGATTGACTGGTGGAAAAGACTGAGAATCTTGAGAGAATCTCTATACCATGTCTTCATAAAGGAAATTGATGGCAACAATTATAATGAATTAAATAACTGTTAAAATGTTTATTTGGTTTCCCTTTAAACTTATTAAGAAGTTATGAAGGTAAGAAGTCTAAATCATTTTTGAAATGAAGAAAATGTTACTCTCAAAATCTTGTCTTGGACATTTTGCTTGCTGTAAAAATGATTCTAGCCAAATCATTTTAACTAAAATTTGTATTTTCTTATTTAACTTAGAAACAGCCTATACTTTTTCTTTAAAAATATCTTTTGAGGGGCAGCTAAGTGGTATAGTGAGTAAAGCACTGGCCCTGGAGTCAGGAGCAACTGAGTTCAAGTCTGGCCTCAGACACTTGATACACAAAACACTTACTAGTTGTGTGATTTTAGGCAAGTCACTTAACCCCAATTGCCCTGCTTTCCCCCCCTAGGAAAAAAAAAGAAAAGAAAAAATATCTTTCAACTGTTTCTTAAACATAATTCAATATTTTGATTTCTCAAAATATTACTAAAATTTTGAGGACAGCTCTCCATGGATTAAATTCCTGACCACATGGTGAGAGTGAGTGAATGCTGCATTGTCATCTGCACTGTTTCAAGAGAATGTGCACCACCACCCCCAATCAAATCAAGTAAATTCCCCAAGAAAAACTCATAGAATAATAAGGACCAGAGGTTTCCAGGACACATAAGAATAGATAGGTAATTATCTGTATAATGGGAGCAAATTTCTACATCAATCTAGATTAGAGATCCTTGTATTAATATATGAAGACTATATGGTCATAAGGTGCTTCAAGCAATGTTCAGAAATCCAGTCAAAAAGGTAATTCTTTTGGCATATGGCTATATAAGGCACAGGTCAAGAGTAAATTATTCCCCAATTAACTTTTAATCTATGCTCACATGCCCCTTTATTTAAAATATTTTATTACTATATAGTCTGAAAAATGAGTGTTCCTGGATCAAAAGCCTTTCTTTGTCCATACTTCTTTTCATAGAATGTATCTTTGCTACTTGTTAAAAGGAGAGGAGACAAGTTCTGATTAGTCTCTATGACTGCAACTACCTCAAAGATGAATTACTTAGTTTAGACTTGTCCTTTTGCCACTCCTGGGGGGACTCCAAGAATAGGGCTCCTCCCAAGATGTAGTTATTGGATCATACTCTTAGAAGTATGGATTCTCTTGAAACACCCATTTGTCTTGACCAATGCAAGTAAAGCAGCCAATCTTTCTCCTACTTCCTTTTTTTTGGTTTCTTTTAACCTTTTCCTTCCTGTCTTTTTTCTGACAATAGCAAAGCTTTGAATGCCCGAACTTAAAGAAGTGACTAACGTTTTCCTGCATTTGTGTGGAAATGGAAGAATGAAGGACAAGATTCGGATTGCTTCACTCCCCAAAGAAAAGCAAAATTGTTATTTCACCCTTAACAGTCTGTTGGCTACCTTTTTAAGGATGTTCCTATTATTCCCTTAGGTCAATGCAGATCACATAATATACGACCTTAGCATTTGCTCTCTCTGAGTAATACTAACAAATCTGCCTGCCAACCAAAAGATTCCCTGTTAATGACAACTTCCTGGATTTCCTAGATATCTGGCTAGGTTGCTTTTCTATGCAGCATATTCATGGTCAGCTTGTGATTTCAGGGGTGGTGTTTGGATCAGAAAGGAAAATAGAATTCACAAGAAATCTCCATTCTCAGAAGACTTAAAAAACTTTTCATTATAACTCTCCCTTCTTCTCCCTAGCATCTAAAACAGTGTCATGAATAAAATAAAGTCATTTTCAATGTCTACCCATAAATAACTAGAATGTTATTTGTTTGTTTATCTCCTGTCAAACAATCTACACCCTGAATCATCCTCCACTGCAATCTGGCATGGAGATTCCCACCTTAAAGTCAGAATCTTCAGAGACACTTGTACCCTCTTCTAACTAAAACTCTATAGTCAATTTACTTTCTCTACTTGTAACTATTTATGCTCTATAGCTAGCAAATCTCTGTTTTTGGCTTCTATAATTCCAATGACTCATAACTAACTTTTGTCTAGGTAAAAATAATTTTCTCTGGCTTCCTTTCCAACACTGTCATCCAACTCAGCCACAGGCCTTCACAACCATTATCCCCTTTGGCTCTTCTTTTTTTCGTGTCTTCTGCAACCCTACTATATTTTAGAAATCACCCTTCCTTCTTCCTAGATCCCTTCCTGTCCCATCACTTTCATCTTCTGGTCCTCATTAAAACACAGATTTATCCTGAAGATAGAATATATGTTGCTATAATATCCTAGATTGGCTTCTCCTTTTACATTCTTTCACATGCAAAGCTTGGAGGAGAATTCAATATATTCTTGCCTCCCATTTCCACTTTCAGAGTTTTACTGTGACATCACAGCTCATATTCACTTCTCTTAGGCTATCGTCAATTCTGTCTAGAAACTTGTTATCAAATAGAACACAGCTTTGGACACATGGTAGGCACTTAACAAATGTCTGTGATTGATTTATCTATTGACTTCTAAATGACTTTCCCTCTTTCCCAATAATTTCAGGATCCAGGCCACAGAATGAAAATCAGGTGATTTAATATGTTTCACTAGTAATGTAACTTTTTCTATCTATATTATTTTTAAAAGTTCAATTGACTTTTATTTTAATATTGAAGTTGTTCTGCCATTAGGTATGCCTACACTAATGAAATATCCCAATGTAAAATTCTGGCTTTTAACAAATAATATTCTGTAATAGATACCATCTTTATTATTAGTCAATTTATTAGAGCACCAAGTATAAGAATTCACAGTGCTTATTGTTTTATATTTTATCTCTCTCTGTCTGTCTGTCTCTCTCTCTCTCTCTCTCTCTCTCTCTCTCTCTCTCACACACACACACACACACACACACACACACACACATCTTTCCCTATATATATACATACATATTTGTATATATATACACACACGTACACATTATATACATACATTCATACATACATATTTATGTATGTGTGTGTGTATGTCAACCTGGTTGCTGGCTTTCTTACAGTTTCATTCATTGGCAAGTAAGGCGATATATCTTGATATCATGCCATACATGGATATATTTTATAAATGGGAATTTTTAACCTAGAAATGAGAACATTTAGGAAATTTAACAACTGTTTTTGTAAATAATTTCAAGTGCTATCATATGGTAGAGGAATTAGTCTTGTTTATCTTGACCTTACTAGGAGTGGGTAGAATTTTCAAAGTGCATATTTAATCATTATATAATTTCACACATCATCATCATATTATTGTTATTATTATCATAACAAAATAATAATAATTATGATTACGGTATTCATATGACATTTTAAAGGTTGCCACATGGTTTACATACATTATACAATATTATTCTGATTGATAAAATATGCCAAAGTGAACTGAACCACCTAAAGAGGTTGTGACTTCCCCTTACCTTGAGAACTTTGAGAAAAAAGTATCAACTGAGCCCTTGTATGTTTTAAAAATATTATGATTCAGGTGCTCATGAACTGAAAGACATATGTGATCTCTTCCAAATCTAGGTTGATACTGTGAGACGAGATAAAACAAACAGAGGGAAAAAACAGCAACACGAATTTGGTTTAATGGCCTTGCTGCTTGAAACAAACAAAGAAGATTCAGACAGGTGATAGAGGGGACTTGAACAGAAGACCCAGAATTCAAAATTCAGAAGCAACCAGAAATTTATGAAATTCAATTGGTCAAGAAAAATAAAGTTTTCATACAACCAGCAGGGTATCCATTTGGCAGAGCACTAGAATATTCAGTTCAAATATACCATAACATAATAAAATAGATGGCAAATAGAAGACACAAACTCACCAAAATAGTCCACTCCCTTTTTTTGAGAGTTGAGAAAACAGGATCCATTATTTGTTCACTAAATTTCTCCAGATGACTTGTGTCCCTAGGGAAATCCTGCAGAAACTAGTATATACATACAGAATGGAACTTTTGGTTTTATTGATAAAAAGAACTCTGAAATGAGAAAACTTGTGCCAATATATGTTGGCAGGTTTTTTGAAAGGTATTGTTTTATAAAGTTTCCTAGAGCAGTTGGAAGTTGAATCATTTGTCTGAGATGACATAGACATCTTAAGGGAAATGGCAATGTTGGTAAAAGAAGTAAGCACTGGTCTTCCTATTTCAAAGGCCAGTTCTCTCTCTATAGTACCATTGCTGCCTCATACAAAGACCAACATAAACTGACTAATCCTTTGGGGAAAAGTGCCAATTGTAGAATAACAATTAAACCATAAAATTTTAAGGTAGAAGAGCTACTATATGTATATTCATAAATTCTCAGGCTCCCAAATCTCTGATGTGCTACAAATAGATATTTTATTCTAAAAGAATAATTATCTTAATAAGAGAAAGTCTAAAATGTGTCTTAGGTTTATAATAAGTCATAATTTCAATCATTTTATGTATGTAATTTTATCATTCATTACATATGGTAATCAAAATGGATTTTTTGCATATTTGTTGTTAAATAGATCTCTAAGTAAATCTGTTCAGAAAAGGAATATTTTATTTAGTTTTCAATAAACAAATCAATACAGAAGAGACCAAAATGAGGCTTTCCTAAACTGACAAAGGGATGTCATTAAGGCAAACTAATTAAAATGTACAATAATGATTCAAACATGAATTAAAGGATCAGGGTTATGCCAATTGTGAGAAATTGAAAGGGAGAAAAATAAAAAGAAAAACTGCGGAGGAAAAACAAAAGAAATGAGGTAGTTATTGTACTTAGAAAAAGAAAAATCAGAAATGCATAATAAAATTCGATTGGTTTAAATTAAAGACCTAAGAATAAAATTAGGTACTTCAGTAGTGAAGAGAAAGTAGGAGCAAAGTGAAAAGGACCCAATGATTAGGAACACATACTTTTTCTTACTTAATGCAAATTTTGTAAAGTGATAAAAAACAATTTGTACTTTTAGAATACCTCAAATGAACTCTATTATGTGAATTTTATCAAAATATTGTAAAATGTCCTGAAGAAATATCCCCTCAGGCTTGGAATTAATGATCTTTGACTCAATGGAAAAGAATGTCATATTTAACTCTGATTTAATTTTTTTTGAATACATGCAATTGAGGTTTTCACTAATTAATAGAGGAACAGTTGAGTTTCATTCTTTACAGCCTAAGCAACTTCTTCCTTCTACAGCATTCAAATATGGTCACTTCAATGTCATTCAGAAGGCCAGCTGCAGTCACTAACCAAATGACCTAGAGAGTTGTGGCATACATAGAAAAGAAAGCAACAAAGAGAGATGGAAAAACAGTCACTGAAAAACAAGCTCACTTTCTCCTTGGTAGCAATCCATTGGTGTGCTGTTAGTAGCACTGATTCCATAGCACAAGGCTGGCACAAAATTCCTATGATTGAAAACTTGAGCATTTACAAAGGATGACAGAAAGACAGGAAAAACAATGTGATGGACCACAAAATTTTTTTAGCTGACAGTCCAGAAGACAAGAAAATCAAGGAGAATAAGATTTTGGGTAATATTAAAAAGAAAAAAAAATCATAAAAGCTATTTTGCTATAATGAGTAGGATTGAACTGGGTTTTTATGTAGTAGTTGATTGAGTTCTAAGATAAATCACTTTTAGGAGACCTCCAGACTCATACCATTTAAATGCATTTACTTTAGGATCCATATGTTATTGTTGCTATTGTTTGTAAATAATTTAAAGACTATTAGCAATAGTAAAGAAGGATGTTAATATTTTGATTAGCAGTAAAGGATGGTCAATATGATTTTTGATGAGATTGGTGTCAAAAAAGCAACTCTCTATTCCTAATTAAATAAGTAGTTTGATATAAAAAGAAAATGTCAGAATCATTATGATAGCAATTTAAAGTAATAAACTGAAATGAACTTTGGAGGATTAGAAAACATAGACGTCAACCTCATATTGGCTGTGGAAGTTTGGGGTGACCATTCAATCTCTTTGTCTTATTTTCTGGAGTTTCAAATTGGTGGAGGTGGGAATCACATGATCTTTAGGTCTGTTGCAGCTCTAAAACTATTTGAATGCCTTGATGTCCACTATCCCTTTCCCACTGTATCCTCCTATCAGTAATCTGCCATATCGGAAAGTGCCAAAGAAAATAATTCAAACTAAGATATAATATAGATTATGCTTCAGTTTAAAACTTATCTGGGTATAAAGAAACTTCATTTGTAATTCTGGTGTTATCATTCCAACTATAGATAACTTTTAACAAGTCATTTGAATTCTTTGGGTCTCAATATCCCCATAGGCAAAGTGAAGAGACTAGATTAGATAATTTCTAAGGTCCCCTTTAGCTCTAAAATTTAATTAGTAGCTATCACGACTTATTGTGTTTTGTCCTTACCAGAGCCTTCTGTATTAATCACAAAAGTAATTTATTTCTAATATTGGAAACTTTGGGAGATGGGTTTTTTTGCAGTGCTGCACAAGAACCAGATTCAAGTGATATCTATTGGCTTTTCCACTTGAACGTTTTGAATACATGCAGAGTTGCCATTTCCAGGGAGACCCTGTTCTGAAGCTCATTTTATCAGTATGAGTTGGATTCTTGTTTTCTCTCAGTCACAAAGTCCGTGCTAAGTAGCTCCTAAAGTATAGAAATAAATGATTTGTTTTCATGAGTCTTGGTCATTTGAGCCAAATATTGCTGCCATATTTCCTTATACTGAAATTCATCAAAGATATACATTCTAGCCTCCATAATGTGGAGGAAGTGAAGATATCACATATCCATTGAAAGTTTACACTCATTTTGTTTGCTTTACTTTCTAGTCAATATCACTGAGCTACGATTCTGATTGCTTTAAAGCAGGCCTTGCCATTCTTTCTTCTCTTCTCAACAATAAAACTCCAGATCTTTTTTAATTGTAATTAATGACCTCTGCCCCTGGTCTTACCATGGGATACAAGGTATAACAAGATCCAAAATGTTTCTTCAAATGGCCACCTGAAATCAAACAGTTCTCATGTGACTGCAAGGACTACAGGTTGGAGATGGAGTCTCCTCCACCTCTATTTTATCCAAGTACTGAGAAAAATGCTGCTATTTTAAAATCCACCAAAATGCATTCATAATTCCAAGATCTCATTCATCAGTGTCCAGCTGACTTCCATCACAATAGTGCACTCCAGGGAACATCTTGTGTCGACTTAAAAATGTTCTTTCCAATCACCATTCTTGCTCAATATGTTCACTTGCATCCAGCCTCAGTCACTTCTTATTTGGACAAGGGGGGAGCTAACCCTGAGGGGGCACTGATTGCAGTCACCTGGACAAGCATTATTCACCATGTATAAAGACAGAGCCTGATAAGATGCCCAGAAAGAACACTGGAAATTGCAAATGAGGCTGCTTTTTCTGAGAGCACTAAGATGGCAATGAATACTTGCCATGTAAGTGGTACCTAGACGGCTTTAAGCAGGCTAGTCTGCCACTTGGGATGCAGGAGGAAATCATTCTGTTTCCTACAGGAGACCTTTACTTACTAAGTGCTTAATCGAGCTTATTATACTCATGATGACCCTGGGGTATGTTTAAGCAGCATTTATGCCTAAATGAACTACCAACATACATGATTTATGGATGCGAATCTCACTAAACCTCCATCTAAGACAGACAAGCTAAAACATAGCCTAGTGATATCCCAGAGAGTCAGAATGAATTTATTTTAATTGACCCCTTCAGGTCTGATCTGCGATTTTCCGGAGTCAAAGTTTTATTACAGCAATTTGTTCACTATAGTGATTACATTCAGAAGAATCGTATCTATCATGATGAATATTCATTGTTTATTATTTCAGGAAACTGTTTTTAAATTTGTCAGTATCTTCTTTTGGAGTCATTGACAAATGCTTCTCTCAAGCACCTGACAGGTATAAAAGAAAATGAACATGTTCCCAACTTGTGCTTCACTGTGGGCTGCCTATCAAACTCACTTAGAAATATCTAATTGCCAGAGTCCTTTTGTTTACAATTTCTCTTATTAGAAATAATCATGATAGAAAAGACCAGACACATGAATTCATTATTGAGTCAGACAAATTTCATGTACTGCCAAACCTACCCACAAGAAGAACAATAACATGAGTGCCTTTTGGACTGATCACTTCACACAATTGCAAGGATCTTATGTGCGCACAGCTAATTTCCTCAAGGATTTAGATTTTACAAGAACTTTATTAAAATATTGCCTTTATCGTCACCTCAGAATGAATAAACATTTATAGATAAAAGAATAATGAGTTCAAAAAGATAATTATTAATCCAAAAAGTCAGTCCATAAGCATTTATTAAATACCTACTAAATATCATATTTCATGTTAAGCTGTGAGATTACAAAAAAAAACAGAACCCCATCTCAAAGAGCTCACAGTATAGAAAGGGAGATGTCATGCAGACAGCTATATAAAAAAGGATATGTACAAATTAAAATCAAAGATAATTTCAGAGTGAAAGCACTAAGATAAGAAGGATAAGGAAATACTTCTTGTTAAAGATATGACTTTAGCTGAGTTTAGATGGATGCCAGGGTAGTCAAGGTTTAGGGATGGGGAGGAAGGTGACATGATAAGATATGTGTTTTAGAAGTTAAATTTGACAGCTAAGTGAAAGATGAATTGGATTGGAAAGTCTATGTGTGTGTGTGTGTGTGTGTGTGTGTGTGCGTGTGTGTGAGAGAGAGAGAGAGAGAGAGAGAGAGAGAGAGAGAGGGAGCGAGGGAGGGAGATGATGACAGGAAGGTTACAATCTTAGGTGACTAGAGCAATTGTAGCATTGACACCAATAAGGAAATTCATAAGAGAGGAGGTTTGGGGAGGAAAATAATGAAGTTGTTTTAGATATATTGAGGTTGAAATGTCCATGACACATCCAGTTTGAAATGTCCAATGGGCACATGGAGACATGAGATAAGGAGAGATGTTAGGGCTGTACAATCCAATCTGAGAATCTGTAAAGAGATGATTTTTGAATACACAGGAGTTAATAAGATCACCAAGTGAAATAGTATAGAGGGAGAAGAGAGGAGGAACAAGGACAGAGCCTTGTGTATGAACCCTTCACTTCATGGACATGACTCCAGCAAAGCAGACAGAGGAGAAGACAGGTAGGTTTGAGAAGTACTAACAAAGAGTAATGTCATGAAAGCCAAAAGAGAAGAGAGCAGCAAGTAGATGGTGATCAACAGTGTCAAAGTTGCAAAGAGATCAGGAAAGATGAAGATTGAGAAAAGGCAGGAATTGGACAAAGTATCATCTCCAACTTTTGTGAGAGTAGTTTCAGCTGAATGATGAGGTCAGAAGCCAGGTTAACGGCAAGCAAAGTAGGATTATTCCCTGGATTGAGTTCTAACCAATCAGAGACTTGTATGTGGGCTCTAGCCAATCACACATGTGGAGTGAGTTTCAGTCAGTCAGATGTGGACTAGAACTATATATAAAAAGAGTCAGTGTTGAGAGAAAGCAGACATTGAGAGAGCCTGAGTCAAGAGGTTGATCCAGCATTAAGAAGAAGAGAATGAAGAGAAGAGAAGAAGAAGGAGGAGCTTTGAGGGTTGAACTGAGAGGAGACTAACAGCTGAGCGGAAACCTCTATGAGCTGGGAAGAGATCTCTGAGAGTGAAGAGGAGTCCTCTGAGGGCAAAGAGAAAACCTTTCATTGCAGAAACTAGCTGAAGGAGCATCCCTCCTGTAAAAGCAAATAGAACTAGGGGCAGCAACCTGCCCATGGGAAGGAGGCTTAGTTTAAGCCCATTTTTGAGAGCTGTTAAAGTTAACTGAGCTGTTTTCACAGAGCCTCTGGGCTTTTGCAGCAAATTGAGATGGTGGTGCTAGTAGTATGTGTGTTGTTGCTCTGTTAAGCTTTGCTTTCCCAGGATCAGAAGCTGTGGTCAGGAACCCCTGGTGCCTGCAGTCAGGCAGGAGCAGAAAGAGCTTGGAGTGGAGTAGTCCCCATGAGATGAGACTTGGAGAAGGAGTGGGGAGCTACCTACATGTGAATCCAGGTAAGAGTTGGGAGTGGTCAGCCCACAGAGAAAGAGCCATGGGACTTGGAAGTCAACCTCAAGACAAGATGAAAGAAGACTTTTGGTTGGATAGAAAATAAATAAGAAAAATCTCTACTGGAATATGTATGAGAATCCCTAAGACTCATTTTGACCAGATATTACCTAAATCAGGATGAGCTGCTCAATGGAGTAATAGATTCTAATTATCAAGGAGAAATTGTTATAACATTATAACATTCCAAAATTTAGGGGAAGAACCTATACAGTTTTGTAAAAATGATAGAATAGTTCAAGTGATTATTATTCCTTGTGAAACAATGCCCCTTGTGAAAACTGACCCTCCTTCCAAAATAACTATCAAAGGACCTGAAAGATTTGGTTCTGCTGATAGAATAAAATTGGAAGCTAAAGTATGAATAAAACAGAAGCCAGACGATGTTTCTAACTCTGTGGAAATTATAGCATGTGGGAAGGATAATTCTGTAATTGTTGTTTATTTGGGAGAAGATGATTACCAAATTGTACCCTTAACTCATATATTTTACCACAAATAAGACTATGATAGTTAGTTCATGGACTCCAGAAGCACAGCTGACCCTATATCTCCCCTGCTTCTGGTTATTGTCTTCTCATTTCTTTTTGGCTTATTGTCTGTTAAACTTTTTTGCTAGATTTGTTTCCTGCAGGCTTAGCACTCTCCACCAGCAGATGCCTTATTGCTTAAGCCAGATGTCACCCTCTGTCCGTGACTGTGATGTGTCACCCGTGGGCCTGGCGTCTACCAAGCTCTGGGTGCCAGCTAAAGAACCGACCTCTCAAATGTGACCTCTTGGGGCAGGGACAGCTCTACATCTGATTTCAGCAGGAAGTAGCTGGAAGAAAAGACTTTTACCCCTTACCCAAAGATTTTGGGTCCCATTCATTTGAGGGGGAAATGATAGGTTGCTTGTGCTCAAGACCCACCCTGAGATATTGTTTTATGTGCTTATTTTGTGTTATCCCTGATATATTGTTTTAAAATTCTGTTGACACCAGTTGACCACGTATTTTTGCTTAATTTAAAGATCTTCACATCCATTAATAGGCCCATGTGACTTGCTTCAATCACATAGAAGCCTAAATCACATGAAGCCTGTGGTGGGAGGAGATTGCTGAACTGGTGAAACAGGAAAGGTGGAGCAGGAAGGGTGGAGCAGAGCCAAGAGGAAGTTGGTCAGAGCAGTTAGAGCTAAAAGGAATAGAGGAAGCAGGCAAGCAGGCAGCGAGCTGTGAGTGTTTGTTTGTGGGAAGGCCCAAGCAGGGTGATCGCTTTGGGATGGTGGTGTCCCCTGCACAGTTATTGTGTATGGATTTCTTTGTTGCTGTGATGGATTTGGCTTTCCGGTGTTGGGGTTTGGCTTTCTGGTATTTGAAGAAATGTTTTGGTTCTGTCTTCTATATAGAGAGCTTGTTAAATTTTGTGATTCAGAACTATGCCAGTATATTCATAGTCACTGTGAATTGGCATTGGTGATACACCAGGTTGTAGAGATTAAAGAGGAGAGTGAGAGGAAAGTACTGGTGGCTTTGATAGTAGACAATCTTCTTAAGGAGTTTAGCAAGAAAAAAAAGAAAAGATATAAGATGATAGCTTGCAAAGATGAATTTTATTCAGTTTGCACCGACTAATATGAGTGGGCATTAAGGAAATTGCGTTAGCCGTAGTGTAAGTGATTCATCTTCCTTATCTGTCAATCTTTGATAATAAAGATTGTAATGTCTAATATTGTGTCAATGCACACAAACTATTTTCCCCTACCCTCACTAGAGTTCTTTATTTTTTAAGAAAGATGTTTTTTTCTAAAAAAAAATGCCTTTGGAAAATGAAAAGATTTTCAAGTGCATCTGTACATCTGTTTTTTCTTTTGCTTTTGTTTTCATCAAAACAGTTTGTGTATATGACACAGCCTTAAGGCAGGAAGCTGTCTTAAAGGTTAAGTGTTTATAAGGAGTTTGGAGTTGCTCTGAGGAAAAGGATTTTATTTATGCAGGAATTACAAACAGCATGTTGTTTAAAACTTCCCCAAGAGCAAACAATGAACATATTAAAATAACTTGGCTTTCTTCAGAGTAGTGCATATTTGTAGAGATCAGCAAACAGAGCACATACAATATAAATGAAGCTATTAGTACAGGTTCATAGACATTCCATGTCATATAAGGTAGGAAAATAATGTATTTGTTCATTCAAGACAATTTAACCAACTCCATGATTATTTCAGTTTTGGAATTCTAGAAGGGAACACTAGATTGGGAATCAAATTTTAGAGCATCTTTGTCACCACTGCCAGGAAATATCTTTACTATGCCTATGTCTTTAGAATGTCAGATATTTAGATGAAAATAGAACCATTCTATTAATTTCCCAGATGTCTCAATATAAGGACTAAGCTTTTTTTTGTTTGTTTCTTGAATATATTTCACATAGTCTAATGGCCTGCATGGTACCCACATGAGTAGAGAAGCCCCACAATGATTTGATATATTGATTTCTCCTTTTTGCTTTCCACCTGATTTTGAGAACCACAATGACTATGGCTCTTTATAGTTATACTTTGTGGAATGAAATTAGTTCATGTTTTCATGAGTTTTCTTGTTAGCTATACCAGAAGGGAATAAGTTTTCATCAAATACCTAATTTTCAAACTAATTTTGTAAGAGAATATTTTTGGATTTGAAATGTATTTATAGAACAAAAACATTGAGGGTGGTGCTTGGAATATGAAACAAACTGTAGATAAAGAATTGAAAGGGGTTATGAAATATTGACAAAAATAGGAATAACTTTCCTTATTTTCCTAAGGAAAAACTACAAAGATATAGTAAATAGTTTTTATAAAAGTCTGTACATACCCCTGGATTATTATGTAAAATTTTAAGCACCACAGTTTACAAATATAATGACATGATGGAGAAGTTCTGGATAGAAACTGCAATGGTGAATATTCCTAAATTCCATGCTATAAGAGGAACTGGAGATTATAGCTTAGAAAACCTAAAACTAGATTGGTGGTAGGTGGGGGAGTAGAAGATGTGGAAGAAGACATAAGATCATTAGACTCAGAAATTTTTAAAAGTTGCTTAAGGAAGTGATTAGACTTATTCTGTCTGATTCCAGAGAGTAAAACTAGGATGCAGGGGTAGAGATTGTAAAGTAATGAAATTAGGATTGATGCAAGGAAAAACTTCCTTTAAAATAGTTAAACAAAAGTTACACAGCCTACCATTCAATTGTTAGGAAATTATTGTTCATGAATTTGTCATGTAGCAGCTATTCACATTTAATATATGTTGAGGAATTAGCTCAGTGCTCTGCATTTCTCATTTAACTAGGGAATTTATTCTTTATTTCTTAATAGCTGCAAGGGAAGAACAAGACTATAGATACAGATTTGCTAACAATTGTCACAGTCAAGCTCTTCAGCAACCTGTTAAAAATGTGAACCTTTTATCATTGAACTCAATTTGGTAAAAGAAATATGATAGTAGAGAACTGGAAGATAATTTATAAATTAATAAGATATCATTGTAGCATATTGAGTAGATTTTTTCTTTATTGGAAAAAAGATTTCCCACAGCTCTTTAAGGTAGAAATATCTTACATACTAATGGCACTTTTTTTTGGAAATAAAATTCCTGAGAAGCACCGCAGAATAAGAAAGTCTAGGATTCTCATTTGACATTCCCCCATTTACTGTGTTCCTATGGTGCAAGAGCCATTATCCCAAGAATCTGGACTTTCCTCACAGTCAATGAACATGATCTAGCCAATATCCTCTGTTTGAGACAAGTGGTCCTTACAGCAGTCAAAAACCTTATTACTTTGAGAGCTATTACTTGGGAAAAAAGCAGCAGATAGCTTATAATGACCAAATATTACCCAAGGACTAGAATAATGACACAGGTAAGGGAAATAGGAATATCTTCCATTATCAACCCTCCAAGTTTCCCAAGGTCTATCAAGTTATTCAGTCATTTTATCACCATAGATTTAACTAATTACACTTAAAGCAACATGTGACTAACTTTAAGTTAACATCAATGCCAACAGGTATTGGAATTTGTTTAAATTTGTAGCATAATTCATAGAAAATATTAGGGTTTAGGTTACCAGAAGACAAATCACCAATTTCACAATTTCGTTGTATACCAATATTTTGAGTTTTTGTGTAATTCTTTATAATTAATCTCTGGTCATTTTATGATTTTAGAGATCACTCCATAGTCATTACAATATGTTTTATAGAATATAGACCAGGACACAATAATTTAATAGATTTATATAACTTCTAACATTAAATTATTTCAACAAACCATTATTAAGCATCTATTTTTATAAACATTGATATATGCTATTTTCAGAGGCAAAATACTTAGTAAACACCCATTACATTGAATATATTAAGGATTTTCTTCTTATATAAAATAATTCTACTAACTTTTGTTTAAATTATTGCTTTATTTTAATATTTTTCTACTTATGTTGATGTTTTCAATATCACATAACTTGAACCACATAATTTGACCTCAGCCACATAAATGGACCTTAGCAGTCATCTGATTCACCTTAAATAAAAGATTCTTCATTAAGAAATAGCTGATTAGATTAAGGTAGCAATCTCTCTATGTATCATTTAATCTTGTTAGCCAATATTAGTGTCATGAAAGGCTTCAAAACGTCTAAATTCAGGTGAAGCAGTTATTTCAAATAAGCAAAATATAGAAAGATCAAGCCATTATCATATTGCTATACTACTATAGTGAGGCAACTCATAAGTACTAGAATGAAATACAAAGTATAGGTCAAGGTGTATCCATTGTGTTTTTGTATGAATATGCGTCATATTGGGGAGGTTGCTGCTTATTGTTGTGAAGCATTTATTCTTTTCCCTAAAAGTTCCATCTTGTTCATTTGTTCATATTTGAATAACAAATTTCAGGAACCATATCTATGCAGTCCATGAAATGTGAACTTAAAATTTAGCTAAATTTCTCAACAGCAAAATTATCATTTCTAAAAATAAAATGATGCTACATTTTTTTCACACTGAAAGATGAAACAACTGAGGAAACAAAGGTTTGAGTTTCTGAGTGCATCACTTTATTAAACAATGCATTCCAATTGCCCCCCAAATTGTCACCTTCATCAGCTTTGGCACTGGGCCAGAAATACAGGAGGAGACAAGTTTTTATACAATAAAAAATTAATAAAATAAAACCAATTAATTAAAAGGAAACAATTCAACAGGAAACATTAGGTGGGGAAAGATTAGGGGACTTTATAAGTTGGGAGGGGAACGGTGAACAGGTACCATTGCTTGAAGTGACAAAAAGTGGTGTGCTACACTACCCACAGCCCCCTTACCCTTATGTTGACAGACAAGTGTGTATAATAATTAAACAAATGTAGAAACAGTAACTGATTGATCAGCATGGGACCAGTTTTCAGATGACATATATAGGTTGCTTGAGATGAATATTGTGAGAAAACTTCTTCTTGCATAATCTTTGTACTTGACCAGATTTCCTGGTCAACATAACCTAGGTCCTTAGTTAAGAGTTTCTAAGCAATGGGAAGGGGTGGTCCAGCATCCTAGCCAAGCAGGGCAGAGTTTGAACAATGCAATAAAGTTTTCTCCCAATTCCTAAAATTCAATAAAGTTTTCTCACAATACAGACATTAGATTAAACTAGAATCATAATTGAACAGAAAGGGAACTGAACTAGATCTAGAATTGAGTCACAAAATAGAGTCAGTGTTGTTCACTCAATTTCCACTTCCATTTAGTGCTCTAATACCCTCAATTCTCTTGGTAGTGAGCATATATTTCCATTAGCATTCATTTTCATTGTGAAGAAGCATATATTGAACAGCTTAATCCTTTTTGTTTGCTTCAATTTGTCCCAAAATGATACAACTTTGGCCACTTGTAAAGGCAAGCAAAGTGGGACTTTTTACCGTTTTTATCTTTTGGAGTGCTTCTTAGCACTATGGCACCCAAATACCTTTGATTGACCCTTGCCTTTGTTTGTAGGAAGGCCCACACCTTTTTGCTAATTAAGTCAGGAGAGATGTGAAGCCCTGAGAAAGGGTATATATACTCGGAGGCTAGCATTTTTTGGGGACTTACTCATGGGAAGAGTGTGGAGACTCTGGGTAGCCATTAAGGAGGCCCCTGGCTTTGAAAACCCAGATGTCGGTGCTTCTCTTTCTGGTAACTATGTATGTACAGCTTTGGTCAGACAAATAGAAGCCTGTCTGTTGATTTGTGCAATTTTGATCTGTTTGTAATTTCTGCTTGTATTTGATCTGAAGTTCATGGTGCTGACTTTTTCCCCTGAACTAAGTGAATAATATATGTATTTTTAATTAAAGTGAGATTGTAAACCCCTTAAAGTTGCTTTCCTTAGAAAAGCAGATCAAAGAACCTGTGCTAGCAGCACTCCTGTGTGCTGGTGTTATTGACCTTACACAGCCACAGCAGCTGCAAGTAGCATTGTTGTTACACCATTTAAAGTTGCATAATACTCCAGAAGAAGAAGAGGAAGAAGAAGATGAAGAAGAAGAAGATCCCTGAAGAAGAGTAAATATAAAATCAATTCAGTCAGTTAATACACCCCCTAAAAAGCAGTATCAAGCTAAGAAAAGTGAGAGCAAGAAGAAGAAATAACAGGATAAAGGAAGGGGACAGGGAAGAGGTTGTGGAGTGGAAATAAGAGAAGAAACCAGGGCATGAGACCCAAAGGGGAGAAAAAGAGGAAAGGAATGGATTGTGATTGTATATATGTATATGAAATGTACATGTGTGTTTTCATTTGGTAATTTTTTGTTACCTTCATTTTGATTAAAGTGTTAGGAACTCAAAGTTAATGTAGGCTGAGTTTGGCAAAGAAAATTATATTAACACAGTTTTATTCAGACATCAATTATATTTATACTACATAGCACAGATAGACAAAAATAAAAAGCACATCTTGAAGAGAATCAAATTCTGAAACACTCTGGCTTTTAGAAATGGAATAATCAGAAAAAAATCTATTCAGTAGTCTAGTCTTGTGCAGGAAAAAAGGAATTTACTATTTTCATATCAATAAATTGAGTAACAATATACTTTGGTATGTCCAAGCAAAACTGACATGGACAAATCTAGATTTTTTTGTCATGCAATAAATAATAAGATAGTAAGATATAGACAGATATTACATAATAAACTACTCAATTTGTAAAAGTTAAGATCTACTTTTTTAAAAATGGAATCAAATTTCTGAATAGGAAACCAAAAACTTTGGCAAAGCCACACTTATTCTCATAGAAAATAAAAATTTTGCTGAAAAACTTTTTAAATTAACTGGAAAGAATATTTGAATGCCTATTCAAAATAGTCGTTTCTCTATGTGTAAACTGAGATCAACACAAAACATATCAACAGAAAGCTGTGTCCTAGTTTATCTAAACCTGATTTTTAATTTAAATATTTTGAATTAATTATAAATGAAATAAAGGCTGAAAACATGCATACACATAGAGAGAGCACAGATATAATAAGACAGAAAAGACAGAGCAATTTAATATTTTCATTTTGTTTTTATGTATTGAGAGAAATGATTATTAATAGTCAGTTACTAATATATCAGAGAATCCAGGGTTTTTTTCTCTTTCTATATCCTCATTTAGATACTACGTCAAAAGGGATTCTTAATAACAGGGCAGGTAATGAGACTTAGTTAATATTCTTCTGAATCTTGGGCAGGATTCCACCAAACAGAGAAAGCTTAGTTCTGATTGAAGGGTAAAGACTATGTTGTCTTGGTGAATTTTGGCATATTGTTCAACTATAAGTGATCTATGTGGAGAATAGATCCTTTTGTATGGATTTCTGTGTGTGGAGATGAGTTTCTTTGTCCAAGACTGACAAGATCCATCTCCCAGCCCCTGATTAGAATGAGCCCATCCACTCCTCCATAACAATCTCAATTGTTGACCAATCAGAGTTGTTTTCCTCCTGTCTGAAAAACCCATTTTGCAAGGGTATTTAAAGTTCAGGGAAAGGGGGGCACTGAGGCTTAACTTTGGTGTACAAGAGAAAGCCACCGACATCAATCTTTTAATTATTTGCTGCCCATAATTAATAAATTGATTGTTCATTACCCAGAAACTATGTCTCTCAGACTTTTCATTTGCCACGGTATTATAAAATAAACATGAAAAACAACTACAATCTTTGGAAAAACACTATTCATATATGTATGTACATGTGTGAATTATAAATATATGTATGTACATATACACATACACATATACAATGTTAAAAGAGGTATCAATATTTAGAAAAGCAAGTGTTTAGGAAACTAAAAATAAATATATTTTTAACCCTGTTACTATCATACACTTGATCAGATATTCCTCTAAAGATGACTTGCTGCCCTTTGCCCACTTATTAGTTGCCCTAGGCTATTTTCACTGCTTCAGGCTGATTCCATCTGGTGCTAGTTAAAGGAAAAGCATTAACTATCTCATTAGCATCTTTCTCCTACCCATTCAGCACTAAATGACCTTAAGTGATTCTTAAGTTTTCTTGACATAAGTCTTATCTCTGCTTTTTGGGTTTCATCCTCAGGATCTGTTCTCAGTTCTCTTGCTCTTACTTCTTTTTTTTTTTTGGCCTTCCTTCTGAAAAGAATGTATTTTTATTGATTTATTAAGTAATGCATTCTAGTTGCTAAACAAACCAGAACCAGACATTCTCAGCTTAGACCTGGACCACAAATATAACTGGAGGCAGACTTCTAGGTATTAAAAACAATTAATCAAAATAAGGCCTATAAATTAAAAAGAAACAATACAAAATTTGATAACCTGATTTCTTTTTTTAAACTTTTTCCCACTGTGTGAGGTAAGTAAAATCTGAAGACTTCACAGAGAAGATACATATAAATATATACATATATATAATATACATACATATACATACACATATGCATATGCATATATATATACATATATATAATATACATACATATACATACATATATGCATGGAAGTGGAAAAATTCTGAGGCCACGAGAGTCTGATGGCTCATTCTCTGGGAAAGTTTACCCTGAAACTTTTTGTTCTTTCTTCTGGTTCTGGTTTAAAGATTTGCTCAGTTAGGATAGGGTCACTGTGACCTGTCTTCCTTTACTGTAAAAGTACTGTAAGAGAATGGAGAGGGTCTCCCCCTCCCCTTATCCTATTCTCCTTCTTTAGATGTATAGATGTCACCTCAGTTGTAATCATTAACTAAGGGAATGGGAATTGGAGTTTCTGTGCCTCAGTTTCCTGGTTCTTTGTCTAGCTTTTGTGCTCAGATTGTAAGCCCACCTCTCAGCCAATGGTGAGAAGAGCCAGAGATGGGCGGGAATTCTCTTGTGTTAGGTATAATTATTGGTGTTTTGCCCCTTGTAAAGAGCCTCCCTTGCTAGATCTGTTCTAGCAGAGGATGCCCTATTCTCAAGAATTCAATAAAATTTATTTCTGTTCCCACCCTGAGATGGCTCCTTATTATAAATTTAATTGATGAGGGACTTTCATATCACACACCACTTAATAGTATTTTATTTTTTCCAATTATATGTAAAGATAATTTCCAATATTCACTTTTATAAGATTTTGAGTTCCAAATTTTTTTTCACCCTCCTCCCCCTCCTCCATAAGACATCAAGCAATCTGATATAGGCTATACATGTACAACATAATAAACGTATTTCCACATAAGTCATGTTGTGAAAGAAGAATCAGAACAAACGGGGAAAGCCATAAGAAAGAAAAATAAACAACAAAAAAGAGAAAATAATATGCTTCAACTTGCTTTCAGACTCCATAGTTCTTTCTCTACATGTGGATAGCATTTTCCCATCATGAGTCTTTTGGAATTGTTTTAGATAACTGTATTGCTGAGAAGAACTAAGTCCCTCAAAACCGATAATTGCACAATGTTGTTGTTACTGTGTACAATGTTCTCCTCGTTCTGCTTACTTCATTCAGTCTCAGTTCCTTTAAGTCCAGGATCCTTTGAAATCTGCCTGCTCACCTGAACAATAGTACTCCATTATATTCATATACCACAACTTGTTGAGTCACTTCCCAATTGCTGGGAATCCCCTCAGTTTCCAATTCTTTGCCACCACAAAAAGAGCTGCTATAAATATTTTTGTATATGTGGGTCCTTTTCTCTTTTTTGTAATTTCTTTTGGATACAGACCTAGTAGTGGTATAGCTGGATGAAGGGGTATGCATAGTTTTATAGCCTGTTACAGCAATAAGACTTTTTGCTGTTCCTCCCTTCTGGGATGCTAAGACTATCAAGTCTCCCCTTTGTTTGAATGGGTGGGAAACCTTCTGCTGTCTTTGCTTTGGAGTATTTCTCACCACTGACGCAATCAAGAGTCTTTGAAATGTATATGATGTGGTTCTGGTGGTTGTAGCTTTCCCACACTGATTTCTCACACTCTAAATAGTAAGCTTCAAGTGCCCCAGGGCCTTGAGACAAGTATATAAGATCCTAGATTGGGGAGTCAGGGTGACAGACTCTGGACAAGACATTTAACCCACCCTCCCTGCTTTGTAACCCAGACAGATAGATGTTGGTACTTCTCTGATAACTATGAATTGTGATTTGAATCAGACAAGGTCTGTTTGTTGATGTTTGTAATTTCTGTTTGTATATGCCTTGAAGTTCAGAGGGCTCGTTTTTCTCCCCTGAACTGAGTGATACATGTATGTTTGATTAAACAGAGATTGTTAACCCCTTAAAGTTGCTTTCCTTACAAAAGCAGATCACAGTGGGGCAGAGCCAAGATGGTGGCTGGAAAGCAGGGAACAGTGTGAGCTCCCTGCCGAGTCCCTCCATAACCTATAAAAAATGGCTCTGAACCAATTCTAGAACTGCAGAACCCACAAAACAGCAGAGGGAAGCAGGGCTCCAGCCCAGGACAGCCTGGATGGTCTCTGGGTGAGGTCTATCCCACACTGAGCTGGGAGCTGGGAGTGGAGCGGAGCAGAGCCCAGTGTGAGCAGCGTGGACCAACCGGACCAGGAGCTGGGCGGAATGTGCCCTACCACTCTGAATCAGTGAGCTGCGACAGTTACCAGACTTCTCAACCCACAAACACCAAAGACAGTGGAGAAGGTTAGTGGGAAAAGCTGCGGGAGTGGAAGGAGTTCCCAGTTTGGCTTCCAGCCCCAGGGTCAGCGGAGGTGGGGCAACTACAGCTACAGCTGTTGTTGCTTCCGGCCCCAGGCCCACCTGGTGGGAGGAATTAAGTGGCGGATCAGAGCAGGAGTGCACAGACTGCTGAAGATTTAAGCCCAGTCTGGGTTGGGGGTTCTTGGGGAAGGAGTAGTGCTAGTGTGACAGAGCTGGCACCTCTCCCTCAAATGTGGAACATAGAACTCTGTAGTCTACAAGCAGTCATTCCTCACTGAAAAACTCAAGGGTCAAGTTAGTTGGTTGGGAATATGGCCAGGCAGTGAAAACGCACCCAGATTCACTCTCAGACTTTGCATTCTTTCTTTGGTGACAAAGAAGAAAAAAACATACAGACAGAAGAAGTTAATAAAGTCAAAGAGCCTACAACAGAAACCTCCAAGAAAAATATGAACTGGTCCCAGGCCATGGAAGAGCTCAAAAAGGATGTGGAAAAGTTAGAGAAGTAGAGGAAAAATTGGGAAGAGAAATGAGAAGGATGCGAGAAAACCATGAAAAACATGTCAATGACTTGTTAAGGAGACCCAAAAAAATACTGAAAAATACACTGAAGAAAACAACACCTTAAAAAACAGACTAACTCAAATGGCAAAAGAGCTCCAAAAAGCCAATGAGGAGAAGAATGCCTTGAAAGGCAGAATTAGCCAAATGGAAAAGGAGGTCCAAAAGACCACTGAAGAAAATACTACTTTAAAAATTAGATTGGAGCAAGTGGAAGCTAGTGACTTTATGAGAAATCAAGATATTGTAAAACAGAACCAAAGGAATGAAAAAATGGAAGACAATGTGAAATGTCTCCTTGGAAAAACCACTGACCTGGAAAATAGATCCAGGAGAGATAATTTAAAAATTATTGGACTACCTGAAAGCCATGATCAAAAAAAGAGCCTAGATATCATCTTTCAAGAAATTATCAAGGAGAACTGCCCTGATATTCTAGAGCCACAGGGCAAAATAGAAATTGAAAGAATCCTTCGATCGCCTCCTCAAATAGTTCCCAAAAAAGAAATCTCCTAGGAATATTGTCACCAAATTCCAGAGCTAAAGTTGAACTGTTTTGTTTACATTCCTACATGGAAAGATGATATGTATGATTCATGAGACCTCAGTATTAGGGTAGCTGAAGGGAATATGCATATATATATATATATGTGTGTGTGTGTGTGTGTGTGTTTATATATATATATGTGTATGTATGTATATATCTATGTGTGTGTACACACACACACACACACACACACACACACATATATATATATATATATATATATATATATATATATATATATATACATACAAAAAAGAGAGAGAGCAGACACAGGGTGAGTTGAAGATGAAGGGAAGATATCTAAAAGAAGTAAAATCAAATTAAGGGATGAGAGAGGAACACACTGAGAGAGGGAGATAGGGAGAGATAGAATGGGGTGGATTATCTCGCATAAAGGTGGCAAGAGGAAGCAGTTCTGTGGGAGGAGGGGAGAGGGCAGGTGAGGGGGAGAATGAGTGAACCTTGCTCTCATAAGATTTGGCCTGAGGAGGGATTACCATACATACCCAATTGGGTATCTTACCCCACAGGAAAGAAGAGGTAGGAAGATAAAAAAGGGGGGGAGATGATAAAGGGGAGGGCAGATGGGGGTGGAGGTAATCAAAAACAAACACTTTGGAAAGGGGACAGGGTCAAGGGAGAAAATTCAATAAAGCGGGATGGGTTGGGAAGGAGCAAAATATAGTCTTTCACAACATGAGTATTGTGGAAGGGTTATACATAATGATACGCATGTGGCCTATGTTGAATTGCTTGACTTCTTAGGGATGGTGGGTGGGAAACGAAGAGGGGAGAGAATTTGGAACTCAAAGTTTTAAAAACAGATGTTCAAAAACAAACAAAAAAAAGTTTTTGCATGCAACTAGAAAATAAGATACACAGGCAATGGGGTGTAGAAATTTATCTTGCCCTACAAGAAAGGAAGGGAAAAGGGGATGGGAGGGGAGTGGGGTGATAGAGGGGAAGGCTGACTGGGGAACAGGGCAACCAGAATATATGCCATCTTGGAGTGGGGGGGGGGTAAAAATGGGGAGAAAATTTGTAATTCAAACTCTTGTGAAAATCAATGCTGAAAACTAAATATGTTAAATTAATAAAATTAAATTAAAAAAGAAAAGCAGAGCAAAGAACCTTTGTTAGCAGCTTTCTGTGTGCTGGTTGTTGTTGGTCTTACACAGCCACAGTAGCTGCCAGCTAGATTGTTGTTACATAGCCCTTTAGGCATAGTTCCAAATTGCTTTACAGAATGATTGAATCAGTTCATAACTCCACCAACAATGCATTACTGTTCCAATTTTTATCATATCTACCCCAAATTTATCATTTTTTCTTTTTCTTCATATTAGCCCATATTGTAGGTATGAGGAGGTACCTCATAGCTGTTTTAATTTGCATTTCTCCAATGGAAAATGATTTAGAGCATTTTTCATATGAACAGAGATAGTTTTAATTTCTTCATCTGTAAACTGTCTATATCTTTTGAGTATTTATCAATTGGGGAATGACTCGTATTCTTATCAATTTGACTCGGTTCTCTATAAATTTTAGAAATGAGATTTTTATCAGAAACACTGGCAATAAAAAAAATGTTTCCCAGCTTTCTGTTTTCCTTTTAATCTTCATTGCATTGGCTTGCTTTGTGCAATTTTTTTTATTTAAAGTAATCAAAATTATCCATTTCACATTTCATAATGGTCTCTATCTTTTGTTTGCTCATGAATTCTTCCCTTCTCTATATATCTGACATATATCCTTGATCCCCTAATTGGCTTATGATATCATCCTTTATGTCTAAATCACGTACCCATTTTGATCTTATGCTAGTATGTGGTATAAGATGTTGGTTTATCTTGAGTTTCTGCCACACAGTTTTCCAGTTTTCCCAGAAGCTTTCATCGATAGTGGGTTTTTTATTCCAGAAGTTGGAGTCTTTGGGTTTATCAGACAGTAGATTACTATGGTCATTAACTGCTGTGTCTTGTGTACCCAACCTATTCCACTGATCCACCTCTCTGTTTCTTAGCCAGTATAAAATAGTTTTGATTATTGCCACTTTATAATATAGTTTTAGATCTGGTAGGGCTAGGCTGCCTTCCTTTCCATTTTTTACCATTTTTCCCTTGATATTCTTGAATTTTTGTCCTTTTAGATGAATTTTATTGTTATTATTTCTAGCTGTATCACATAATTTTTTAGTAGTTTGATTGGTATGGAACTAAATAGGTAAATTAGTTTAGGCAAAACTGTCATTTTTATTATATTGGCTTGGACTAACCATGAGCTACAGATATTTTTTTCTAATTGTTTAGATCTAACTCTATTTGTGTGAAAAGTGTTTTGTAATTGCTTTCATATAGTCCTTGGGTTTATCTTGACAGGTAAAAGAATGTATTGTTAAAAAGATAAAACCAAGAAATTCTAGGAATAACTAAACTGCTTCAGGGAAGAACACGGTTTTCTTGTTTCCTGAATGCCTGTAACATATATATATACATATATATATATATATATATATATATATATATATATATATATACTATAAAAATGGATTTTGCAAGAAAATGATATTTACTGTAGTTTCCCACACACACACACTGAACATAGGTTGCTGCAGTAAACAACGTTTTAATAATGCAATCAACAATTTGCCTATTTATTATACCAAACATGCAGTTTGAAACACCATCAAAAGAATGATAGAATTTGAATTGGAGGATTTGATTTTGAATATTAGCTTGCCAGCTTGCTATCTATACAAACATGGTCAATTCATTTTACTTCTTCATTCCTCAGTTTTCTCATCTGCCAAATTGAAGGATTAGGTTACATGACTGACAAGTTGTTCAGATCTGCTGGCTCTAAATCCAAGATCATCTAGAGCAGATCTGAACAAGTTGTCAGTAGGTAGGGGCCAAAACAGAAATAGGCTAAACTTCTTCAGGCCACAGATAGTTTAGACTAGAGACAGACTGATGATGGTTGGTTGCTGTGGGTCATGTGACTAACAGGAGAGCGGGCAGTGGCAACCCTGCCCCTCCGAATCCTTTCATGGGCTGCAAAAATGTAGGGGTACCACCAGTGGTGGGATTCAAATAAATTAACAACCTGTTCTCTGCCCTAATGACCATTTTTTTTAATCGGTCACTTAGTAAGCATTTATTATTGGCCACCCTGCAGAGACCTGGGCTCAGCCAATAGAGTCTGTGCACCTGGGATATTGAGATGCCTCAACCACAACTGGACCAATCAGAAGTCAGGAGCTACCTTGAGGAGAGGATGGGAGGGGAAGGCAGGAAGGAGAAGGGAAGATGGAAAGGGGAAAAGATCAAACAAGTTTCTCACCTTGGGAAGCAAGGGATGCTTCCTTATGAACATTACTATAGGCACTTAGAAAATGCTGTTGTGCAGATGAATGTTAAAAAGGAGTAAGGAAAGTGAATTTGTGTCCACGTTAGAGAGAACCCAGATTACAAGTGCCATTTTAACAACTGGTTCACTGAACTCAACATAAAATTAAGTATCAGTTCTGCCAAACTGGTGTGAAGTGGCTGAATGCCACCTCTGGGTGCCACTGCCCACTCTCCTGTTTGTCTTGTGGCCATGGCCCATGGACCACATATTGTACTGGCCTGATCTAAAGTTCTAAAATCTAAAACTATGATCCATTGCTTTCCCTATATTCACCACACTAATTTTGCTGTCTCTGAATTGACTAAATTTACTATATGGATAGATATTGAAAATATACAGCTCATCCATATACATGAAAAAGGAACATGTGTATGGTTACACACAACCAATCTTTATTAATTTATTACCATTAATAAAAATGTTAATCCAATTATGCAAAATAATCTTTGTTAAATCATGTAGCAGTCTATATTTTTGAAGATATAGACCTCTATACACCTTTATTACCATGTGAGAATCCATTTTCCAAGCCCAAGGATACAAATTAATCCATGTTTATTAATGGATAAAAGCAAAGATGCATATCTATGTGTACATGTATTAGTACAACATGATTCCCTAAATGGAAGGAAAGCACAAGTAATTTTGAACTTCTCATGAAATTATATACCCTTTCTACAGTCTCCTGTGGAAATTCAAATACATTTGGGAATCTGGGATTGGGACTCAAGAGAGCAATTCAATCTGCATGTGATAATGGTAATAATGAACAGCTTTCAAAAGATGAATTATAAACTATTAAGATCACAGAAAAGAGTGCTCTAAATCACTGATAATAAGAGAAAACTTTTTAAGGAGATTTTCTTTCTACTTAGCAAATAGACAAAGATAATAAAAATTATAATAGTTTATTTGTGGAAAGATGGGGATACTGATTCACTGTCATGGGTCTGTGACATTGTTTCAAAATTTCTGGATAGCATTTTGGGATTAATTACTTTATATGAAATGGTGAATAGAAGAGAAATGTAAAGCTATATGTGAACTGGTGCAAAGTAAAATCAGTAGAACCAGCACGCACAGTAAAGACAACCATATAATTCATCAAAAACAAAGAACGACATGAACTAATGAAACTGATTACTATGAAATTATAATAAAGAAGACTAGCCTCAAAGTGGAGATATGAGAAGACACTTCTCAATTTTTTATAGAGGTCAGGAATACAGATGGGTGGTGTTGCATGTGATATCTGACTTATTTTTGAATATGTTTTGCTATATATCGTTTTGCTAAAATCTTTATTCTTTTTTTCTAAACAATTGCTCTCTGAGAGGGGGAATACACTGGGAAATAAATATAGATCTATGATGTAAAAATATATCAAACTTTTTAAAAATTAAGTGCTGCATAAAGATGAATTATTATTTGCAAGAATATGCTTTGCTAATTGACAATAAGTTATTGTGTTACCACCATGGAATTCAAAATGGGTGAGACATTTGGGGACACCTGCTATTTCATTAAGTCCTTCCTGCTGTTAGGATAATCCAGGCAGATATTGACATTACAGTTTTCTTTCAAATCTAATTACCATATTTCTAAAACTTCCTACTCTATGCAAAAATGAACTCCACTACAATCCGGGTCAGTAATAACATACACTGATGCTAATAACAACAAAAGTCAGTCTCTACAAATATAAGAGAAAAATCTCCTTAAGTCATTTCACAAGTTTAGACACAGTCCGTCTTTCTGATTTTAGACAAACAACAAAGAAGCAAATGTGGAAACAAATTAACACATTACAGCTGAATCTGTTGCTCTTTAATGTCAAAACAGCATTCTGAGGCTTTCAGTTTGAGCATGTGGATGCATCTGTTAAAGACATAAATGAAAGCATGGAATTACTTCCAAGTGAACTTTTGCATGTTGAATCTCACTGTATTAAATCTTTAACTGAATATTCCCTTTCAAATCAACGTCTTTCTAAAGACACATTTCAAACTTATTCCCCCAGCAAAGCTAGAGATTAGGTATTAATCATTGTCAAAGGGCTGTTTACAAAGACAGTGCCAAAATTAAAGTGCATTTTTTGCAATGAATTTGTTGTATTGCTTCATAATTTCTTTTTGAACTTAATACTAATCATGCCTTTTTGCATTGGGACCTCTGACTGATTAATTAATTCACATATGTACCTATAAAAAAACTGAGGTGAAAGATCAGAACTATTATGGGGAAGTGTTTAGAATATCAGAGAATATGTGTTGCTCTTTGTTTAGAAGCAATAACTAAAGGCAACGATAAAACATCACACTCTTTGCCCCAATTTCCTCCATCCAAGGGGTGAAGATAGGGGAATACCCTTGTGCCTGAGCAGTTTAAGTAGGATGAGAAAATAAAAGGTTTCAAAAGAGGATGAAATTGCCCCGTGGTGGGCGCTGGAATGATGGGGGGGGGAGTTGATAGGAGTTTCAGGTGCAATTGGGGGTGTTGAATAAAAATAAGGGGGCAATGGAAGCATAAGGAAAGAAAAGAAGATAAGAAAATTTTGAAAAACAGTTCATGCATATTTCATCTGTTGTGTAACAGTTTTCTTGATAGTAATTACATTATTTTCCAATAAACACACAAAATGTAAGTTATAACTGATCAATGCTCAAGTCTGTGGACAGGCCTTAACAAGCAAGTGTTGGCAGGCGATTGTATCCTGCATTGTTTAGAAGTCCAGCATGCATAAGCAGGAATATGTGCAGGTGATGACTTGTTTACAATATGATACTATATGGGTACATAATGCAACATTGTGTCATCAAAATTTCAATGCAGGAAAAAAAAACCTACAAATTTACAATGAAGTATTACATTTAGGATGCATCATTCATATATTTTTGCTGGGCCCTCCCATTGCACCCCTCTAAACAACTTTAAAAACATCAAATTAAATTCTGAGTAGGATAACCAACAAAATGTCAGAATAAGTATTTATTTTTCTAGCCCTGGGAAGCATAGGAAGACAGAATGAGTGGTCTGTGGTCCCTGAGGTGGGAACTGACCAACAGCAAGATGCAGCCAGAGTAACACTGGATGTGGGAGTTGGGGGTGGCAACAGCAAAGGTGGCAGCAGTGCTGGACAAAGTATGAACCAGCATTTGCATCAGTAAAAAAAGAGTAGATCAATGATTTGGGTATACAACTAAAAAAAACCTCCAATTAAATACCCGAATAGAATCCTGAAAATCAAAAATAGAGAGATTAATGAAATTGAACATAAAAGCCAGATTAATAAATAAAACTAAAAACTAGTTTTACAAAAGAAAAATAATAAAATATAACTTTGATTAATTTAATTTAAGAAAAAAAATCTTACCAGTATAAAAAATGAAAAGGGTGAATGAAGAAAGATGATATTAAAGCGATTATTAGAAGCTCCTTTCCCTAACTTTATGCCAACAAAACTCAGAGTCTGAATGAAATGCATGAAAATTACCAAAAAAATAAATTAACAGACGAAGAAATAGAATACTTAATACAATCTTAGAAAATTAATTGAACAATCCACAAATAAATTCCTGAATAAAAAAATCTTGAGGACCAGATGGATTTACAAGCAAATTCAAACTGTTGAAAAAATAGGTAAAAAAGGAGTCCAACCAAATACAGTCAATGACACAAATATGATTTTGATACTTATACCAGGGGAGCAAAAAAAAGATAGAGAAATAAAACTATAGAGCAATTTTCCTAATGAATATTGATGTAAAAACTAGCAAAGAGATTAAATCGATATATCATAAAGATCATAAAACATGGCCAGGGTGGATTTATGTCAGGAATGCAAGGCTAGTTCAGTATTGGGGGGACAAAACTATAAGCACGATTGATTATATTAATAAAAAAACAACAAAAATCATGGTTATATCAATAGAAGTAGAAAATTTTTTGACAAAATCCAACACTCATTTCTATTAAGAACACAAGAAAACATAGGAATTATGGATTTTTTTTAAATAGGGTCTATCTAAAATTAAGAACAATCATTACTGGGAATAAACTAGAAAACTTTCCAATAAGATCAGATGTGAAGCAAGGATGTCCATTATCACTATTATCATCCGATAGCATACTAAAAAACAAAATTAGCTATAGCAATAAAACAAGAAAAAGAAATTAAAGGAATAAGCATAGGCAATGTGCATCAAAACTTTCACTTTTGCATATGTAAGGATGTATTTAAAGAACTCTAGAGCATCAACTAAAAAAAAACTAGTCAATATAAGCAACAACTTCAACAAAGTTACAAGATATAAAATAAACCCAAACAAATCATCAGAATTTCTGTATCTTACCAGTGATAAACACAATTACAAAACAATGCTTTCCACCTCCAGAGAGAAAACTGATGAGCTCAGAGTTCAATTTTAAGCATATTTATGCTTTGTTTTTTCTTAGTTTCCTTCCCCCCACTCCTTGTAACATTGTTAATGTGAAAATGTTTTTCCATGATTTCATGTGTGTAATAGCTAATGTATGGCTTTCCTTTTCAATGGGTGGGGGAAGGGATTTGGGAAGGGAGAGAATTTGAAACTGCAAATAATTACAAAAAAAAAAAAGAAAAAGAAAGATTTTCATGGAGCAGCTAAGTGGCACAGCCTTGGAGTGAAGAGGACCAGAGTTCAAATCCAGCCATAATTCACTTAACCCTGATTACCTCCAAAAAAAGATACATACAAGTTGTATGATCATAGCTCTTTATGCCTCTAAGTAATTCTGTAAGCATATGAAAAGCATATACATTAGAGAGGTATGTATCTGTATCTCTGTAAGGAATTTCTTTATAGGGAATCCCCCACACTGATGAAATTACAGGTCCAAACTATCCCACTCAAAAAGTTGTGTGCTAGGGATATGACATGTCGGGATTTTGCTTCCTTTATTCTGCTTTTTCCCCACACCAACACTTTCCTGGGGATGTGGACAATGGAACCTTTGAATCCCACAGAATGAAAGCTCCCTGATAGCAAGTGGTGTATTATTATTGTTGTTCTTCAGTCCTTTAAGTCTTATCCAATTCTTCACAACCCTATTTGGGGTTTTCATGGCATAGACACAGGAGTGGTTTGCCATTTCTTTCTACAACTCATTTTACAGATGAGAAAACTGAGGCAAGCAGGGTTAGTGACTCATCCAGGGTCAAACAGCCACTAAGCAATCTGAGGCCAGATTTGAACTCAGGAAAATGAGTCTTCCTGACTCCAGGCCTAACATTTTCTTGACTGAGCCACCTGTTTTCTGAACCTTGCACAATTTTTTGCTCAAAATAAGCATTTAAAAATACTTGATGGACTAAATGAACACTGAAATTTAGTATCCTCTGAAATTCTTTACATCTTTGCCAGTTTGACAGTAAGTTCCTCTTGGAGAGTTTTTATCACACCCATTGGCTCTTGGTGATCTGTATATGTCTTTCTTATGTCTTCTATGAATAAATTAATGTAAGAACAATAAGAGCATTTGTTCAATGCTTTAAATTTTGCAAAGCCCTTTACGAATATCGTCTCATTTGTTCCTCAAATCAACCTTGTCAGTTAGGTGTTATCATTATCACCATTTTACATATGGGAACCCTAAGGTGGGGAGGTTTATTGACTAGTCCATGACCCCATTGTTCTTAAGTGTCTAGGAGTATTCAAAGTCACATCTTCCTCATTATAAATCCAATATTATATCCGATGTCCACCTACTTTACAAAATTAGAGTCAACATGGCACAGTGAATTGAGTATTGGCCAGAAATTTAGGAAGACCTGCATTCAAGTCCCACCTCTGACACAAAGTGGCTGTTTGGCCCTAGAAAATCCACTTAACCTAGCAATGCCCACCTGACTGTCCAAAAATTAAAGAAGTAGCAAAGGAAATTAAGTTCTGTACTGGTATAGGGATTTCCTCACTTAAAGTGCCCTAATCTACTCCAATAATAGGTTCCATTCAAAAAAGAAAAAAAAAGCTGGCTTTATAACTTGAATTGAAAATCAGTTTTTAACTTTAGGGCTGACCAACAGTAATTTTTTGGGGGGGGGGCATTATAAGGGTTTTTCCCTGGGTAGTTCTAATTGAAAGCATTAGTATCAATAAATTACATCTTTTAAAATACTTTGTATCCATGGTTTTCCCCTTGCTATGGAATTTTTGCTTAGATCCCACACAGGTACAAATATAGATAGCGACTGTTTGGGAATAAGTCTTCAACCCCACTGTGAAATTCTTTATAATGGCTTCCTGACTTTCCCAGTAAATTGAATCACACTGTGATGACTATAAAGAACAGCACTTTTGTCAATTAGATGAATGTAATCTTTAAAGAGAAGCTCAGTTTGATATCCATTAAGTGCACCTTAAATTAAAACTGAGAACAGTACATTTTTTCCTTGAGAAGAATTAATTCAACTATATTTTGTACCACATATATAGATTAATTTTATTTAAATGACACATATTGATAATCCCAGTAAAATAACTTGAGAAATCCACTGACATCCTTTAATTATCTCAACTTCCTGTCTCCACAATACAAACTTATCTGTTCATTTCTTAAGTCCTATCTTCAGATTCACTTGTTATAGCTGGGCTTATGGCTACTCTCTCTCTCTCTCTCTCTCTCTCACACACACACACATACACACACACACACACACACACCAAACAAAAACCCTGAATTAACAGTTCTAGTGCCCCAACATGCCAAAATCCTCTGCACCCTCTAAAGGAGAGGTTGTTCATTTATGAGGTCCCTGTTTTCTTGTCTTCTAAAGCACTTTCCTTTTATTGCCTTATTTCCATGTATACACTATGGCTATTTAGCCTAAGCTTTCTTATGACACATATTTTATAAAAGCTTTGCTTGCTGCCACTGTAACTACTATCCTAGTCCTCCTTTGGCTAGATTGGGATTTTAAAAATCACAACATTTCTTATAGCTTTTCTGAAGAGATATTAGAAATTAACAAGGGAACTGATAAGAACATTATTCAGCATAGGATTAGGATGATGAGTAAAAAAAACTTCCTATTTGAAATAGTTAGGGGTATCCTACAAAATTCGAGAGTGGAATGAATACATTCCTGAATAAATGAATGAAAAAGCATTTATCAAATGCACGTTTGTACTAAAGAAGTGAAAACAAAAGTGAAAAAAGTACTTGCCATCAAATAATATGGTGTTTACATTCTAGGAAAGGGAGTTTTCATCTGAAAACTCACAAGAATTGTGAGTGCAAATATAAGGTATCCAATTCCATAAGCAATGGTATTTTTGATTTGATTATTTTCCCCATGAGTTCCCATAGGTTGAAAGGGGGAAAAAGGCATACATGTGTGTGCGTGTGTGTGTGTGTGTATACATGTGTGTATGTATGTATTGGGGGAGGAGGGAGGATTTGGTATGGAAGAATAATGGCTTTGTCAAGATATATAGCAATATGAAGATTTATGGGATTTATCCTGGTTAAGATCAAACTAAATACTATGATTGTTTGCATTCACTCATTCACTACTCAGGACAACCTATCTACACAGTCTCATTCCAAAAATGAAAGGGTTAATTCTACGAGGGAGGGGAAAACAGTTTCTCTAGGTCTATTCACTAGGGTTTTGTTCTAGGCCAAGACAGAAGTAGCACTGAGGTAAATGACGAGATACCTAGTGATGTCTGAATTTATACTAAAAATATCAGCTTAAAACTTTTCTCGGAAGGGTATCTGATGACTCTGTCCAGAAACTCCTTTCTTTTAAATGTGCACTTTACTCTTATCTGAAATAGAACTTGAAAAATATCTAAAGACTTTTTTTTCTGGCCTTTTATAAATGAACACAGTCAAGATTTTTTGCTTGATTGCAAGCCTACAAAAAAGCATTTGGTTTGCTAATGGACATAGTAATCTAGTTCTCACCTAGCCATCACAATGCACTAAAAATCTGGTCAATCATTTATTTTCACAACAGAAACAAAAATAAGTGCTTACTTTAGATATATAACCATTATCATTCAATCAATAAGCCTTTATTAGGTACTTACTATTTGTCAGTGCCTATGAGAAGCATTGGGACAGCTAGGCGGCACAGTGGATAAATTGCTGAGCCTGGAGTCAGGAAGACATATCTTCTTGATTTCAAATCTGAGCTCAGACACTTACTAGCTGTGTGACCCTGGGCAAGTCATTTAACCCTATTTGCCTCAGCTTCCTTATCTGTAAAATGAGCTGGAAAAGGAAATGGCAAACTGTTCCAGTAGCTTTGCCAAGAAAACCTCAATAGGGTCACAAAGAGCAGGGCTCTACTAAAATGACTGAAGAACAATGAGAAGCACTGGGGATGAAAATAAAAGCAAAAATTGTCCTTGTCCTTCTTCTTATCTTAATCCAAAAGAAGTAGTGTAGTGGTGAAGGATGTATTAATAAAAAGGCTCATACCAGATACATGCAGAGTAAGTAGATGGAAAGTAACCTTAGAAAAGAAGGCTTATGTTATCATCTTGTTAAAATTCTCTAACAATGTATGAAAGGAAAATATATCTATTTCTCCTTTAGGGTTATATTTCTGCAGAAAGTTAGATTCAAGTTATGTACTGAACGAAGGCAAGTATTCTGAGAGATGGAAATAATGGTATAGGCCATAAGAGGTATGAAAGAATAGCCAATAGAAAGACATAAAGAAAGGAGATGGAACCTAATGTACCAGGAATAGCAAGTATCCAGAATCACTGAATCATAAAATACATGCAGAGAAGTACAGTGTAAGAACAGAAAGTTAGGAAGGGACTGATCCAACCATTGGAGAAAGCAATTTGGAACTATGCCCAAAGGGCAACCAAACTGTGCATACATAACCTTTGATCCAGTAATAGCACTTGCAGGTCTGTATCCCAAAGAGATCATAAAAAAGGGGAAAGGACCCACATGCCCAAAGATATTTACAGCAATTTTTTGGGGGTGACAAAGAATGAGTGGCTGAACAAGTTGTGGTATATGGATGTAATCAAGTACTCTCGTTCTTGTTCTATAAGAAATGATGAGCAGGTGGATTTAACAAAAAACCTGGAAAGACCTACACAAACTGATGTGGAGTGAAGTGAGCAGAAGTAGGAGAACAATGTACATAGCAACAGCAACATTGTGTGATGATTAACTATGATAGACTTAGCTCTTCTCAGCAATGCAAGGATCCAAGACAATTCAAAAAGACTCCTGATAGAAAATGCTAACCACATAACCACATAACCACCACAGAATTATGGAATCTGAATGCAGACCAAATATGTTATTTTCACTTTTTTTCTTGTGGTTTTCCCTTTTGTTCAGATTCTTCTTTCACAACATCACTAATATGGAAATATGTTTAACAGAATTGTACGTGTGTAATCTATATCAGATTGCTTGTTGTCTTAGGGAGGGGGAGTGAAGGGAAAGATGAAGAAAAATTTGTAGGTCAAAATTTTACAAAAATGAATCTTGAAAACTCTCTTTACATGTAATTGGGAAAAATAATATATTGATACAAAACAAAAAGTTAGGAAGGGGCCTGGTTGATAAAAGTATTTTAATTTTTTTAAATTAGCAATCATTTATTTTATCTCCTCATCTTCTCCAGCCCACTGAGTTCCCCACTGAGAAAGGGGAGAAAATGAAGGGGGAGAGACAAAGGAAAACAAATAAGCATGTTGTTCAAGTTCAAAAATGTATTTCTCATCCATTATCTTGATTCCATCACCTCTCTATCAAAAAGTGGTTTGAATTCTTTTTTTTTCTTTTTTACTTTTCAGTTAATAATTAAACATTTTCCCATTCCACTTCTAACCAGCCACTAAAGTAAAGGGAAACAAAGAGAGAGAAATAAAGGAAGGAAGGAAATACAGAACCATATGATTCCTTAACATCTTTCTTCTAAAATCGTGGTTGGTCACTGTATTATCAGAGTTCATGTCTTTTGGAATTTTTTGGTTTTTATAATGTTCTTGTTATTAAATAATGTTTTTCTGCTTCTACTCACTTCATATTGCTTCAGTTCATACAGAAGTCAGAAATTCTCCCTTTCATCATTTCTTAGAACAAAATAGTATTCTTTTAAATAGATATGCTTTTATTTCCTTGAAGGGTTTTAAATTTAATGCAAGATAGAATAGGGCTTCTTTGCAGTTCATTGAGGGAGGAGTCAGAAAGGGGACTGAGATGATCAAACCTATAATTTAGGAAAATCACTTTGGTAGGTTGGGGGGGTGGATAAATTAAATATAGGCTGTATGTAAAGCCCGTGGAAGAGAAACTACTTTTACAAAACTAGCTAAGACAAACTTCCTACCACTTTCAGAGCTTGCAATACAGTGGAGGGCCTTACAAGTTCCTAAATGATTCTTAAGTTTTCTATATTGATAAATGTTAATTATAGTACTGAAATGACCTAATATTATTTCATTACATTTTATCATCATATTTATTGCGATTATTTGAGTACCCATGAAATGCTTATCTCTGTAGGTATTATGATTTTGCTAGAGGAATCAAGTATCAAAAGTGAAAGAACATAGTAATTAATGATGGTCAGTCTGCCACCAATGCTTATCTATTTACCCTTCCCCATACACTATCTTGTGCCAGTAATTATTACTTATCTAATTCTAAACTAAGTTTATTTACTTTCATCACTAATTCCTCACACTGGTCCCAAAGCTACTCAGCATAGGGTGTTACCTTTGTCAGAATTTCATTAGGACTCTGCAAATTTGGCTCAAGTAACCTATCCTTCTATTGCACATTCTACAAAAGTCAGAGAGGAACAAAATACCAATATACACTAAAATATTTGTAGAAGATTTTTGTGGTAATGAAAGAACTGGTCATAAGGAAGGTACTTATCAGTTACTGATTTGCTGAAGAAAATGTAGTATATAAATGCATTAAGGTATTATTACATAATAAGAAATTAGGAATTCTTATTTCTTTGCACACATTCTACTCTGCCTAATACCCCTGTTACTGTCAATGATACCATCATCCTCAAAGGCAGCAAGGCTCACAACCTAGGTGTCATCTGCTGATTCTCACTCATATTCAACCCAAATATCCAATCTGATGCCAAGTCTTGATGCCTCTACCTTCATAACATCTCTTATATATGTATGCTTCTCTCCATAACCACAATTCAGACCCTCATCAAGTCTTCCATGAATTATTACAATAGTTATTTACTTGTTTTTCTACCCCACATCTCTCCTAACTCCAGTTTACCATTCAATCAACTGTTATGCTGATTTCTCTAAAGTATAGGCATGATCATGCCACTTCCCCTGAATAAAATGTAGTGGTTCCATTTAATCTATACGAACAAAAGGTTAAGTCGAGGTTTAGACTACTCAAAGCTCTTCATCAACTGGACCTTCCTTGTATTTCTAGTCTTCTTCAACTTTACTTCCCTGTACACCCTTTGGGATCCAAGTACTTCAGATCTAAAGTCTATTGCATGTTCCTTACATATTGCACTCCACCTCCAAGCTTTTCCTCAAGGTATCACCCATGCGTTGAATGTTTTTCCACCTCACCTATTCCTCTTAGTTTCCCTAGGAGCGTAAGCTAAAATTCAACCTACTATGGGAGATCTTTCCCAAATCTCCCAGCTGCTAAGGCCTTCTTTCCCTCAGAGTCACTTCCATCTACACTTATCCCTTCCACATCCTGGGGGTGAGGGGCACAGCACCCCCATGATCTGGAAAATCCACATTAAATTTTTTGGCCCTCTATACTGGTGAAGAATTCTGATTTTTCATCGTATTGAAACATAAAATATGCTGATTATTATGTAATACTAAACATATATTTTATGCATTTCTGAAGTTGTGACTTTTTCTGGATTTCTGGTTTCTGAGTATCACAGTATTTGGTGTTTTCTGCTGGCCTTCATATGTCATCTACAGTTTCCACAAAACTCCCCCCAAATTGTCATTTAATTTCTTTTGTTGACTCACAATATATTGAAACCACAATAGAGAAAGTTGCAATGTGGAAGGGATAACTGTACTATGTTTATATACTGTGCCTTCCTCATTTTTGTATATTCTCTCCCTTATCAGAATGTAAGTTCCTTGAGGACAGGGACTATGTTTGTACTTTTCTTTGTATACTCACAATAGTGCCTAGCATAGTAGGATATAATAAATGGCTGTTGGCTTGATTTTAATTAAATTCTGGTTTTTCTACTATCTTGCTATATGACTTTGGCCAATTTATTTTTCCTCCCTGGGCCTCAATTTCCACATCTGTAGAATTACAGACATGTACTAGATGCTATTTAAAGTCATTTTTACCTGAAATTATTCTATATTTCTATTATTTCCACCTTTGAAATGCACAACAAAAGGCAGTGGCTATATAGCTTATGTGAACAGGGAGATGATTCTCTAAAAAGTGCAGCTCAAACCCCTGAAGACAAGATGCTACGCAATTGGAAGCAATGTAATACCAGTGCTGATTGCTGGGAAATGACAGTAGTCACAAGCATGCTGGTATGTGGCAATCAGAGATAAGACAGCTCAGTTTGAACAAAAATGTTGTTTGAGCCACTATAAATATGATCCCACAGCAATGGGAACTTATGGGAGAGGGCAGCAGGGTTTTCAGTTTCTTTTCCTATCATACCTGTGGTTAGTATGGTCAGACATTAGGCTGTGGAGTTAGACTCAGAAAGTCAGGAAATAACCCCGTCCACTGAGTCGTCTTTGAATACAAAGGCCAGGGATAGAAATGGTAGAGGATTCTTTTCTCTTACTTCTTTCTCAGAGCTAAGAGTCAAGAGAAGCAAGGTTGGCAAAACTGAAAAATAATAGGCCCACAACCTTGACACTATCTTTGCTCCCTATTATCATCTATATCCACTCAAAAAGATCTGCTGCTTTCCTTGTACAAAACATCATTCAAAATCCCCCTTATTTTCCATATCTACTAAGTAATTCCTTGTTCAGCACCTGGTCATTTCTTGCTTGAGCTCTTACTAAACTTTTTTTTTCTTAAATATATTCTCTTTCTCTTGTCTTTTTATCTTTCAATTTTTACTTAAAAGAGCTGATAATGTTACTGTTTTGTTGCTGAGGATTTCAAACATATCCATGACTTCAGCTCACACTTCCGAAAATTATGAGATCCTAACAAAGTTATTTATTCATTTGGATTATTATTGTATTGCCTGTGAGATGATTCAAAATATTTGTGATTTATATGGAAAACAAGAAAGAGAAAGGCACTGACTGAATGGGAAGAAGACTAGAGCGTTATCATAGTATGGTATATTGCTTGTTCATTTGACAAAACAAAAATTATTTTCCTGGATGTGTTCAAATACACATTGATAACATAAGTATTAATTTATCCTCACATTCCTTTCTGAAGTTAAATTCTTTTGTCTTTACTCTGTGACATCTGTGAAAATTTACATAAGCAACTTTAGCAAAGACAGGTGTGGTGGGAAAATGAGTTGGTTCAGTTATGTAGTAAGAGTCAGGAATTACAATGGACAGTTTAATTGTTGCACTGCTTTCTATGAAACATTACGTTATAGAGAAAAAAATGACCCATGGCAGTTCATGAAAAAACCAGGATTAGAATAATTATAAGGCAAAAAGATATGTTTGGTTGCAATCTGTACTACTGCTAGTATCATAGATTCAGTGAAACTAGATTTGCTGTAGATTAGTGGTGTCAAACTCAAATAGAAATTATCTTCACAAAAGCAGAAATAAGGATCCCTGCAGCTGCATATTGACTTAGAAAACCATAAACTAACATTATTTTTGTCTTGTTGTAATTTTATTATTTTATTAAACTTTTTCCAATTATATTTCCATCTGGTTCAGGCTATGTTTCAGGTGTTAGGCAATAGATTTGACATCTCTGTTCTAGACATTTCCTCTGATCATAATCCATTCTCTTAGTAGTTGCTCAATAAATATTAAGTTTTTTTTAAAAATAAAACATCTTAAAATTAAATCTATTGCTCATATTTTATTTAGTTGTTTCTGCATTAAGTGAAATTAATAATACGCCTTGTGAATATGGTACCTTCTATCTTTTTCACATAATTATATTAACTTCTTCACAATAATCAAACAGTAATTTGCTTCAGAAGGGGAAGAGAAATGGAGATATAAAGACCTGAGAATTTAGGGAAAATTTATCATTTTTGTGGTGCCAGTGAAAGAGAAATTAGAGCAAAAGTCATAGGGTCAAAAGCTGGGATTTAGAAACAAATTGTACTCCATAACTCTCATTTTAAAGCTGAGGAAACTGAAGCCAAAGGTAAGTTATTTGTTCAAATTCCCACAAGTTATACGTGGCAGAAACAAGATTCAGACTCAAGTCCTTTTGTTTTGAATCCATGGATCTCCCTATTATCTCATTCTAACTTCACTACCTTTGCTACTTCTGTTTCCTAAGTACTTGCCTTTAGATCATTGTTTCTTTTCATTTCCCTGTGGTCTTTAATATTTCTTCCTTGAGGAATATATTCAAATGTAATATTAAAATTAAATATAGGTCAGATCTCAATATCTGACTTCAGTAAGAGGATTGTAGACCTTAAATACATAATTAGGTATCTCTTTAGAATGGACTCAGTTGGTAAACAAAATAGCTTCATCATAAATAGTTGGAACCAAAATTCAGCTCTTGAGAACAAGGAGAAATGGTAAGGAGGGGAGAAATGCTAAGAGGTGTGTATTATTCAATTCCAAAAATCTAAAGAGTTGAAAATGATTAGACTTTAATATGGGTTAATCATTCTATGTTTCCGGGGAGCTGAAAGGTAGTATTGCTGTTATCCTTAACACTTTATCCCTGACACCTTCTCAACAAAATCCTCTAAAATGATATAGAAAATGTATGTCCTTGGCATTCTAGCTTTCTTTGTCCCCAAAATATTTCCACTTGACTCTTTTGACTTCTTTGTTATCCAGCAATTTGGAAACAATGAGTGTGCAACCCTGTAGTGTAGAAAGGTAGAGAGGGAGAGAGGGAGGGAGGGGGGAGGGAGAAGGAGGGAGAGGGAGAGGGAGAGAGGGAGAGAGGGAGGGGGAGAGAGAGAGAGAGAGAGAGAGAGAGAGAGAGAGAGAGAGAGAGAGAGAGAGAGAGAGAGAGAGAGGGAGAAAGAGAGAGGGAGAGAGAGAGTGGAAGGGAGGGGGAGAGGGAGAGAGAGAGGAGAAGAAGAAGAAGAAGAAGATGAAGATGAAGAAGAAGAAGAAGAAGAAGAAGAAGAAGAAGAAGAAGAAGAAGAAGAAGAAGAAGAAGAAGAAGAAGAAGAAGAGGAAGAAGAGGAAGAAGAAAGGAGAGCAGAGGAAAAGAGGGAAAAGGAGAGGAGAGGCAAAGGAGGGAGGGAGGGAGATGGAGAGAGAAAGATAGAGACAGAGAGAATGATAAACTCATTGACAGCTGCTTCTTTTGCTGCACTAATTTTTATTACCCTCCATAGCTATTCTGATAGAAATGCAAAAGAGGAAACTACTATGACTTCTAAAATCAATGAGCCATTAAAACTGTAGGTGACAATCTGAATACTGTGAAAGTTCAGGTAAGATGATTAAAATGAAGAAGTACACCCAGTGAACAGAATTACTATGACATCTTCAGAAAATACCACTCCAACATAGTTAGAGGGTGTAATGGTTCTTAAAAGTACTCCTTAGGTAAAAGCTGTCATTATATTTCTGTAAATTATCTTTGAATCTTCATAGAAATTTTATTGATTCTCCCTTTCTAAAAGCAATAAATGGAATAGGAAATAGAGCATCACACTTTTAGGTGGCATTATTTCTAATTCAAGTCAGATCAGACACAATGGAAAGTTTCAATGGAAAATTTTTACCCAAGGGCCTGTGAGTTAGTTGTAGCAGTTTCAAGAAACTGTACTATTAAATTCTAATCTATAAGCATTCTAATAACAACATCTAATTATATAGAGTAGCTGGGAAATATAATGAAAATAATTACACTGGAAGCACTGTATTGATAATCTCAAAACAGGCAAATTAGAATCTGAGAACATTCTTTCCTATTTTTATTAAGTCAGTCATTTGCCTAAAAATGTACACAATAAAAAGCAAGATGTTTTGTGGCAGAAAGTAAACACATTTTGCTATATTGAATTATTAATATGGGTGGTAATTCAAGATCCAAGTGTGACACATGATAAGTTCGACCAAAATCAGATCAACTCCAACCTATTATCACCTGGCCACTTACTTATTTGTACTACTTTTAAGCTGTTGGGGTCCTTTTCCCACCTCCCACTCTTATAGGCAGTTCAGGTCCCTGCAGAAGCTTAACTATTGACTGACTCTGTGATGTTTTTTTTTCCCCTACTTCCACTCTTGTTGGCAAGTAGGGTCCCAGGGAGCATGCTAGCTCTAAATTCTGAGGGTCCTTATCTCAATTCTCACTCTCATTGGAAAATTGGATTACCTCTCTCATACCCTCACTGAATTCTAGTGGTATGTCTCAATAATTGGGATTATTCTTTTCTATGCTATGGGCTTAAATATTCTCATACTTGCTAGCTGCGTTACCTTGGACAAGTCATTTAACCTCTGCCTATTTCAGTTTTGTCATTAAGAAAATGAAAACAATTGTAATATCTTTCTCGCAGGGTTGTGAGGATAAAATGGAGAATATTTGCAAAATGTAATGTAAATATTATTATTCTGATGATGATGACTATCATCATAACCATCTGTCATCCATAATTAGTGACCCTATAGTATTTAACCAACTATCAACTCCCTTTTACAAAAAGGATATTTCTTGGAAAGATATAGAAAGAAAGTAATAACAGGGGGAGGAGAGGGGACTCTCCCCTATTCCATCTCAGTCCCTAAAGAAAATGGGCTCAATCATAAAGTATTTGCCTCACAAAGTTCACTTCCAAGTGGTCCTTACACTATAGACAAAAGAGCATGTCATCTTGATTCAATATATTAAAGGGCTAAGTCAAGCATGTCATTCCTTGGGGTGTACAAGAGCACCTCATCTCTGTCACCTTTCAGCAAACTGGAATGGAATTCAGTTCTTGAATCCCTGAAGGCTCTCCCAACCTTTTTGAATCTCTCAATGTCAAAGTCTAGTTCATTTCATCTCCAATCTTCCTTTACCTATGAGCAAAAACGTATATATGTATACCTACATGTGGAGATAGGCAGTTGTACCCTTACTAGTCCCTTTCTCCCTACTTGGAGTCTCACAGCAGCCATTGCATCACTTACTATCAGCTAAGACAGCAGGTTTTGCCTGATTAGTGTCTTTTGTATCACTCTCAGTTTGAGCACATTGGGCAGAAGTAGTCAGAAGGTGAAAATAGCCTGACTATATACAGAAGTGAAAGGCAGGGTCCTTCCATTCCAAGTCACAGCAATAGAGAAAGAATACAGTGAGTGTTCTGAGGGTGGAACTCCGATTGACCAATATCCATTATATTTTCATTCTAAAACATTAATTCATCATCTACATCATGAAAAGCACTTTTCTGGGTGCTATAAGTTTAAACAAAGCATTGAAGATATTGTATATTCTCTGTAAATAATGGAGTTGGGCTCAATGACTCCTGAGATTCCTTCCAGGTCTACATCTATGATCCTGTGTTCCAAATCATAAAAATGACATGGAAAAACATAAACATTGTGTCACATGCAGATACACATATGTAATGTTCCTGAAAATTCTATGGCAGACACTCTTCTTTCTTCCCTTTTCATTAACTTTCTTGTTAATTTCATCACCTCCCATGAATTTAACCATCATCTGTATGTGGATGACTCAAATCTGTTTATCTATCTACAAATCTACCTGCCCATCATTTATTTATTATCTCATGTCATATATTTATATAGATAGATATAGATATACGTATATGCGCATACATACACATGCACATATATACATATGCTACATATGTATTTATGTATATGTGTGTGTGTGTGTATGTGTGTGTGTGTATATATATATATATATTAGAAACCACAGTAGCACACGGGGTGGGCTACTAGCATTGGTTCTTGATGTGCTTTTATACAGGAAAGACAGCTTCAAAGGGATTAATAATCTTACTTTAATGTAACAATGCAGAAAGATATATTGCCCAAGAAAGACCAACATCATCCACCAGTTCAGAGGAAAAGGTCAGCACCCTGAAAGTGGAGAAAATCAATTCCTAATAAACAGAGAAACATATAGAAATTAGATCCGATAGATAGGGCTCCAACTGTCTTAACAGAATAATGTAACTGTCTATATATATATATATATATATATATATATATATATATCACCAAACCAAGAGAGCACTAACATCTAGGTTCGCATAGTTGAGGGGAAGGGGTGCTTAATAATGGCCACTCAGAGTCCCATCTAGGAAATCAAAAAGACTTCAGGTGAAACATTCTTCCCATGAGTGAACCCCCAAGGCAAAAAATAAAATTCCCCCTAATATATACAGTTTTCAAACAAAGGCTCAGCACCTGATTGGCTCAGTGTCATCAGGTGTGAAAGCCTGACTCAGCATCTGATTGGCAAGGCAAAATATTTAGGAATAGGATATTGCTATGGCCATGGATCCTGGGAAACTAATCTTCAAGGAATAATAGCTAAAGTACACTTTGCTTACGCTTACAATATATAAATACAGAGATATGGATAATATGTGATACATCTAAATATACATGTGTATATCTAGTATGTATGCATGTTTATGTCTGCATGTAAGTATACTACATATTTTCATCTCTCCCTTCGGTCTATCTGCCCCAATTTCCTAGTGGATAACCCAAACTGAATGTCTCAGAGACAACTAACTCTGCATTTCCAAAAAGCAATTACTTATCTTTCTCCCCTAATCCACCTCTCTTCCAACCTTCCCTTTTTACATAAAAGGGACTATCATCTTCCCAGTCTCCTAAGTTCATAACTTCAGCATTATTCACACAACCCCTCTCCATACATATCTGATCACTTGGCTAAATCTTGCTGTTTCTTTCTTCACAATATCTCTCACATCTGACCTGTTCTCTCCACTCATACACCTATCTACTGCTATTGTTTAGGCCCTCAAAATGTCTCACCTCAATTACCACAACATCCTCCTAATTAGTCTCCCTATCTGAAGTCTCTCTCCACTCCAGTCAATTCTACACATTGCTGCTAAAGTAATTTTGCTTAAACACAGTCCTGAACATGTGACTGGGAGTAGAACATTAGCAGAGGAAATATTTGTTAACGTAATTAAATTGAGTAAAAGTGAGATCAGTGCCATTGAGTAACAAGGGATCAGAACACATACTTGCTTATGCTATAAAGCAATCTGTTACCTGGATTCAATTTCTTTCTGTAGTCATACGTTAAAAATTCTCTCTACTATATGTCCTAAGAAAAGTTCTCTGGACAACCGAAGTTACAATCTTCAATTGCAATTTCAAAATCCTATTTCGTTCTCTTTTACAACTTCCTATCACCATACAATTGACCTAACAACTCAGTAAGGCCTCAGCCTAGTGAAACCTTACTCGTGTTCAGCTTTCAATTATGCCCTTAATAACCCTAGCCAATATGACCCAATTTCTTCTTTATGGTATTATAGAATTTGAACCACCATTTTTCCACTTCAGCTGGTGTTGAGTGTCAGACAAAGTTATCAAGGGATCACCAAAAACAATTTCATTTAGCTTAAGAAAGTTCAAGAGTCATGAGGTGGTTTCTTACTCTAGTGAATTTGCTCTTAGCCAGCCTTAAAGGGCTAGGCACAGAATAGATTTTATTGTTAAAATTAATTATTTTTGTGCAATAAACTTGAACAAATAAGCAAACATTTTAATTTTGGAAGACTATGAATGAAAAACAGTTTCATTTTTTTTTTGTTTTGTGGGCCAGAGTTGTCTACTACGAAAGTCAAAGGTATATTTTTATTAGTAATACAAGTTCTAAGTCATGAAAAGTTACTTAAAAAGTGTTAAATTATGAAATAGTTGCTATCTGTTTCCATGGGAACTAATGTACTTGCAGAAAAGTGCAATGAACATGATTTCTCCATGAAAAGTCTCTGCTTTGTACTAGATTCACTCAAATTCAGTGCTTTCCCTTAAAAAAACATAGAATTTCCAGTCAAAGGAAATATTGAAAGATTAATACTTTCTGAAATAAAGAATTGAGACATGATGAACCTCTTTGAATATGCTAGGAATATCTTATTTAGGAGTTATTCAGATCTGTGGAATGACAATAATTAGAAACTGTGAGTAACTATTTATATCTATGTCTTGAGAAAGGATTATAGATTCCTAAGGATTTATTGGACAAAATTAAGGTGATTTTGTTGAAGTAGCAATGACCAAAATTGAAAGGGTGAAGGGGTGGCGAAATTGAACCAAACTATCTAGAAATATAAATTAGAGACTAATTCTGGTATTCAAATTATGAAGACAGTAATATAAAATTAGTGACAAAGTAAAATACTATGACCTTAATGAAGATATTTAACTCTTTACTCATTCAGAAAGCTCAAAGTGAAACTGAGAGATGCTTTCTAGATGACTAAGTATATTATTTTCATATTGCTTTTAAAAGTGTATGCACAGACTTAGTTAAGCTTCACTGAACAGCAGTTGCGGATGCTTTCTTTACCTCAAAGGGATATCCAGTCCACAGTCAGTTTAATTCAGGTTCCCTTGCATGCTACAAAGTAACATCCTTACTGAGCAAAATAAATAGCCTCATTTATGATCATGGGTGTTCCATACAAGCTCTTTATTTTCATACATTACCTTTAAAAGAACATTAGTGCTTATGTTGATTAAAATATGGTGAATAATTATAAAAAGGTACTTTTAAACCAATATTTAATCCTGTTCATTCTATACTGCAGTGGAGGTTGTTCTTAAGGATTTTGTATTCCCCAGGCATCATTAGAATAAAATTTATACTAATTAAAACAAAAATTGTATCATAATTTTAAAAATAATTTGAGAAAGATATTTTAGAAAATGATTACAAACACTGTAAAATGCACAGAAAAAGGTCACTTTGCCAAAGTGTAGCTGGGCTTTAAAAAGTCATGTGGAAATAGTTTAATGACTGATAATTGTATGTATTACTAGGATATCCAAACCTCAATTCTTCATTTAAAGTCTTATTCCAGTCCTATATGTATTCTAGTACACATTATTCATCAATTCAATTATAGTTCCATTGCAAATAAAAAAAAAATAAAAAAAAATATAGTTCCATTGCATTATTCCTAACTTTCAAAATCTGGTTGAAATTCAAACCTCTTCACAACAAAGCCTATGAACCCCACACTCATTAAATCTTCTGTTTTTAGACAAGCTAAGATTTCTCACGTGACCTCAAACTGTGGCAAAAAGAACATTTTACTTAAAATAGATATCTTTGAAAAAACAAGAAAAATACATTAATAGCCAACACCTGCAGTGCCAATGTAAATACTTTATTTATACCAAGTTTCCAGGGATGGAAAGCTGTGATTATGGTGAATATATGACCCTAAGATCAAGGTAGGGAAGTGGAACTCAATTGGCTAATAGTGTTCTCTGTCTGTCTCTCTGTGTATCTCTCTCTCTGTCTATCTGTCTCTCTCTCTCTCTCTGTCTGTCTGTCTGTCTGTCTCTCAGCAGTGGCAGGAAAGTGCTATGTCTTGATGTCAGGTTGCTTTTGCTTTTTGTCTGATGGATAATTGAAATATTTAGATCAAGGCTTCTCCTTGTTAATGGAGTAGAATCTGTGTTAGATCTCTAAGTATGAAAGCACACTGAGTCCAAGGCAGGAATGGGGACACAACTTACTTCTGAATAAATGGACAAACATTTTAGGAGTTCATTGTTGAGTTTGAATTTATTTTTGCTATGATCCCTATTACACAACATATTTATTGAGTACCTATTCAGATAAGATATAAGACTAGTAGCTAGAAGAACTTAAAAGGAGATTAAGATATGGGTTTTGCCCTTATAGATTTCACAGCTTCACAAAGGAAACAAGTGATATAAATCAAACACAGCAACATGTTGATGAGGGCACAGTCTCTGGGAACCCCCTTGAATCTGGAATGCAGTCTCTGGGAGCCCCCTTGAACTGTCCTTGAATCTTCCAACTAGATCTGGTCTTCCCCTAAGGCCACAAGCCTCATATTATCATTAGGCCCAAATCTCTACCTAAACCTTGCCCTCTATTGTTACTATAGATATGCATGCCTTCAGTTACTTCCCAACCTTGATACTATTGATATCCATGCCTTCAGCTACTTCCCATCCTTAATCCCATTCTCTTTGTTCCTGGACTCTGACCTCACCTGGTCCTCCTTAGACTCCTTCTCAAGACCCTCCCTAAACCCCTCCTCTAGTCACCCCAGACCACCCCTCAATCCCTCCTACAATCTTTGTGTATATAATCTCCATCTTGCCTCCATGAAGGCGCTCAGGTTCAATCTAGCTTAGTAGGTTGAATATGGCCCGCTTGTGAAAATAGGCCTCACAAAGGGTGGGGTCTTAAGACAGCCCATTATGGTGAATCCCTAATAAACTTTGTCTTTTCCCTTGGCTGAGAAGGCTTGAGTCAAATTCTTTCAGCAGGACCTGGCATGTAGGTATTTTGAGGGTCTGGGAAAGCACTGTGTGAGCAAATCACCAGAGCAGGAACAGGCCCAAGGGGTAAGTACTGCCTATGGATGCAGTCGAGTCTCAGGCCTCTCAGGCTAGGACTGGAATGTATTGGAGCACAGAGCCTGCAGCTGTGGGAGCAGCTAGCCCAGAGGCCTCCAACCCACAGTCTAAAGGTTTGAAACTTGCCTTCTTGAACTTCTGGGAGCCATGATGTACAGGTAAAACAGCTTTTATCCCTCCCTTGAATAAACTGAAAGAATAATACCTCAGGAGAAACAGAGGAGTCAGAAGGGGGGCTTCAGTAGCAGGAGAAGTGGGGGAGAGGTCCCTTCCTGTGGTGGTAGAAGGAGACTAGTGCAGGAAGAGAGGTGTCCCAGCAGCCCTTGCCTCAGCAAAACAACGAGAGTAACTGAGCCCCAGGGGATGGAGCTAACAAACATCAACGTCAGGAACCCAGACTGGGCTATGCACAGCCAGGGGAAGTGGCAGACACCAGCACGGACAAGAGGTGAGACCACCCATTCTGTAGATCAGTACTGGGGGAGAGAAGACACCCCCAGCAGCCAAATCACCTCTCTCCCACACCTCATGAAACCAGAGGCCATAGAACATAAAGCCAGTGAGCAGACCCACAGATTCCAACACAAGAAACTTGGGACACTCAGAAACAGAGATCCACTTTAGAAGACAGGAGGAAAGAAAACACCATGAAAAAAACATGCTAAGGAGCCAAAGACAATTGATTTGTATTATAGAGACAGGAAGATAAAAATACCAACTGAGAAGGGGACAGCATGGACACCAAACCCAAATCTGAAACCTCAAAAGGGAAAGTGAACTGGTCCCCAGACCAAAAAGCATTCCTGGAAGAACTCAAGGAGGACTTTAAAAAACAATTTAGGGAGGTAAAAGAATAAATGGAAAAAAAAATTAATTGGGGAAAAAAAATCTTTGAAAGGTAAAATTGGGGAATTGGTTAAGGAAAATCAGAATATAAATGGAGAAAATGTCTCATTGAAAAGTAAAATCAACCAAATGGAAAAGGAGATAGAGAAAATAAAGGAAGAAAACAAAACATTAAAAATTAGAATTGGGCAAGTACAAGTTAATGACTCTACGAGACATCAAGAATCCTTAAAACAAAATCTAAAGAATGAAAAAAATAGAAGAAAACGTGAAATATCTGATTGGAAAAACAATTGACCTGGAAAATAGATTCAGGAGAGACAATCTGAGAATTATTGGTCTACCTGAAAGCTATGAGGAAAATAGGGCCTGGACAGTATCTTCCATGAAATCCTTAAGGAAAATTTCCCAGAGGTACTAGAACCAGAGGGTAAAATTATCATCGAAAGAATTCATTGATCACCCCATGAAAAAGATCCCAAACTGAAAACTCCACAAAATATTGTAGCCAAATGCCAGAACTACCAGGTCAAGAAGAAAATACTGCAAGCAGCTAGAAGGAAACAATTCAAATATCATTGAACTACAGTAAGGATCACACAGGATCTTTCAGCTTCTACCTTAAATGACATTCCAAAAGGCAAAGGAGCTTGGACTACAACCAAGGATCACCTATCCAGCAATACTGAGCATAATTTTCCAGGGAAGGAGATAGACATTCAATGAAACAAGGGAATTTCAGACCTTCCTAATGAAAAGGCCAGAGCTCAATGGAAAATTTGATCTCCAAATCCAAAACCCAAGAGAGACATAAAAAGGTAAATGGGGGTAAAAGCCCTAGTTAATCAATAAGCCTAATTAGTTACATCCTGTCATAGGATTATTTTGTTTTATATATGTTATATATACATATATGGGTGTCTATCTTGAGAATTGTAAACTTATTATGACAATTGAAAGGGATATTCATAGATTATAAGTATAAAATAACTAATATAATGATAAAAATATAATTAAGATATATAAAGGGATGGTTCTAGGAGAAGAGGTAACGAGGTAGTAGAAAAGGGTAAATTATATCACATGAAAAGGCATAAAAATATATTGTAGTAGAGGGGAAAAAGGGAGGGAGAAGAGCAGTATTTGAGCTTTACTCTCGTCAGATTTGGTTCAAAAAGGGAATAACATACCCTGATAAGTATAGAAATCAAACTTGTCCTACAGGCAGTAGTAGGGGAAAAGGGGAAAAAAGGGAGGGGGGTGGTCAGAAGGGAGGGAAGAAGTAGCAAGGGGAAAATGGTAAGATAAGGGAGGGGAATCAAGAGGGAGTGTAAACTGAGGGAGGTGGCAGTAAAAAGCAAAACTCTGTTGAGGAATGGAAGGAGAAAGGGAGAAACAAAACCATAAATGGGGGGAAATAGGATGGAGCAAAACACACAGACAGTAATCACAACTGTGAATGTGAACGGGATGAACTCTCCCATAAAATGGAAGCAGACAGCAGAATGGATTAAAATATGCTGTTTACAAGAAACACATTTGAAACAGGGAGATAAACACAGGGTAAAGGTAAAAGGCTGGAGTAGAATATATTGTGCTTCAGGTAAAGTATAAAAAGCTGGGGTAGCAATCCTACTCTCAGACAAAGCCAAAGCAAAGATATATCTAATCAGAAGAGACAAAGAAGGACACTACATCATGCTAAAAGGCACCATAAACAATGAAGCAATATCATTATTTAACATATATGCACCAAGTGGTATAGCAGGCAGATTCTTAGAGGAAAAGTTAAAGGAGTTAAAGGAAGAAATAATGGACAACAAAACCATACTAGTGGGGGACCTCAACTTTCATTTCTCTGAACTTGATAAATCTAAACTCAAAATAAACAAGAAAGAAGTTAAGGAGGTGAATAGAATTTTAGAAAAGGCAGATATGATAGCCCTCTGGAGGAAACTGAATGGGGATAAAAAGGAATATACTTTTTTCTCAGTGGTACATGGCACGTACTCAAAAATTGACCATGTACAAGGGCATAAAAACCTCACAATCCAGTGCAGAAAGGCAAAAGTAGTCAAAGCATCCTTTCAGACCATGATGCAATAAAAATTATTTGTAACAAAGAAACTACAAATTAATTGGAAACTAAATTATCTGATTCTAAAGAATGAGTGGGTCAAAGAGTAAATCATAGAAACAATTAATAACTTCATTCAAGAGAATGACAATAATGAGACAACATAACAAAACTTATGGGATACAGCAAAAGCAGTTCTTAGGAGAAGTTTTATATCTCTAAATGCTTACATGAATAAAATATAGAAAAAGGAGATCAATTAATTGGGCATGCAACTGAAAAAGCTAGAAAAAGAACAAATTGAAAATCCCCAATTAAATACCAAATTAGAAATACTGAAAATCAAAGGAGAGATTAATAAAATTGAAATGAAGAAAACTATTGAACTAATAAATAAAACCAAGAGCAGGTTTTATGAAAAAAAAAATAAAATTGATAAACCTTTGATCAATTTGATTAAAAAAAAGAAAGAAGGAAATCAAATCACCAGTATCAAAAATGAAAAGGGTGAATTCACCTTTGATCAAGAGGAAATTAAAATAATAATTAGGAATTATTTTGCCCAATTGTCTGCCCACAAATTTGATAACCTTAGAGATATGGATGAATATCAACAAAAATATAAATTGCCTAGTTAAACAGAAGAGCAAGTAAAATACTTTAATAACCTCATCTCAGAAAAAGAAATTGAGCAAGCCATCAATGAACTCCCTGGGAAAAAATCTCCAGGGCCAGATGGTTTTACACGTAAATTTTATCAAACATTCAAAGAACAATTTATTCCCATACTTTGTAGACTATTTGGGAAAATAGGTGAAGGAGTCCTACCAAATTCTTTTTATGACACAAATATGGTACTAATACCTAAACCAGTAAGAGTCAAAACAGAGAAAAAATAATCATAGACCAATTTCCCTAATGAATATTGATGCAAAAATTTTAAATAAAATATTGGCAAAAAGATTTCAGCAATTTATCACTAGAATAATACACTACTACCAGGTAGTATTTATTCCAGGAATGCAAGGCCGATTCAATATTAGGAAAGCTATCAGCACAATTGATCATATCAACAACAAAATTGGAGCAACTATATGATCATCTCAATAGATGCAGAAAAAGCCTTTGACAAAATACAACACCCATTCCTATTAAAAATACTAGAAAAGCATAAGAATAAATGGAGCCTTCTTTAAAATTAGAAATAGCATCTACCTAGAACCATCAACAAGCATTATTTGTAATGGCGATAAGCTAGATGCATTCCCAATAGGATCAGGGGTGAAACAAGGATGTCCATTATCACCCCTATTATTCAACTTGGTACTAGAAATGTTAGCTTCAGCAACAAGAGAAGAAAAACAAATTGAAGGAATTAGAACAGGCAAAGAAGAAACTAAATTATCACTCTTTGCAGATGATATAATGATTCACTTAGAGAATCCTAGAGAATCAAGTAAAAAAGTACTCAAAGTTATAAACAACTTTAGCAAAGTTGCAGGATATAAAATAAACCCACATAAATCCTCAGCATTCCTATACATTACTAACAAAGCCCAACAGCAAGAGGTAGAAAGACAAATTCCATTTAAAGTTACTGTAGACACTATAATATTTGGGAGTCTATCTGTCAAGACAAACCCAGGGCCTATATGAATATAATTACGAAACACTTTTCATATAAATAAAGTGAGATCTAAATAAATGGAAAAATGTCAGTTGCTCATGGTTAGGCTGAGTTAGTATAATAAAAATGACAATTTTGCCTAAATTAATTAATTTATTCAGTACCATACCCATTGAACTACCAAAATTTATTTTACAGAGCTGGATAAAATAAGAACAAAATTCATCTGGAAGACGAAGAGGTCTAGAATATCTAGGGAATTAATGAAAAGAAATGCCAGGGAAGGTGGCCTAGCCATACCAGATATTAAACTGTACTATAAAGCAGCAGTCATCAAAACTACCTGGTACTGGTTAAGAAACAGAGTGGTGGATCATTGGAATAGTTTAGGTACACAAGATGCAGTAGTCAATGACTACAGCAATCTACTCTTTGATAAACCCAAAGAATCCAGCTTCTGGGCTAAAGATTCACTATTTCACAAAAGCTTCTGGGAAAATTGGAAAAGTGTAGGGCAGAAACTGGGCATAGACCAATATCTTACACCATATACCAAAATAATGTCAAAATGGGTTCATGATTTAGGAATAAAGGATGATACTATAAGCAATTTGGGAGGGCAAGGAATAGTTTTCCTGTCATATTTATGGAAAAGCAAGGAATTCATGACACAAGAGATAGAGAACATTACAAATTGCAAAAAAGATAATTTTGACTATGTTAAATTGAAAAGTTTTTGTATAAAAAAGCCAATGCAACAAAGATTAGGAGGGAAGCAGAAAATTGGTAGAAAATCTTTACAACTAGTGTCGCTGATAAAGGCCTCATCTCTAAAATATACAGGGAACGGAGCCAAATTTATAGGAATACAAATGATTACCCAATTGAGAAATGGTCAAAGAATATGAGCAGGCAGTTTTCAGAGGAAGAAATTAAAGATATCTATACTCATATGAAAAAATGCTCAAAATCACTACTGATTAGAGAAATGCAAATCAAAACAACTCTTAGGTACCACATCTCTCCTGTCAGATTAGATAAAATGACAAAACAGGAAAATGATAAATGCTAGAGAGGATGTGGGAAAATTGGAACACTGTTACACTGCTTGTGGAGTCGTGAAGTGATCTAGCCATTCTGGAGAGCAATTTGGAACTATGACCAAAGGGCTATAAAAATGTTCATACCCTTTGACCCGGCAATATCACTTCTAGAGGTGTACCCCAAAGAGCTCACACAAGTGGGAAAAGGACCCATATATACAAAAATATTTATAGTGGCTCTTTTTGTAGTAGCAAAGAATTGGATATAAAGGGGATACCCATCAATTGGGGAATGGCTGGACATGTTGTGGTATATGAATGTAATGGAACACTATTGTGTTATAAGCAATGGGGAAGATCGGGACTTCATAATAACCTGGAAAATCCTACATGATATAATGCTGAGTGAGCAGAGCAGAACTAGGAGAACATTATACACAACCACAGACGTATGGATTCTGTGATGACTAACCTTGATAGACTTGGCTCTTCTCAGAAATACAAGGTTCAAAGACAACTCCAAAGGACTCATGAGGGAGAGAGATATCTACATCCATAGAAAGAACTATGGAGACTGAATGCAGAATGAGGCAAACTGTTTACTCTCCTTTTTTATCTTTTTTTTCCTCTCTTTCATTTGTGTTTTTGTTTTTTTTTTTAATTTTTTTTGGTTTTGTTTCTTCTTTGTCATGATTCATTCCATTGGCAATAATTCTTCCTTACAACTTGACTACTGTGTAAATAAGTTCAATGTGAAGTTATATGTTGAAGATATATCAGATTCCATGCCATCTTGGGGAGGGAGGGGAGGAGGGGGCAGAAGAAAATCTAGAACTCAGGATCATGAGGAACTGAGTGTTGTAAACTAAAAATAAAAAATCTAAATAAAAAAATTAAAAAACCTCAAAAAAATAAAAAGCATCAGGTCAGGCTTTATGGAGTAGATAAATTTGAGTAGACTTTCCTTTTTTTCCTGTTACTTCATGACTAGGCTCAACTCCGTCTTTGGAGTATTCTATTCTGTTCTATCTCGAAGCTTGAGTAGCTCAGAAAACAATAAGTATAAAACAACAGAACAATGATATTGTACACTGTCACCTTTCAATATATTGTTATGAAAGAAGAACATGCCTGTGAAAGACCTGACACTAAGGTCTCTTCAAGAGTATTTTATGAACTAAAAAAATTTCAGGCTCAATAAAAGTATTCTTAATCATATGACAATCACTTCAAAAATATGATTTTTAAAAGCATAATTTAATAAAATGTTTATAATAAATGACAACTTAGCTTATAGACAAATCACCAAATATTTTTTCTCTGTTTTCAAGATTCATTCTTAAAATATTGTTTGCATTTTAATTTGAAGATATGTGTTATTTTTTAACATTGTTTAATTTTTAAGAGTGCATTTAACTACCATGTGACCAAAGAAAAGAAGACTGAATATCCCAGGGAAAATACAGTGAAAGAAGAAAATTTGCTCTCTATCACCACAAAGTAGCAGAACTCAAAGAAAAAAATAATGCCAGATGGAAAGTGAATTAAATGTCATGTAATTAAATGACATGTAATGCTGTAGTTAAGGCAAAACTTAAAAAGGAGGTTTTTTTTATTGTAACATAAAAACAAAATACCTTTGCAACAGCTTTTGAATATACATCCTTCTCTCCTCTGATACAGCCTGTACCTTGGTTGAGGCCCTCATTACCTCAGGTCTGAACTATGGTAATAGCCTTCTGGTTAGTCTCACTACCTCATCTTTCTTCACTTCAGTACATCTCTCACCCAAATGCAGAAGTGATCTTTATAAAATCCAGGTCTTAAAATGTTACGCCTAACTCAATCAACTCCAGTGGCTTGATGTAACTACACATAAAATATAAAATATCTAACTTTCACAGCCCTTCATTTATTTCCCTTTTGCTTTTGCTCCAGACTCTCCCAAATTCAGTATCATGCCTCAGCTTCCATCAGCACCTGGAGTATCCTTGTGCTAGAATGTGATCATCCCTATAGTCCTGTCTTCCTGGAGTATCCCTCCACCAGATCATCTCCCTTTTCCCCTGTTATCAGTTTCTGCTGGTTCCTCTATTTTCCTGAGTAGCCTAGGTAGATCGGTCTTCATTACTGTCCTGAGTATTGCTATCTTTTTCAGTCTTCAAAACTATACCTCAGCTTATGTCTCATCCTGGAAAATCCCTCAGCATTTGGGTTATTCTTCCTGTAATATACATCCCCTCATGGCTCTCTCTTATTAGAATATCTCTCTACCATGATGGCCCTCCTCCCATTGGTGAGTTCTCCTTAATCCTCCATTTTGTGTAGGGGCTCAAGCTGGCCAGCTTCATTACCTTCCTGGCTCCCCACCTATTTTTCGAAACTTCAATCTTCCTCTCCTTTTCAGTTGTTTTTTGTATATTATCTTTCTCCATTATAATGTAAGTTCCATGAGGGCAGGGGTATCTTTATTTTTGCTTATATAGATATCTCTAGTACTTAAAAAAATTTTTTTTCTTCATTCTATCCTTTGCTACTTGGCCCTTTCTTACTTGTTCAGTCTTCTTATGTATTATTCCCTTCCAAATACTTTATGATCCAGCAACAGTGTGCTCCATGTGGTTTCTGAAACAGAATTATTACATCTTTTGACCCTGTTTTTTCAGAGGTTGACCCCATTCTTGGAATGCTCTTCCTCCTCATCTCTGCCTCCAGGATTCCCTCCCTCAAAAGTGAACCCCACCTTTTTCAAGAAGCCATTTTACATCCTTCTCAATGCAAATATTTTAGTTATGAGATTACCTTCATTTCCCTGTATATAGTGTACATTCATGCAGTTGTTTTGCATGTTGTCTCTCCCATTAGAATGTACAGGGACTGGATTTTACCTTTCTTAGAACTTAGCACGGTGCCTGGCATAAAGGAAGGCTTTAACAATGATACTTGACAGGATTTACTTCCAGCCAAATTGAACTACTGGGGCAGCTAGGTGGCCCAGTGGATAGAGCACTAGGCCTGGAGTCAGGCAGACCTGAGTTCAAACCTGACCTTAGACACTTATTAGTTGTCTGACCCTGGCAAGTCACAGATTTTATTTGCTTCAGTTTTCTCAACTGTAAAGTGGTTTTAACAATGTCTTTCTCAGAAAATTGTTTTTGATGATCCAATAAGATATTTTTAAAGGACTTAGAATACTGTTTGACACATTCTAGGCACTACGTAAATACTTGTTTCCTTCCCTTCCCTTGGACACATTGAAATGGTTTGTCTTTTTGGTCACTGATCAGGAAAAGTAATGGATTCAGTGGATCCTTAAAAGTGAATGAGTTTCTCTTGGTCTGTCCATCCAACTGCTGATTGTGTCAGGACTAGTTAAGCTTGTATCTAGGGGTTTGGGGAATGAGTGAGTGGTCTCATGTCCACATAGACTCCAAGAAAAATGGCAAACTGGTAGTTAAAGAACACATGTGGAATTAGGTGATCATGAGTCCAGTCTTTAAGTTATAAGCTGCCTCCTACTTGTTTATTTCCTGTATATAGACAACTGAGTGATATTAACAAGATCATGGATTATAGTCCTTAAGGCAACCTTGTAAGATTGAGAGATCAGAAATCATGGATTACTCCTTCAAAGGTAATTGTCAATAAGGTGAGTTTATGCACAAGAGAAGGTGGCTACCAACAGAGAAAGGACTGTAACCCTTATTCTTATTTACCCAAAGACAGTGCAGACAGAGCCAAGGTAAAATGTAAAATGCTGACTTAGCAGACAGGCACAATGCTTACCTTGATGATTTAAGTCGCAACCTCTAGGAAAAGTATACAAGAAATTATACCACCGATGTTACAATTTCAGAAAACTCTGCACATAGCTCAAACCTAAGCTTCTAAGTCATTTTCCAGGGCTCCAAAATGGTAGATAAATCTATTAACTAAGAAGCAATTTTTAAGCACCAACTATTTCCATACATTTTGCTAGATACTTCAGAGCCATATTCAATAACTAATGAAATTTCTACTCACAAGAGCTTACATTCTAATGAAAGAGGCAAAAAGATCCCATATTAAATATGCAGAATAAAAATAAAGAGAAATTACAAGTACATAGAAAGTAGTTAATGCAACATAGCTAGAGAGGAAGAGCATTAGTAGGTAAGCAGAGGCACTTTACCTAAAAATTAAAGGAAGAGAAAAAATCCATGAGACATATGGAGGAAATAAATTCCATGCATGGCAAATAGCCAATGTAAAAGCACAGAAATGGGAGATAGAGTGTAATGTGAATAATAGAGAGTCATTTTTTCTGGAATTCAGAGAGAGGGTATGGAAGTGGGTAATATTCCTATGAAGTTTTATACAAAGGTTGGAGCAGAGTTATGAAAGGCTTTATAAGCTAAAGAAAGGGGTTTATATTTGATTCTAGAGGCAGAAGGAAGCCACTGGAGTTAGTTATGCAAGGAAATTACATGTTCAGATTTGTACTTAGGAGACAAAAACAATGCAATAAAAAAAAGTCTCACCTTTCCTTTGTTTGTTCAGACTCCTCCTGGACTGAACATGCATATGCCAAGGTTCAGAGGTGAGAGATGTCCCTCAGTGCAGATAGAAAGTATGGGGTGCCTGATCCATACCTGACCCCAACACAGAAGAATTTTGTTACTCTTGTAATCCTGCCTTTCATGATTATCATTGTGAAAGTATCTTTGAAACCTTAAGCCATAATATAAATAAAAGACACTGTAGTGGTGGGGATGGAATACATATTGAAAGAGCAAATGAGTTGATGAAGAGGCAGTGAAGGTAGAATACTCATTCTGAAAAGTTGTCATTGAAGAGAAGAATATTTAGGACAAAATCGTGAGGAAGGGTCCAATGTGCAGAGAAGATTTTTTTCAATTGAATGGGACAGGGGGGAAATTTTGAATGAAGGCTCTGCTAAAGCTGTTTATAGGTTGAGACAAAGGACTCGATAAAAAGAAAATGCTACACAGATTGCTCCATGTGGAATGCATTGCTATCTCATCTCTGCATCTTACAGTATCATTCTAGAGTAACTTCTAGGCTCACTTCAGGTGCCATATCACATAGCTAACATTTCAGCATCCCTCAAGTGACTAGTACTCACTCGTTCTCCAAATTATCTTGCATTTGCTTACTTGTTTACCTGTTGTATCTTTCTGCATAAGTCCTTTGAATATATAGACAATTTTAGTTGTCTTTGAATCTCCAAACCTAATACAGTATCTTAAACATTTCACATACTTAACTGATGTTGGACAAATTAAATTAGTTTGGATCACACCTGGTGAAATGGAATGTTTGATGGAAAAGTCTCCTGGAGAAGAACAGCAGGGTTAAAAAGGGGTTTAATAAAAGTGGCAGAAGTGGTAACCTTGGCAAATAATATGAACATTTTTATCCTCTGATAAATGGGTAAACAGATAAGATTGTGTGCAGATAAAGAATGTTTTGAAGAGGTGGAGAATAGAGGTTAAGAAAGCTTACTTTATCTTACCATGTTCTCCCAAATTTAGGGGTTTCACTTTTTCTTCCACTTGTAGAGTTCTATTTATTTCACATAGAACTAAATTCTCTATAAATTCTTGAGACTCAAATGGCCTAAAATAATTAATATTCTGAAAAATGAAAAAGAAAAAAATGTGAATGCCTTTGCATAATACTAGATCCAATCTGAAAATTTTACCGAAATGATAAGAAAATAAATATAGACACAGTGAAAGACTCTGTGTCTGTTATCTGAGAAGCAGCCTACCTATGCTTGGAAAGTTTATCCCTCAAATGATAGCCTTAAGGGGATAAAATTTTCAGCAACAGCAGCTGATGAAGTCATGGAAGAGTTTTGATTTGTAGTAGTAGGAGAACCTACAACTGAAAAAAAATTATAGCTCTTTTTAAAAAATTAAAAGCACTAAACAATTATCACAGTTCTCCTTCATCACTTTTACAACTGTGCAATTACAGAAAACTAGATTTTTGAAAATTCATATATGCATAAGAATGTATAATTTATAAGAAGAAAACATAACTATTGTTTCACCAAAAATGCAAATGAGATGCTGTGTTCAGTGATTTACAAATAAATTGTCCTTGTAATATGAAGATAAATGCACATGTTGCATAATCACTTCCTATAAAACATTTAAAAACAGCAGCCACCAAAACATGGCTATCTTTATAATGTCAGGTGGTATCAAATTATGCAGCATCAACAAATCTGGCTAAATTTTAAAGGATCATCTTATTTCACTTGTCTTACTTGTAAAATATGCAAAGACAGTTGACTTTTTAAAAATGTATGTAATCAGTCACAGCATATATATGTATATATACATGTATACTTATATATGTACTTACCTATGCAAATGTATATTTCTATACATGCATATATGTATGTACATATTTATATATACATGTGCACATATATTAGTCCTTTTTTCTTTTGTCACATTCATTTATGAATATATCCACCTTTGCTCATAACAAACATTAAAAAAGGGGGGGGGGGAAGAATAATTTAACAAAACTAAAAAACATACATTATACATAGGCCATGCCCAACAATGTAAAAAAATTCCACGTCCATATTCCCCCACTTCTATAATGAAAGAAGAAAGGGAGGTAAATTTATTCAACTCTTCTCTAGAATCAAGCTTGTATTTATTCATCCTTCAATTTCATTTTACTGTTCTCCTTGTCCTACTTATTTTGCAATAGTTCAAATCAGTCTGCTCATGATAATCTGAATTCTTCATATTCCTAGTTTCTTAAGATACAATAATATTCCACTACATTCATGTACCATGATTTTTTAAGCCATTCACCAATCAATGGGCAGCTGCCCCAAAAACTATTTCTAGAATTATGCTGTCAAAAGAAAAAAAACATTACTGTGAAAATTTCAGTATATATAGCTTATTTCTTTCTGTCTTGTCAAATATCTCTAAGAGATATTAATCAGTAAGTTTGTAGCTGGCATAGGTCTCTAAAATGAGGTAACTTAATTTCTTGATTTTCTAGAACCAGTTATAGAGCCCAATTTCATCTTCATGTCTAATTATCTTGAAGTTATGAGACAAATTTTGATTAGGTCTTGTTGTCCATTGACAGAAATACAGATTATTGAGATGTCTCACCACCTCCTAGTGTTCCAACATTTAACAAAGTTCCTACTTCACCATAATCCCTTAATAAATAATTCTTGATTGATCTGGGAAATAAATAAGGAATTATGTCAGCAACTCACAGGATACCAGGGGAAAAAATAATGGTCTTAAAAATAGTACAGCCAAAAATATTGAAATATTGACTTCATATTAAGAATGTATATACAGGCAGAACATGAGAATGCCTTTGTACAAACAATCTTATTGCTGTTCTATCATCCAACTGTGTCCAACTCTTCATGACCCCATGGGACATACTCCATGGGATTTTCTTGGCAAAGATACATGAGGTATTTACTGTTTCCTTCTTCACTCCATTAAGGCTCCATTCTTCACTCCATTAAGTAACTTGCCCATGGCTACACAATTAGTGACTATCTGAGGCTGGATTTGATCTCAGGTCTTCGTGACTCGTCTATTGCTCTATCCACTGAGCTATCCAATTGCTTTACAAATAAGCTATATGCAGGACAAATTAGAAATAATCAACGGGGCAAATGCTCTGTAATTAATGAGTAAAAGCTTCTTGTAGAAGATAAGCTTTTAGCAGGGTCTTGAAACAAGTCAGGGAAGCCAGGAGGTAGAGGTCAGGAGGGAGATCACTGGAGACAACTAATGAAAATACCAGAATTTGGAAGATGATGTGTCTTCTTTGAGCAATGGTAAGGAAGCCAGTGTTACTGGACTAAAGTGTACTCGGTTGGTGGGGTAGGATGTAAGGTGGCAAAAGACTGGAAAGTGGTTTGAGACAGCAAATTATGAAGAGACTTGAATGACAAACAGAAGATTTTATAGTTGATCCTGGAGGTGATAGCAAGGCATTGGAATTTATTCAGTATGGAAATGATATAGCCAGACATACACTTTAGGAAAATCATTTTAATACATGAGGAGAATATGGACTTCAGTGAGGAAGAGATGTGTTTCAGGTAAACAAAACAGCTGGCCATCCCAACAGTGTAGGAATCAGGTGATGAAGGTGTTGTGGCATTGTCATATTTGAGAAATGTTACAAAAAGCAAAATCAATAGTCCGTGGCATCAGGGGTGATGTAGGAAATGTCACCCGTGCCCATCTTGTTGGGGATCAGTCCTCACCAGTAGGTGTGCAATCTCTGGCTAACATCTGAGATTAAAAAAATCTCATTACTGAGTTTCCACTTCACACTACTAGATTGGCAAAAATTACAAAATGGTAAATCAAAAATGTTGGAGGGACTTTAGAAAACAGGTATGTTGAGGGATTACTGGTTGACCTATGCCACCCACGTGGCACAGTGAATAGACTTCTAATCATGGAATCAGAAAAATCTAACATGAATAGATCATAAATATGATCTCAGCAATTTATTATATGTGTGACCCTGGACAAATCATTTAACCCATATTTGCCTCAGTTTCCCCATCTATAAAATGAAGACCAATAACATTTACTTTAAATGGTTGTTGTGATGATTAGATGAGATAATATTTTTAAAATGCTTAGCGCTATGCCTGGCATATGATAGTTACTTAATAAATGCTGATTTCCTTCCTTCATTCCTGTGATAGAGAAGAAATATTATGGAAAGCAAATTGCAATTATTTGTAAAGAGTTACTAAATGGTATATGCTCTTTGACCCAGATCAAACAACTCTTGGTTCTAAACCCAAAAGAGATTTTAAAAAAGAGAAAAAAGGTTCTGTGTGTACAAATATATATTTATAAGAGGGTTTTTTGTGACAACAATAATCTAAGAACTAAGGGGATGCCCACCAATTAAGTGAAGACTGAACAAGTTGGGGTATTTAAATACAATGGACTACTTCTCTGCTTTAACAATGAGGAAATAGACAATTTCAAAAAAGCATGTTGGAAATTGAAGTGAGCAAAATCAGAAGAAAAATTTATATTATGACATCATATTATAAAAATGAATTTTGAAGACTTTCTTAAACTGATGAAGAATGAAATGTGGAAAATCAGAAGGTCCATTTATACAATAACAGCAATACTCTAAAAGCAAATAACTCTGAACACTGTGGGAACTATGATCGATCACTGTCCATTCATAATTCCACAGGACCGATAATGAAACATACTGACAAAGCGGTGACAGACGTAATGACAAATGCCAAATTAAAATTTTACTTATCCTAAACTGCTACAGAATCCTAAGGATTAGCAATGTACTCTTCATGGGCCTGAAAAATTATAAAAAACTAAACCTGAAGCTTGAGATCCTGAGGGTATTATCTGTGAGTAGTCTTCCTGAGAGTGCTAAAAACTCCTTTTTAGTGTGGCTAGTCTAGTAATTTGATCTCCACTTGGCAGATCCTGGTGATGGGTGAGATTCTTACTGAACTCTCTAGAAACTTAGGATGAAAAATTCCCTGGAAAGATCCAGGCATGTATTATATCTATCTTTGCATCCATAGTATACAGATCTGGTCCTTGAAATCTTTGGTGGCCTAATAAGTGATTACTGGATTGCTTTGAGTATGAATTCACATTTATATAGTATGTCAGAATGCCTTAGTGAAGTTTAAATCTTTAATACACTGACCATTAGTGGTCAATGTATGGATCATAATTCTTACAGCTCACAAAGTTATTCGTTTTTACAATGTTGTTATTGTAAATCAGTATTGTAAAATGACACTTTGGCATGCTTTGGATTTATTAAAGGCATTAAAGACTTGCTTTCTGTCATAGATGAATATAAAATTAATACTTTGATTTTATTTTTTCTATAAATCTCTAAAATAAATATAAAGATAAATAATGTATTTAACCATGATTATATTTATTCTTAATTTTATTGTATAACAATGGGAAAATTAATCCATAAAAAAGGATTTCAATACATGTGGCTAAGTTTAATTAATATGTAATTACATTTTGAATGTGAAATTTCTTCCATCATAATTATTTATTTTAAAGATGAACATTCGTGCATGTCCCAAGTTATCGACCTTTTTTTCTGGTGAAACAAAATTAGCTCTTTTGCCATAGATCATGGCAATTTATTTAGCTTAAAAAGAAATGGAACTTCTAAATAGAGAATGTAACATGTATTACATAGTGATGACTCTTGTAATGGTGTAGTAATGGTGTAATGGGGCCCTATAATTCCATATGAGAATTACACATTAAGGATTACTCCCTGGGTAGAATTTCTCCCATCCAACACATTTCAATAGGTAGGCAGTATGTTACTACTCGGTTGTTTCAGTCATATCTGACTCATTGTAACCCCATTTGTGGTTTTCTTGGCAAAGATATTGGAATGGTTTAATATTTCCTTCCCCAACTCATTTAACAGATGAGGAACCTGAAGCAAACAGGGTTAAATGACTTGCCCAAGGTCACACAGCTAGTAAGTGTCTGAGGCTGTATTTGAACTCAGATCTTCCTCACTCCAGGCATGGTGTTCTATCCACTAAGTCACCTAGCTACACTAGGCAATGTGCAGTGTCTCCTTTATTATATGCCAACATTTAAATAAACAATTAAACATCACATACATGCCAGGCCATAAACAAGCATGCCCCAAAAAGAAAAGAAAAAAACTATTATAAATAAAGTATTCTTAAAGTAAACCCCAAAATCAAGAAAAATGCCACATTTATATAAATGTAAGCTGTAGTTTTCATATAAATTATTGGATTTCAAGAGCCAAAGAGCTCAAAATTATTTCATTTTCTTCACAATCCATATACTTTAGGAAGCAGATATTCTTCTTATTATTTTTTTTCCATTTCAGTGTTTTACATCCTTTAACAACTCTACAAACAGTTTGGACTGAGTGACTGAATGAAAAGTGATTAAGTGGCTTAGTCAGCCATCAAACTGGTATTATTTGTCTCTAAATTCTCCTTTCTGGTATTTATTAATCCATTAGCCATAGTTGACAAATAAAAGGATGGAGATACTGAATGGAGGGGTTTTTATATCAGAATAAAAAGAAGAGTAAAAGTTAAGACTTCTAAACTTTTCCACAGTTTAAAAAGACTTTCTCACTCCACATCATAAAAAGCAAAACAATAACAAACAGTATTAAATGCCAGTTTTACCATTAATCTGCTATGTAAATAAAGTCACTTAAAATCCTATAGCTGGATTGTTATCTCTTTAAAATGGCACATCACTGATATGGTTGTGAAGTGAAGCATGTGCTCTTAGTGTCTGTTACCAATCCACACTTATTTAAGCATTCAGACCACTATGGTTTGTGCATTGCATTTTATCACTTAGCTCTTTTGCATTTAAAAAACAAAATTATAACAGTATCTGAGAATGTAAGAGTTAATATAGCTTCCACAAAATCTGACCTTCAGCCAGAGAATGACTAACCATTGTGAAAATATGACTCAGTATCAATATACTTTTATAAGCAGAAAATTGTCCCCTAGTGGTCTGAAAAAGTCAGTGTGCTGCTACAACTGGCTGACATAGGCTACATCTATATGCACAGAATGAATAGACCATGTCCTGGTCCCATCTGTTCATTTCAGTCATGAACCATTCTAATTTTCACATGATTGATTCAATAGAAGAGTTCAGTAGCCATTGTGATGATCATCAAAATAAATGGTTAGCTTATATGGCAGTCTATTCTTATATAAATATATATATATGTATATGTATATGTATATATACACCATATATATAGCAATGACTTTAGGATCATGAAGTCACTTAGACCTTGGAGAAATGTTGTTCCAGTCTTTCATGTTTTCGTGTACCAAATAGCATTCTGTAGTGAATAAAGTATCTTTTTCCATTTCCCAAAGTTCCTAATTTACAGCAGTGCTAAGAATTCAAAACTAAAGTAATCTGACTATGCAATTTTGTTATTTAAATATAAAAAATGTTTATCCCATTGTTAGGATAAGATAATAATCTATTTAATTAAAATGCACAATACTGAGGAAGACATAGCATTTTTATTTATGAAGTACTATGATTGTAAAATCATGAAGCTCTCCTAAAATAGTTCAATTATCATATATTATGTGATTTAATTCATTTTTGTAAAAAACAATAATTTTGCAATATTGAAACTAAACATGAATTTAATAGTACCAAACAAATCATAATAATAGTAGGGTAACCCTAAAACCATAATTTCATTGGCCTAGGGAAATCCTAGTGAGGAAATATTTTGTAAAGATGAAGGTCAATACAGAGGAGCTTAAAGGGTAATGGTGTTAAGTAGCATACAGTTGGTAACAAAGATTGTGTTAGAGGAAAGACATGAAACTACGTCTTCTAGACTATAAAGAGAGTATTCTATCCACCATATCACACTGTATTTCAATGAAAATTTGGCTACTTAAAAATATTTTCAAGAAGCTATTACTTTATACAGCTAAAATGAAATATTGCTCACCATTTCATTTTTCAATGTATATATGTATGTACTAGGTATGTGTGTATGTACACATATATATAAATATAGCCATATTTATACATTTATACCTATACATGTATTTCAGCTTAGACAACTTTGGAAATAACTATACATTTTAAAATATTAATGAATCTATCATCTCTCTCTCTCTGTCTCTCTCTCTCTCTCTCTCTCTCTCTCTCTCTCTCTCTCTCAGATGTTCTTAAAACTGAGAGTAGTCTAATGAAGCACACAAAAACAGTTGTGGTTTTTTTTCACTCCTTAGTCTGAATAGTCAAGAATCTTACATAAAGTGGCAGCAATTGCTGTATGTCCAAGATAATTGAAATTTGCTTTTATACACACAAGCATTTGACCTTTTGATGAGGTCTCTGATGAGATTTTACTTGCCTTTAATGGCACCTAAAGGGAACATTTTTGTTTAATTCTGCATCCATTTTAAATTTACAGCATGGAAAAGGGAATCTGCTTTATATTAAATTCATTTACTTATACCTTTGCACCTTTAGAATGTAAGATAAAAACTAGATCTTGCCCTGTAATCAAAATCACTATAAAATCATTATTAAGTACGGATAATACAACTAAACCCTTACATTATTCTCTGACTGAATTCAGCTTATGCATGGGCTGCAGTTCACATTCCTATGCATATTTACTCAGAGAATGTTGATGAGGCAGACACTAAGACTCCAAGATTTTGAATGTTTAAGAAAAAATATGAAACTATTTATATCTGCCAAATTTCAAGAATTTTCCATAGAAAATTCATGTTTTCCCATTTAGTGTACAGGTCCCCATTCATTCTTTTAAGATGAGTCTTATGCCTCAGATATATTTTTTAGTGGCCAAAGAGAAATTCATTTTTTCCTCAAATCTATAAATATGATAAGTGAATAAAGTTCATTAGAATTAAATCATATTATCTTACATCATTGGTGAGTTATTTTGACATTTTCCTATGGCATGGCTTATATGTATATAATGCATTGAATTTAAATTGCAAATTGTTTGTAGAAGGTAGATGATTATTGTTTTTTTTTTCCAAAGCAAAGCAAATAAGAATCATAAGAGAAAAGAAAAATTCCCATGAGATGGAATAGTCTCACTGACTATATTTGTTTGCCTTTGTACTAGAAATCTGTGGATTATTTATATCAACAACACTTTATAGGTTGGCCCCTATAACATAAAATATAAGCTTTGGCCCCAAATTTAAAAAAAAATTCTTTCTGTGTAATAGATAGCTATTTTGATAACTCCTTTTTGCCTAACTCTTTAATAATCTATTTTTGTTTCAGAAAAACTCAGAAAGACTTACATGAATTGATGTAAAGTGAGAACCATGAGAGCACTGTACACAGTAACAGTAATGTTATATGATGATCTACTGTCAATAATTTGACTCTTCTCAGCAATATAATGATCCAAGACAATTCCAAAGGATTAATGATGGGAAATGCTATTCACTTCCAGAAAAAGTTTTGCTGGAGTCTGAATATAGATCAAAGCATACTATTTTCACTCTCTTTATCTTTTTCATGGTTTTCTTTTTCCTTTTAGTCTATTTCTTCTTTTACAACATGACTAATATGTAAATGTTTTACATGGTTGTACATATATAACCTATTTAAAATTCTTACCTTTTTAGGGAGAAGAGAAGGGACGGATAGAGGAAGAGAGAAAATTTGGAACTCAATTTTTTAAAATGAATGTTAAAAATTCTTTTTACATGTAACTGGAAAAAATAAAACACTATTTTAGAAAAAGAATCCATTTTTTGTTACTAAAGAAGAATCTGCAATAACTGTTTTAGCCATTAAATTCACTAGATACTTAGATATCTATAGATGAACTTTACTGGCGTTAAAGTTCAACATATGTGTCAATATTAAATTGGTCTTTATCATTATCATCACCACCACTACCACTGTTATCATTATGAAGCATTTGAAAAGCACCTGCCACATGTCAGAACCATGGTTGATAATAAGGGCGATTCATAAAAAATAGTAAAAGACTCAATTCTTCCTTTGAAGACCTTACAATTTAGTTGTAATCTCAATATAATTATTAGATAATTATAGATAACAGAATATAATTTATATCATATGGTACAGAATATAGTTGCAATAAAAATCAGAGATAGGAAACATAATTATAACTTAGAATGTGATAAAATTTTAATGCTGAAAAATTGATAGAAGATAGATCAGAGTTATTAGATAGAATTTAATAAGTGTTCATGAAATGACAGCCACTATGCCAAATGTTGGAGATATAAATACAAGATAGACAGTCTCTGACCTCAGGGAGTTTACATTCTAGTGGGGGAAGACAACATATAAAAAGAAGATTAAACACCATTGGAGAGTGGCATTGCATGGAGATGCTCATGAAGTACAGTAAATGCCTTGATCCAAACAAGATAAAACAAACATGACTCTATGAGACCCAAGAGTAGTTGTAGCTTCCATCCAAGGTTCTGGCAAGGAGAAGCTACCGCAGCATATAGGGAGGTAGCATGGTATGGAGAGCTCTCTAATTTTACCAATTTAGATAAAAAGAATCAGAGGAAATCATGACCTTCCCACAGTCACACAGCAAGTAAGTGGCAAAGTGCTAAATATAGTCCAGTCTTCCCAACTCTTAATCCTAATTTTATTCCTTTAAATAATAAATAAAATGGAATAGCATTTTATACCTGAGTCAAAAGCAACAAAAGAAACAAATGGACAATTATGGAATTAATTAAACACGTTTAGAGAACTGTTCATCTAAAAGACATGAGAGTCTTAGTGCATTGATAGCTCAATATGAGCTAACAGTGTAATAAGGCCCAAAAAGCTTCCCTTATTTTAGCTTGGTTCCATAAGGCAGAACTAGCAATAACATATGGAAGTTGCAGAGTCAGAATTATGCTGCATTTAAAGGGAAAAAAAAAACTTCCTAAAAGTTAGAGCTGATAAAAAAGTATAATGAATTGCTTTGAGAAGAAGTTTCCCCATTACTGGTGTGCCTCCAGTGCAGAATGCATGGTCATTAATCAGAAATGCTAATAGATTTTGCTCTTCAAAGACAGTTTAGATCAAAAGATCTCTGACATGATGACATTCTGTGATTCTTTTATTCAATTTGGTAGCTGTGCTATACATTTGGACTGCCCTATTTTATTCAGTCTCCAGGTAATTGAATGTCCTTGATGTTATCTACCCTTTCCTGTTCCTGGCACCAAATAATAGCAAGCAAGCAAACAATACCCCTTTTAAAAACAACATGGATGCACACCTGTGTGAGCGTGTGTGCACACACACACACACATGCTATCCTTTCCTGTTCTTGCCATTTACATATTGAGACTGAATTGAAAATTCTGAATACAGAAACTACTTTAAAATGAGAGAGACAGATCTACCAGATTGCTAAACTCTAGAAGGCAATGACCTTTTGACTTTAACAATAATATTACTCTCATCAAGTTGTATACTAAGCATTTTATGGTATGTATCCTAAGAAAGCCAAAACAAACAAACAAAAAACCAGTAAGCCCAGGATTTCTTGTTTGAGAAATCATATCATTTTTCTGTAATTAATCATCTCTCACATGTTTGGTAGTAGCCAAGAAAATTAATCTAAAACATGTCTTGATATAGTCAAATCATTGAGTTAGAATAACCCTGAAAGTCAGTCTCATCTATTTCCCTTCCAGCCAAACCACATTGGGTCATATATAATCCTATGATCCTATAATCCTATAACCTTGGATGATTGAGTTCTGCATTTCTCATCCACTATTTTGATGTCACATGGCTACCACCCAAGTATATCTAAATTGGCAGGTACCTTTCGGTGATATCTTAATCATTAATCTAGTTAGTTTTATTTGGTGGTATACCCAATTATTTGCTTCCTTGGTGTTTGGCTTTACATAGGTGGGATTAATATAAAATTCATGGGTTCATGGAAAAGGAAGACATATTTAAAAAAATAATAATTACAACCCATGTTTGGAATGTATTAATGTTAACAAGCTATTCATAACTGGGTTTTATATAACTCCACATAGAATTGAGTTCCAGTGAGATCAATGAAAGTTATGTACTCATAAACTTTAATAGCCGTAAATGTGCTTAAAATATCAGGCTTTGTTGTATATGGCTGATTTCAGTCACATTCAGCCAACTTCTTTTTCTTCAAAGGTGATCAAAGAAAGTTATGACTTTGGCTCTTTAGTGTTTTCTTTTTTTCTAACATCTCCTTTCCAGTACCTAATCTGAGCATGTCTCATACCTAGCACTCACTCCCTTAGATGGCCTTTTAGAAGAATAAGGATCTTAATGCATAATTTGGATGAAAGAGGTAGCTACTGTTGTTCATACAAACAAGGTTAAAATTTATCTTAATGTGTGCTACAGTAACATTTTCAATGATGTACACATTAATATTAATTGGAGAGCCATGCCCCATATGGTCATAAATCATGTAAGTGAATATGTTACTTATGGCATAAATGGGACAGTTTTCCTTGTAATGTAAATTTTCATAAATTCAGACACAAACGAGGTTGTAACTAATAGAAAGAAAAAAAGGAATGCAAGAATAGATAAAGAGTACTGCTTTTAAAGGAATTTGGTAGTTTTTTTTTAAAAAAACATTGAAAGGAAATGTATTTGTATCGCCTCATTTCTGGTAGAGGAAAGGATTTCAACTTGTTTGAAAGTTTTTCTTTGGTTTCTTATTTTTGGATTTTTAACTAAATGATTCGCAAAGATTTGATCTTTCTTGACATAACAAGAATGAAAGGGAAAAGCCACTATGTAAAGAAGTTTTCCCAGCTTTCATAACAACAAAAAGCCACAATATGTGCACAGTATGGCAGTAGCAAATGCAATATTTGTACTGTATGACAAACATTGGTTAGATTAATTGAGAAAGGTCAGTTACTTTACTATATATAGGGTTTCCCATCTAGTTAAACTGTGTATTAAACTATACTAGATATCAGAGAAAATAATTACTGGATTCATGTGAATTAGGTTAATTCATGGGTCACAAATGAGCGGAATTGTTTGGCCAAAGCATTCAAATCATTTTATAGCTCAAAATGGAAGGGCCTGTGGGTTGCAGCTGCAAAGCTGGACGTCTGCCTATAGAAACAGATTTTTAACCTGCCTACTTCTGGAAGGAATGGATTTTTTCAATTATTCTTGTAATTTTGTCTGAATCACAAAACCAACACAAACTAATTTTACTTCTCCCATTCCTATGTTTAATTCCTTATTTAGGTGACAGAGATCAACAAACTACCTAAATAATGTTCTGCCTTTAACTTTCTTTAATATGCCAAATCAGTTTAATTACACTTTCTATAAATAATCTATGCAAAATACTTCCCTGAACAGAATGCACTTTTCCTTCTGTGTGTGGCACATTTTAATACTTAAAAGCATTAGAACAGATGTTAGGTGCCTGCTAAACTTGTTTTCAGTTTTCTTTTATTTATATGTTAATGAGAATTTAATTACTTCATGAATACTTAAACAACCTGAGGGTGCCTGATATCATTAGCTTGAACATGACAAGCACCTCAAGTGACCACATGGGAAGACTGAAATTGCTTTCAGTTTACTTGAAGACAGAAAGATGAATTCATTTCACCCCCTGCTATGTTTTACCTGACACATAAAACAGCAAAAGCGGTGACTCAATCTTGCTTCTACAGGACTGATAGGATTTGAGCAAAGCACCTACACAGAAAACCATAAATTCTTACAATTTCATTTTGCTTCACTGTCCTTAAATAACTGCCATAGCAATACCTTTCTCTGGAATCTTATTGTACTCAAATCTGTTCTTTTAAAGCAATTTGTTCTGTGCTACATGTATGTCCTTGGCCAATCTTGGTAGAACTAGGAAGAGGTTGAGCTTTCTTTATAGTGTTTAAAAATAATCTCTTTAAGAAAACTTGAAAAGGCTCATTTTGGTGAACTATGGGCTCAAGGTAGTAGAGCAGATAACATTTATGATTTCTTTAACCAACTTTCCTGGCAGCAGAAATAATAAGTGTATGAAAGTTGAACTAAAATTGGACTTATGCTTATGTAAAATACAATTTTTATTTCTAAATGAAGAGTGCCAAGAATAATTTGTGATGGTGGCAATTACACAAATTCATTTGTAGAGAACATCTAAGTTCTAAAGTGTACTCTAAATTCTCAAAGCACCACTACCACCACTACCAAGAAAAAAATCCAATATCTGGCTGATTAACACAAACCACAAGCAGTAATTTATCAACATAAATATGAACATAAAAATTTAAAAGGTATAAGGCTATAATGAATTGTGTGTTTTGGGAGGTTTTCAGGGTGGCAAGAAAATGAAGGGAAGTTATAGAAAGAAAGCAAAGTAGGCAATAAACAAACAAAGAATGGTAAAATACAAATCATGAAAGAAAAAAGAATGCTAATCTTATAAGGAAAAGTAATATTACTGAAACTCTTACCTGGAAGAGGGTTAAATTAGGCAGACCAGCTTTTAAGCTCCAGTTGATCCAATGATGGCTCCAGATTAAGAAGGTTAATATTCTTATTCAAATAAAATGTTTGAATGTTTCTAAATTGTACTATTACAGGTCTTCCCCTTGAATTTCAGATGCCTGTGTTCAGGGAGAGAGAGAGAGAGAGAGAGAGAGAGAGAGAGAGAGAGAGAGAGACCCAGTTTCTTCCAGTGAATAGGTTTGCAAAACAAGCGTGATATCACTGCAAAACAAAGATCACTGTAATGTATTTTAAAAAGAAACACTTGTTTCTCATCATACTATTCTAACAGAGAGAATAAAGGATTTACAATTTAAAATTTTATTGTTAGATTCAACCTTTCATAATACTCCACTAAAGACCTACCCTGATGCCTCATTGTGTTACTGGCATAACCCTAGGTTCTTGACCTCTGTTGGTGGAACTCGTTTTTTTTTTTTCAACTCCTGCCCACAAATCAAAGAATTCTTTGAGTACAGGCATGGTGACAGGCTATGTACCTGTTGGCTGACATCCAGTTTAACTAAATTTACAGAGGATTATCACCAGGCAATTGGCTCCCAACTGCTGATGTTTTTGGTCACACTAATTCAGAAAACTATCCTCTAAAGTAATTGTTATGGAACTGCCCACACTAATGCTGCAACAATCCGGCTAGCAGCTGCTGTGGGGGTGTAAAACCAACAACAACCATCTCACAGAATGCTTCAAGCCCAAGTTCTTTTTATCTGCTTTACTAAGGAAAGCAACCTTAAAGGGTTAACAATCTTACTTTAATCCAGTATACAAATATCATTCACTTAGTTCAGTGGGAAAAAGCCAGCACCCTGAGCTTCAGAGCAAATACAAACAAATTACAAACCTCAACAGACAGACCTTGTCTGATTCAAATCTCAATGCATAGTTACCAGAGTTTAACAAAGTGCAAACATCCGGGATTACAAGCTGGAAGGCTCTAAACTACAGCTGCCCTGAGTCTCCACATCAGTGCTCTGCACCAAGAGTGAGAGCCCTAAGCAAAAAAGCTCTGTCTTCCCTTTTTATGCACTCTTTAGCGATCAACAAACCTGAGCGACCAGAACTTAAGCTCTTGCTATTGGCTCTGGTCTTAGCAACTCTCCTTAGGACCCTGAAGGCTTCACGCCCACATAGGCTTAGCACCTAATAGATAGGGGTTTGGACCTGGGGTTTAGCACCTAGTAAGACTCAATCAAAGACACTTAATTAATCATTTTAAAACAGTAAGAAAGTCCCACCATAATTGATATTATAACTAATTAAATAATACAGTCCTAGAGCACCTTCATAATAAAATTATAAGTTTTACATTTAAGATTAAAGTTTGGAGGAGTTTTCTAATTCATACCTCTTGTTTTAAAGTGAAATTTCTGACCCATTAAAGGAATTATTAATATATTACTTTTTATCAGCAATATGTTTTCATATATTTAATTTATTCTGAGTCTCAATCTCTACTTAGGTCCCAAAACAATGAAGTCCTTTGAAAGTCTTCTTAGATTTTTTTTCAAAAGCTCTATGTCAAACCTAACCCTATTTCCAAATCACTTTTATCATTAAAAAAAACACCTGGTTATAATACTATCATTGGTCATTCCTTTAGAATGATTTAAATAAGAATATTCTATGAAAAGAGAAGATTTAGATTTTTCAATCAGGTGTTTTTTTTTTAGTTCAAATAGCAAAGTAGGGGGAAATTATTCAGTTGCCTTGCAGGTGATCTGTTTCTATTTTTATAAAGAACTACTTGAAGAATATTCCTCAGATTGTCTGCATGAGAGCACATTAGCCCTGTTTGTACTATAATGCAATATTAATCACTCGGGAATTTTTGATTTGATATTAACTTGGAAGAGGAATAGAACTGAGAAATTCAATAGGTCCTAAGAGGATGGCATACTTCTATTTTCTGTGATGAAACTTCTTTCTTTTTTATCTTAGAAGAATCAGGCAAAGTTATAGTCTCTCATGACCATGCAAATAACTATGTGACTAGGGAATCCAGGAATCCAGGTGGTGGAGTTAACAGAAATGTAATATATTCCTCTTTTTTTCTATTACCTTTTAAAATAAAGTTTCAAAAATATGCAGGCCTGTGAGCCAAATGAAAAGGTAAATTGAACGGGGGAATCAGAGAGAAGGAAATGAAAGTAGTGAACATTTTATGGACATTTGAAAATTTTCACAGGGTCATATTTTCCCCTTGGCATGTAACTTATGTAATCTACTCTTCTCATATGATACTGGGAATTTGAAAATCCTACTAGTTTAGATGATGAAACACATTGATTTTTTTTATTTCTGAGGAGATAAAAATGACCTTTTTTTAATTCTTTTCATTTGATCACATTTAAGTCCCTGAATTCTGTGTATGTGTTCTTGAAGGTGATGCCTGGAGAATACAAGTTCCTGAAGGTCTGATCAGTGTGGAGTGATTTAAAGTGCATGACAAATGATGTACTCTGTTTCTGTTATTGGGGGATAATAGCTAAATTCAAAGAGGTCTGTCATCCAGTTAACCACTGGTGATGACTTTTTCCCCTACAACAATGTGCATAGACCACGAACCTTTTATAAGCCATAGCAGAAGCCTCTACTTTTCCAATTTAGTTTTCTTACTCTTTACTCTACAACCCAGCCATACTTGACTATTTGCTTTTTCTCCCATATGATACCTCATCTCACATCTCCATATCTTTGGACTGACTGCCTCACATGCCTGGAATATTCTCTCTTCTCACTTCCACCTTTTAGAACCCTAGGCTTCAAGCAGAACTCAGTTCCATTTGCAAATTCTACCAGAGTTCTCTTTTGGTCCCCTCAGCTGTTAAAGCCTGAACCTCTAATATTAGCTTCCACTTAATCATATATAGCTTGTATGTACCTATTTATTTACAATTTGTATCTAATACTGGAATATAAGCTCCTTGAAAGCAGATACCACCTTTGCCTGCCTTTGTTTCTCCAGCACTTAGTGTGGTGCTGGCACATTGTGAATGTTAATAAATGCTTATTTAATTGATTGGTACTGATTTATCAATGGATGTAGTAACCACAAAGGTATATATTGAAGTACCCCCTAGACCATGTAATCAATATATATTTTAAGGACCATAATCCTACAATTCTTGCTGTCTTTTAAGTGTTTCCCCAATATCAATACATAAATATTAATTACTTGGCAGCTTGTGACTAAGCATCTGGTGAATATATACCTTGGACACTAATAGGAAGCTTAGTAAAAAATGTCATGAATGAGAAAAACTTAAACTCTATCATTAATACAGGTAGAAAGATCAATATAACAAGGGAAAGGAACAAATGCTTATATAGCTGCTACTATGTGGCAGGCATTGGGCTAACCACTCTAACAAATTTTTCATTTGATCCTCACAAAAATCCTTCAACATAGGTGATACTGTTCTCCTTATATTATAGTAGAGGAAACTGAGTCAAATAGAGACTAAATGATTTTCCTAGGTCACATGGGTAGTAAGTCGGATTTGAACTCAGGTATTCTAGACTTCAGGCCCAATGCTCCATTCATTGTCTGACTGTTTCCTTGAACAAAACAAAACAAAAATATCAAACAAGATTACTCCTACCTACTGGGTTAATAGTAGAGATATTAATAGTTCAGATTGGAACTACAGAGTGGTTGTCAAATGGGATGATTGTTACGGTTGTATTAAGGATGTTCAAACTATACTTGGGTATTAAATGTTTAATCTATTAAATTACTGATAAGTTAAATAATGAAATAAAGTATAATTAATATATAAATTGTAATAAATTAATGATAATTACTGAAGTAAGCCTGTGCCTAAGCCAATCACTCTTTGTAAAATATTAGACTGCGATGATATTCTCTGACACTGAAATTGAAAAGTTGTCACTGAGGGAATTAATAGTCTTTCTATTAAAAAAATTTTTCACTTATATGGAGTGACTTGTTCAAGAAATAGTAAGAAGGCTAATGTTACTGAATAAGAAAATACCTGGGGTGGGGCATGAGGTATAAAAAGACTGGAAAAGTTAAGGGGTCAGATTAAGAAGCTATTGAATATAAAATATAGAATTTTACATTTGATCCTGGAAATCATAGGGGCCTGGTGAAATTTGTTGAATGCTTTGGTGTTAAAGCAATTCCTTTCAAGCCCAGGTATTCTGGCAAGGCAGGCTAGGGCATAGGCTCATATTATTGTTTTGTGGTAATTCAGAAATTACTGTTGCCATTCAGCTCTGAATGAGAGACCCAGGCCTCTTTAACTCGCAAGACTGTGTTTAAGACACAGTCAGAACTGCTTTTCAATACCCTATGTTCAATGGTAAAAAAACAAAGCATAAAAGGCAGTCAGGATCCCTTAGGTCAAACCTTTTTTTTTAATAGCTGTGCCTTTATTTTAACTATCATTTGATTGTAGAAATCATGATAGTAGAACGGGTGCTGTCCCTTCTAATTGCTTAAATGTAAAATCTAGCTAGGGAGAACTATTTGCCAGATGAGAGAGTGAAAAGAAGAAAGAAGCAGTAGGCAGAGTCACTCTTCTTTTTTAGGTTGACTGAGTGGGTCACTCTTCTTGGCATATTGTCCAATCTTTTATGATACAACTTTGATGCAGTCTCCCTCCAACATGAGCCTGCACAAGGTAGAAAAACCTGGGATTAGAAAGGGTTTACTGCTTCTTTCCAAAGTGACAAGATTTCGAGAATGGAACACATTTTCTAGGAAATACCCAGGAAAACTTAGTTCGTGGTTCATAAGATATTATTTACAGAGCTGTTTTTAGTATGTAGCATAATGTTCATTTCTTGCTACACAGACACTCACACACACACACACACACACACACACACACACACACACCATCTCCCATGATAAAATATACAGTTCATCAGGGAAGGGATTATTACATCTTTGCCTTTGTAAATGAAACCCATAGCAAATAGTAGGTGCTCTCTCTCCCCGCCCCTACATATATATATGTGTGTGTGTGTGTGTGTGTGTGTGTGTGTGTATGTGTATATGTATATATGTATACATGTATACCCACACACACACATATATACATATATACACATATATGCACACATTACACACACACATATATATACATATATACACACATTACACACACACATATAAACACATATTTGTGTTAATTAATTAAAAGATGGTACACAGATTCTTTCAGGAATATAGAAAGGTACATTATTTCTTGTGTCTATCAATCCAACAAAGCATGGCTCTTGAAGGCAAAGTAAAACTGTCATCATAAAATCAGCCTAGTTTGTCCTACCAGTGATTACTCTTTGATATATTCCCAAAGTCTCTATTTTCTTGCTCCCTATTATATTCCATAGTGTTTGCTTGAGCCTTGTGACATTCAACCTCTTCCATCAAGCTGAGTATGGGGGTGGGTGTACTTGTGATTCCTTGGAATTCTTTTTATAGAAATTTCCTACACCTGTTGTTTTCTACTTCTGTTTTTCCTTCCAGAAATTTTGACTTAAACAGTGATTAATCAACAAGTTTTTAAATGCACTGTTCCAGTCACGGGGGGGGGGGGGGGTGGGTGGAGATGCGGCGCTAAAAAAAGAAAGGGGAAAAAGAAAAAGAAATCATCCTTGCCTTTAAGGACCTTAGGAGGAGACAACATGTGTGTGTGTGTGTGTGTGTGTGTGTGTGTGTGTACGTGTGTGTGTGTGTGTGTGTGTGTAAAACACATTTAAAGGCAAGATATGACTGCAATAAATTTTTATCGTATAAATACAATTCTATAAAATAATTCTTAAGAAGTAGGTTGGACCTTCAAACTGAGATAATAAGTAATGAAAAAGAAATGAGCAGTACTGCTCAGAGTGATTTTTTAAAATATAAACTAAACCTACATGTTATAATGATTTGCTTAATTCAGGAACATCATCATTATCATCATCACATTCTCAAATGTCTCTAATTTTGTAAAAGTTTAGAGCAACATAGAAGTGGTGATGCTAAACTAGGTGGTTCATTAAAAACATATTTAGAGTTTTATCTGAGAAGAAAAATTCCATATGGTGATATGCTTGTTAATGTTTTTTTTGAGCTGAATGCAAATCAAAGAAAATAATGTAGAGTAGAAGATTAGACTACTAATCTGAGTTATTTTAAAACTAAATCTTATGGAGCTCAATAAAAAAGTTAATAGCACTGAATACGAGAGGTATCAAGCAACACTTAGATTACTTATACAATTAAACATGTAGTTTCCTTGGGATTTTTTTAAGGATAAAGAATGAATAGTGCCTTTAAGTTAAATATAATACTTGAAATATTTGACTTTTTGGCCTTATCTCATCTTTCTATCCTCACTTTGGTCTACCTCTATCCCCCAATTGAGACTCATAAATGTCAACAATTTACCCAGTTTCAAGAGAGGCCATAGATTTTCCCTCCTAACATGATAAAGCCCTCATCAATGTATTTACCTTTCAAAAGTCAGAGGATGCAATTAACTCACAGCAAAGACATTTTCTAAAATGAAAGTACACGAAATATAACAACTCCCCCATAAACACAGGGCACACAATCTCTCCCCAGCATACTCAGCATTGGTGTGAAGAATGGATACAGATAGAGTTTAAAAGTAGAGAGGCACACATTTAGGAAAAAATATAGACTTAGGAAATATACATTACAGGAGTGTTACTTATGCTCTCATATCCTCTCGTAAAGTACCTGTGGTACTTCTCTCTACTAAAGATATTTTGACTGGGTGTGTTCTTGGACTTGCTGGGTCTGCTCTTTTCCGAATATGCTATTCTATTCATAGTCTGCTGTATCTGCTCCCTGCAAATTCTGGCTTAGTCAAAATCTGTGAATAAAGCACTGCTAGGATCTTTCAGATATAAGATAGAATTCTTGATATAGGATCAAGAGAAAGAACCCTCATTTAGGCTACCTCAAAGTCTGGGTTCAGAAGCCTGCCCTCTTCTAGCCAGAAGTGTCCTGAATCCAGATCTTCCTACTTCTGAAGCCAGATTTCTATTCCCTATGCTATTCTTGATTAGTTTTGTATTTGTTGTTCAGGTGTTTTAGTTGTGTTCAATTCTTTATGGCCCCAATATGGTATTTTATTGGCAAAGATACAGGAGTGGTTTCCTATTTCCTTCTCCAGCTCATTTTACAGTTGAGGAAACTGAGGCAAATATGATTAAGTGACGCACCTAGGTTCACACATCTAGTAAATGTCTGAGACCAGATGTGAACTCAGGAAAATGAGTCTTCCTGACTCCAGACCTGGGACACTATCCACTGTGCCACTTAGCCTGGTCAGAAGGATACTATAAAAACATTATACAGTTGACAATGTGCAATTATACTTTATTATCTATTTCACATTTAAGTTTGGCATATGATAAAAAAAATTAGAAATAAAAATTTAGAAATTACTTGCAAGTGATTAGGATTTAGAATTATTGCTAAGTTAAATTGAGTATAAAGCCCACTTTTTCCATTTAATATATTCAATATTTTATCTTTCTCAATTACATTTGAATAAAAATTTTTAACATTTGTTTAAAAAAATGTTGATTCCAAAGTCTCATTCTCCCTCCTTCAACCCCTGCACTTGAGAAGACAATTTGACATAGAATATACATACACTGTCATGTGTAACATTTCCATATTAGCCATGTTGCAAAAGAAAATATAGACCAAATAAAGATTAATAAATTTTAAAAAATGCTTAAATCTCCATTCATACTCCATCATTTTTTTTTGGTGAGGTAATTGGGATTAAGTGACTTGCCCAGGGTCACACAGCTAGTAAGCAACAGGTGATCAAGTATCTGAGGCTGGATTTGAACTCAGTCCTCCTGATTGTAGGGCCAGTGCTCTATCCACTGCAGTGCCTAGCCACCCCCATCACTTCTTTTCCTGGAGGTGGAACATTGTTAGTCCTTCAGAATTGTCTTGGAGTACTGTATTACTAGAATAGCTAAGTCATTCAGAGTTGATCATCATACAATACTGCTGTTATTACATACATATTTTCCTGGTTCTGCTCATTCCACATTGTTTCCATTCATGTAAATCTTTCCAGGTTTTTCAGGAACCATCCTGCTCACCATTTCTATAGCACAATAGTATTCCATCACAATGAAAAAGAAAAAAAAAACACAACTTGTTTAACCGTTCCCCAATTGATAGTCATCATGTCAATTTCCAATTTTGTGCTAATATTAAAAGAGTCATTATAAAAATTGTTGCACATATAGGCCCTTTTCCTTTTTTCATCTCTTTGGGGTACAAACCTAGTAGTGGTATTGCTGGGTCAAAGGGTATGCACAATTTCATAGCCCTTTGGGCATAGTGCCAAATTGCTTGACAGAATGATTACATCCATTCACTATTCCACCAAAAGTGCTTGATTGTCCCAATTCTTCCACATCCCCTACAACATTTTTTTATTTTCCCTTTATGTGATATTAGCCAAACTGGTAGGTGTGATGTAGTACATCAGAATTGTTTTAATTTGCGTTTCTTTAATCGATAGTGATTTAGAACATTTTTTTCATAGATGACTATTGATAGCTTTGTTTCTCCTTTCTTCAATTGTGTGTTCATATCCTTTGAACATTTATCAATTAAGGAATGACTTGTATTATTATAAATTTGACTTGCTTTTTTCTATATTTGAGAAATGAGTGCTTTGTCAAGGAAACTTGCTCTAAAATTATTGTTCCCAGTTTCCTGCTTTTCTTGTAATATTGGCTGCACTGGTGTTCTTTGTACAAAAAAATTTTAATTTGATGTAATCAAAATTATCTATTTTATATCCCATAATTCTCTTTATCTCTTACTTAGTCATAAATTCTTCCCTTAACCATAAAGCTGATAGGTAATATATTGTTTTCCCCTAATTTCCTCACGATGTCACCCTTTATGTTTAACATATGTACCCATTTTTCCCTGGTCTCAATTTATGGTGTGAGATGTTGATCTAATACTTAGTTTCTGCCAAACTGCTTTTCAATGTTCACAGCAATTTTTGTCAAACAGTATTTGACCCCTAAACTGAGATATTTAGGTTCATCAAATACCAGATTATTATGGTTATTTACTACTGTATTTAGTTGCTTTTTTGTCATGTATGACTCTTTGTGATCCTTTTTTGGGGTTTTCTTGGCAAAGATACTGGAGTGGTTTGCCATTTCCTTCTCCACATCATTTGACAGATGAGGAAACTGAGGCAAACAGAGTAAAGTGACTTGCTCAGGGTTATGCAACTAGTAAGTGTCTGGGGCTGGGTTTGAACCCAAGTCTTCCTTACTCCAGGCCAGGTCCCTGAAACACCTAATTTTCCCTTACTACTGTGTATTGGGTATCTAATCTATTCTACTGATCTACAACAGGATTCCTTAGCCAGTAGCAGAATATTTTGATGATTACCACTTTCTAATAGATTTTGAGATCTTGTACTGATAAGTTACCTTCTTTCATGTAGGTTTTCATTCATTCCTTTGATATTCTTGACCTTTTGTTCTTCCAGATGAATTTTGTTTTTATTTTTTTCCAACTACAAATTTTATTAGTAATTTGATCCATATGGCCCTGAATAAGTAGATATTTTTTAACTGAGTGTGTTATTCCCTCTTTGACCTAAGTCAAATGAGCGTAAAGTTCAAAAATTGCCAACATCATACCTTCCCCAACATATTAAAAGGTGTTCCACTCACATGTTTTATGTGAGATAATTGTCCCCATTATTCCTCTCCCTCCCCTCTTGTAACAGTCTCTCCCTCTTTCTTTATTTCCCACTTAATAGCATTTTATTTTTATTTTTTCAACTGAATATAAAGATAGTTTTCAACATTAATTTTTATATGTTTTTGAGTTGCAAATTTTTCTCCCTCACACTTTCCCTTCCCTACTTCTTTCCCCCCTCCCTAAAACAGTAAGCATTCTAATATAAGTTATACATGTAGAATTACATTACACATATTTCCCCATTAGTCATGTTGTGAAAGAAGAATCAGAACAAAAAAGAAAAACCACAAGAAAGAAAAAAAGTAAAAATAGTATGCCTCGATCTGCATTTGGACTCCATAGCTCTTTCTCTGGAAATGGAGAGCATTTTCCATTATGAATCTATTGGAATTGTCTCTGATCATTGTATTGCTGAGAAGAGATAAACCAATCATAGTTGATCAATACACAATGTTGCTGTTACTGTGTAAAATGTACTCCTAGTTCTACTTACTTCACTCAACATCAGTTCATGTAAGTCTTTGCAAGTTTTTTTTTTTTCTGAAATCTGCCTGCTCATCATTTCTTATAGAAATTCATATACCACAACTTGTTCAATCATGCCCAATTGATGGACATCCACTTGATTTCAAATTCTTTGTCCCCAAAAAAAGAGCTATTACAAATATTTTTATACACGAAGGTTCTTTTCTCTTTTTTATGATCTCTTTTGGGATACAACCTAGTAATGTTATTTCTGGATAAAAGAGCATGCACTGTTTGATTGTCCTTTGGGCATAGTTTAAAATTGCTCTTCAGAATGGTTGGATCAGTTTACAACTCCACAAATAATGCATTAGTGTTCCAATTTTCCCACGTCTTCTCCAATATTTATCATTTACCTTTTCTGTCATATTAGCTAATCTGATAGGTGTCAGGTGGTAGGTACCTCAGAGTTGCTTTAATTTTCATTTCTCTAATCAATAGTGATTTAGAATATTTTTTACAATGACTATAGATACCTTTAATTTCTTCATCTAAAAACTGCCTGTTCATATCCTTTGACCAATTATCAATTGGGGAATGACCTATATTCTAATAATTTTGACTCAGTCCTCTATATATTTGAGAAATGAAGTTTTATCAGAAACACCGACAGCAAAAATTGATTCCCAGCTTTCTGCTTCCCTTCTAACTTTGGTTGTATTGGTTTGTTTGAGCAAAACCTTATAAATTTAATCAAAATTATCCATTTTGAATTTTATATTGTTCTCTATCTCTTCTTTGGTTATAAATTCTTCCCTTCTTAATAGATGTGACAGGTAAACTATTCCTTGCTCTCCTAATTTGCTTATGATATCACACTTAGTGTCATATACCCATTTCCACTTTATCTTTGTATATATTCTAAGATGTTGGTCTATGCCTAGTTTCTTCCACACTACTTTCTACTTTTCCCAGCAGTCTTTGTCAAATAGTGAGTTCTTATCCCAGAAGCTAGAGTCTTCGGATTTATCAAATAGTAGATTACTTTTGGTATTCACTACTGCCTCATGTACACAACCAATTCCACTGATCCAGCACTGCATTTCATAGCCAGTATCAAATAGTTTTGATGATTGCCGCTTTATAAAATAGTTTTAGATCTAGTAAGACTAGGCCATCTTACCTTGTTTTTTTTTATTATTTTTTCGTTAATTCCCTTTATATTCTTCACCTTTTATTTTCCCAGATGAGTTGTGTTATTATTTTTCTCACTGTGTAAAATAATTTTTTGGTAGTTTGATTGTTATGGCAGTGAATAAGTAAATAAATTTAGATAAAATTGTCATTTTTATTATATTAGCTCAATCTACCCATGAGTGATTGATATTTTTCCCAGTTGTTTAGATTTGACTTTATTTGTGAGAAGTGTTTTGTAATTGTGTTCATATAGTTCCTGGGTTTGTCTTGATAGGTAGACTCCCAAAAGTTTATGTTGTCTGTAGTAATTTTAAAAGGAATTTCCCTTTCTATCTCTTGCTCCTGGACTTTGTTGGTAATATATAGAAATGTCAATGATTAATGTAGGTTTATTTTATGTCCTGCAACTTTGCTAAATTTGCTAAATATTTAAAGTTGTTTTAGTTGATTCTTTAGGATTTTCTAAGTATACCGTCATATCATCTGCAAAGGGTCATAGTATTGTTTTCTTGCTGCCTATTTTTCAATTTTATATGCTTTCAATTTCTTTCTTTTTCTTCTCTTATTGCTAAAGCTAACATTTCTAGTACAATATTAAATAATAGTCTTGATAATATGCTTCCTCATTTCACCCCGATCTTATTGGGAATACTTCTAAATTATCCCCATTACGTATCCCCATACATGCTCCCTGATGGTTTTAGATTGATACTACTTATAATCGTTTTAAGGAAAAATCCATTTATTCCTATGCTCTTTAGTGTTTTTAATAGGAATGTATATTGTATTTTCTCAGAAGCTTCTTCTGCATTTATGCAGGTAATCATATGATTTTTGTTTATTTTGTTATTGATATGGTCAGTTATGCAGATTGTTTTCCTAATATTGAACCAACCTTGCATTCCTGGTATAAATCCCACCTGGTCATAATGTATCTTCATCATGACACATTGCTATAATATTTTTCTAATATTTCATTCAAAATTGTTTGCATTAATATTCATTAGGCAAATTGGTTTATAGTTTTCTTTCTCTGTTTTGGGTTTTCCTAGTTTAGGTATCAGCAATATATTTGTGTCATTAAAAAAATTGGTAGGACTCCTTTTTTTTGAAATAGTTTACATAGTATTGGAATTAATTGCTGTGTAAATGTTTGTAGAATTCACTTGTAAATCTGTCTGGCCCTGGAGCTTTTTCCTTAGGGAGTTCGTTGATAGTTTGTTTAGTTTCTTTTTCTAAGATTGAATTTTTTAAGTACTTTATTTTTTTCTTCTGTTATTCTGGGCAATTTATATTTTTCTAGATATTCATATATTTCATTAAGATTGTCAGATTTAATGGCATACAGTTGATCAAAATAGCTTCCAATTATTGCTTTAATTTCCACTTCGTTGGTGATGAATTCACCATTTTCTTTTTTGATTCTGGCAATTTGGCTTTCTTCTTTCTTTCTTTAAATGAAATTTACCAAATGTTTATCTATTGATTTTTTTCATAAAAGCATCATAATTTTATTTATCAGTCTGATAGTTCTCTTCCTTTCAATTTTATTCATCTCTGTTTTGATATTCAAAATTTCTTATTTGGTATTTATTTAGGGATTTTTAATTTGTTCTTTTTCTAGTTGCATATACATGCATGTTATTTCACAGATCTCCTCTTTCTCTATTTTATTCATGTAAGCATTTGGAGATATAAAACTTCCCCTTCGAACTGTTTTGGCTACATCCCAGAAATTTTGGCATGTTGTCTCATTATTGTCATTCTCTTGGATAAAGCTATTGAAAATGTTTATGATTTTTTCTTTAACTTACTCATTCCTTAGGATTAGATTATTTAATTTCAAATTGATTTTTAGTCTCTCTTTCCACAGCCCTTCATTACAAGTAATTTTTGTTGTATTGTGATCTGAAAGTGATGCATTTAAAATTTTTGCCTTTCTACATTTACTTTTGAGGTTTCTGTGTCTTAATACATAACAAATTTTCGTGTAAGTGCCATGTGCTGCTGAGAAAAAATGAATATTCCTATCTGTATTCAATTTTAACCAGAGTTCTATCATATCTAACTTTTCTCAAATTCTATTCACCCTTTTAACTTCTTTCTTGTTTATTTTATGGTTTAGATTTACCTAGTTGTGAGAGGGGGTGGTTGAGGCCCTGCACTAGGAGAGTTTCACTGTCTATTTCTTCCTGTATCTTGCTTAACCTTTTCTTTATGAATTTGGATATCAATTGGTGCATATATGTTTAGCATTGATATGACTTCAATGTCTATGGTACCTTTTAGCAAGATGTAGTTTCCTTCATTATCTCTTTTAAGTATATCTATTTTTGCCTTTGCTTTTTTTCTGAAATCAGGATTGCTATCCCTGCTCTTCTTTTTTAACTTCAGCAGAAGCATGATATATTCTGCTCCTTCCTTTTACATATACTGTGTGTATCCTCCTGTTTCAAATGCATTTCTTATAAATAACATATTGCAGGATGATGATTTTTAATCCACTCTGCTACCCACTTCTGTTTTATGGAAGCATTCATCCCATTCACATACACAGTTATGATTACTAACTGTATATTACTCTTCATCTTATTTTCACCTCCTTTTATATTTTTCTCTCTCTTTTACTCTGTCTCTCCTCACCACTGTTTTGCATCTGACCACCATGTCCCTCAAACTTTTGTCTCTTTTATTAGCTCCCCTCCCTTTTTCCCCCTTTTCCTTCCTACTTCCTTTTAGGGTAAGATAAATTTCTATACCCAATTTAGTGTGTATGTTATTCTTTCTTTGGGCCAAATCTGATGTAAAGTTGAAATATTGTTCATCTCACTTCCTTCTTTCCCTCTACTGTAATAAGTTTTTTGTGCCTTTTCATGTGATGTATTGTATGCTATTTTGCCTCCACTTTTCTACTGCCAGTAAAATCCATTTTTAAAACCCCTTAATTTTTTTAACATCATCACATCAAAGTCAACTTATGTCCACATCCTCAGCCTATGTATACTCCTTCTAACTGCACTAATAGAGATTAAGTTCTCAAGAGTTGCAACTATCATCTTCCCAAGTAAGGATGTAAACAATTTTATCTTATTGAATAACATGTTTTGTTTCATTTTTCCTGTTCAAGTTTTTATGCTTCTGAGTCTTCTATTTGAAAATGAAATTTTCTATTTAGTTCTATATTTTCATCTAGAAAGTTTGAAAGTATTCTATTTCACTGAATGTTCACCTTTTCCACTGAAAGATTATGCTTAATTTCGCTGACTAGTTGATTCTTGTTTATAATCCAAATTGCTTTGCCTTCTGGAATATCATATTTCAAGCCCTCTAATGTTTTAATGTTGAACCCAGTAGGCCCTGTGCAATCCTGACTGTGGCTCCTTTATAACTGCATTGTTTCTTTCTGGATGCTTGCAGTATTTTCTCTTTAACCTGATAATTCTGGTATTTGGATACAATATTCCTTGGAGCTTTCATTTTGGGATCTCTTTCAGGAAGTGATTGGTAGATTCTTTCAATGACTATTTTACCTTCTGATTCTAGGATATCAGGGTAGTTCCCTTGATAATTTCTTGAGAGATACTGGCCAGGCTCTTTTTTTCTCACGGCCTTCAGGTAGGCCAATAATTCTTAAATTATCTCTCTTGAATCTATTTTCCAGGTCAGTTGTTTTTCCAAAGATATATTTTATATTTTCTTCTGTTTTTTTCATTCTTTTGATTTTGTTTGACTAATTCTTGATGTCTCATAAAGTCATTAGCTTCCACTTTCCCAATTCTAATTTTTAAGGAATTATTTTCATCAGTTAGCTTTGTACTTCCTTTTCCATTTGAATTTAAGGAATTTTTTTCTTCAGTGATTTTTTTCCCATTTGGCCATTTTTTTTTAAGGAATTGTTTTCTTTAGTCAATTTTTGTTCTCTTTCCAAGCTATTGACTCTCTCTTGCACACCTGTCATTTCTTTTTCCAATCTTCCTTCTATCTCTCTTATTTTATTTTAAAATACTTTTTGAGTTCTTCTAAGGAGGCTTTTTGGTCTTGAGACCAATTTGTTTTTCCTTTTGAGGCTTCACAAGTAGGTACTTTGACATTGTTGCCTTCCAAGTTTGTGTTCTGATCTTCCCTATCACCATACAGCTTACTACGGTCAGGGCTCTTTCCTACTTTTCCTTACATTTTTAACCTATTTCATGGCTTTGGAGTACATGACTCCTGGGGCACAGAAAGCACTGTCCCAAACTTCTTGGTCTTTGGGCCAGGAGACTGGTCCCTGGCTTTCTGTGCAGGCTCAGCACATTGACCACTATCCTTGGATTGCTCAGCCTATTCACGCCCATTTTTCTGGGGTTTCCCCAGCCTGGCAATTTGCCTAATGTGCTGGGACTGGAGGAGCCACAACTGGCCTGCTGTGCCACTAGCCTGCTAAGCTAGAACTGAGGGGCCTCAGTTACTGCTCTGTGCCTTACTCAAGAAGTTCCTGTTGGCTTGCCTAGACGCTGTCTGTGCTGGGCTGCATTCTTCTTCTACCCAGGTGAGAGAGACCTTTCCTGTTAAATTTTTCATTCCATTTTTTGTAGTTTTTTCACTCCAGAATCTGTTTAGAAGCTTGATTTAATATTGTTTCCAAGGGAAACTGGGAGAGCACAGGCCACTTCATGGCTTTTCTCCACCATCTTGGCTCTATCCACATCCCTCTTTCTTAATTTTGTTATTTTTAAATCATCCCACCATAGTCACCCATTCTCATGCCCTCTGTTTATATAGACTCCTTTTAATTCACTTAATCATTATATTAAGTGATACAATTATCATCTTCCCCTAAAGGGATGTAAACATTTTAACCTTATTAATTTTTCGATGACTTCTCTTTCATGTTTACCTTTTTTTTGTCCTTCTCTTGAGTCTTACATTTGAAAGTCAACTTTTCCATTCCTGCGTGGTCTTTTCATCAGGAATGTTTGACAATCCTCTATTTTATTAAGTACACCTTTTTCTATGGAAACATTTTACTCAGTTTTTCTGGATAGGTTATTATTGGCTGTATTCCTAAATACTTTGCCTTCTGGAAAAATCATATTCCAAGCTCTCTCATCCTTTAATAGGGATGTTGCTAAATCTCACATGATCCTTACTGTGGTTCAATGATATTTGAATTGCTCCTTTCTGGTAGCTTGAAATTTTTTTCTTCTTGACCTAAGAGCTCTGGAATTTGACTATAATATTCCTGAGAGTTTTCATTTTGGTATCACTTTTGGGAGGTAATCACTGGATTCTTTAAATTTTAATTTTATTCTCTTGTTCTAGGATATCAAGGTACTTTTCTTCTTTCTACCCTGGATCTGTGACTTGAACCCCTGTTACCCTGCAATGGCAAATATTACTCCTTTACCATGGGACTTCAACCTGTACCTGTGTATGAGCTATGTAACAGGGTCCTGAACAAAGTGCCAGCAAAGAATTCTCCTCAATCTCTCTCTAACCAGTCATCCAACATTACCACCACCACCACCCCAAACATCAATGTGCTGAAAGTTCCAGAAGCCTCTGCCTCTGCTAGCTGCACAGTGCTCCCAGGGCCCACCACCACTGGCAATACAGATTTTTCTTGCTGACCTCCTAAATTGTCTTAGGTTGGAAAACTGTTTCACCTGATCTTACGTTGATTCTGCTGCTCCAAAATTCAATCTGAGGCCTTACTTTAGAGTTGTTTGGAAGGGAGTTTGGGAGAGTGTGGCTGTGCTTTTCTTCTCTACTATCTTGATTCCACATACTCTAAAGCCCCTTAAACTAAAATATTTTGACATCTATACTGAAAAAGACTAGTTTATTTTGTGGCTATATTTCCTTTACAAATTTGTTCATTTTAGTATCATTTTATACTTTAGATTATAAATGCCTCTTATTGAAGATGGGCTTCTAACGATCCTTTCTTATAGTAACATGAATAAATAACTAATAACTAATTAAGTCACATTTCCATGTCCAATTTTTCTTTTATTTTAAGACAATATCATTGATACATATAATACATTATAACCAAATCTGGCTAGATTGCGGAAATCTAACACATTAGACAAGGTGCGTGCTTGAGTGTCAGTGAGATTAGTTCCCCTGAGCAATTCTGTTTCTTATCATATTTTTATTACTGTTTCTATGGAGTCAATTATTCCCTAAACAGTTGTGTTATCTAAGATATATTTTAATTTCATCAATTAATGTCATCAGGAAGGGGAGACCTCTTAATAAAATTGGGAATTTCCTATGAAAATTTTTTTTCTTAATTTTCTTCACTCTCAATCCTTTCAAAAGTATTAGCCTTATAAATACACATATATATGTGTATATATATACACATACATGTATATACACACATATATAAACATGCATGTAGATACATACACAAATACATATATATGTATATACATACACACACAAACACACACACAGATAGATAGATAGATAGATAGATAGATAGATAGATAGATAGATAGATAGATAGATATACACACAATTTGGCTTTACTGAACAAAAACTTTTGATTGAGAGGACATAGATTAAAATCCTGACTCTGTTGCTTAAAATGTAAGTGACCTTGGATGAGTTAGCTCACCTCTATAGACCAGTTCTGTATCCTATGATTTTAAGAATATATACTTGTATTTTTAAAACTCTAAGATAAAATTGGTTCCTCTGCTACTGTCTATGTGAATATAGCTGAAAAATCTAATGCTATTAGCATGTTCAACCATTCAATTTGTTGCTTACAATGTTTTCCAGGGTTTTTTCTTTGCTTCATTGGCTAAACAACTTTCCCGGAACCCCCATCACCCGTATTAATGAGTTTTTAGACACCTCTGAGATCTTCTTCCTGTTTATCATAGAAAAAGGAGCTGCTTCTGACATGGATTAATATTAACCATAATCTGGACTCTATAATATTCCTTCTCTTTGTCCTACTTGAAATCAACTCAGCTCAACTTGTTATTTATCAGACACTGACTATACTGGGTCCATATACCTTTCTACTTGTTAAGCCCTGTAGAGAGAGTTTGGCATTTGCCTACCTATGGAGCTGGTAGACAAGTCCAAGGATCAATTAGAATTAAGCCCTTCCTGCCATTGCACATGAGGATGCTGTTGAAACTGTTGATGAATACAAATATGTCATCTGTGACAAGCCCATGTCTAGGAGCCATAAAGCCATTTCAGCGGCAGCAACACTGCATGCTCGATGCCATGTTGATGCCATACTCTGTTATGAATCTCAAAAGAGATGCCGATCTTCTTGATATGGTGCTTGCTTTTATGTTTATCAGTGTGTCATTTGACAACGTGCTGACTGCCAAGGGAATAGAACTGAGTTTCAACTTTTATCTCTGATGTGTACCTTCAAAGCATTGGTTTTCCATTGTATATCAGCACATAACTGAGGCCTTCTATAAGCTAAATGTCAGTCTGTCACTGTACTAATTTTGTAAAAGTGCTCAAATATTTTTATAGGCTTCTTATTTGTTCACTGCCAGAGGACACATCTCCCACATAACAATTTCTGATTACCAGAATGGCAGATTTATTTAGTCAAAAGAAAACTAGAGCTGTAGTCAAAAGAAATTAGATCTGGTAACAGTAATACCATAATTAGATATGTGACATTTGTCATATCATTTAGCCTTTTGGGGTCTCAGTTTCTTCATGTATAAAAGAAGGAAATTATATTCAATGGTTTCCAATGTCTTTTCCAACTTTAAAATCTGATTCTCAAGCCTATGACACTTTCAATAATGATTATATTCCTACAAATGGAAAGAGCTTCTAAAAGGACAGAAAAATCTTTAAATAAAGTTTATTGAATAGAACTGTACTGATTACCAATCCTTCCTTTCTTTCTATTGCTGGTACACAATGGTTCAGGCAGGACATAATAGTACTCTAGCTAATTTTCAGACTCGTAATTTCAAATTTCTCTGAATAGCTAAATTTATTTCAGACTCACTGCAGTCCGAACCCATTGCTATATTGGTGAGATGAATCTATATTATGGAGAGGGCACAGACTTGTTTCTTTTCTCCTGTTGAATTGTGCAATCATATCCAATTCACATTATTATCTTTTCAGATGTGAAAGGAACAACATTTTTAGGCCCATGCAAAATGGTTTAGGCTATTTTTCCCCCTAAATTCCTACCTGATGCAGGCCAGGCAAACTTTTGCTGAAATGCCATTGAAACTATTCTCCAAAAGTAATTGACTTGAGTGCCTAATACTTGGTACATTTATAAGCTTCCTGCTAGCCTGAATACAAAAAAAAAAAATAGCCAGGGACATGAAAAACACCAGCTTCTCTTTCTGGCTTCTGTCTGCATACCATCCAAGGAAAGAAAAAAACAAAGGGCAAGGAAGCAACACTAGCCTTATCCATGCTGTAGTCTTGTTGTGATAGGATCATTATTTTCCTGAAGGAGCTTCCCTGAAGGCCCTAGTTTCCCTGAAACAGCTATCTCCCCTGTGCAAACTGATTGGTCTGGAAGCCAAGTAGATGAGGCCTTTCAGATTCAGTGGTTTCTGAGACCAAAAGAATCAAGTTGTCAACCTCGATGAAATGACCAAACACACTTACAGATGGAGATGAAGGGCACAACCCAAACAAGCCAAGTAGCTCTGTAACTACATTTCATAGTTTTGTTATTTTGACAAAGCAAACTTCTTTTGTTAAATATTCAGTGATTTCTGAGTGACTCCTTTCATCACAGCATCAAACCTGAACTAAAAGAGTGCATAGGTTACAGCTGTACCTATCACAGTTGTTGAATATTGTTCCTTTGTTATAGCTAATTACAGTGTTTTTTGCTATTGTTGTTGTTAACTAATAAATATTCTACAAGCATCTCATTTCATTTCATTCTTAAAAATGAGTTACCAAAGCCTTAGCTAGGCCTTGTCTACTAGAAAAAACAAACAAATAAGCATACAAACCAAAACAAAGTAACTTGTTGACTTCAACCAATTTAGGAAGGAATTCAGGAACATTGACTTTCTTTTCACAAGATATAATATGAGATAAACATTTATTAAATGCTTACTATGTGCCTGACACTATGCAAAACTCTGAGGTTACAAACAAGGAAAAGAAAGATGGCCCCTGCCTTCAAAGGACTTACAATTTAATGGGGGAACAGAAGAAACAAAAGGAATCTGAAAAGTGGTAGGAGTGGGAGAAGAAGGTAGCCCACAAAGAGGTATGATGATGGTGGTATCAAATATAATAGTGCAGCTATTTGGAAATGAAGATTTGTCTGGTACTCCAGTCCTCTGATCAGAGAGGATGAAAGAAAGAGAGAGGGAAAAAGAAGGCGGGGGGGTAGGAAGGAAGATAATAGATAAGTGATAAATTTTAGACTGCCATGTTGTAAGAATGAGAAAATATATGATTTCAAGGAGACGGAAAATTTTATATGATCTGATTCAGAATGAAGTGAGAAAAAACACACACACACACACACAAATATATATATATAAACATATGCTGTAATAATATACACTATACACATACATATAATATATACTATACACATACATATATATGAATACTACAACATATGTATGCTATATATAGTGTCTATGTATGTGTATATATAATGTACATATATATTATAGCATCAATATCACCAAAATAAACAATTTGGAAGATGTTCATAATCTGATTTACATTGAAATGAGCAGAACAAAGAGAACAATTTTTACAGCAAAAAATATAAAAACACAACAATTAAATTATTAAGAACTCTGATAAGTTCAACGACCATTTATGATTCCAGATGACCAATTAAATAGCATTGTATATACCTCTTGGCAGAAAGGTAATGAATAGAATATGCAGAATGAGAAGCATATTTTTTAACAAGGCCAATGAGTAGAATTTGTGTTGCTTAAAAATATATTTTTTATATATATTTGTTAAAAGATTTTTTTTCTTTTTGGGAGAGCAGTGGAGTGCTAAAAAATAGATTTCCGTAGATTAAAATTGTATAATTTATTTTTTTAAAAGGACAGAGAAAGATAGATAAAAGGTGTCCCAAAGTCTTAATGCTATTTGAAACTCACAGTAAGATTTAAACTTCGCTATGACTTTTGGGAGTTATAGATATAGATATAAATATGGATATATCTTCCTAGTATTTGAGAACATATTATTCATTGAAAATACAAATCAGCACCAGCTCTGAAAGAGTCAATATAATAAGTTCTAAAACAATGCAAGTTTGTTGAAGAGCATTTGAATTCACTGTTGACAAACTGAAAATTGATTTGTGCTATACTGGGAAAAGATGTTTTCTCTTAAAAGATTGGATTAAACTCTGAGAGGGGAGAGGGAAACGCTGTGTATCAAGCACTGATGAAAGATTTGCAAAAGAGTGTCTCAAAGGGATAAGAAGGAAAACAAACGCAAAAGTTGAACAACAACAAAAGAAATGCAGTATATATAAGAGTAGCACCTTTGTAATCAAGGCCCTGACTTTATAGACAGCTTTGGCTGGTACAAGAAGATATTCTGTACCAAAATTTTCTGTCTGACATTTCAATTAATTATCTCCTGAATGAATGACAGTTTAATATAAAAAAAAAAATTAGAGTGGCAAAACGAAGATATTTGGCTTGAATAATTTTAGTTTTATCAAATAGTTTGAACTACTCTTTAAAGCTACGTCAGGGAGGGGTGAACAAGGAGGACGAATAAAACAATTTTACTTAATTTAATACTTCAATCGAAAGTCTTGTGAGCCTCTTCACTGTTAAATCAACTTTTAAAAATCAATTTCATTTTTATATTCCTTTACAATTTGGGAATGGAAATACCACATGACTAATTAGGCTTAATGATAGTGTCAGAGATGTCAGTAGAAACCTTTTTTAAATAAAATTTTAGCTTTTATTTTTCAATTGAAATTTAAAAATTTTTTTCTGAGTGATTAGTTGAAATAATCAAAATTTTGAATCTTCCCATATTTCTACTTCAAAAAATGAAAATTATGTATTGACAAAACTAAACACAATATTTCCATTATATATTTTTGTCCAAGGGATCTCTGTCATTAATTGTGCCACAAGGCATTGCATCAGTGCTTGGTTAATGAAACATCTACATAAAAAGGTAATTTAAAAAACCCTTTATTACAAAAAATGGTATACAGAATTCAATGGTAACCTCTAGGCAGATAATTCTCATATACATTTATATATTTTAACTTATTTTCTGCTCTCCAGTCGCACCTCATCAAGTTCCTATTGGACATCTTGAACTAGATGTCTTATAGACCTCACAAAATCAACACACTGAAAACAAAACTCATTATCTTTCTCCCCCCCCAAAAGAAACTCTTTTTCGAAAATTGCTTTTTACCTTCTAAAGCATCACCAGCTACCAACCACCCAAACTTTCCATGTAGGTGTCATCCTTGACTTCTAAATCACGTATCATTTAATATCCTGTTTCTGTGGTCATAGTATTCCTTGTATCTATATCCTTCTCTCTACACAAACAGCTGCCACCCCCATGGAAGTCTTTGCCATCTCATTGCAATATTCTTCTGGTTGATCTCCTCACTTCAAGTCTCTCCCCAATCCACTTCGTCTTCCACTCAAGCGATTGTACTAAAGTTCTGACCTGGTCACTCTATCAATAAAACTCTCATATTTCCCCAAAATCTCCTGGATCAAATATGAAATCTTCTATGTAGATTTTAAAGTCTTTCACAATCTGGTTGCTTCCTATATTTCCAATTTTACTTACACTTTACTCCACATCTTCTGTGATCAACAGGATGGTCCTTCTTGTTGTTCTTTTAACAAAATATTTGAACTCTTGCCTGGTTGGATTTTCAGTGACCCCAGCACCCTTTTCCCCTCACGCTGTGGTGTTAATGTGATCAAAGATCTTCCCTGCCCATATAATAGGCCTCAGGTGGAAGTAGTTACAGGAAACTTGTTTAGGGGAAGCTTGTACTAGAAAGGCCCACACTCTTTTGTTAAATAGCTGTGAGGCCCTGGGCCCACAAGCTTTTGTTGATTAGGTGTGAAGTTATATATATATATAACTGCAAGGAGAAAGAGAACAGCAAGGGCTCACATAACTGTGAGAGGAGAGGTCACAGGCAAGCAGACAGTTAGGATTCATGAGTGAGTTTGTGGGAAGGCCTCAGCAGAGCGGAAGGTTACAGGATGGCTTGGCTCTTTTTTGTGATGTGGTGTTTTAATTTCCTTGCTGTTACATTGAAGCAGACTTACTAGTTTTGGGATAGAATTGTTGCTATGTCAAATAGAAATTATTCGTTTAGCGATCTGATCCTCTGGTGTCTGAATAAATGTTTTACTTCTACGCTCTATACAGAGAGTCTCTTACATTTTGTGATTCTGAACTATATAGGCATATTCATGGTCACCATTGATTATCATGAATCTTGCCCTACTGATACACCCTTATATCTGGATTTCTCCCCCTTGTTGCCTTTTCCTCAACATTTCCTTATCAAATCACAAATTAAATCTTACTATCTACAGGAGGCCTTCCTTCATCTCTTCTTTTCCCTTCATTGCTCCCTCTCCAAATAATCTCCCATTTACACTATATGTATATCGTATTCACACAATTTGTTAAATGTTGTCTCTCCTTTTAAAATTGCTTTCCTGCAGTGCAAGAACTATATTTTGGGGGGGCTTTATTTGTTTCCCCAGTGCTTAGCATAATGTTTTGCAAATAGTAAACCTTTAATCAAATTCTTCTTGGTGATTATGATACACCGTTGGGAAGCAATTCATTTTTCTCATTCATTGTCCTACTGATAAAACTACAAGTATTTCAGTGCCCAATGTACAAACTAAATCAAATTTTTCAGAGAGATAAATATGCATAAAGATGAATACAATGGCATGTGTTTTGTTGTTCAGCTATGGAAACAACCTAATTTGATTTTTGTTTTTCAGTCATTTTCAGTCATCTCCAACTCTTCTGGACCCCACTGGGGTGTTTTTTAGCAAAGATATTGGAGTTGCTTGCCATTTTCTCCTCTAGCTTATTTTACAGATGAGGAAACAGGGTTAAGTGATTTGCCAAGGGTCACACAGCCAATAAGTGTCTGAGCTCAGACTGGACTCAGAAAGATGTATCTTCCTGACTCCAATTCAGGCATTCTATTCACTGCACCACCTAGCTGCCCTAAATATATCAAAGTTATTGACAAAACTCTATTTAGGGGCAAAGTTCCTCACAAATCACTGAGATTGCCCAGAGAGGTCATAAGTAACTGCTCTTGCTAAAGTAAGTGAACAGGTGCAACTGGACGTTGGAGGGGCATGCAACCGTTGCACAGGTGTTGAGCTTCTAATTGGAGGACCTGGGTTAAAGTGCCTGCTAGGATGGTTACTACCTCTGTGACCTTGGGCAAGTCTTCCTTCAAAGCTTTTTCCTCATCTATAAAAGAAATGTATTGACAGAATGATTTCTGAGGTCCCTTCAGTTCTAAATACATGAAGCATTATGAAAAACTATTATACTGAGATCATACTTTTAAAAAAAGAATGTATTTGTCTATTATCATCATGTTTATACACCATAAGGTCATTCAAAGAAATGGAAATTTGAGTTGATACAGTATTAGCTTGTTCTTGGAGAGACTCTTGAGAGGGACTTTCTCCTGGTAATTGTCAAGTGTTTAAGACTGGGGAAGAAGAACGCATACAAATTTGATTCCCGTTCAAACTGTCACAAGGCAAGCAGATGATATTCTTGTATCTTTCCCCACATTTGAATCATTAATAATTTGGAGGTATTGGCCTCATCCTGTCAACAAACATAATATGGCTGGTTACTGGCAAACCTGGAATTAACACGAAGTTTTCCTCACCCCAGACCAGTGATCTTTCCTTATAACTCATTGTCATAGGGACAGATGACAACAATGAAAACAGTTCCAAATTGTCTACATCATAAATAAGAAACATTGATATGGTTCCTTTGTGAAGAATGAATGAGGGTGCTATTATTTCATAGGAGTCAAAGAGTTGGCAAAGCAACAGAAAATTTTTGTATCATTTAGGAAGGATCTATCTAAATCCAATTTATACCCTGGACCATAAAATAAAATTATATATATACACATACATACATATACACACATATATATGTTATGAGATTCTTTTCATCTTTCCATAACTGTTCTAGTCCCCTGTGCATAGATGTGCTAATGTCACTCTTTAGTTTCTAATGGCGTATTTCCCCAAGAAATGTCAAAGTTTTGTTTGGCATCAATTTGTAAAAACACTGTCAACATTGAACATGTCTTTGGATTTCACAGCCTTCCAGCTGGTTCTTCTGACAGTGTCTGATGATCTCTGAATCAACACTGTCTGCTCCAGACACATGACTCTATTCCTATGGCTAGAGAAAAATGTAGATAACATATTCAAACAACAAAATTTGAACTCTTACTTTTTATCTTTGAAATTCTGAAATGTAATGTAATCTGATTATGAATAACTCACAGGTGATTATAGTTTGGTATTTTTTAATTGTATTATCCTCTTATAACACTCTGTGTGTGTGCGTGTGTGTGCGCGCGCGCATGCATGTACACACTTGAGCACACATGGGTGCATAACAGTACTAGGCATAGGAAAGGGATTCAAAGATACTTTAGCATGAGTTGATTGAAAATTTTCCCAAATATATAGGAGATTTTGGGTGGAGAAACCTCATCTTAGACAGCTGCTCTGGGGGAGAGATGGGAAGAGGAAAATATTTAACCAAAGCAATAGGGAACATATCTGTAGGCGGATGACAGATTCATTAGCCACACTACCAGACTATTGGACTCATCTAATGTCATATCTCTTATTCAGAAAGAAACTGTTTTTTTCTTAATCTGTATAGCAAGACCAAAACTAAAATCCAGTGTTTCTTCCCAAAGCATTCCCTACTATACAGATGAGTGTTACCTATTACAATAAAAAGATCATGAAACTTGGAGTCCTAGGATCTCAGATCTAGTCTAAATTTTACATCTTGACACCAGTGTGATCATGATTGAGTGACTTTACTAATAGTCTATATTTTTAATTAAAATCTAAACTAAGGATACAAATTCATGGGGCACCTACCTCAAAAATGATGGCTGAGTGATTGATTTTGAGGAAAGTACAATTAGGGACAAAGCACACACAAACACAATTCTCAAAGTACAGATAGTAATTGATATGAATCAGAGACTAAAGAATTACCTGTGACATATAGAAGACAAAGCCTTATTAACATATACTCGGCAAATTTCCATACTCTTCTAACATTTAATTTTTGTCTAAGACCTCACACAGTTTCCTTATTTTTTAAATAATTTTACTTAATAATCATTATTTCACCCTCATTTTCTATTTGTTGGCTTCCCCTTGTGCTTTTGTTTCTTTTTTTTAATCAATTAAGTTTATTTTTGAAAATGTACACAAATGTTGAACCATTTTATGCATCCTCAGCAACGGGAGCATCTTCACCCTTGGTATTCCTGGTGTACATCACTTGTGCTCTGTGTTTGGAAACCAGCTTGATCAGACCTTTACTAAGCAGTTCCTGGAGGGCTGCTTGGGCTAGAGAACCACTGAACTTCAATCCCTCTGAGACTACTGCAGGCGTGATAAGTTTATAGTTGGGGACCTCCTTGCAGAGTTTATTGTACGTTGCTTTGTCAAACAGAACCAGATTCTTGAGCTTGTCTCGAACTTTTCCGTTGGACCACTTCTTCTTCTTAGCTTTGCCCCCAGACTTGTTCACGGGATCTTTGTCCTTGGCCAACTTGCCAGCATCTTTGTTTTTCGTATCGTCCTTGGGTGGCATGGTGAAGCTTCAGGAACTCCTGCTGCTGCTGCCTCCAAAATAAGACGTCAGAAACCGTGTTTTTATTTCTTATTTGTAAAAATTAGCAACAATGTTAAAGATTAATGCAGGTAATTATATATGCTGGATAATTATATTCATTTTCATTTAATTTAAAACATAAATAACTTTTTCAGTTTCTCTTTATACATTGTCATACACATACATACTTATTTTTGCTCATATAATCATATTTATTCTGTTCTCAATCTTTCCTTTTCAGATTTTTTTCTTTGCAAATTTTTAAATTATTTCAGGTTTCCTGTATATTAATCATACATATCTATCTTAATTGCTTTACAATATTCAGTTGCATTAATGAACTACAATTTATTTCATCAACCCTTACTACTAAACATGTAGGTTGCTTGCAGGTTTTGGCAATGATATATAATGCTGCTCTGAAAATCTTTGAGGAGATATTTTGATCTTGTTCAATGTAAGGATATATCCCTAATGAAGAAATTATTGGTTTAGAGAGCAAAAGCATTTTTTTTAGGTTTTATTGTATGTTTTTTTAAGTTCCTGGTTTCACAGAGCTCACATTTGAATAGGAGAGAAAAGACATAAACAGCTATTTATAAATAAAGTACATTCAGGAAATGTGAGATAATCTCAGGGAAGAAGTATTGCCATTAAAGATTATTGAAAAAAGTTTCTTGAAAAAAGTAGAGGAAATATTGTTGTGGGCTAAGGTTCTTTTTTCCGGGCAGGGTAAAAGAGTCCAGGCTAACATTAGATTTTGCTCAGTGGTGGGGAGGCAATAGTAGATATAACTAGGCAGTGATCCTTAACCAAGAGTAAATAGCATTTAGTAGTTGGTTAACTGATTAGCTTTCAGTAACTGAAGTAGCTCATCATTGAGGTGGGAAGTGTGGCCTTTGAGCCTGATAAAGAGTTTCTTAACTAATTAGGGGTGGGGGTTCGGTGGTGAAAGATGAATTAGCCTGATTTTTAACAGTTGGGGCAATTATTAAAGCATAGAATAATCCCTTGTAAATCACTGTAGGCTCACATTCCATGGCAGCATGACAAGCTGTAAAATTCCCAGTCTCATTCATTTGACTTTGCCCATAGCATTCCACACCACTCCCTTCCCCATTGCTCAGTATGCTCTCTTTCTTTTTTTCAGGGCAAGAAGTGTTGGCATGGATTTTTAATCTATGAGAAGATTAGGACAGAGTCAATAAACTGACATATCTCTTCTGTGCCATTTTCCAGCAAGTCTTCTCATCGTTTCTTTCATTGTCTTCTCTTATCTGGCTACCTTGAAGCTCACTACTTTATACAGAAGCAGGAATACATGGGCTTCCACTTATATCCCCCATAACTCCCATAGTGAATGGAAAATGAGACAAGGGGAAACAGGTCAGGCATACGGTGGCTGGCATTGTCTCTCACATATCTCCACTACCATAATGAAATATTGCCTCAGAAAACTCCCTAGGATTTATTTAGTAAGATTCCTCTCTGCTGGAAGAGAGTTTCTATATAAGAAATGCAATATAGTGACTAAATTATCCTTCCTCTATGTTCCTGGAGAGTAGGTACTATTACCTTGTTGTCTTTGTATACATAGTCCTAGGGTGATACTGATATAGTTGATATAGTCGATTGATTAATTCATACCAGACTCCAAAGCCATCCTTCTACTTCTTTCCTAGGTGAAGCTTTTTTAAAAATTATTATTCTAATATTTTTCATATTTTCAATGAAGTATATATTTCACCTAGCAGATTATTTAAAATGTATAGCAATGCTGAGAGAATGAAATGTTTTGAGCATTAGTTTAGGAGAGCCATTAAAAGATCTTGGAAAGAAATTTCTCTCATTTCTAGTGTGTTTTTATTTACTTTGACATGGTAATGAATGTTTTATAAAGTAATATCATCAATGGTATGGCCATCAGCATAAAAATGTATTTCCAGGGATGATAGAATATTGTTCTCCCTAACATCATTCACGTGTTCAATACAATTTTTGACAAATGCCTTGTTCTTTTTTTTCTGCAGAAGGTAGTATAGCTATCTCCTTAATATGAAATATGAGTTCTTTTTGACTACTCACCTAGTGCTGCACTTGGTGAAATTAGAATAATGTTAAGGCAGAAAAGTAACATTAGTAAATTCTGAAAAATGTATTTCTATAAATATTTATATTGCTTATAATGTTTGCCTGCATCAGAATATTTAGTTATTCTTGCCTAAATTATTAGAATTCTACTTTCATTATTTGAGTTTTGACAAAATATGTTAGCAAGATATGGTTGGTTTGGAGGAAATAATTCAACATATAAGCTCTACACACACACACACACACACACACACACACACACGAAAAAAATTGAAGAAACAAAACATAGACATGTATCTTCATTAGAGAAAATCTTGTGCATAATAGATCAATAAAAATTTATCCAATAAGTACAACTCTCAATACACTTGAGCTTTAATTCTCAGATTCTTCATATAGGCAATAAAATCTCTAATAAGCTTTCTTATTTTCATTAACAAAGGAAAATTAGCATTTGTTTAAAGCTCATTAAAATAGACAAATCATGGTAATTGTTTTGTTCCAAGTGTAATCTTACACTTACCTTTAAAAGGATTAGAGGGAAAAAAATATCCATTTATTGTGGCTATACTTTTGGATTAGTGGATGAAAGATAGTTACATTGTCAGGTAACTAGACTTGGAATAGGGCTCATTATACACACCTGACAGCAGCTACATTAAGCATCTAATAACAGAAGGAGAAACCCTTATTCTCAAAAGTGATTAATGGAGACATTTTCTGGGTGTGTGTGTGTGTGTGTGTGTTTTAATTCGGTGGTTCTTTTTTTCTAAGTTACAAAACCATGCTTCCAAAAATGGAAAGATATAAGGGAGTTACTAAAATAATTTTATTCTTTGAACAGTTACCTTTATAGGTAGGAACTACCATTTCTGTCCTCAAAAAGATATTTTGCTTCCCAAATTAAAAGAGTTAAAAGTATTATTCACAAGCAATTATATCTAAGTAACCTCTATCTATGTAACACATTTATTTACACACATATATACATATAATAGATGAGAAACCAACCTACAGTTGCGTGAACCTATATCCTTGAATATCCTCAGGACGAAAGGGAGAGAAAGAGAGAGAGATTATGTTGTTGCATCAAATAAAAAACTTTTTTTTTACTATTGGTAGGAGGCAGATTTTAAATGTCTACCTCAACCTTACTAATTATATAAGTAAAATATAAGGTTAATAATTCAATGTTAATATCTATCTTTTTTTGTTTTGCTTTAAATTCTTATGAACTCCAAAATTACATTATTTATTGTTTTGAAATAGAATCTGATGAAGTCCAAGAAGTCAACTATTAAACTTATATGTGTATGTACGTATTTATATGCATGTATATAAATATACATATATACACACATGCATACATACATTCAAATGGAATAAGGAATCCTTTCTTTGGCTAAAGAAAGAATAATAAACTTTGTTTGGAGCAGATTCTTCAATCAGTTCCTATTATGTTTCATTGTGTAATGATTTTGTGGTACATGAAATGAATACTACATACCCAATCTGAATTTTCAATAGGGCCAAGTGGGCTTCAAAAGCCCAAAACATTGATAGCTTCTTTGTTCTGTAGGAATAAAGCACCCAAATAATTTTACTTTTTTGTCACAGAAATAATTATATTTTCAGTGGAATTGATCTAATCTATGTGTTAAAATACAATAATATGATACGGTAAAATTATAATATAGCATTGCATTATATGGTATGCATAGCCTAATATAACATGATGTAACGTGATATGAATATTATATATGATATAAGATGGCATGATACATTACACATGGCATAGCATTGTACGACATATAAGCCATTACAATGCTATGTGATTCAAGATGATACATCATGATATACGATATAATTTAATGTAATATAATAACATTATAACATAAAAGAGCATAACAACCGAGATCATCTAGTCTAATTAACTCCTTTTCAGATGAGAAAAATGGAGGACCATAGAGGTTAATTAACTTGTCCACAGCCATAAAAGTAGTGTCAGATAAAGCATTTGAACCCAATTCCACAGATGCCAGAAATGCTGATATTTCTACTGTATAATGCTGCCTCAAATCTATTATATAATGTCTCAAAAACTAATACATGTTATTTGCCTCAGAAATAGAAAACAAGTATTTCATTTCTTACATATATTTATACCAGAATTTGGAGTTAAAGATAAATTTATTTTTTGGACATGTTGAATTTAAGATGTCTCATGAAGTCTACTTTGAAATGGCCATTAGGAAACGATGATGTGGGATTAAAACTCAGGAGAAACTATGGTTTGATATATACACACATACACACATACATGTATATATACACATATATATGTATATGTATGTATACAAATGTATATCTCACAGTCACCTGCATGGAGATGGATGTTAGACTAGACACAAGTTAACTGCCTTTCCTTTAACATCTCCAGCTAGGATTATCCCACTCCATAGTAAGGCAACCCATTCTACTTTGGGATATAGCTAATTATTCTACAGTATCAATTTGACTTTTAAACTTCTGATTTGTGCTCCTTACTTTGCACGGTGAGTCCAAGTAGAGCAAATCCAACCCTATTTCATGTTGCTGATATATATATATATATATATATATATATATATATACACACACACACATATATATATACATATATATATATATGCATTTTTTATGTTTTTATTTATTTTTACAATTTATTTATACAATTATATTGTTCTTCTCCCCCAAAACTCTGACATCATTCTTTGAAGACAATTTATTTTCATGTATTTTCAGTGCTTGATTGAATAAGGAATTTGTTCTAGCATTGATATTATCCCACTTTAAAAGGTACGAAAGTGCTTACTGCTGCACATTGATAACAATTTTGTTCTGGCACTGATTATATTTCCTTTAGCAGGCATAAAATTCCATTGGCCATAAAAGTTATAAATTGTTTGCTTGTGTTCAGTTTCCTCATCAACACCAAATTGACAATGATAAATTTGTTCTAAAATACTTCACATACCTGTGTAACACCTTTGGACTTTGTCTTTAAAAGTGAGATAATATTTGTAATAAACTTTGCAAACCATAAATTGCTATAAATGTTATTACTATTATCATCATCATCATCATTTAGAATTGTGGTGGAAAGTGGAAAGGAAAAAAAACAGGTATTTGGAATTAAAAGAAAACAAAAGCTGGTCAAATACTAATAGATTCAGTTACCTATATGGAACCTTTACCCAAGATTTCTAAGAAACTATTTACATGTTGGAATCTTATGTCAGGAGATGTCTTCTAAGATATTTTTAAGCTTTATCTAAGGTGCCAGATGAAAGAGAGTAAGCAAAATTGTTCCTGGATCATAACCAATTCTTACATGAAGCAAGATCTTGACCTGATGAACATTAAGGACAAGAGCCATGTTATGGTAAAAGAAAACAAATGAATAAACATCCACTTCATTGAAACTCTTAGTTATATGAACTGTGACATTCTCACAAAGAGGTTGACAATAGGTATATGCTTAATTTTGCTTTGTGTTTAATCCCACGGTAATACTAATGTGAAGAAATGTCAGTCTTTTAGGCCTAGGGAACTCAAGATTCATAATAATAATTAACACAGGTTTTGAGATTTGTGGAGTGTTTTATACTTACATCTCCCTTGACTCTGGCTAAGTCTCTGGGGGAAGATGGGTTCATTGAAGGGACAGGGTAGCAACCCTAAATTATTTCCTCTTGTGGTGGAAGAATCAAATTTCTCTAAATCTAAAGTACTATCTAGGTCTCTGGGATATAGAGGCCCATGGAATCTTTAGGATATATGGTGTGATTCTTTAATACTTTTACAAGGATAAATAAAGACTCCCCTTTATTGAATGTCATCTTAATTGCTTGTATGGGAGATTGGGGAGATTGTGTGTTTGTATGTGTGCATCTTTGTGTGTCTGTGTGTGTGTACTTGGGTGTGTGGAAAACTAGATATGGTCCTAAATCTGATATTGCAAGAAATAATCATTTCCACAGGGTGCAAGACAAAAGTAGTTATTTAATGAGGGAAACCTCCCCCACCCCACCCCACACACACACCTCTTCCCTGACAAAACCTAATGTTTTGGGTTTGTGCCATGGGTTACATTACTAAAAGACTAATTACAACTGCCTCGGATTGTCTCTAAGTAAGGAGAAAGTTAAGTTCAATATTGCTAAAAGTCAGCATGAAGAAATATGGAGAATAGCCAATGCAAAGATATGAGTATTGAAACCTGAAGACAAGGAAATAGGAAGCACAAGTGTATCATATAATGAAAAGATATTTTGTTCTGAACCTGTGATTTTTTTCAGTGTGGTTACCTACTTTAATGGAAAATCTTCCTAATAATAGAAAAGTTTTTATCCTAGAGTCTATGAATTCGTTTTCAGAAATATTGTAAAAATTGTATTTCAATATGATCATCAAACACACACACACTCACACACAATGTTCAGAAACCTTAATCTAGTGGATTGCCAACTCATCTGAAGCTCACAGTCTTAGAGGTATCTGTGGCAATGAGATTTTATTAAGTGATTTACCTATAGCTGCATAACTAGAATGTATCTGAGGCAGAAATTGAATGCATGTCCTAATTCTAAAGCAGGCCCTACATTCCCTACACCATGGTGGCCACTAAGAGAGTAGAGATAATCCAAAATTCACATTTGAATGAATTCCAAATGTAGTCAGATATAGATAGGAGAGGGCAAAGATAATTCAAAGTGATAATGACAGGTGTAGCATTGAAAACTATTCCAATGTCTTTCAGAGTGTCAACTAGTAAATGAAGGCCAATAGATACAAAACAAATGATAGGGAGTTGTATGTTTTATTTTGTTTTGGTCTGTGCATCTATTGTGTCCATTGGTGACAAGACTTTTTCCTCATGCAAAAATACTGTTTTCTTTTAGAGATTAAATATCTTTGAGATTAATATAATACATTTTATACCTGAGGCACATTGGATACTGAAAAAAATAATATTACTATGTAATGTCAGACGAATTGTTCATCTAACAGTGGAAATAACCATTGTAAAACATTCCTAGTAAATAGGATAAATAAGAATCAGAATTTATTACACCAAATTATCATGATGTGCTAACAAATATTACTTTTGAATGGTAAGCAACAATGAAATGAAACCCTGTATATTATATTTTCTCAATAAAGCTGTTATTCCAAGACTAAATATAAAATGTTCATACCAGAATCACATTGGGAATAAATTGATGATATTTGTCTTAGTGTGTATATGATTATACTTATCCCCAATTCTCTATGCATCAGTTTTTACTATGCCTTAGAATTGGGCAGCAAATTACTTGATGAAAAGAAGGGGAATAAGCATAAAGCATCATTCTCCCTGGAATACAGCTTTGCCAGCAAAAATGCACTTAAACAACTTGTTACTATCAGACCATAAGGTTAACATGAGGCTGTATTCAGGGGATGGCTGGAGGTTTGGTTCACAGAAATATTATAAAGCAATCTGCACCACTGACACATCCTGAACCTGTCTTGCTGTGAGCTCATTTGTAATCCACAAAGAAGGTTGTATGTACAGTTAATTTTTGAATTGCATGTAACACTTTTAAAAGTAAGCAGTATTGAACTCACTTTGGAGTGTGTATATGTGCCTGATACTGCTAAAGTTGAATAGAACATATCACTGGATCCATGAAATATTTATAAACACATTAAAAACTATCTTCACCTTTCCTTTCTTCACTATGTGATCCATGATAAACTCCTTCTTTCATATTCAATAAAAGAGGAAAGTTTGTTTTCCTTCAAACAATTTTTTTCTGTGACTTTTTTAGTTGTTCAGCCCATCCTCAAATTATCAAAAGATGATTTGAAAGTATTGTGATTACACAGTTATTTTACTTTAACTATAATATATGCTATGTTTTCTTCTGAAGCTTGAGAGATTCACATTGATACTATAATTATAAAAATAGTATCTGAGATATAAAGTGTAAAAGAAAGGTTTCAAGATAGAAATATCACAGTATGAGGTAATGGAGTGGAAAGGACCTGTGGGGGAGAACATTCTGGCCTAGTAAAGCCACTATCCAAGAAGCTGCAGCACATATATTGGCTACACCTCAGTAAAATCATCTTGGACAATGAGTTAAACCAGGTTGAAGGCAACCAACAGGCCTTAAACCTGTTGGAGAGTTTAGGGGATGTCTACCCCAAGCATAGGAAGAGTTTCCCTGATACAATGGAGGAATGAGAACAATTTGTACCAACATCCATGAAGGTGACTGAAGCAGGTATTTAGAGCTTGGTCCAACACTGAAGACTCCAAAGTCATCCATGCATTCATCCCCAGTCATCTTGACTTTTATCCAGCCACTGGACTTTGATGACTTTGGAGGATATAGTGAAGCTGATGACTTTGTGCAACTCTGCCTCACCAAAATCCAATTCACTAGTAAGTCAAGATATAACCCATGATGTCATTGGTCTCTTTGAAAATGAAGGAAGGAGGGGGCAGAGCCAAGATGGCAGCTGGAAAGCAGGGACTTCCTTAAGCTCTCCCCCAGGTCCCTCCAAACACCTATAAAAATGCCTCTGAACAAATTCTAGAGCTGTAGAACACACAAAATAGCAGAGGGAAGCAGGGCTCCAGCCCAGGACAGCCTGGATGGTCACTGGGAAGGGTCAATCACATGCAGCTGGGAGTGGAGCAGAGCATGGGCTCCGCCCAGACCAAACAGACCAGGAGCATGGCAGAACATTCTATAGTGCCCTGAATTGGTGAGCTGTGGCAGTTACCAGACTTCTCAACCCACAAACACCAAAGACAACAGAGCAGGTTAATGGGGAAAACTGCTGGGAGAGAATGAAAAGAGTTCACGGTTGGTCACTGATGGGGGATGGCGGGGGTGGTGCAGCTTTGAGACTGTTTCCAGAGCTAAAGCTGCAGTTGCTTCTGGCCCCTGGCCCACCTGGTGGGAGGAATTAAGTGGAAGATTAGAAGGGGAGTGCAAAGCCTGCTTGGCCCTGCCTAGATCTGGGCTCCAATCCTGGTTGGCAGTTCTTGAGGGAGAAGGAGCACTGGTGTGGCAGAGCTTGCTGTGTAGAAGTAGCTCTGATGACAGCAGCACAGCCCCTCAAACTTGGGACAAAGTACTCTCTACAAGCAGTCATACCCCGACAAAAAGCTCAAGGGTCAAGTAGATGGCTGGGAACATGAACAGGAAGCAAAAACAGACTCAAATTCAGACTCAGGTTTGGAATCTTTTTTTGGTGACAACGAAGACCAAAACATACAGCCAGGAGAAGTAAACAAAGTAAAAGACCCTGCATCAAAAGCCTCCAAGAAAAATATGAATTGGTCTCAGGCCATGGAAGAGCTCAAAAAAGATTTGGAAAAGCAAATTAGAGAAGTAGAGGAAAAATTGGGAAGAGAAATGAGAGTGATGTGACAAAACCATGAAAAACAAGTCAATGACTTGCTAAAGGAGACCCAAAAAAATACTGAAGAAAATAACACCTTAAAAAATAGAGTAACTCAAATGGCAAAAGAGCTCCAAAAAGCCAATGAGGAGAAGAATGCCTTGAAAGGGAGAATTACCCAAATGGAAAAGGAGGTCCAAAAGACCACTGAAGAAGATGCTGCCTTAAAAATAAGACTGGAGCAAGTGGAAGCTAGTGATTTCATGAGAAATCAAGATATTACAAAACAGAACCAAAGGAATGAAAAAATGAAAGACAATGTCAAATATCTCATTGGAAAAACCACTGAGCTGGAAAATAGATTCAGGAGAGATAATTTAAAAATTATAGGACCACCTGAAAGCCATGATCAAAAAAAGAGCCTATATATCATCTTTCACGAAATTATCAAGGAGAACTGCCCTGATATTCTAGAGCCACAGGGCAAAATAGAAATGGAAAGAATCCACCAATCACCTCCTGAAAAAGATTGCCAAAAGAAAATTCCTAGGAATATTATTGCCAGAGCTCCCAGATGAAGGAGAAAATACTGCCAGCAGCCAGAAAGAAACAATTTGAATATTGTGTGAAAAATCAGAATAACCCAAGATCCGGCAGCTTCTACATTAAGGGATTGAAGGGCTTGGAATATGATATTCTGGAGGTCAATGGAACCAGGATTAAAACCAAGAATCACCTATGCAGCAAAACTGCTTATAATGCTCCAAGGCACAATATGGATTTTCAATAAAATAGAGGACTTTGAAGCTTTCTTTATGAAAAAACCAGAGCTGAATAGAAAATTTGACTTTCAAACACAAGAATCAAGAGAAGTATGAAAAGGTAAACAAGAAAGAGAAATCTTAAGGGACTTACTAAAGTTGAACTGTTTTGTTTACATTCCTACATGGAAAGATGATGTGTATAATTCATGAGACCTCAGGATTACGGCAGCTGAAGGGAATATACGTAGATGGATAGATAGATAAATAGAAAGATAGATAGATAAATAGATAGATTGACAGAGGGCACAGGGTGAGTTGAATAGGAAGGGACGATATCTAAAAAATAAAATCAAATTAAGGGATGAGAGAGGAGAGAGGAATATATTGAGAGAGGGAGAAAGAGAGAGATAGAATGGGGTAAATTATCTCACATAAAAGTGGCAAGAAAAAGCAGTTTATTTGAAGGGAAGAGGGATCAGGTGAGGGGGAATGAGTGAATCTTGCTCTCATCGGATTTGACTTGAGGAGGGAATAATATACACACTCAAGTGGGTATCATACCCCACAGGAAAGAAGGGGGAAGGGGATAAGAAAGGGGGATGATAGAAGGGAGGCCAGATAGGGTAAGGAGGTAATCAAAAACAAACACTTTCGAAAAGGCACAGGGTCATGGGAGAAAATTGAATAAGGGGGGACAGGATAAGAGAGAGCAAAATATAGTTAGTCTTTCACAACATGAGTATTGTGGAAAGGTTTTGCATAGTGATACATGTGTGGCCTATGTTGAATTTCTTGCCTTCTTAGGGAGGGTGGGTTGGGAGGGAAGAGGGGAGAGGATTTGGAACTCAAAGTTTCAGAGGCAGATGTTCAAAAAAAAGCTGGTTTTGCATGAAACTGGGAAATAAGATATACAGGCAATGGGGCATAGAAATCTGTCTTGCCCCACAAGAAAGTAAGGGAAAAGTGGATGGGGGAAAGTGGGGTGACAGAAGGGAGGGCTGACTAGGGAATGGGCCAATCAAAACATATGCCTTCTTGGAGTGGGGGGAAAGAATTGAAATGGGGAGAAAATTTGTAACACAAAATCTTGTGGAAATCAATGCTGAAAACTAAAAACACTAAATAAATAATAAAATAAAAGACTCCTGAAAATGAAGGAAGAACAACAACAATTTCTAGAAACCTATTTCCAGTTATTTATCACATATACCTATAAGCCTTATAAGATCCCAAACCTATTAGTTTTGGACAATAAAAGCTCTTCTTATAGAAAAGTAGAATTTGTGAAAGAAAAAAAAAACATTTCAAGTACATAAGAACAGAAGAAAGAAGATAACATTTCTTTTTGAAAGTGTGATGGATTAAAATGGAGGGCAAGTGTTTGCCTAGATAGAATCTTTAGAGAAGGGATATTACCATGTTTGTATTGAAATAAAGATTAACTGTTCAATATTTCAATAAAAATAATCATAGAATGATAGAGCTAGGATGGATCTCAGAGGTCAAATATTCCCTTATCTCTTCTTCAATATTCTTGACAAATTATCTTCTAGATTTATCTTGAAACCCACCAGTGAGGCTGAATCCATAGACTTAACCAAACAGCCCATTTTACTTGGAGATAGCTTTGTTAGGAATTTATTCTTTAAATTCAGCCAAAATTTGATTTTTTTTCATCTTCCACAAATTACTTTGAGATCTGCCATTGAGGGCCAAACAAAGCAAGTGTATTCTCTTTTCCAGTTGCCAACCATCCAAGTATTTGAAGATAAAAATCTCAAACCTTTCCCAATCCTGCTTGATACTATAACCATCCCTCTGAAATTACCTTAATTTAACCTGTATCTTTTTTGTGTGTGTACATAATTCTTGTATGTTGTCTGTCCCATTTGTTCATGAGCTCCTTGAGGGCAAGAACTATTTTTGTATTTTATTGTAGCTCTATTATTAGTACAATTCTTGGTACATGATAGATACTTAATAAGTCTTTGTTGATTTAGTTTGTCATCTCACAAATCCATCTTTTCCTCCTATCATATAATTCCTTGAATATACTTTATTCACTCCTCTTCTTCAGACTTCCTCCTTTGCCATATGCCACCACTTGTTCATATCCACCATGTTCCTCTTCTTTGCGTTCCATGTTAAATTAATTTTAAATTCTTTGGAAATAGTTGTATCTCATATCTTACGGTTGGACAAGCAATATCAATGAACTTTTGGTAAGGGCTAGTAAAGGAGATTTTTAAAAAATGTTTTTTCTTCTTGTTCAGTTTTGGTTACAAAATATTAATCAACACTGTGTGTCTCAGATATACTTAATAGAGGACTTGCATATATCCAAATGCTTATTGAAATCTGGGCAATAGATATTTTTCATCCACTTTAATTTCCAATGGGGATATGCAAGCCAAACTCTTTTTACCACTCATTTCTTAGAGGCAATTCTACAGCAGACTATAGTTTGGTGAAATCAATACAATGTTGTGTACAGCTAGAAGCTCAAGAGGGTATCGTCTTTAACTAATTATCACTCTTCAATCTGATCTCTGTGATGAAGTTCTCCCCCTACAGTTAAATATCTTTGACAGACAGACTTCTCTCTATTTTATGCCTTCCTCTGGGCCTATTAAACATTCATGGATTAATTTGAATGGTCCATATGCTGTTCTTTACTCTTGCTACTTTATTTGCCTAAATGTTTACCATGTTATAATATCTTTAATCATGTGTTTAACAACCTTGATTTCATACAGGGAAACATAGGTAATGCAATGTGTTATCTACTTTCTACCCCTTCTAAACTGATATGTATTTATGCTATTTTAAATCTCCTGAGAATATGGTGGCTTTCCAGAATTTGAAGCTATATATCATTATTTGAAATATACTTGTGTTTTCTTTTTAAGATATTTGTGGCAGTAAACAATGTGGAACCTTCAAAAAAACCCTACTTTTTCCTAAGTATGATCCTTCTGAATTTTAATTCAAAAGTGTGCTAAACTTATGCTCTATTTAAACACTCATACAAAATATCTATTCTGATTTAATTATTATCATGATGATAAACTGTATTTTTGTGAAATGAAATTTCTTGATGAATATATTCTGAACACTTTATCATTCAAAATATTTTTTACATAATTACTTTGTTCCAAATTGGAAGTATATCACCCTCCCCTCATCAGTCTTTTCAGAAAATATAGATTATTGTGGTACTAGTTGGGGTTGAGAGGGATAGAGTTGTAATAACACCCATTGGCTTTTTCTTTAAGAAGTTTATGATATAATAAGGGAACATGCCATCAAATTATGGAAATACTGTTACTTTATGTTGTTAAGCTTAATTACATAAAAGGGACAAATTAATTCTATTTAAAGGATGATCTAAAATCAGATGAGGATGTACCTGCATAAGTAAAAGAAAATTGAAAGGAATAAGGAAAATTAATCCATTCTTGTTTGCTCTTTACCTTCTGTCCTTTTCCAATTCAGACGATATTCTTAAAATCCGTACTTAGTTTAATAAGATTTAAGCACACATCATATGTAAGTTTCTTTGAGTTTTACTTACAAAGACAGTCAACAAAACATCTTTTTATACTTCTGAAATATATTTACAAAGATTAATTAAATGCTAAGATATTACCCTGAGTAAAATGTAAAGATTTCTTATGTTGTTGTGAACAAGTTAATTTCAGTTCCACAGGCAAATACAAGATGAAATCTTGACTAATAGATTGTTGTGATGGTCGGGATGTTTCTAAGTTCCAGGCACTAACAGATTCAAAATCATATGAGTCATTTGCATTTCATTCCAGGGCAGAATATTGTTCAAACATTAAAAAAAACAACTGTACAACATAAACTCATCTTGGATAATTAGGTTCGTAAGAATAAAATGTTCTCTTCCATTTATATCCTAAAATGATATTTTTCAACTAAAATAATTATTGATTTTGTAAAACCTTGCCTATTTTCCAGTTACACGTAGAGTACAAACATCTTTCCAATTATCAGAGCTCACATGTTCAAAATCCTTAGCTTTTCACTTCCCTTCATGTCTATATCTGACCAGCTGTCTAGTCTTCACAACACAACCTGAACAACATCAATTACATCTATCCTGTTCTCTAGACATAGAGCATGACCACACTAGTCACCAAGATTACTGCAAGAGCCTCCTAATTGGCTTCCTTCTTTCTCTAATCTATTATCCACATAGCTGACAAATACTTGTCTGATTAAATATATACTCCTCCTATTACCAACAAAATAAATAAATAAAGATTAAGTGCCTTCTTATCGCCTATGGGATAAAATACAAAGCACTGTATGGGTATTTAAAACCATTCACAATGCCATTCCTATATATTTCATCAGAAAGATTTCACATTATTTTCCCTCATCTACTTTATATTCAATAGCCTACTTTCTGCATTACAGGCATCTCCTGTCTCTAAGTCACTGCATAGGCTCTCCTTTGTTCTTTAATTTAGCTTCTATGATATATAACTCTATTTGAAATTCATTTGCCACTTCCTATGAGGCCTTTGTTTCTATCAATCTGCCCCAAAATGTTTCAATCAATCCATCTATGCATCTATCTACATTTATGTATGTACATATATATATGTATATATACACATATACATATATGTATGTGTATATACGTATGTATGGGTATATATGTGTGTGTGTGTGTGTGTGTGTTTATATACACACATCTGTGCACTGTTGTTTTGCCTCTCAAGAATGATTGTCATCTGTAAGACCTGGTTTCAAATCCTACTTCTAATCCTTAAGTCCTAGAGTCATAAATTTAGAGCTGATAGTGATATAAGAGGCCATATGTCCAACCAATTCATCTGCGTATATGGAGTGGTGAGCTACAGTTTAAGAAGCACTGAAGAGGTTGTGAGTGGAAAAAGTTTAAGAAATGCTGCCAGGTGAGAGGCTCAAAGGGAGAAAGGAATTGTGCAATAAGTTTCTGAGACTAGAATTGAATTCAGATTACCCTCATTCTAAATCCAGTAATATATTCACTAAGTCTCCTAGATCTAATAATAAAAATATCTATTTCAACCTACATAACTTTCAAATCATTTAACATCTGCCATTTTTTAAACAAAAGGTAAGAAAAAAAAGCATAGGACTTAGTTATGTAAGTAATCTTACAGGTAAACTATTCCAAATCCTCAATTTTACAAATGAAGAAAATGAGTTTCAAAGAATCTAAGCAACTTGTGAGATATCACAGAGGGAGTCGGTATCAGAACAAGAATTCAAACCCAAGGTCTCCAGAAAATATTGTAAGCTTTTAGCTCTATTATAGTGGTACACTGCATTGGCGAAAACTTCCTTTTGCAATATGTTCCTATAGGCTCACATACTAAATATGTGAAACTAGAAAATCATTTAACCTTTCAGTGTTCCAGGCAGCAATCTAAAGCTATAAATTACACATAAGAGCACTGATCTCCATTGTGTTTCATTGTAAGTTCATTTTAACTTGGTTTCTTCCCTCTGAATAAAATAATTCAACTTACCCTGATCTCAAAAAGCATAACAAATGTTAAACAAAAATAGATATGTTTATTGATACAAAGTGATATGTTATAGCATAAAGAATACTGTATTTTGAATCATCACGTCTGCTATTAAATTTAGGTGGGGTACCTATTATATTAATGGCCTTGTTCAATAACATTAATTTGTTTATCTCTAAAATGAGCATGCTTAACTAGGGAATCCACAAAGTCCTTTCCAATAAGAGACCCTATGTATCTTTTTGTGACAATAGTGTTCTTTCGAGATATGAAAACATATCAGGATGTTCTGATATACCACTGTAAGAAGGGACCAATTGATAACTAAAAAGTACTTGTTGATTGCCCAATAAATGCCACTAACAAATATTATATACAGTTTCACCAGGGAAGGGAAAGAATATAAAGGTAAGGGAAGAGAAGTAAAAGAAATGGAAGGCAAGGGATGGCAAGGCAAGGGAAGCAAGGGAAGAGGAGTGACACATTGGTTTGAGTTGGGACAGATTGCAAATATGAACGAAGTTCAATAACTTTATGTAATACAATTTTTTTTCAAATTTCAGGCCCCAAAACTAAGGTGTGTCTTATACATGGGGAAGTACGGTATAGTATTAATGATATGGCTGTTGTTTTATTACATATAGGGGAAGACTTAGAATTCACAATGCAACTGTTCTTTTATTAAAAAATTATTTAGTATTTTATTTTTCCCCAATTACATATAAAAATGATTTTTAAAATTTGCTTTTAAAACTTTGAGTTTCAAATCCTCTCCCTTCCTCCCTTCTCACTCCTCTCATTGAGAAGTCAAGCAATTCAACATAGGTTATACGTGTGTAGTCATGAAAAAACATATTTCAATATTAGTCATGTGAAAGAAAACATGGACAAAAATAATATCAAGAAAAACAAAGAAAAAAGTATGCCTCAATCTATATTCAGACACCAATAATTCTTTCTCTGGGATGGAGAGCATTTCTCATCATAAGTCTGTCAGAGCTGTCTTGGATCATTGTATTGCTGACAGTAACTAAGTCATTCACAGCTAATCAACTTACAATATTGCTGTTACTTTGTCCACAGTACATTTCAGTTTTCATTGGCTCATATAAGTCTTTCCAGGTTGTTCCTATTCATCATTTCTTATAGATCAATAGTATTCCATCATAATCACATAGCACAATTTGCTTAGCCATTGCCCAACTGATGGGCATCCTCCCAATTTCCAACTCTCTGACACCATAAAAGGACTGCTATAAATTTTTCAGTACATATATATTCCCTACCCCCATTTTAATCTCTTTTTGGAAACAAAACTGGTATTGGAACTGCTAGGTCAAAAGCTATACATAGTTTTACAGCACTTTGGGCAAAGTTCCAAATTGCTCTACAGAATGGTTGAGTCGGTTCACAACTCCACCAAAAGTGCATTAAAGTCTCATTTTTCCTACATCCCCTGCAACATTTGACCTTCTCTTTTTCTGTCCTATTAGCAAACTAATAGATATGAGGTAGTACCTCAGAATTGATTCAATTTGCATTCCTTCAATTTAGAGTACCTTCTCATATGGCTGCAGATAGCTTTAATTACTTCATCTGAAAACTGTTCATATCTTTGGATTATTTATCAAATGGGAAATGGCTCTTATTTTTGTAAATTTGGGTTCTGTGTGTGTTTGAGAAATGAAGATTTTATCAGTGAAACTTGCTTCAAATTTTTTCACATTCATTACTACTACATATTTCCCTTCATTCCATTCCTGCCCATTTATTCTATTCTCTCTCCTTTTACCCTATCCCACCTCAAAAGTGTTCTGCTTCTGAGTACCACCTCCCCCAAACTGCCCTCCCATATATCATCCTCCCTACTTCTCTTATCCCCTTCCCCTCTTGCTTTTCTGTAGGGTAAGGTAGATTCCTATTCCCAATTGAGCATGTATATTATTCCCTCTTTGAGTCAATTCTGATCATGATAAGGTTTACTTACAGACACCTTCAACTTCCCCTCCATTGTAAAAACTTTTTCTTGTCTCTTTTATTTGAGATAATTTACTCCCTTCCCTTTCTTTCAATGCATTTCTCTTTCTCACCCCTTTATTTTATTTTTTGTAGGTGTCATCCTTTCATGTTCAACTCACACCTGTGTCTTCCGTCTATATATATACTCCTACTGCCCTAATAATGAGAAAGTTTTTGATGAGTTACAACTATCATCTTCCCATATAGGAATGTAAACAGTTTAATCTTAATTAAGTTGCTTTTGCTTTTGCTTTTCCTTTCCCATATACCTTTTAATGTTTCTCTTTAGACTTGTATTTCAAAGTCAATTTTTTTTATTCAGCTCTCATCTTTTCACCAAGAATGCTTGAAAGTCCTATATTTCATTGAGTACCCATTTGTTTCCCTGAAGGATTATACTCAGTTTTGCTGGGTAGGTGATTCTTGGTTGTAATCCTAGCTCCTTTGCCCTCCAGAATATCATATTCTAGGCCCTCCAATACTTTATGTATAAGCTATTAAACCTTGGTTTATCTTGATTGTGGCTCCACAATACTTGAATTGTTTCTTTCTGGCTCCTTGTAATATTTTCTTCCTGACCTGGGGGCACTAGGATTTGGCTTTAATATCCCTGGCAGTTTTCATTTCAGGAATCTCTTTCAGGAGATAATCAATGGATTATTTCAATTTCTATTTTACTCTCTGGTTCTAGGATATCAGAACAGTTTTTCTTGATAATTTTTTGAAAGATGATGTCTAGGATCTTTTTTTACCACGGTTTTCAGGCAGTCCAATCATTTTTAAATTGTTTCTCCTGGATCTATTTTCCAGATCAGTTGTTTTTCTAAAAAAATATTTCACATTATCTTCTCTTTTTTCATTCATTTCATTTTGTTTTATTTTTTCTCAATTTCTCATAAAGTCATCAGTTTTCATGTGCTCAATTCTAATTTTTAAGGAATTAGTTTCTTCAGTAAGTTTTTCTACCTTCTTTTTCATTTGGCCAATTCTGATTTTTAAGGATTTTTAAAAGTGAATATTTGCCTCTTTTTATTTGACCAATTCTGCTTTTCAAGCATTCTTCTAATCATTTACTCTTTGCATTTCTTTTTCCATTTGGCTTGTTCTGTTTTTTAAGGTGTTATTTTCTTCAGTATTTTTTTCGTGTCTCCTTCGCCAAGCTGTTGACAGATTTTTCATTATTTTTTTGCACCACTCTCATTTCTCCTCCTAATTTTTCCTCTACCTTTCTTACTTGATTTTCAAAATCCTTTTTGAGTTCTTCCATGGCCTAGGAGTAATTCCTGTTTTTCTTGCAGGTTCTGGATTTGGATCTTTGACTTTATTATCTTCTTTTGAATGCATGTTTTGATTTTCCTTGTCACCATAGTAGCTTTCCATGATCAGAATTTTTTTCTGTTTACCTATTTTTCCAGCCTATTTCTTGACTCTGAGCTCTTTGCTAAAGTGGGGCTCTGCTTCTAGGGTGAAGGCTACATTGTCCCAAACATCAGTGATTTTGCACAACTATTTTCAGAGACATTTCTAAGAACCTGTTAGTTTTCAGTTCTTCAGATGGTGGTATGATCTAAGAAGAGGTGGGTTTACTACACTCCTGGCTTGTGCTCTGGTCTGTGAATAACCACAAGCACTCTTTTCTGTCCTGGAACTGTGAGTAGGGTCCCCCCTCCACCATTGCTATAAGCTCTGGTGTGCTAGTGCTCTTCCTCACACTGGAAATTCTAATCAGGATTGTTACTCTGACCCTAGTATTGGTGTCCTGCCCCTCAGTGCCAGCAAAGAGACCCCCACAATCTTCTTCTGATCAGTTGTTCAACTGCCTTACCATCTGTGAGCTGAGAGCTCTTGGAAGCAGATGCTACTGCTGCTGATTCAGAGGCTCCCAAGGCTTGCTCCTGGTTTGTTGGGGCCTGGTCTATGCTGGCATGTTAGACTGTGCTCCACTCTCACCCAGGTGTGGCAGACATTTCCTGCTGACCTTACAAGTTGTCTTTGGCTGGGAAATTATTTCACCTCATTGCTTTGTGGGTTCTGCCACTTCAGGAATTGTTTATGGCATTTTAAAAATATGTTTGAAGTGTTTTGCTTTTTTCTTGTTGAGAGCTCAGGGGAGTCAGTGCCTTTTCTCTGCCATCTTGGGTCCACCTCCCCATCCAACTGTTCTTAAGTAATCTCATAAGTGAATAATTAAATATCAAAGTACAGCTTTTTTGCCATTCTCCACAGCATACTGTTATTGTAACCATTATCATGCAAAATTTATATAAAAAATGTTTCTGTTGCTGGGCTAAGCAGAGAATTACAAAATTATCTCATTTCAATGACTTATCTTTAATCTTCCAAAAGCCCTGTACCAGGGTGTATTGGCCTGCATATTGGCCTGCAAATATTTTTTTTCCATTAAATAATTTCCCAGTTGTCTTGGTATTTGCATTTATGGAGATTGCTAACAATGGAGTTTTTGTTTGCTAGTACATAGATATTTTCCTTACTTCACCTTCTTCTTTCCCCAAACCCCATCACTCCCCCCACCCTTGCAAAAGAGAAATAAGAAAACCCATAAAACTAACTCTTATGGAACAACTGCCTTGTGCTCTATGTGACCTGACTAAATTCCCTTGAGTGGAAATGGTGGGGCGGGGGGGGGGGGGGGGAGGAAGAGGTGTATGGGAAACTTTCCTAGATATCTAAAGTAGCTACTGAGACTTGGGATTAGACCCTCACCTTTTGGTACACCGAGCAATAATGAGTTGTAGACAGCACTATCCTTGAACTAATTTAGTTTGTGAAGAAAATTTCCTTTTAGAAGGGGACTAAATAGCAGGCCTTAGAGAACATTGCTTTTTATAGTGTTTTCTTTAAAGAGTCTAATGTTTCATGTTTTTGTTGTTTTCTAAATAAGTATAGAAATCTGTATGAGTATACATGAAAAAGGAAAGCTTCATACCATCGTATGTGTTTTAAAACTGAAGAGGTCAAAATGTTTTATGTTTCTGAAGAAAGGGATGCAACAGTGCATGATCTTAAATAAAATGAAATTTGTAAAAAAAAAATACACCTTAAGATGGCAAAATAAATTTTGAAGGAAAATATCAATTAATGCCATCAAATTGTTTGGTGTTAAAATATGTTTCTACATTTCATATCACAGTGCATTAATATATAACTTTTCATGATATATAGCTATGATAATTTTAGAAAGATTACTTGGTAGAATAGGTATAGCAAGGATTAACAAAGAGTGTTCAGTCTGAATGGTCTCAAAATGTATGCATTACATTCCTGCTTCTAGTTCAAGAACTGACAGTGAAGAATGAACAATGCATAGGAAGACAATGTACAGAAAGTTTTCTCTTTCATAGATATAGATTTAGACATAGGTATAGATATAGATAATGATCAATCTGTGGACTACGTATAGGTCTAAAGAAGGATCTATTTATAGATCTAGATATACATAGATCTATAGATTGCTGTATGGCTATATCAATATTGATATATAGTGTGCATATATATGTATATGTATTCACCTGTATATGCATATTTTATGTAGATTACATAATATACCTGTCTTTGTATCAATTATAGTGTGTTTATAAGCACATATGCATATGTTTATTCCTTAAATATATGATTATAGTTTTTATTTTTGTATATAAATATGTATGTGTATATTTCTGTATATTATTATATTTGATATGGTATGTAAACAAACAGAAGGCAGCTAGATGGCTCAATTGATAGAGAGCTGGGCCTAGAGTCAGGAAGACCTGAGTTCATTTGCTGCCTCAGACACTCAATAACTGTGTGATCCTGGGCAAGTCACTTAACCTCTGTTTGCTTTAATCCCCTGGAGAAGGAAATAGCAAACCACTCTAATATCTTTGCCAAGAAAACCTCATAGTCGGTATGATTCACAGGGTCATGAAGAGTCAGACAAAATTGAATGACTGAACAACAAATAAATATATACCCAAGTGTATATGTATAAACATGTATATGTATATATATATATGTATATATATATATACATATATATATATACACACACACACATATATATATATTTGCTGCCTCATTAATAGCATAGACAATATAATGTGTGTGTGTGTGCGCATGCATGCATGCACACACACACACACACACACACACACACAATATATATAATTAATAAATCAGCTGGTAGTACAATGGATAGAACCCTGGGCATGAAGTCAGGAAAGCCTGAGTTCAAATCTGTGCTCAGACACTTAATATCTGTGTGGTCCTGGTCAAGTCAGTTAACATCTATTTCAGATTTCTCAACTATGAAATACGAATAATCATAGTATCTACCTCACGGTTACTGTCAGGAACAAACAAGGTAATATTTGTAAAGCACTTAGCACAGTATCTGGAATACAATAGGTAGCACATAGTATAAATGTGTATTCCCACCCTCTTCTCTTTATTAACCTGGGAACAAAGTCTTAGGATGTTAGGATCATACTTAAACAGAATACCTTTTATGATGGAAATTTGCATTAATTTAGCAATAGTTTGCTATGTCTCAAATCACTTTTACTTATGCTAACTACACCTAAAGCTATTAACATTGGACATTTTTCATTTTAACTGAGCACTAGAAGCATAACAAGAGATTCACCCCATAGCCAGGTTCCTCCCCAACAGAGACCACTACTGGCCTCAGGCCTCAGTATGTGGATATCCTCAATTTTGTTTCCCATTTCTGTGCTTCTATCCACTCAGAGGCCTTTCATTTCTGAGCTCACCATTTCCATCCCATGCAATTGAGACAGATTGCCTGGATTGTTTTGTCTGGCCTGGGAATCCTCATAGCATCAGATTGCTGTGATTAGTGACTGTGACGATGAATGGTAGTTTTCCCAGTAGTGACTGTGTAATATTTGTCTTTACTCCCTCAGCTGAATTTTCCCCAATGAAGGAAATTCTAATTGTAGTTTTATTGAACAGCATTTAATGTATTTCTCTTTCATTTCTGCCAACAATATTCTTTCTTCTATCTTTACTTTGAGGAACACGTATGTACATGCATTTTTCCCTTGAAATATCTGCTCTATTGTGTAAATTACTCTCATGTCTTAATTTGTAATTCTGTTTGATCAGTCAGTAAACAAACTTTTAAATGCTCACTATGTGCCAGAGATTGTGCTCAGTGCTGGGGGAGGCAAAAAAAGGCAAAAACAGTTCCTGTTGTCAAGGAGCTCATATTCTATTGGGGTAGACAGCATGCAAAAAACTAAATGCAAACAGGATATATAGAGAATAAATGGGATGTATTTTCAGAAGGCATTTCCATTTTTTTCTATAGCCTACTTTTTTTCTATGGAATCTATATCTTTCTTTGTGAAATCTTTCATCGTCCTTCCCCTCATCTTTTTTGTATATGATTTTATTTTATATATTTGCATTCTTTTTATGTATTTCCATGTTTTCTTATTCTTTTACATAGTACTTATTACCATCCTATGAGAATATTTTGTTCTTTTAATCAGTGCTTTTACCCACTGCTCCCTCCTGCTACATTCAGACCAGTGAGTCAGTCTTTCATTCTTGCAGAATGCTCCATTTGGAACCAGAGGATCTGGGTTCAAATACTGGCTCTGCCAATCACTTCTAATATTTATCCCGAACCAGTCACTTAAAATTTCTGGACCTTGGTTTTCTCAACTGTAAATTAGCACGGGGGAGGGGAGGGGAAGAGAGGTCAGTTGGAGTAGATGACTTCAAAATCCTTTGCATTTTTAAATCCATGATACTATGACCTTTTTTGAATTTCTTCTAGTAATAAATCTTTATCTTTTTATTTATTAAAATGAGATCTTTAAACAAAAGCTATGGGACTATTTATAATGCATTTTGAAGCAGAAAAAGCTATGCTGAGTACCTTTTTCCAAGGACATATGCCATATCACCATTAAAATAAGGAATAAAATTCAACTTTCTAATTCCTTTGTGGTATTTCTGCACTAATCTATAGCTACTCCAGTCTATCTGAAAATAATGAGGTAAGTACTAGTTTATCTTGGCAAAGCATTTGGAAGATTGAATAATCCTTAAAGAGCTAACAGGTTTTGTTTAACAATTGGAGTTCTATGTATTTGTCTGATGTAAAAGACTGTGTGTGTGTGTGTGTGTGTGTGTGTGTGTGTGTGTGTGTGTGTGTAGCTTCTACCTCTGAGGAGCTTAAAGTAATTTGCATGCCTTAAGTCTAATTAATCTTCACAGTTTCCTAGGGAATAAGATAGGCAGCAGGTAGTGTTATCCTCAATTTGTAAAAGGGTGCATAGAGGGAAAGGAGGTTAAGGACTCACTGAGGCTTAAATTTACACATCAAATGTGTAAAGGTAATGGGAACAGAATTGAAGTCACACACTGCTCAATTGCAGTGCAATTTCTCTTCATGAGAATAGATAGCAAAGATTCATCAAATCTTAAACTTAAAAGAGATTGCCCAAGTCACAGTCTCACCCAATCAAGATGTGTCTTCACAATATCCCTTACAGGTAGCCTCCAGCCTCTGTTTCAACACTGGCAATGAAAATGAATTCAGTATTTCACAGGAGAAATCACTTCATTTTCAAATAAGTCTAATTAAAATCTTCTTATACAGAAACAAATACCTTCTTCCATATATTTTTAGCCATTGATCCTAGGTTTACCCCATTGAGTAATGTAGTAAAATGAATCCCTTTTCTGCTTGACAGCCTTTTGATTACTATGATCGTGCCTTCCCAAACCCTTCTTTTACCAAGGAAAATATTCTAATTTTCAAATTAAAATTTTTTAAAAAATATTTTTAAACCTGCTACATGTAGAGTATTAACTTGGGAGTCAGCTATAAATCTCAGATGACTTAGTGGGGACTACATCCAACCCTGTTCGGGTCAAAGAGGTGAGTTTGGATTCTAGAGATATCTGCACTTAAGCACAAACTCTGACAAGTTCATTACAGAATCCTACAGAAAATGAAGAAATAGAGATATTCAACAAACTTTAACTCTGTTTGTCTAAGTTTCTTAATCTCTAAAATGAGCTGGAGAAGGAAATGGCAAGCCACTCTAGAATCCTTGCCAAGAAAAGCCCAAATGGGGTCAAAAGAGCTGGACACAACTGAAATGACTCAACAGAAATGAAGCAAAAGCAAAAATTGTATCTAAATTAGGAGGATAAAAATATCCACAGCATGAATTTTTCATGGAATTTTTTAAGATTTCTTTTTTTATTTAATTTATTTATTTAACATATTTAGTTTTCAGCATTGATTTTCACAAGAGTTTGAATTACAAATTTTCTCCCCATTTCTACCCTCCCCCCCTCCAAGATGGCATATATTCTGGTTGCCCTGTTCCCCATTCAGCCTTCCCTTCTGTCACCCCACTCCCCTCCCCTCCCCTTTTCCCATCCTTTCTTGTATGGCAAGGTAAATTTCTACACCCCATTGCCTGTGTATTTTATTTTCTAGTTGCATGCAAAAACTTTTTTTGTTGTTGTTTTTGAACATCTGTTTTTAAAACTTTGAGTTCCAAATTCTCTCCCCTCTTCCCTTCCCACCCACCCTCCCTAAGAAGTCAAGCAATTCAACATAGGCTATGTGTGTATCATTATGTATAACCCTTCCACAATACTCATGTTGTGAAAGACTATATTTTGCTCCTTCCTTTATTGAATTTTCTCCCTTGAGCCTGTCTGCTGTCCAAAGTGTTTGTTTTTGATTACCTCCACCCCCATCTGCCCTCCCCTCCATCATCCCCCTCTTCTTTTTTATCTTCTTCCCTCTTCTTTCCTGTGGGGTAAGATACCCCATTGAGTACGTATGGTATTCCCTCCTCAGGCCTAATTTGATGAGAGCAAGATTCACTCATTCCCCCCTCACCTGCCCTCTCCCTTCCTCCCACCTCCTCTTGCCACTTTTATGCAAGATAATCTACCCCATTCTATCTCTCCCTATCTCCCCCTCTCAATATATTCCTCTTTCATCCCTTAATTTGATTTTATTTCTTTTAGATATCTTCTCTTCATCTTCAACCCACCCTGTGTCTGCTCTTTCTCTCTCTCTCTCTCTCTCTCTCTCTCTCTCTCTCTCTCTCTCTCTCTCTCCATATATATATATATATATATATATATATATATATACACACACACACACATACATATATACATACATGCATATTCACATATATGTATATATATATACATAAACATATATATGCATATTCCTTTCAGCTACTATGATATTGAGATCTCATGAATCATACACATCATCTTTCCATGTAGGAATGTAAACAAAACAGTTCACCTTTAGTAAGTCCCTTATGATTTCTCTTTCTTGTTTACCTTTTCATGCTTCTCTATTCAGCTCTGGTCTTTTCACTGAGAAAGCTTGAAAGTCCTCTATTTTATCTAAAATCCATATTTTGCCTTGGAGCATGATACTCAGTTTTGCTGGGTCGGTGATTCTAGGTTTTAATCCTAGCTCCATTGACCTCTAGAGCTCTTTTGCCATTTGAGTTAGTCTATTTTTTAAGGTGTTGTTTCCTTCAGTGTATTTTTCAGTATTTTTTTGGGTCTCCTTCAGCAAGTCATTGACTTGATTTTCATGGTTTTCTCACATCCTTCTCATTTCTCTTCCCAATTTTTCATCTACTTCTCTACCTTGCTTTTCCAAATCCTTTTTGAGCTCTTCCGTGGCCTGGTACCAGTTCATGTTTTTCTTGGAGGCTTTTGCTGTAGGCTCTTTGATGTTGTTAACTTCTTCTGTCTGTATGTTTTGGTCTTCTTTGTCACTGAAGAAAGAATCCAAAGTCTGAGACTGAATCTGGGTGCATTTTCGCTGCCTGGCCATATTCCCAACCAACTAACTTAACCCTTGAGTTTTTCAGCAGGGTATGACTGCTTGTAGACTAAAGAGTTCTATGTTCCATGTTTGGGGGGGATGTGCCAGCTCTGCCACACCAGCACTCCTCCTTCCCCAAGGACCCATACCCAGACTGGGCTTAGATCTTCAGCAGGCTGTGCACTCCTGCTCTGATCTGCCACTTAATTCATCCCACCAGGTGGGCCTGGAGCCAGAAGCAACAGCAGCTGTAGCTGCCCCACCTCTGCTGCCCCAGGGGCAGTGGCCGAACTGTGAACTCCTACCACTTCCGCAGCTTTTCCCACTAACCTTCTCTGCTGCCTTTGGTGTTTGTGAGTTGAGAAGTCTGGTAACTGCTGCAGCTCACTGATTCAGGGCGCTAGGGCCCACTCTGCCTGGCTCCTGGTCTGGTTAGTCCAAGCTGCTCATGCTGGGCTCTCCTCTGCTCAGCCCCCAGCTCTCAGCTCCCAGCTCCATGTGGGATAGACCTCACCCAGAGACCATCTAGGCTGTCCTGGGCTGGAGCCCTGCTTCCCTCTGCTGTTTTGTGGGTTCTAGTGTTCTAAAATTGGTTCAAAGCCATTTTTATAGGTTTTTGGAGGGACTTGGTGGGGAGTTCACGCTAGTCCCTGCTTTCCAAGCCACCATCTTGGCTCTGCCCCCGTTTCATGGAATTTTAAAAGGTGCATGTGGCCCTTTGTATGGCTTTCAAAATTTTAATGCATCTGTTCATGTGTTTGGAACGTTTTTTGTAAATAGTATTTATTTTTTTTCCAATTACATGGGAATATAGTTTTCAACATCCATTTTTATAAGATATTGATTTCCAAATTTTTCTCCCTCCTTCCCTTCTTCCCCTTCTCCCCAAAATGGCAAGAAATCTTACATAGATTATACATGTACAATCATGGAAACATATTTCCAGTTTAGTCATGTTGTGAAAGAAGAAACAGAACAAAAGGGAATAGCCACGCACACACACACACACACACACACACACGCACACAACAGTGAAAATACTATGCTTCAATCTGCATTCAGACTGCATAATTCTTTCTTTGGATGTGGATATAGCATTTTCCTTTATGAGTCACACCCCCAATTTTAACAATTAAACTCTGATATTTCAATAAGATATTGTGTTTTAAAAATTGAAAATGTATAAAATTGAAGCCATTGGCATTGCTTATTAATCAGTTAAATAAGTTTAACTGACTAAAAATTGTCATAAATAGCCAAAGCACCCTACAAATAACTTTAACTCTTGCTAAAGTGTGGCAGCAAACATGTTAAAGACAAAGATGTTAAGACAATATTGAACAAGGAATAAAACAAGGAAACTTGCTTATCTTATAAAATGTTCAGCATTCCGTAGAAATGGAAAGATCATATAGATTTTCTGGCTGATATTAAATAACTTGAGGTGATTTTTTCAAGTCCTGGAACATTACAACATTATAAAGCCCCCTGAATGAGGTCCATAATCACTCAACACAGTTTGGCCTAACTATAAATACAGGAACAGATAAAGAATCATGTATTTCTAGACCATTATCTTCCAAACTTTCTCAATTCATGGCAGCCTAGTGTCTCAGTAATGTCTACATGACAACACTAGGCCAAAAGAAACATGTTACAATTCTGTTTATTAAGTATTTAGGCACAAATTAGTTAATTAGTATTTATATCTTAATATATTAATAGCTATTTTAAAATGCACTATATTAGAAAGAATATTATTTTATTTCATTCTTAAATAATTATAATAGCCTACTAATGGGATGTGTGTGGCTGTCACTGCTCAACTTCTCAAGGCTTGGAATCAGATTGAACACCACCACCCTCATTTTCTGTTCCACATTTATTTCATGCATTACTTAATTTTCTTTCTTTCTTTTTTAATGAAAATAGCCTCTGAAAACTTAGTTTCTGCATCAGTAAGGCAAGATTCATGACCTTGAAGATGACCATGAACATGCCTGTATAGTTCAGAATCACAAAATACAAGAGATTCTCTAGGTAGAAGGCAGGAGATATATAAAATTTGTTTAGACACCAGAGCATCAAATCCCAAAACCAATATCCCAATTAGACATAACAATAATTGTATTCCAAAACCATTAAGTCCACCTCAATGTAACAACAAGGAAATTATAACACAGTATTACAGCAAGGAACCAAGTCATCCTGTAGGGCCCAAGGGCTTCATACCCAACCAGTGAAAGGGTGTAGGCCTGGGGCTTAGCACTTAGTAAGCAAAGGGTGTAGGGCTGCCTACAAACAAACCTCTAATCAGTCTTCCCTTAACTAGCCCCACCTGAGGCTTATTGAATGGGTATGAAAGACCTTTATTCACTGATTGGCATCACAATTTCATAAAGATATGAAGTTGTAGTCAAGAAAGTCTGAGAAGTTACTGACATAGCTGAAAGTATCTAGAAATTAAATATATATATATATATATATATATATATATATATATATATATATATATATATATATATACATCTTAAGCATTAAAGGATGTCTTTAAGAAGAATATATTGCTTTCTAATAATAAGATTTTGAACTACCTGATCTGATACTTCAAGAAGTGTCCAAAAGATATTGAGTATTGTTGACTTGCTCTCAAAATGTAAAATATCTCTTGTTATTCTTGCAAGTTTCATCTGACACTATGGCATACAACTTGGAAAGTACTAGATTGTGATACGCAATAGGATGGACAAACCATAAGAGTGGTCCAACAATATATAAATATATAAAAATGAGACAGACATTATTAAAGGTCAAGGAGCTTTGACCATACCTGAGTGAAAGGAGGAGAGTTATATCCATTGCTTTGTGGAAATTGCACAAAGCAACTTAAAGCAAGTAAAATGTTTCTTCTACATTTCAACATTCTTGTTATACAGAATGACTTTGTGTAACAGTAAGGCAAGATTCATGATATTGATGGTGACCCTGAATATGCCTGTATAGCTCAGAATCATAAAATATAAGAGACTCTTCATATCGAAGGGAGAAGAAGTAAAACATTTATTCAGACACCAGAGGAACAAATCCCAAAACCAATGATTCCAATTCAACAGAGCAACAATTGTATCCCAAAACCAGTAAGTCCATGTCAATGTAACAGAAATGAAATTAAAACAATATCACAGCAAGGAACCAAGCTATCCTGTAACCTTCCCCTATGCTGGGGCCTTCCTGTAAACACTCACTTATAAACCCTAGTTGTCTGCTTGCCTTCTTCCTCTCCTCCCACAGTTCTGAGAGCTTGCAGTTCTAAGAGGCCTTGCAGTTCTCTCTCTCTCTCTCTGTATCTCTATGTCTCTCTGTCTCTTCCTCTCTTCAGTGCTCTCTCTCTGCTCTTCCAGTTCTCTCTGAGCTAAATGGCTACCCTCAGGGTATATATATATACCCTGTTTAGGGCCAGAGGGCTTCACACCTAATCAGCAAAAGGGTGTGGGCCTGGGATCTTACACCTAGTTAGCAAAAGAGTGTGGGCCTTCCTACAAACAAGTCCCCCTCTCAAGTCAAGCTTCCAATAACTAGCTCTACCTGAGGCCTATTAGTGGGGATGAACTTTAATCACATTAATACCACACTGTGAGTCCCTGAGATCAAAGTCTCAAATGAATTTAAGTTACTAGTCACCAGAGGGTTCTGGTAGAAATACATAATAGGTGGAAGAAAACTGTAATATATTGTCAATGCAGAGGAACAGAAGACAAGTATCTTAAAAGATGCCATCAAAGAGTTACATGCAAAGGCATGGGCAAGTTAAGTGTAGGATGACAAATATATGGCTACCATACTCCATTCATACCTTTACAATGTTAAGAGATGTATATCAATGCCCCCAGCATGTTGGATGAATCGTGTGTGGAATATTTATGGGAGGGCATGGACATGAGTAGTAGAAAAAGAGAAAACATAGACTGGTTCCTATATATACATGAGTGGAGAGTATCACCATTGACAAAATAAAAAAAATCACATAAAAGTGGTAGAATATTACAGAAGATTATAAGTACTATTTCCTCATCAGAGACCAAAACTCTGTACAAGGTAGATCAAGATTACAGAAATGTTCCTAACAGCTGCTGTGGAGCTGAAAGACCAACAACAAGAGCACACAGAAGGGCTGCAAGCATACGTTCTTTGATCTGCTTTTCTAAGGAAAGCAATTTTAAGTGGTTAACAATCTCACTTTAACGAAATATACATATACCATTCCCTTAGCTCAGGGGGACAAGCCAGCACCCTGAACTTCACAGCAAATACAAACAGAAATTACAAATAGAGACAATATAAAGGGATCAACAGATTTCTGTCTTACCAAATTATAATACATAGTTACCAGAGAAGCACCAACATCTGGGTTTTTCAAAGGTGGGAGGAAAGGGGAGACTCCTTCAGTGACTACCCAGAGTCTCATCACCAACACCAACATTGAAAAATGAGTGTTCCTCCAAAGGAAAAATGCTTACCTCTGAGTTTATGTATACTTCTTCAGGGTCAAAGGGTATCACAACTCTGCGACCCAAACCCATGTGAACTAGGCCTTCCCTTGATGTAAGCAAGTCATCAAAGACTTCCAATTCAATCAAAGATTCCTTAGCACTGAGAAGCACTCCAAATGAGAAAACAGCAAAAAAGTCCCACCTTATTTACCATAACACTTTAGTTTCCTCAACTGTAAAAAAAAAAGCTGAAGAAGAAAATGGGAGGACCGATCAAGTATTTTTGCCAAGAAAACCCCCAATGGGATCACAAAGAGTTTGATAATTACTGAAAAATTACTGGACAGCAACTCTGTATAGATCATGAGTCTGTTTGTGTGTTATTATTGGAGGATGTTATAGCGCATGCATCAATTCCTAGAATACAATCAGAATCTTCTAAATGACCACTCAAAATAGATCTGACCAGCATTGATTACAGAGAAAAATGCAGAAAATTATTCAACCATGTAGTCAATAAACATCTATTAAGCACAAATTGTAAACCAGGTATTCTACTAAATGTTGGGCATAAAACAAAATTTAAAAATATAGTCCTGATTATTGAGGAGCTAACACTTTAATTGGACAGACTACATGCAGATATTTATGTTCAAATACATACAAACATGAGATAATATCAGAAGAGGGGCATTGAAATTTAGGAGCATAAGAAAGACTCCATGAAGAAGGCGATATCTGGGAATTTAACGAAGGCAAAAAAGTCAGGAAGTAGAGATGAGCAAGGAGAGTTATCCAGATACAGGGAACAGCCATTGTTGTATCTGGAGTCAGAAGGTGGACTATCTTGTTTAAAGAACAGCAAGGAGACCAGTATTCTCAGAGAATAAAGAGGAGGTGGTGTAAGCTGTAAGAAGACAGAAAATTTGGGAGGTGGTGTGATGAAAGTATTTGATCACCAAACTGAAGGACCAGGGGCAGAGTCAAGATGGCTGCATGAAAACAGCATCTCACCAGAGCTCTCTCACAAGTTCTGTCAGACTCCCATAAAAAAGTGAATTTGAGCAGATTTAAGAGAGTTAGAAACCGCGAGGAGTCTGAGTGGGGCAAATTTCCCAGCCAGGAGAGTCTGAAAGGCTGAAGGAACGAATGTGTGGGCTAGGAGAGAGCTCTGCGTGCGGAGCTGCTCCAGACGGGACCAAAGCAGAAGCGGCTGGCCAGGAAACCCACGTGGGAGACAGGCTGGGAGAAGACCGGGAGCCCCAAACCAGTGGAGATTCCCAGGCCTCCCAACACAGAATGGCACTCTGTGGAAGCGACAAGAGGCAGCACAATGCCACAACCATGAGATACCGACTCCTGAGGCTTGCAGCCCAAAGGTATGAAATGCTTCTTGAACTTCCAGGAGACATAATGGCCAGGTTAACGGCTCTGATCCCTCCTCTTCCCACCCAGAGAATTCCTCAGAAAAAAAAAAATGCTGGAATAGAGGAGACAGAAGTGGGGCTTCATTGGCTGAGTAGTGGGAGTACCTGAGTCCCAGAGGGGCAGAGCCAGCAGGGGTCAACACCAGGAGCCCAGATGTACCCTTCCTCCCCCAGGGGAAGTGCCAGACACCCAGCTCAAACAACAAAGAGCTGAGACCATTGCTGAAGAGCAACAGTGCTGGAGAACAGCCCCAGGGGAAGAGGAGATTTCAGGCAGCCAGACGCCCTCCCCCACACCTCAGGAAACTGAAGGCTATAATTCACAAAGCCAACAATGAGATTCACAATCCCCAGAATAAGAAAGCTGGGACAGACAGCCCTGAGTCCCAAAAGCAAAAATTTATTGTAAAGCCAGGAAAAAGCTAACCAACATGAAGAACACAAAAAAACCAAGGACCATTGATTCTTTTTATGGAGACAGGCATGATCAAAATACCAATTTGAAAGAGGATAACAATGACACTATACCCACATCTGATACCTCAAAAGGTAGTGTGAACTGGTCTCAAGCCCCAAAAGCATTACTGGAAGAGCTAAAGGAGGATTTTAAAAACCAAATTAGGGAGGTAAAAGAAAAAATGGAAAAAATGGAAAAAAATGGAAAAAATGGAAAAAAATCCACTGACAAAATCAAGTTCCTAAAGAATAAGATTGGCAAAATGGCTATGGAGATTCAGAATCTAAATAGAGAAAATGACACCCTGAGAGGTAAAATCAACCAATTGGAAAAGGAGACTCAAAAGCAAAATGAAGACAGTAACTCATTAAAAATTAGAGTTGAGTGAGTGGAAGCTAATGACTCTATGAGGCATCAAGAAGTAGTAAAACAAAATGTAAAGAATGAAAAAAATTGATCACCAAACTGAGGATCTGAGACTTGATTCTAGAGGTGATATGGAGTTACCAGAGATTTTTGTTGTCTGTTTTGTGTGTGGGGCTGGGGAAGAGGTGACATAGTCCTATCTCTTCCTCGGGAAGATCGCTTTGACAGCTAAATGCATTTTGGGCTAGAATGGAGGGAGACATGTATCAAGGAGATCCATATACTAGCTACTGCAATATTCTAGGCATAAGGCTATAAGTACCTCTGTAGCATGGTTGTGATGATATCAAAATAGAACAAAGGGTGTATTCAAGAGATGCTCCAAGGGTAAAGTTGACAAGTTATGGCAATTAATTGGTATGGGGTGAGAAAGAGAGAATGAGAAATTAAGGATGATGTCAAGCTTGCAAACCAAGGTGGTTGGGAAGATGGTCATAAACTTGATAGTAATAGGGGAGTTAGAAAGAGAGGAGGATTTTTGAAGAAACATAATGATTTCAGTTTTGGATATGTCAATTTTAAGATGTCTATAGGACATCCAGTTTAATATATTCAAAAGGTAATTAGAAATGGGGGGCTGGAAGTGAGCATTTAGGGCTGGAAAAGTAAATTTGAGAAATGTCAGTGTAGAGATGATAATGAAATCCATGAGAGCTAATGAGAATACCAAGTGAAACAGTGTAGAGGAAGAAGAGAGGAGCTAACACTTTAACAGGACCAACTACATGCAGATATTTAAGGGCCAAGAACAGAAATCTGTGGGACACTTCAAGTTTAACAATTTGACATGGAAGTTGTTACAACAAAGAAGACTGAGAAGAAGTCAATGAGGGAGGAAGTGAACCAAGAGAGAACAGTGTTAATTAAGGAGAAATTTATCAACAATATGAAAGGCTAGAAAGAGGTAAAGGAGGATGAGAACTGAGAAAGGGTAATAAGATTTAGCAATTAAGATGTTAATAGCTTTGTAGAAAGAAGTTTCGTGTAAATGATGAGTTCAGAAGTTTGACATAGATTGTAGACAGCCTTTTCAAGGATTTTAGTCATAAAAGAAAGGAAGGATATGAGTTTTTAGCAAACATAACTGTTTTTAGGTTGGGGGATACTCGAACATGTTTGTATATACTAGGAAAGCAATAATCAGATAAGGAGAGATTGAAAATAAGTGAGAGGCTAGGAATGAGAGGACAATAAAACTGCTAGAGAAGGTGAGATATAAGGGGGTCTTTTGTATATGCAGAGAGATTTGTTTCAGCATGAAGAAGAGCCACATAATTGTGAGATGGGGTGAAGGCAGAGATGGTGGCAGAAGGGGTCTAGGAGATGGAATTTGAGGAAGAGGAAAATGAGGAAGCTTTTTGGAAGTGACTTCAGTATTCTTCAGTGTTATACAAGAGTAAGTTCTAATCTAAGAGGGTTGCAAAAGAGGTAGTTGTGGGACATTTAAGAAATGATGAAAGCACTTGAAGGAGATGCTGTGATGAGTGGAATAGTGAGTCATGGGTGGGGAGTGCAAAAGAATTATGTTTCTGCAGTCAGGGCCCAGATGAATTTATGTAACAAAATTTTGTAATGGACCCAGTCAGTATGGCTTACTGATTTTCTCTTGTTTTCTTGATTTTTTTCCAGCTTCCTATGGCAACCATTGACTAATAGTGAAAGCAATGAGTGGTGAGAGTGATCCAAGGTTAAGGCTGGGCTTGGTAGGGGAAGGTTGATGATAAGGAAGGGGTAAGCAATTTGAGAGAAAAGGACACTGATGATGTCTGATGATGATGATGGTGAGGAGGAGGAGGAAGAGGAGGAGGAAGAACTGATTCACTAGCATCAAGGTGAATAAAAGAGAAGGATGTAGTTAGTTCAGCGGTAATGGTAAAGAATGGCAAAGGACTAAGGAGTCAAAGAATTGAAGGTCATAATTAGGCAGAAAAACAAGGTTTGAGGTTCCAAAGCAGAGATAGAGGTAACATGATAATAAGTTGTGATCAGATAAAGGAATATCAGAGTTCATAAACATGGAAGTAAAACATTTAAAAGTGATGACAAGATAAAGAGCATGACCATGCCTGTGTGCAGCTGAGGTGAAATACAGGGCTAGGTCATGGGAAATGAGGGAGTTGACAAACTGGATGTTAGGGTACCTGAGGTAGTATCAATGTGTATGTTGTGGTCTCCCAGTTTAAGGGAAGCAGTGGGGGAGAATAGAAAGATGATATTCCAGGGCCTGAACTCATTGAGGAAAGATAAGAAGGGTCTTAGAAGGTGGTCAACAATAGCTTTCAGAATTTTAGTTGGGGGGTAGATATAGATTGTTTGAACTTCCAAAGAGGAGTTACTGAATGATGAAGGTAAGGAGATCTGGGGGTTGCAATGGAGAGCAAGGAGTATTCTGAATGTCCAACCTACACTAGTGTGTCAATGAGAATGAAAGCAAGTGCAACCAGTGCTAGAAATGATGTCCAGAAAGGCTGTATAATCAGGTGATTAGCCAAATCACAGTAAGAACTAGAAGATGAAAGAAATAGGAAAGGAAAATATTTAAGATAAAAGCATGTTTGTTAAAAACCACAGGTGAGGGGATAGGTAAGTTTAGAGTAGGACATGGGGATGGGGGTTGGTTGAAGGAGATGTCAATAAGGGAAGGGGCAGTAGGGACAGAAGAAGAGGGTTTATATAAGGACATCTGGGAGTTCAGCATTATTGTACATTTATTTAACTTTTATGGCAAAACTCCTTAGCAAGACTATCTATAACAGGTCCCTACACTTACTCTCCACTCTTTCCTTAACCCATTACAATCTGGCTTCTTATCTCATCATTTCATTGAAATTCATCTCCAAAGTTACCAGTGGCCTCTTAATTGCCAAATTCAAAGGCTTTTCCCCAATTTTTCCTCTTCTAATCCTCTTTGCAGTCTTTGACACTGTTGATCACTCTCTTCTCTCTCAAATTTAAGAACATCACTGTTCAGATTTTTCTTTTATCCCTCAGACGGTTCCTTCTCAGTCTACTTTATTCAATCCTCATTCAGGCCATGACCTCCTCGCCTCATACTTGCACTATTGAAGTGGGCTGCAGGTGGTTCTGCCTTCCAAAATTCTCTCCACACTCTAATCAATTGTGCATTCATCTGCCAAAGTGATTTTCCTAAACTGAAGTTCCAACCATATCAATCTCTGCCTACCCCCACCCCTTCACACATATAGAGCCAATAAACTTTAGTGATCTCTGTCACTTCTATGATCAAATAAAAATCCTGTTTGTTATCCAAAAATCCTTAATAACTTAGATCCCTACCATCACAATTCCACTCTTCTTATACTTTACTCCTCAACACATGATTTGACACAGTGACACTGTCCCCCTTGCCATTACTTGAACAAGATAGTGTCTTTTGATTCTGGTCATTTGTCTCCCATGCTTGGAATGGTCTCCCACCTTCTATCAACCACTGAGCTTCCTTCAAGTATAAGAGAAAACCCCACCTTCTATAGGAAGCCTTTCCCAATTTTTCTAATTCTAGGCTTTTCCTCTTTTAATTATTTCCTACATATTATGGATATCGCTTGTTTGTACTTTTTTATCATTGTCTCTTCATTTGCTTGTGACTTCTTTAAGGTCAGGGATTGTCTTTTTGTTTCCTTTTGTAGCCTGAATACTTAGCACAGTGGTTAGCTCATAGTAAGCCTTAATAAACACTTATTGACTGCCTGACTAGCAATGGAACAGAGTTTTTTCTGATCCCCTGCTAACTGGAAGAGGCATCATTGCCTAAACTTGGAGTTGGATAGCAATCCCAGTAATGGCCATACTATTTTGGGAAAGCAATGTTGAAAAATGTGATAGATTTAAAATTTAAAAGAAGTACATCATTTGCATTTGGAAAATGGGACAGTAGTTTCATGGTCCCCAAACTTCTCTCTACCACAACATCTCTATTCTCATGTAGATGCTTTTTGATCATGAATTATGGAACACCATACTAAACAGAACAACAATTTTTGGTGAACCAAAGTACAATGCAACACTACATGGGTCAGTGGAGGCTGAAGAATATTACCAAAAATTACTTGTGTGGAAAAGGAGCAAAATAAAAAATTATGGACACGCATGATTTTAAAGTGAGGAGGGCTAGTCATGAACATGGGATAACAGTGTAACAGTTGCACTGGCATGTATGATGTATTAAAACACATTGTTCATTTCATTAGTTTTTCTATAAATGATTACAGAAATAAATGAAGAAAATGTCATTTCATAAGAATTTGAATTGTGCTCTATAAGGATCAAAGACAATTTGGACTCTAGTAATTCCATGGATCCCGTGAAAAAGTTTGTTTCCTCTAATCCTTCTCACTTCTATGTCAAATTTTAAATATGCTAAATTTCATTCAAATTAAACAAGCTTTTCTTAATTTACCATCATATAGAGAGTTTTTGCAGGGTATTGAGTGACATACAAAGTTAAAAAGAATTAAAGGGGAGAGCCATCAAATTCCTCAAAGGATATGGTATCTAGTGTCCTAACCATGTTAATAGCCCTTATCTGGATACTGTTCTCTTTATCAATGTCCCAGTTAACATTATGCTATTTAGAATTATACCCAATAATCATAGAACCTTGAAGCTCTAAGGAATTATAGTTATCATTGCCAAATGCTTCATTTTGCAGAGGAAAATATTTAATTCAAGAGAGATGGTAAATTTCCTAAAATTACATAATTTATTAGCGGCATGGCAAGGATTTGAACCCAGCCCTGGCAGTTGCTAGTATTTTCCAGAAATAATCTGGATGACATAGAATACTGTGAAGGCATTATTTCATTTGATTGACAATGTTTTTCACTTAATTCAACCTAAGATATGAATAGTATTTTGAAAACTATACCACATGATTGGGTTGTAATTATTTTGTCAACAAAGTATATGTGTATTTTTTAATGACCTGCTTTTAAGGAAGGGTATCCTTTCTCATAATTTTATACCTGCCAGTTTTATCTGAATACAAAACTTTGCATATAAATTTATTACATTTTATTTAATTTTCAGCTCAGCATTTTAGATTGTCAAAATCATCCTAAATGCATCCAATTTCTTAACTATTGTTCTCAGATTTGGGTCACCTGTTCTTGCCTTTCTATTCTTTTAGACAGCCATCATAATAAAGTTTTCTTACATCACACCTAATTTCTCGTTATTATCATCATCGTCGTCATCATCATCATTGTTTGTTGCTCTTGTGGTTAAAGTCTGGGTATCCCTATTTCACTCAGCCTGAAAGTACAGCAGCCATTTATACGTCATGCTCCACAACCAATCAGCATGAAAGTTTTGACCTGTTCTGTCTCTAACCTGAGCCATTTTGTCCGCAGCTTTGTCAGTCCATCCTTACTACCACGGGTTAAAAACATTATTGCCAGACTTGATGGGGACATCCTATTTGCTTGGCACCCTAAAACTCAGAATTTCTGTATTCAAGTGATCTTACCATTCATTCAATAAGCTAATAAGTATTTATTAAGCACCTGTTATGTGCAGAGCATGATGCTAAGCACTGGGAATACTAAAAAAGCAAAAAATAGTTCCTGTCTTCAATAAAATCATAACTTAATGGAGGAAATAACAAGCTAAGAAATAAGTTCAAACAAACAATATACAAGATAAATAGGAAATACTTAAGAGACATTATCACCACAACAATGTGCAACCATGATTTTCAGGATGTTATTCCACTCACAAACTTTCATCGTTTCTCCCATTGAAATCCATTACTAAGTAGACATTAAGGCCCACAATGCTGTGTTTTGAACTTTCTTTCTTATCTCCCTCCATTTATCTTCAATCAAACTGATTTACTTCATTATTGAACCAAATTTCTCTCACACCTTTTGGTTCTTTCCTCTACTGTACCTTTATCCATGCTGTCTGTCTGTCCTTTCCCCCTACCCTACTCACCATCTTATGCAATCTAACCCATCCTTAAAGGCCTAGATCAAATTTCACTCCATTCTTAAAATTTCCAAGTTCACTCTGTTCTGAAGAGATGTGTTCCTCCTTTGAGAAGTTGGGGATGAGATTTGAATAAGTGGAGACAGGCACAAATGAAATGTAAAAAAAATCAGGGTATTTTGAAGAGAAAATCCCTGGTTCACATTTCAGGCCATGGACAATCCCATTTAGAGACTCAAATGATGCAATATGAGAAATGTTATACATATAGACATTCATATATACATACTCATATGTATATATGTAGTGTCTATATGTATATGGGGAACATAATTTCATCCATATGTCCTAAACACATGAAATAGGGAGAAATTCTGTAATGGGATTTTACTATATTAGCAAAGAAATTAAGGTAATATTATTTAATGCAATGACTTTGGCATTTTTCCATGTCTTACTTTTTTCCATCCCTCTGAAAGTGAATAATTTATACAAGTGAAACAATTACACATTGATTTTGCTAAAGCTGTTTTATATGCATTTCCTTTGTATGTATTTTGGTAATGCTATTCTTTGTATTTAACCTTTATTTGTGTGGTTCCCTGTAGGCTTTTGACTTTAGAAATGAGTAACAATGTTATAAATTAATTTCTTTATTATAGGGATTTAGAATTTATTTTCAATGCAGTTCTTTTGGGGATTTAGGGGATTGCATTGTAAGAAAGTAATTCCATCATCTATTGTGTGTTGTTGAAAATACAAGCCCTGTTTAAACAATGAGAACACCAGATCAAGAAATGGTCACTGCCGTGTTTTCAGCTATGTTAATAATTGTATGCCTAGTTGGATCTACAATAAAGAAAGTGGCTATTAATATGAGAAAAATAGAAGTGAACTGAGATAGGGTCAATGTAGGATCATTTTGCCGTGTAACAGATAAAAAATACAAGTTTAAAATTTCAAGATAAAATTACCATCAGTGAACAGCTTACTATTTTGTTCCGAATTTGTTTTATTTTGATATTCATTTAAATAATTTAACTATTTTCAATCTGCTTGAGAGTTCTACTACATTCTTAGAAATTCTAGCTTGAGTTTTTGAAAGCCACCTGTAAATAATGCTCTGGATTGGTGAGTCATTCTATGAACAAGTTTTAGCTCATTTGGTAGGATAACAGCATATCATTATCCTTAATAAAACTTATATTTCCTGAAGGAAGCATAATAAAACATTAAAATGGCTCTGTTGACTATTTTGAATATTTGATGAGTATTAGTCTTTAGAGTATATCAGTGCCATTATATGGTACCAATGAAGAATTAAATTCAAACAATTTATTTTGAAAGTAAATTTATTTAATTACCTTTCTAACTCTAAAGTCCATTTCTAATAGTCCATCATGCTTGGAAGGTGGAAAGTTTTTATTGACAAGTGTGCATGACAGATCACAGTGTTAAAGAACTGAAAGGAACCTTAGAAATACTCTGGATTGACTAGCTCATTTTGTGGTAGTGAGTTAAATTTTGGAAAGATTAGGTGATTTTCCCAAGGCCACACCAATTGAAACAGAAGGTTTAGATTTAGAACTTGAACCCAGGTCTTCTGACTCTATGCTCAGGTGCTAGCTATTGTGGCTGCCACCACTGCCATCACCACTACCCTCTTATGTTCACATTCCTCACAACATTAGTCCCACAGTCAAGAAGTAATAGAGTTCAGAATTTTAACCTAGATTTTCTTATTCCAAATTCAATTTTCCTTCCTATACCATATGATGTGGGACAATTTTTTTAAATTAAGTCATTCAGAAATATTCACAATTCAATTTTCATGACAATTTAGCACTTGTGTTATTAATCTTTTAGATTGTTGAGAAGAAATTTCATTTCAAAAACCAAAGTTGTGCAATGCTCAGTTATTTCAGGAGTTCAAATTTAGAGAAAAAAATATTGTTTATGTAGAATTCAGGCAGGTTTACAAATCAATTGTTTTATTGTTTCCATATGAGCTGAGACTGAAGTTAACAATTTCAATTTAGTGGAGCAGAGAATTTTTTTTTCTATAGTTAGACTTTGCGAACTCATGGAGGTTTATGATCCTGTTCCAGTTCATCACCAAGTTTCTTGGTAAAATATGACAAGACCTGTCAAACCCTGGTGAATAATAACGGCCAAAGCTCTCCAGTTTTGCTTTCAGTTTGGGAGAATAGCTTGGTCTTGGGGGAGCAAGGCTAAATGCTCTTGGTGTTAAATTACGGAAACGAAAGGCAGCAAATACTTAACTCAAACTTACGCAAATCTTACACTGTAAGTACCATCTTCCTTGATACTTTCTAAAACCTGCAATAAGAATCACAATGAGAAATTTCAGGGCTTGCCCTAGGCAACATTGGAAAGTATGTATTCAATGACTTCTACCTTGTTTCTCTCTTCTCTCCCTCACTGATCGCTTAAAATTAGGCACCTCATATTCTCATGGTCTCTCTTGATCTTCTAGTGGGTGGCATCAGAGTTGCACTGAGCAGCTCTGAATTTTTTACATCTTAATAATCAAGAACTAATATTTTTTCTCATTATACTATATAAAGCTTTTCTATCTTCAATGCTCTTGAGGTCCATTTGCTCATTTCTAATAAAATAATATGCAACAAGGTATATTTATGTTACCCTTAAATGATATATACCTGTATATAACATTTTATGTAATCCTGGCCTCAAATCTTTATGTCAAAATCAACATGTATATGTATGTTTGTATCTTTATATAAGTATGTATAGAAGTAGAGATGTGTGTGTGTGTGAGTGTGTGTGTGTGTGTGTGTGTGTGATTCTGCTCTAAGCCAAAGGAATTAATTTCTGCTGGTGAGAATTTCCAGTACTGTGGGATGCCTGCCAAGAACTGCTTTCACCCTTAATAAGTAATACCTTTTATATCATAAAATCAATAAGGATTTAAACAAAGTAAGCATGTTTGGATTCAAAGCATGATTTGAATGAAGTTTTTTTGAATATTTTTATCATGTATAAAATGTGATCTTGAGCATTCATTAATTCATTCAACAAAACATGAAAAAATGCTATGTTAGGTACTAGAAAATATTCATGTTTGGATGAGATCTGGTCCTTGTCTTCATGGAATTCACCTAAACTCAGATAAAAGCAATAAAAAATAATGAAAGCTAAATATACAAAATTTCCTGTCCCTTTAGAAGCACCAACAAACTTTTCATCACACAGAATTATAATGGAGAATCATTTAATTCTCTACCTATGAGATCATATCATATCACTAGCTAAAATTTGCCAATTATACCTGTATAGCATTTTTTCAATCCTACTCCTTCTCTTTATTGACATTTTAATGACACTGGCCATCACTCATATAGCTATTCTCATAACTTCTTTTCTAGATTAGTGCAAAAGTCTTCTAATTTTACTTTACTTTTCCAGTCTTACTCCTTTTCAATCCTTTTGCCATGTACCCAACAAAATAATCTTCTTTTTTCCCTAATAATTAATTTATTTTTAGTTTTCAAAATTTACTTCCACAAGATTTTGAATTCCAAAATTTTAACCCATCTCTTCCCTTCCCCCACCCCAAGATGGCATGCATTCTGATTGGCCGTTCCCCCAACCTGCCCTCCTTTCTATCACCTCCCCCCTTCTCTTTCCTGTTCCCTACCTACTTTCCTGTAGGGTAAAATAGATTTTCATACAAAATTGAGTGTGTATGTTATTCCCTCCTTAAGGCAAATCCCATGAGAGTAAGGTTGTCTTATGCCCTCTCACCTCCCCCCTCTTTCCCATCATTGTAAAAGGTTTCTTTGTCTGTTTTATGTGAGATAATTTACACCATTCTACCTCTCACTTTCTCCTCCTCCCAATACATTCCTTTCTCACTCCTTATTTTTATTTTTTTGATATCATCCCTTCATATTCAACTCATTCTGTGTTCCATATATATAATATAATGTATATTATATATACATAATATAATATATATTATATACATATAATATAAATATATTATATGTATAATATATACACACATACATACATATATGTATGTGTATATATCTGTATATATATGTATATATGTGTGTGTGTATAGACATAGATATACATCTATATCTATAGTTATCTATCTATCTATCTATCTACCCTCCAACTACCCTAATACAGAGAAAGGAATCATGAGTTACAAATATTATCTTTCCATATAGGAATGTAAACAGTTCAATTCTAATAAATATCTTATGATTTTTCTTTCTTGTTCATCTTTTCATGCTTCTCTTGAGTCTTGTATTTGAGAGTCAGATTTTCTATTTGGCTCTGGTCTTTTCATCAAGAATGCTTGAAAGTTTATTTCACTGAATGTCCATTCCCCTCCCCACCCAAAGTATTATACTCAATTTTGCTGTTTAAGTAATTCTTGGTTTTAACCCTAGCTCCTTTAACCTCCAAAATATCATTCCAAGCCCTCCAATCCCTTAATGTAGAGCTGCTAAATGTTGGGTTTTCCTGATTATGTTTCCATAATACTTGAATTGTTTCTTCCAGGCTGTTTACAATATTTCATCCTCGACCTGGGAACTCCGGAATGTGGCTACAATATTCCTAGTTTTCCTTTTGGGATCTCTTTTAGGAGGTGGATTCTTTCAATTTCTATTTTACTCTCTGGTTCTAGAATATCAGGGCAGTTTTCCTTCACATTTTCTTGAAAGATGATGTCTAGGCTCTTTTTATGATGATGGCTTTCAGGTAGTTCAATAATTTTTAAATTATCTCTCCTGAATCTATTTTTCAGGTTAGTTGTTTTTCTAATAAGACATTTCACGTTGTCATCTATTTTTTCATACTTTGGGTTGTTTTATAATTTCTTGATTTCTCATAAAGTCATTAGCTTCCATTTGTTTCATTTTAATTTTTAAGGAATTATTTTCTTTAGTGATTGTTTGGACCTCCTTTTCCATTTGGCCAATTCCGCTTTTTAAGGCACTCTTCTCCTCACTGGCTTTGGGCCACTTTTGCCATTTGGGTTAGTCTATTTTTAAGGTGTTATTTTCTTCAGCATTTTTTGTAGTCTCCTTTAGCAATCTGTTGATTTGTTTTTCATGATTTTCTTGCATCACTCATTTCTCTTCCCAATTTTTCCTCTATTTCTCTTACTTGATTTTAAAAATTCTTTTTGAGATCTTCCATGGACACTGACTGTTTCATATTTTTCTTGGAGGCTTTTGATGTAAGAGCTTCAAATTTGTTGTCTTCTTCCTGTTGGATGTTTTGGTCTTCCTTGTCACCTTGTCAGCTCTACTAAAGTGGTATGATAAAAGGAGAGGTGTTTATTCCTCACCTGGCCTGTGCTCTGGTCTGTGAATGACCACAGGTACTCTTTTCTGCCTTGAAACTGTCAGAAGGATTCCTTCTTCACAGCTGCTATAAGCTCCTCATGCCCATGCTCCTCCTCACCCCAAGACCACCACCCAGGACTGTGATCCAGATCCAAGCATGAGCAAAGCAAGAGAATCCTGCCCCAGTGCCAGCAAGGAGACCTCTTCAATCTCTCTCCAATCAGTCTCTCAATCCCCATACCATCTATGAGCCAAGAGCCCTGGAAGCAGCCACTGCCACTGCTGCCACTGCAGTTGCCACCCTGGGGCTGAGGCCGGACCATGTTCCTCTCTCACTCAGTTCTGAAAGACCTTTTCTACTGACCTTCTAAGTTATTTATGGAGTTTTTCAGTTGAGATGTCTGGAAAACACCACAGATGCCAGTGATTCAATGCCCATCTGTGATGGTGCAGCTCCCGCTGGACTGTGCTGCTCTCCCAGGCTGGTGCACCAGATCTTTCCTGTCAATATTCCAGGTTGTCTTGGGCTGGAAATTTTATTCACTCTGTCATTTTGTGGGTTCTGCCATTCTAGAATTTTTTAGAGGCATTTTTACAGGTATTTGGAGAGGTTCGGGGGAAAGCTCAAGCAAGTCCCTGCTTTTACTCCACCATCTTGCCTGTGCCCTGCAAACTAATCTTTCTGAAGCACAAATCTGAACATGTCACTCTCTTACTCAAGAACTTTTAGCATCTCTCTGATTCTAGGTTAAAATTAAAACTCTTTATAGTGACATTTAAAAGCCTTTAATTCTACCTCAGGCCATATAAGATATTATTTAAGTTGTAAATGTAGTTGCCATTCCAAACTGTGCTTTTTGCTGTTGCCTGAACTCAGTGTTTCATTTATTTCTGAGCTCAAGGCTATGCCCTTTGCCTGGAATATACTTGTTCACCATTTTCCTCTTTGAATCTCTAATTTGGTTTAGAACTTTTCACATTAGCCATCTCCTATGAAAACTTTTTCTTTATACCCCTTGTTTTTTGTGATCTCTCTTTCCTTAAATAATCATATGCTTATATATTTACATGTTCTATTCTTCCTACACAGTGTAAGTTCATTGAGGTCAGAGTCTGTTTTCCATTCTGTCTTTCTATTCTCTTACAAGAAGGTAATGTTTTGTACTAGATAGAAATGTGGGTTCAAAGACAGAAAGATCTGTGTTTAAGTCTGGCTTCTAATTCATATTGGCAGAGTGAAATAGGACAAACAGCTTCACAATAGCTTATGTAATTTTCTAAGATTATAAATTTCAGAGAAACCTGCATAGTTAGAGGTAATTCCCTCATCTATGAGTTGTCTCTAAATAAAACCATAGTGCCAGTACCTATACAGTCCCTATCCTATCCCCTTACAAACTGTTGCTTAATACATGCATATTTTTAGAGGACAGATGCATTACAGAATTGTAAAACAAAGTGCTATATAAGGTAGGATGTAGTGGGTATTATATAAAAAAAGGAAATAAGAAAATGCCTCTGAGGAAAGAAGTGTTAGAGTTGGTTGTTTAATAGATGAGTAGGAATTTAATAGTCAAATAGAAGAGAACATATTCTCCCATAGAAAACACCTGAAAAAGGGCATAGCCAAGACAGCATAAAGACATTTCAGGGAACCCCCAATTATGTAGCTTGTCATTAATGCAGAGTGCTTAACAGGGGATAATGTGACATAACTTGGGAATGATTGGACAAGATAAAATTAGAACTTCAAGTGCTAAATACAGGAGTATAAATGTTGATTTCTAAGCAATAGAAAGTTACTCCTCAAATTTCATGCATAAAAAATTCTTGCACCGATACAAAAGATAGATTGCAGAATTTAGAGAGAGGGAGATACAAAATATGTTAGAAAACTGTGACAGAACTATAGATATTTGTAATGAACATCTCTAATAAAACCATGTCACTAGGAATATGATGAAATTGATGGATATCAGAGATGTTGTATATCTAGAATGGACATGAATGAGTAAAATGTTGAATAGAAGCGATGGATGAGGGAATGATCAATTATGCAAAGGTCTCTAACATGAAAGAAAGAATAAGTGATGATGTAACAGACATAAATAAGAAGGCCAGAAAAAATAGCTTTAAGGAGAAAATGATAAACTCAACATGAGACATGTTGAATTTCTGATATTATTAGAATATGCAGGTGATTTTTCATATAAACAATTAAGATAGAAGGTCTGGAGCTTTAAAGAAAGGTCAGGACTAGAACTAAAAAGGTGAACATCCTCTATATAGAGGTAGAAATGGATGTTGATTGAATAAATGATTTGTCCATGGAGAGAACACAAAGAAAGAGAAGGACCAAGGACAGAACTTTGAGAAGGAACCATTTATATCAATTGTTAAGAAGATGAAAAGCCAATGAAGGGTAGAGAGAAGGGACAGAAAAATAGGTAGGAGGAAATCAGCACAGTGCATCTCACACTAAGACAGAAAAGAGTATCTAGGAGGCTAGAGTGGTCAGCATTGGCAAAACACAAAGGAAGGTTAAGCAGGATAAGCACTGAATAAAGATTAATCAATTTGGCATTTTGTTGGTCATTATGATCTGAAAAATAGTTACATTTAATTGAGGCAGTGAAGTTTTAATCCAGTTAGAAATGGATGAGGAGAAGAAGTGAAGGAGTAGTGACATTAGGTGTAAATAACTTTTACAAGAAGTTTAGTCATACAGGAGAGGAAGGAACTCGGGCAGAAGCCAGATGGGGTATAAGAGAAAACCTTTTTTTTTTTATTTCAGTTTAGGAAGAGCTATATATGCATGTAGATATATGTAAAATAAATACTAGAAAAATAAAGATAAAATTTATATGAGAGATGTCTTTTGGAGCAAGATTAAGGAAAGAATTTAATCAAAAGTGCATATAGGAGCCTCATATTTATGTGAATTAATTCATCAATCAATCAGCAACAATTTTTTATGTTACTACTACATACAATTCTCAAGGTGACATGGCATTGTAGATGGATAGTTTAGATAAAAAGAGAGTAGATAGATAATAATGCAATATAATTGGTTTCCTTTGTTATTCTATTAACTTTACTAATTAGCATGTGTTTAAACATTATTCTGTGAAAGCATCAATCAGGTTCACCAGTCTGACAAAGTAGTCCATGGTGCAAAAAAGTTTAAGAATTCCTACCCTAGAGCAATTATCTATCTCTTACCTAGAGATAGAACACTGAGTGATTAAGAGACTGAACAATAATCAAGAGACTTAACTATGTTGAGATCACGAAATCATGATCTCATAGCTACTATCTGTCTGAGGCAGAAATGTTTCAGAAACAGGACTGTGTGTTATTAATATTATAGCTAGATAAATAGTAAAAAAAAATTCACTTGAACCAATAAAAAATTGCAATTATCAATAACATGTTTTATGTTAGACTTCCTCTAAGAATTCCATTAGCTGCATTCCAACTTCCTAAGTGTTAAGGAGAGAGTTTTACTTTGCCCCAGGTTTGGTTTGACCCAAATGAAGCTCTCAAATCTCACTGTCCAGGCACCAAAAGCTTGGATAGTGGGGAAATAGTCCTTCCCCACTTCAGAACAAAATAACTGCCATGGTTAAACTGTCTTTACACACTGGCTTTGTGCCATATGTGCCTATAGAAACCCCACTGCTCATCCAGCTGCCTACAGCAGAATTGATGAACAATGAGTGTTAAATCTTGCCTACCATTCTGAAAAGTTACTAGTGAAACCTCATGACCTGGCCATAGCTTATCTGTCTCTTCAGGTAAAGTTGGTTCTTCTTTCTGCTCCCTAGCCCCAGGAGGCCAAATTTCAGAATCTGCCATTCCCTTCCCTCCTGTCTGCAAATATTGTCTATTTTTTTAAAGAAAGTCAAGTTTACACTAACAACATGAAATGTTCTCTAAAGAAAACAACTTGGCCTTTCTTTATCCTTTAGCCCATTTGTCTTTTATCTTCACTTCTTTTGGCGTTCAGTACTCTCTTCCTAACAAAGCATGGTCTCATAGCTTTCTGATATTAGTTGATTACACTAGAACAGCCTTCTCAATATATAGGTTAAGATACATACAAATAAAAATAAACATTTAGATAAAAGCATAAATGAAAACCATTTTTAAAAAAATCCTACAATTCAGGGGATAAAGTTATATGCCTAAGATTAAAAAGCTTAAAGGTGCTAAAACTTCGAGTAAAACCCTAGAATTCTGACATATTCTGAGTAGACTTTCTATTATACGAAGCTATCACAAAAGCTTAAAATATTAGAATCTCTAAGTTAGAAGGGATCATGAGTATTATTAAATAAATCCCTTATCATACAGATTCGGAAGTTCCCTCCAATAATGAAGATTAAAATGCATCTAAAACTTCCTATCATGTGAGCCTTTTAACCAACACCTCTCATATTTTCCTCCTCACAACAGGTCCATCCAATGAACTGCAAAGCTTTCTCATTGTTTTCTATATTATGACAATGACAGAAACTGCCAATCTCATAATGTAGGCATAAGTGAGAAACCCAGTGAATGCTGTCTTTGTGAAGTTCTTATCCTTTGTTCTTTCTATGTGACAAGGACATTTTTTATTACTCTTATTTAGTCCAATGATAACATCTTTTACCTTTATTTTTCTTTGGATTTCCACACTGATTATGTTTTCCACCCTGTTCAAGCCACCATAGGCCTTTTCATTGCCCTCTGTGTGATACTCATTGTTTTTCATGGGCAATTATATTCAATGCACTTCTACATAGCTCTATAGCAGAATGTTGCTTTTACAGTAATGAGTCCTCACTTTCATGAGAAGCTTGAAGTCTATAAATGAGCTTTGAATTTCCCAGAGGCAATTCAGCCAACTCTATTGCTCAATTTTTAATCTAATTCAATATCCATCTGTAATGTGATAGATGGATAGATAGATAAACAGATAGACAAGCTGTATGTGATCCAAAGGCGTGTTAAAATTTGGGCAGTAGATATCTTCGATTGCTTTCTTCTGTGGTAATGGAAAGGCCAAATTCCTTTGAGTGATAATAGGTAACTCCAAGGAATCTCCGCATTAATCCAGAGCTTGATGGCAAAACTCCATGTCTTCTACTCTTTTCACGTTCTATCTTCTGCTCTTTCTACTTTTCTACTTTTTGTAGATTTGGCTTGTTGAAAAGTTGAAAATAAAAGTATATTTGCAAATGAATGTCATGTCTAAAAAGAATGTATCAATAAAATTAGGAATTAAAATATAATCCAAGAAAATACAACTTATCTTTCAGAATATTTATATTTAAACTTTTCTTCAATTCTGAAATGAAAGAAATTATACCAAGTATGAAATCTCCTGTTTGGCTTTTAAAGCCATTCATAATCTCACTTCTTGCTCTCTTTCCTAGTCTCTTTATGCTCTACTTTGTCATCTAGAGACACTGTCCTACTTGGTGTACTTTGCACACCACACTCCGTCTTCTAATTGCATACATTTTTCTTGGCTATTCCCCATGCCTGGAATTCTCTGCCTTTTTAGCTATGCTTCCTAATTCCCCTGGTTTCTTTCAGATTCCACATAAAATTCCACCTTCTACAATGAGCTTTTCCTGGCCCTCCTCAATATTACTACCTCCTCTCTGAACTTACTCCCCCAATTATCTTTCATATATTTTGTTTTTACATAATTGTTTGCATTTTGTCTTCTCTATTAGAAGGTGAGTACCTTGAATGCAAGAACTGTTTTTTATTTTATTTTAGTTTTTTTTTTTGTATATCTAGGACTTCATACAGTGCCTGGCAGATAGCAGGTACTTAATGCCAAATCACTACACAAAACCACTTAAACATAGATGATATGGAATTCCATTTGGTCAGTAATTTCCACTGAAACAGGTGCAAGGAAAAGCTGTCAGAAATAAATACCATTTAAATTGTATAACAACTCTAAATGGCTGAAGTAAATGATAGTTACTTATTGCTCCTACTTCTGGAGTCTAGGACAAGTCCAACAAGCCTAATTCTGCTTCTAAATGGCACACTTTTAACTCAAAGACACCAATCATATCTTTTCTGAGGCTTTTCTTCTCCAGTTTAAATATCACCCAGGTCCTTCATTCAATCCTCATATGGCATAAAATCTAGGCCCTTCACCATCTTTGCTCTCCTTTCCATGCTCTGTAGCTTATAAAAATCCTTCCTAACATGTAGTGTGTGTTCTGCACAAGGCAGAGTACAGTAGAACTATCACTTCATCATTACTAGGAGATATGTTTCTCTTACATCAGTGAAGGTCACATTCATTTTTAGCTGCCATACCACTCTACCAAGTGCTGACTCTTGGCATTTTGAATAGAAAACTGTCCTCTCATTTTAGCTTGACTCTATTACCATGGGAAAGTAGTTGAACTTCCCAGTGATCTAAATAACTCTATAAGACTATAAGTTGAAGAAATGTCCTGTTCCCCCACAACCACCCGAAATGCTGGCACTCTATACCTAAACTATTTTGCATTTAACTATTATGAATATATTTGAATTTGTCCTCTTAATATTCATATGTATAATTATTGTCCTTTTCAGTTGGAAAATAAGGTCCTTACAAGTGAGAATTTTCTCATTCTTTGTGCTTGTATCCTCAGTTCCCTTCACAGTGTTGGCACAGAACAGGTACTTAACAAATATTTGTTAATCGATTGATTAAATGACTTTCTCATGAAGAATTCCTTACAGATATAACACATAAAAGCACAGCAAAATCAAGGAAAAAATAATTATAGTTGTTAATGAAAAATTCTTTCAACCAATGTTCTGTTCAGAGCCCACAGTGTCAGATAAGTGGTTTAGTTACTTTTTCCCATTCAATTATCTGAATTTCAAAGGAAATGATGGTGTCTCTTAATGGTCCATAAACCTGCAGAATTTTATCTTTTAAGAATGTTATTGTTACATATTTTGACTCCTCTCTCATGTTCTGCTATGCACATGACATGTTTTTTGCTTTCTTACTTTTTATTTAAGTTCCAATATTTAAGTTTATGATTTATTTTTGTTTCTTTTCTTTATTCTGTATTTGTGTTCTGATTTTTGAATCTAAAATGAAATTTAAAAATGAATGCTGTTAAGATGATAGAGAATGTTCAAAGTTAAACACAGGGAACAAATTCTATGTGAACTAGTAAATGTGATATATAGAAACTACTTAATTTCATTAGGAATATTTGATCAAAGGAGAACTGGGATCAATATTGTCAGGGTCATAACTATGCCAAGATGATCAGGATTGTGCATTGTCACTGAAATTTAAGGGCCCTGACAATACTTGTACTCCATTAAGAAGAAAAAAAGTGAGCTTAGTATCTAGATAGAATCATTATTTAAAATAAGAAACTATCAGATGACCAATTCTTCTCAACTCTTTGATAACGTTTCCCAATCATGGACGGACCTGCCTGTCCTTTTTCCTCCTATAGGAATTATTTCCTCAGCAACAGCATCATAGTACCTTTAGGTTTTTGCCCATAGGAACAAATGTTCAAAGATCTTTATATCATCCAGTCACCCTTGAATGATGTCTCAGTTCTCCATTTCTCCTCTTTTTTGAGATCCAACCTATTTTTGAATAATTTCTATCTCTCTACCCATTATTTTGTTTTAAAATGTAATGATTAGAAGATATCTTTCACGTTGCTTGACTCCCTTACTAGAATTATTAGGTATGGCTTTGGTGACTTTTTCCCCAATCTTTAAAGAGATATTATTATAAGGGGAACATAGGTCTGAAAATTTTGTAGAAATGCAAAAAAAAGAGTAGGATCTTATATTGTTTTAGAGTGTATTTAAACAAAGCATAGAGACAACTTTCTTTTCATCAAAGATAGTTAAACATTCACTCAGGTCACACCAAGATAAATGCAAACAAAGACACAAATCCTTGGGGTGTTGGTATATTCAATAGTTAGTAAGGTAAGAATAATTTGCAATTAGCATATTAATTATCTAAATTCAAATTGCTTCCTACTAAAGTGGTTTAAAAGTTTATTTGGCTTCACTCAATGAGACTTTCTCCCATTCATAAATCCTCTTTATTCCTACTAATTTCTTCTTCAGCAATCTTATTTTTAAGAATAATGTAAAATGGAACAATAGCCCAGCAAACTAGCTTAAATTTCACTGTGTCCATCATTTGCCAACCTTAGTTTAATGGCTGCCTTAGAGGCTGTCTCATCTAACTAACTTTTTCCTGGTTCTGATTTTAGGTCAAATAAAAAAGACAGGAAAATATTTAGCTCTGGCTTGTATTTTTTATGTATAACATATCTACAAAAGGGCACTAGACTTGGAATCAGAAGATATTAGCTTAAAATTGCTTCTCTGGTACTTAGGAAACTTTCTTCTTGGGATTCTCTAAAATAATGTGCTTCAGTTTCCTCATTCATGAATAAGAGAGTCAGACTCTCATGAAATGTAAGCTACTTAAGAAGAGGTACTCGTATTTTTACATTTATATACTCAGATTCTATCAAAGTGCTTGTCATTTAAAAATTGCTTAATAAATGTTTGTGGATTGATGAATCATCAATTGACTACATTTCTTCCAGTTATACATTCTATGATCTTGTGTACCTGTGAGGATGTTTTTATTTTCAATTAATTTATTGACTGATTTTAAAGATTCATTTTTTTTTAAATTTTGAATTCCATGTGCTTTTTCTTCCACTCATTGAGGATGCAAGCATTATGATATCAAACATACATGTAAAGTCAAGCAAAACATATTTTCATATTAACAACATTGGAAAAACATTAGAAAAATAAAAGAAGTGAAAAAAGTACACTGTAATCTGCACTCAGAGTTCATCACTTCTCTCTAGAGGAAGGTAGCATTTCTCCTCGTGAGTCCTTCGAAACTGTCTTTGATCACTGTATTGAGCAGAGTAGTTAAGTCTTTCCAATTGATTATCATTACAAAATTGCTACTACTATGTACAATACCCTCCTGATTCTGCTCACTTCACTTTGCATCAATTTGTATGTTGTCCCAGGTTTTTCTGAAACCATCCCTACATCATTTCTTAGAGCACAATATGATTGCATCAGAATCAAATCCCTCAACTTGTTCAGTCATTTCACAATTGATAGGGATTCCTTCAATTTCCTTTTTTTTGGCAATGTAAAAAGAATCTCTGTCTCTCTCTCTCTCTCTCTCTCTCTCTCTCTCTCTCTCTCTCTCTTTCTCTCTCTCTCTGTGTGTGTGTGTGTGTGTGTGTGTGTGTAAATATAAGTTCTTTTCCTTATTTGTTGAACTCTTTTGAATACAAACTTAGTAGTGGAAATTCCTTGTCAAAGATTACACAAACTATTATAGACCTGTGAGGATAGCATTAAGTTATGTCCCAGAGTGGCTGGAACATTTCATAACTCCATCGAAAGTGCATTAGTTTATGTCTTATTTCTACATCCTCTCTAGCATCTATCATTTTCCTTTTCTTTCATGTAAATCAATCTGAAATGTGTGAGCTGGTACTTGATAGTTATTTTAATTTGCATTTCTCTAATCGCTAGTGATTTAGAGCAATTTTCATACAGCTAATTTTAGCTTTGATTTTTTTTTCCCTGAAAACTGCCTTCCATATCATGCGGACAGTTGTCAACTGGGGCATGACTCTTATTTTATTTTTTTTTAGAAATTTGATACAGTTTCTTAAATGTCTGAGAAGAGAGTCCTTTATAAGAGAAATGCAGTTAAAAAAATGATCCAGATTAAGCAATTGGGGGTGGAGCCAAGATGGCAGCTGGAAAGCAGGGACTTGCTTAAGCTATCCCCTAAATCCTTCCAAACACCTGTAAAAATGGCTCTGAACAAGATCTAGAGCTGTGGAACACACGAAATAGCAGAGGGAAATAGGTCTCCAGCCCAGAAGAGCCTGGATAGTCCCTGGGAAGGGTCTATCACACGGTGCTAGGAGCAGAGGGCAGCCCAGCATGGGCCATGCCAGGACAGACCAGACCCTGAGTCAGACAGCTGGAACAGACCTTGGGGCCATGAATGAGTGGGCTGGGGCAGTTACCAGACTTCTTAACCCACAAACGTGAAAAAGCAGGTTAGAGGGAAACTGCAGGATCGAGTTCAGAGTGGTCTGGCCACCAGCTCTGGGTGGGGGTGGTGGAGGTGGTGCAGCAGTGGTGGTGACAGCATCAGGAAAATCCTCAGGCTTCTTTCAGAGCTACAGCATCAGCTGCTTCCCGAGTCCCTGGATCACATGGTGGGAGGAATCTAGCAGCAGATCAGAGCGGGAATGCAAGGAGCACATTGTGGGCACAAAGGCACATTCTCCTGCTGTGCCCTGCTTGGATCTGTATTGTGGTCCTGGTTGGTGCTTGTTGGGGGAGGAGGAGTGCTGCTGTAACAGAGCCTGGGGTGATGGTGGAGTAGAAGAAGCTCTGCAAACAGCAGTGCTTAGACCCTAAAACTTGGGACAAAGAACTTTCTACAAGCAGTCATATCCTGACAAAAACTCAAGGGTCAAATAGTGGCTGGAAACATGGACAGGCAGTGAAAACAAACTCAGACTCAAACGCAGACTCAGACTCAAACTCTAGATTCCTTTTTTGGTGACAAAGAAGATCTAAACATACAGCCAGAAGTCAACAAAGTCAAAGAGCCTATATCAAAAGCCTCCAAGAAAAATATGAATTGGTTTCAGGCCATGGAAGAGCTCAGAAAGGATTTGGAAAAGCAAACAAGAGAAGTAGAGGAAAAATTGGGAAGAGAAATGAAAGTGATGCGAGAAAACCATGAAAAGCAATTCAACAAATTGTTAAAGGATACCCCTCCAAAATTGAAGAAAATAACACCTTAAAGAATAGACTAACCCAAAGGGCAAAAGAGATCCAAAAAGCCAATGAGGAGAGAATGACTTGAAAGGCAGAATTAGCCAAATGGAAAAGGAGGTCCAAAAGACCACTGAAGAAAATAGAACCTTAAAAATTAGATTGCAGCAAGTGGAAGCTAGTGACTTGAAAGGAAATCAAGAAATTATAAAAAGAGAAAACCAAAGGAATGAAAAAATGGAAGATGATGCGAAATATCTCATTGGAAAAAAACACTGACCTGGAGAATAGATCCAGGAGAGATAACTTAAGAAGTATAAGACTACCTGAAAGCCATGATCAAAAAAAGAGCCTAGGCATCATCTTTCAAGAAATAATCAAGGAAAACTGCCCTGATATTCTAGAACCAGAGAGTAAAATAGAAACGGAAAGAATCCACCGACCACCTCTTGAAAAAGATCCCAAAAAGAAAACTCCTAGGAGTATTGTCACCAAATTCCAGAGTTTTTAGGTCAAGGAGAAAATAGTGCAAGCAGCCAGAAAGAAAAAATTTGAATATTTTGGAAACAAAATCAGAGTAATACAAGATCTAGCAGCTTCTACATTAAGGGATCAAAGGGCTTGGAATATGATATTCTGGAGGTCAAAGGAGCTAGTATTAAAACCAAGAATCACCTACCCAGCAAAATTGATTATAATGCTCCAAGGCACAATATAAGATTTTGAATAAAATAGAGGACTTTCAAGCTTTCTCAATGAAAAGACCAGAGATGAATGGAAAATTTGACTTTCAAACACAAGAATCAAGAGAAGCATGAAAAGGTAAACAAGAAAGAGAATTCATAAAGTTTAACTGTTATGTTCACATTCCTACGTTGAAAGATGATGTGTCTAATTCAAAAGACCTTTCTCAGCATTAGGGGAGTTGAAGAGAATATATATAGAGGGCACAGGATGAGTTGAATATGAAGGGATAATATCTAAAATAATGAAATAAATTTAAGGGGTGAGAGAGGAATATATTGAGAGAAGGAGAAAGGGAGATATCGTATGGGGTAAATTATCTCACATAAAAGTCACAAGAAAAAGCAATTCCGTTGGAAGGGAAGAGGGGACAGGTGAGGGGGAATGAGTCAATCTTACTCTCATTGGATTCAACTTGAGGAGGGAGTAACATACACACTCAATTGGGTATTTTACTCCACATGAAAGTAAGGGAAAGGGGATAAAAAGAGGGGTTGGTAGAAGGGAGGGCAGATCGGGGAGGAGGTAATCAAAAGCAAACTCTTTTGAAAAGAGACAGGTTCAAGGGAGAAAACTGAATAAAGGGAGAGAGGATAGGATGGAAGGAAATATAGTTAGCCTTTCACAACATGACCATTGTGGAATTGTTTTACATAATGATATATGCATGATCTATGTTGAGTTGCTTGCCTTCCTAGGGAGAGTGGGTGGGAAGGGAAGAGGGGAGAGAATTTAGAAATCAAAGTTTTAAAAGCAGATGCTTAAAAAAAGTTGTTTTTTTGGCATACAGTTGGGAAACAAGACATATAGGGAACGGGGTATAGAAATCTATCCTGCCCTACAAGAAAGTAAGGGGAAAGGGGATCAGGTGGGGAGTAGGGTGAATTAAAGGAAGGCTGACTTGGGAATGAAGCAATCAGAATATATGCCAACTTGGAATGGGGGGGGTAGAAATGGGGAGAAAGTTTGTAACTCAAAATCTTGTGGAAATCAATGTTGAAAACTAAAATATTAAATAAAAAATGATACAAAGTATACTTTAGTTTGTTAACCAATCAATGTTGATTCCCACCCTGGGGAACACATACTGTTCAAAGGGTATATAAACTGTGAGCCCTGGTCATGTTTGTCTTTTGGTCTAAGAGAGATAGGCAAAGGACCATCCTTTTATTAATAAAAATGTTAGACTTGTTAATAAAATAATTAAATAACCCAGAAAAAAATGTTCCAGTCTACTGCTTTTCATCTCATTTTGGCTGCATTTTTTAAATAAAAGTAATTTCCTATAATCAAAACTATTCATTTCACTTCCTACAATCCTCTCTTTCCTTATCCCTATATAGGTCTGACAGGTAAATGTTTCCATGCTCCTCTAATTTGCTTGTGATATTCTTTTAAGTCTAAATCACATAGCCATTTTGAATTTATCTTGTTATACGGTTTGAGATGTTGGTATACACATAGTCTCTTCCAAACTGCTTTCTGGTTTTCTGTAATTTTGGTTAAATAGTGAGATTTTGCTGTAAAAGCTTAAATCTTTGGGTTTAACAAACAGTAGACTGCTATGGTCATTTACTAATTCATATTATGTAGCTAAACTATTCCATTTATATACCACCCTGTTTCTTAGCCACTACCAGATTGTTTTGATGAGTACCGCTTTGTATTATAATTTAACAGAGGGTCTTCCTAGGCTTTTTTTCCATATTTTTTTTTACAAAAAATTGATTTCTTGACATATTATTTCTTTTTTTTATTTTTTAATTTTTTTTAAATTTTAAATGTATTTATTTAACATATTTAGTTTTCAGCATTGATTTTCACAACAGTTTGAATTACAAATTTTCTCCCCATTTCTACCCTCCCCCCCACTCCAAGATGGCATATATTCTGGTTGCCTTGTTCCCCAGTCAGCCCTCCCCCCTGTCACCCCACTCCGCTCCCATCCCCTTTTCCCTTTCTTTCTTGTAGGGCAAGATAAATTTCTACGTCCCATTGCCTGTGTATCTTATTTTCTAGTTGCATGCAAAAACTTTTTTTTTGGTTTTGAACATTTGTTTTTAAAACTTTGAGTTCCAAATTCTCTCCCCTCTTCCCTTCCCACCCACCCTCCCTAAGAAGTCAAGCAATTCAACATAGGCCACATGCGTATCATTATGTATAACCCTTCCACAATACTCATGTTGTGTAAGACTAACTATATTTTGCTCCTCCCCAAACAATCCCCCTTCATTGAATTTTCTCCCTTGACTCTGTCCCCTTTCCAAAGTGTTTGTTTTGATTACCTCCACCCCCATCTGCCCTCCCCTCCATCATGCCACCCCTTTTTTTTATCTTCTTCCTCCTTTTTTCCTGTGGGGTAAGATACCCAACTGAGTATGTATGGTATTCCCTCCTCAGCCCAAATTTGATGAGAGCAAGATTCACTCATTCCCCCCCTCACCTGCCCTCTCCCCTCCTCCCACAAAACTGCTTCCTCTTGCCACCTTTAAATGAGATAATCCACCCCATTCTATCTCTCCCTATCTCCCTCTCTCAGTATTTTGCTCTCTCATCCCTTAATTTGATTTTATTTCTTTTAGATATCTTCCCTTCATCTTCAACTCCCCCTGTGTCCACTCACTCTCCCTCTCTCTTCATATATATATATATATATATATATATATATATATATATATATATATATATATACACACACACACACACATATACATATACATATACATATATATGTATATGTGTGTGTATATGTGTATATATATTTGTATATATATACATATATATACACATGCATATTCACATATATATACACATACATATTCATATATATATATATATATATATATACATACATACATAAACATGTATATATGCATATTCCCTTCAGCTACCCTAATACTGAGGTCTCATGAATCATACACATCATCTTTCCATGCAGGAATGTAAACAAAACAGCTCAACTTTAGTAAATCCCTTGCAATTTCTTTTTCTTGTTCTTTTTCTTGATTACCTTTTCATGCTTCTCTTGATTCTTGTGTTTGAAAGTCAAATTTTCTATTCAACTCTGGTCTTTTCACTGAGAAAACTTGAAAGTCCTCTATTTTATTGAAAATCCATATTTTGCCTTGGAGCATGATACTCAGTTTTGCAGGGTAGATGATTCTAGGTTTTAATCCTAGCTTCATTGACCTCCAGAATATCGTATTCCAAGCCCTTTGATCTCTTAATGTAGAAGCTGCCAGATCTTGAGTTATTCTGATTGGGTTTCCACAATACTCAAATTGTTTCTTTCTGGCTGCTTGCAGTATTTTCTCCTTGATCTCGGAGCTCTGGACTTTGGCAACAATATTCCTAGGAGATTTCTTTTTGGGATCTATTTAAGGAGGCGATCAATGAATTCTTTCAATTTCTATTTTGCCCTGTGGCTCTAGAATATCAGGTCAGTTCTCCTTGATAATTTCTTGAAAGATGATATCTAGGCTCTTTTTTGATCATGGCTTTCAGGTAGTCCAATAATTTTTAAATTATCTCTCCTGGATCTGTTTTCCAGGTCAGTGCTTTTTCCAATGAGATATTTCACATTGTCTTCCATTTTTTCATTCCTTTGGTTCTCTTTTATAATATCTTGATTTCTCATAAAGTCACTAGCTTCCACTTGCTCCAATCTCATTTTAAAGGTAGTATTTTCTTCAGTGGTCCATTGGACCTCCTTTTCCATTTGGGTAATTCTGCCTTTCAAGGCATTCTTCTCCTCATTGGCTTTTTGGGGCTCTTTTGCCATTTGAGTTAGTCTATTTATGAATGTGTTGTTTTCTTCAGTGTATTTTTCAGTATTTTTTGGGGTCTCCTTTAGCAAGTCATTGACTTGCTTTTCATGGTTTTCTTGCATCCTTCTCATTTCTCTTCCCAATTTTTCCTCTACTTCTCTAACTTGCTTTACCAAATCCTTTTTGAGCTCTTCCATGGCCTGGGACAAGTTCATGTTTTTCTGGGAGGCTTTTGGTGTAGGCTCTTGCACTTTGTTGACTTCTTTATGCTGTATGTTTTGGTCTTCTTTGTCAGCAAAGAAAGAATGCAAAGTCTGAGACTGAATCTGGGTGTGTTTTCACTGCCTGGCCATATTCCCAACCAACTAACTTGACCCTTGAGTTTTTCAGCGGGGTATAACTGCTTGTAGACTAAAGAGTTCTATGTTCCATGTTTGGGGGGGATGTGCCAGCTCTGCCACACCAGCACTCCTCCTTCCCCAAGAACCCCCAACCCGGACTGGGCTTAGATCTTCAACAGGTTGTGCACTCCTGCTCTGATTCTCCACTTAATTCCTCACCAGGTGGGCCTGGGGCTGGAAGCAACTGCAGCTGTAGCTGCCCCACCTCCGCTGCCCCGGGGGTGGTGGCCCAACCTTGAACTCCTTCCACTCCCGCAGCTTTTCCCAATAACCTTCTCCACTGTCTTTGGTGTTTGTGGGTTGAGAAGTCTGGTAACTGCCACAGCTCACTGATTCAGGGCACTAAGGCCTGCTCCACCTGGCTGCTGGTCTGGTTGGTCCTCGCCGCTCATGCTGGGCTCTGCTTCCAGCTCCCAGCTCTGTGTGGGATAGACCTCACCCAGAGACCATCCAGGCTGTCCTAGGCTGGAGCCCTGCTTCCCTCTGCTGTTTTGTACGTTCTGCAGTTCTAGAATTGGTTCGGAGCCATTTTTTATAGGTTTTTGGAGGGACTCGGCAGGGAGCTCACGCTAGTCCCTGCTTTCCAGCTGCCATCTTGGCTCCGCCTCCTTTCCTTGATATTCTTGACCTTTTACTCTTCCAGATATGCTTTATTATTTTTTCTAGATTTGTAAAATAACATTATTGGTGCTTTGGAATATATGAATAAGTAAAGTAACTTAGATAGAATTGTCATTTTTATTGTATTGACATAGCCTACTCATGAGCAATTAATATTTCTCCAAATTTTTATCTATTTATGTAAAAAATAATTTTTAATCATCTCCAGGATTTGTCTTGGCACGTAGACTCCCAAGTATTGTATACTCTCTGCTGATATTTTAGTAAAATTTATCCTTCTATCTCTTCGTATTTTTTGTGGTATATAGATGTGCTGGTGATTTATGTGGATTTATTTTATATCTGACAATTTTCCTAAAGTTTTTCTTGTTTCAACTGGTTTTTTTAGTTAGTTCTAAAGAGTTCTCTAAATATAACACAATGCAGTCTGATAGGATTAATAGTTTTGTTTCCTCTTTGTCTTTCTCATTCCTTCCATTTATTTTACTAGGCTTAATGCTACCCCTAGCATTTCTAGTAGAATATTGAATAATCGTTGTGATTATGGATATCTTTGTTTCACTCCAGATCGTATTGGGAAGGCTTCTTGTTTATCTCCACTATAGAAAATGCGTGTTCTTGGTTTTAGATAAATAATACTTATAATTTTAAGAAAGGCATCATTGATGCTTTTGCTTTCAAGTATTTTTATTTGGAATGGATGTTGCAGTCTGTCTAGAGCTTTGGCTGCATCTCTTAAGACAAGTATATTATTTTGGTTGTTTTGTTATTGATATATTCACTCATTGATAATTTTCCAAATATTGAACTAGCCCTACATTCCAGGAATAAATCCCACCTGGTCCTATTCTATAATCTCTTTGTTACTATTTTGTTCAATTTTTTTTGCATCAACATTCATTAACGAAATTAGTCTATGGTTTTCTTTTTCTGTTTATGCTGTCTCTTGTTTAGGCATAAAAACTATGTTTGTGAAATAGAAAACATTTTGTAGAACTCCTTCTTAACCTATTTTTTCAAACATTTCATAGGATATTATAATTAATTACTCTTCAAAGGTTTAGTGGAATTCACTTGTAAATTCATCTGACCCTGGGAATTTCTGTAAATGGAGTTCATTTATGGCTTATTCAATTTCTTTTTGTAAGACAGAAAGTTATTTAAATATTCTATTTCCTCTTCTGTTAATCTAGAAAATTTAGAGTTTTGAGAATATTCATCCAATTAACTTAGATTGTCATGTAATTGGGGGAAATAGTTCCTAACATTTTATATCCTGCAACCATGCTGAAGTTGTTCATTATTTTGAGTAGTTTTTTTTTTTTTTAAATAATTCTCTGGGATTATCAAAATATACCATCATATCATCTGGCAAGAATGATCGTTTTGTTTCCTCATTGCCTTTTTAATTCCTTCAACTTCTTTCTCTTCTCTTACTTCTAAAGCTAACATTTCTAGTACCATGTTGAATAATAGTGGTGATAATGGACATCCTTCTTAGATCTCTGATCTTATTGAGAAAGCTTCTAGCTTATCCTAACTATGTATAATGCTTGTTGATGCTTTTAGGTAAAATGACTTATCATTTTAAGGAAAACTTCATTTTAAGAAAAACTTCATAAGGAAAACCAGGCTGTCTAGTGTTCTTAATAGAAATGGGTGTTGTATCTTGTCAAAAGCCTTTCCTGCATCTGTTGAGATAATCATGACTTCTTTTAGTTTTGTTATTGATATGGTCAATTATGCTTATAGTTTTCCTAATATTGAACTAGCCCTGCATTCCTGGTATAAATCCCACCTGGTCATAGTGTATTATGCTGGTGATAAATTGTTGTATTATCTTTGCTAATATGTTGTTGAATTTTTGCATCAATATTCATTGGTAAATTGGTCTATAATTTTATTTCTCTGTTTTGACTCTTCCTGATTTAGGTATTAGCACCATATTTGTGTCATAAAAGGAATTTGGTAGGACTCTGTCTATTTTTCCAAATAGTTTATATAGTAATGGAACTAATTGTTCTTTAAATGTTTGATAGAATTCGCTTGTAAATCCATCTGGCCCTGGAGATTTTTCTAAGGGAGTTTATTGATGGCTTGTTGACTTTCTTTTCCTAAAATGGGGTTATTTAAGTATTTTATTTCCTCTTGGGTTAATCTGAGCTATTTGTATGTTTATAAATATTCATCCTTTTCACTTAGATTATCAGATTCATGGGCAAACAGTTGGGCAAAACAACTCCTAACTATTGCTTTAATTTCCTCTTCACTGGTGGTGAATTCACCCTTTTCAGTTTTGATACTGGTAATTTGATTTTCTTTTTTCTATTTTTCATAATCAAATTAGCCAATATTCAATCTATTTTATTCTTTTTTCATGAAACCAGCTCTTAGTTTTATTTATTAGTGCAACAGTTTTATGTCTGATGCATTATAGGTTCTGCTCCATTCTCTTATTTTAATTCTGTTTGTGTTTTTCTGTTTCAAGTATGTTTTTTTATAAACAATACATTGTTTTACTTTCGTGTCTGTTTTTTTTTTTCAATTTACAGTGAGTTCATAGCATTCTTATTCATAGTTATGATTACTAACTGTATTTCTCTAGATTCTATTTTCTTCTCTTTGTAGTTCTCTCTCTCTCTCCCTCTCTCTCTCTCTGTCTGTCTCTCTTTCTCATCTATCTATCTCTATCTCACTCAGCCTGTCTTGCCTCTAAACCCTATTTTCTGTCAAACCACTACCTCTCTTAATATGTCCTCCCTTTTATCAATCCTCCTTTATGTTAACCCCTTCACCTCCTACCTTAGTTTGATTACATAAAATTCTGTATAGCCCACTGTGTGTGAGTGTGTTCACATATTTTTCCCTCTTTGAAATAGTTGAAATGAGAGTGAGTTTCACATACTATCACATTCTCCCATTTTCATTTCCATTATAAAATCTCTTCTTTGCATATCTTTTTATGTGAGATAATTTTCCCCATTTCTCTTCTCCCTCCCCCTTTCTTCTAGTGAGTCCCTTTTTCTCACTTCATTTTCTTAGATCATTTCAAAATAATCTATTTACACTTATGATGCCTGCTGATGTAGATTCCTTCTTAGTGCCCTAATGATGATAATTCTAAGCATTGTATGCATCATCTTCCCATATAAGAAAGTAAAAATTTAACCTTATTAAATCCCTTATTATTTCCTTTCAGGTTTTCCTTTATGTATTTCTTTTGAGTCTTATGTTTCAACATCAGATTTTTCTATTTAGCTCTGATCTTTTCATCCAGAATCTTGAAAGGCCTCTGTTTCATCAACTATCCATTTTTCACTTGAAGGTTTATATTCTGTTTTGCTGAACAAGATACTCTTGGTTGCAGTCCTTGCATTTTTGTCTTGTACAAATAACATTCTAATCCTGCTACTCATTGAACATGAAAGCTGCTAAATTTTCTTTGATCTGGACTGTGGCTTTGTTGTAATTTGCATGCTGTTTTTTTGGCCTGCTACAGCATTTTCTCTTTAACCTGGAACCTCTAGAAATTGGTTATGATATTCCTAGGAGTTTTTGTTTCAGGATCTCTTTCAGTAGGTAATAAGTGAATTCCTTCAATTTCTATTTTACCTACTGGCTCTAAAATATTAAGGTAGTTTTCCTTTTATTTTTTAATATAATGTCTTGGATATTTACTTACTTTCTTGTAGGGCAAGATAGATTTCTATACCCAATTGCCTGTATATTTTATTTCCCAATTGCATGCAAAAAGAACTTTTTCTGAGCATCCACTTTTAGAACTTTGAGTTCCAAATTCTCTCCCCTCTTCCCTCACCACCCAGACTCCTTAAGAAGGCAAGCAATTCAACATAAGCCACATATATATCAGTATGCAAAACACTGGTATAAAAGTCATGTTGTGAAAGACTAAATATATTTCCCTCCATCCCATCCTGTCCCCCTTTATTCAGTTTTCTCCCTTGACCCTGTCCCTTTTCAAAAGTGTTTGCTTTTGATTACCTCCTCCCCTGATCTGCCCTCCCTTCTTTTTTTAAAATTTTGTTGTTTTTTTTTTATTTTGGAGGGGGAAGGCAAGGAAATTGAGGTTAAGTGACTTGCCCAAGGTGACACAGCTAGGAAGTGTGTCAAGTGTCTGAGGCCAGATTTGAACTGAAGTCTTCCTGACTCCGGGGCTGGTGCTCTACTCACTGTGCCACATAGCTGCCCCACTCTGCTCTGCCTTCTATCATCCCCTCTCTCTTATCCCCTTCTCCCCTACTTTCTTGTGGGGTAAGATACCCAATTGAGTCTATATGTTATTCCATCCTTAAGTCAAATCCAATGAAAGCAAGATTCCTTCATTCCCCCTCCCCTGCTCCCTCTTCCCTTCCAACAGAGGTGCTTTTTCTTGCCACTTTTATGTGAGATAATTTACACCCATTCTAACTCTCCCTTTCTCCCTCTCTCAATATATTTCTCTCTCACTCCTTAATTTTATTTTATTTATTAGATGTCATCACTTTGTATTCAATTCACCCTATGCCCTCTGTCTATTTATATATTCCCTTCAACTATTGTAATACTGAGAAAGGTCTCATGAATTACACACATCATCTTTCCATGTAGGAATGTAAACAAAACAGCTCAAGTTAGTAAGCCCCCTATGATTTCTCTTTCTTGTTTACCTTTTCATGCTTCTCTTGATTTTTGTGTTTGAAAGTCAAATTTTCTATTCAGCTCTGTTCTTTTCATTGAGAAAGCTTCAAAGTCCTCTATTTTATTGAAAAACCATATTGTGCTTTGGAGCATTATAATCAGTTTTGCTGGGTAGGTGATTCTTGGTTTTAGTCCTAGCTCCTTTGACCTCCAGAATATCATATTCCAAGCCCTTCGATCCCTCAGTATAGAAGCTGCTAGATCTTGTGTTATTCTGATTGTGTTTCCACAATATTCAAATTGTTTCTTTCTGACTGCTTGCAATATTTTCTCCTTGACCTGGGAGCTCTGGAATTTGGCAACAATATTCCTAAGAGTTTTCTTTTGGGGATTTTTTTCAAGAAGTAATTGGTGGATTCTTTCCATTTCTATTTTACCCTCTGGTTCTAGAATATCAGGGCAGTTTTCCTTGATAATTTCTTGAAAGATGATGTCTAGGCTCTTTTTTTGATCATAGCGTTCAGGTAGTCCAATACTTTTTAAATTATCTCTCCTGGATCTATTCTCCATGTCAGTGGTTTTTCCAATGAGATATTTCATATTGTCTTCCATTTTTTCATTCCTTTGGTTTTGCTTTATAATTTCTTGATTTCTCATAAAGTCACTAGCTTCCACTTGCTCCAATCTAATTTTTAAGATAGTATTTTCTTCAGTTGTCTTTTGGATCTCTTTTTCCATTTGGCTAATTCTGCCTTTCAAGGCATTCTTCTCCTCATTGGCTTTTTGAATCTCTTTTGCCATTTGGGTTAGTGTATTTTTAAGGTGTTATTTTCTTTAGTATTTTGGGTGTCTTCTTTAGCAAGTTGTTGAGCTGTTTTTCATGATTTTCTTGCATCATTCTTATTTCTCTTCCTAATTTTTCCTCTATTTCTCTTACTTGCTTTCCCAAATCCTTTCTGAGCTCTTCCATAGCCTGACATCAATTCATATTTTTCTTGGAGACTTTTGATGTAGGCTCTTTGACTTTGTTGACTTCTTCTGGCTGTACATTTTGATCTTTTTTTGTCACCAAAAAAAAGATTCTATAGTCTGAGTCTGAGTCCTATTTTGTTACCTGGTGTTGCAACAATGTGCTAGTGGCTGTTGAAGAGGTGTAATACCCACCAACAACCAGCACACAGAAAGCTGCCAACACAGGTTCTTTTGATCTGTTTTACTAAGGAAAGCAACGTTAAGGGGTTAACAATCTTACTTTATTCCAGCATACAAATATCGTTCATGTAGTTCAGAGGAAAAAGCCAGCACCCTGAACTTCAGAGCAAATACAAACAAATTACAAACATCAACATACAGACCTTGTCTGATTCAAATCTCAATGCATAGTTACCAGAGTTTAACAAAATCTGAACATCCAGGTTTGCAAGCTGGAGGGCTCTTAACTACAGCTGCCCAGAGTCTCCACATAAACGCACCTCCAAGAGTGAGAGCCCCTGCAAATAGCTCTGTTCTAGCTTTTTAAACCCTCTTTAGCCATCATCAAACATCACCTGAGCAACCAGAACTTAGGTTCCTATTAATGGCTCTGGTCTTAGCAATTCCCCTTAGAACCCTGAAAGCTTCATGCCCACATAGGCTTAGCACCTAGTAGATAGGGGTTTGGGCCTGGGGTTTAGCACCTAGTAAGACTCAGCCAAAGACACTTAACTAATCATTTTAAGACAGTAAGAAAGTCCCTCCTTAATTGATATTACACCTGGTTATGTTAACAGCCAACTACTTGACCCTTGAGCTTTTTGTCAGGGTATGATTACTTGTAGAGTAGAGAGTACTTTGTTCCAAGCTTTAGGGGCTGTGCTGCTGTTTTCAGTTACTTCTACTCCACTGTCACCACAAACTCTACTACACCCATGCTCTTCCTCCCCCAAGAACTGCCAACCAAGATTGTGACCCAGATCCAAGCAGGGTAAAGCAGGAAAACTCTGCCTCTGTGTCAGCAAAGTGCTCCCTGCATGCTTGCTCTGATCCTCCACTTGATTCCTCCCACCATGTGGACTGCAGCCGGAAGTAACCACAGCTGGAGCTCTGGAAACAGCCACAGGAGCTTCCTGATGCTGCTGCTACTGCTGTTGCCACTGCCACACCACTTCTGCTGCCCCTGTGGCTGGGGCAGGACCATGCTCTCCACTCAACTCCAATCCAGCAGTTTTCCCACTAATCTCCTCCATTGTCTTTGGCATTTGTGGGTTGAGAATTCTGGTAACTGTCACAGCTCAGTGATTCTTGGCCTTATGGCCTGCTCAGCCTGACTCCTGGTCCAGTTGGTCTTTGCTTGGCCCACTCTGGGCTGGGCTCCACTCCTAGCAAAGTGCAATAGACCCTTTCTTCTGACCACCCAGGCTGTCCTGGGCTGGAGACCTGCTTCCCTTTGCTATTTTGCAGGTTCCACAGCTTTCAAATTTTTTTCAGAGCCATTTTTACAGGTGTTTGTATGAACCTGGGGGAGAGCTTAAACAAGTCCCTGCTTTCCAGCTACCATCTTGGCTCTGCCTCCAGAGTCCCCTTTCCACATTGCTATTTTAATAGCTAATTATAGAGGCTTGTAATTTTTCAGTGCTTCTAAGGTTGTATGATCCTGGGAGAGGTGTGTTCACTGCTCTCCTGGTCTCTGCTTTCTACCTTACACAGCAAGGGCCCCTGTCCCCTTCCAGCCAAAAGAGCTAGAACTCCTTTCTGCCCTTGAATTGTGACTAGAGCCCCTGGTTTCTTGTAAAGGTAAATGTTCCTTTCTGCCCTGGAAGTATCTACCTGCAACTTAGTAGAGTTGCCAATCATATCCAAGTCCTAGGTCTAGTGTGAGCTCAAGAGCTCCTGTGATCTCTTTCTGACTGGTTGTCCAATGTTCTGTATCTGGACTAAGAACTACAAAAGCTGCTGCTACTGCTGCTTTTTCAGCCTCATTTGAGGGCCACAGCTGATATGCTGACCTGTGATCTCTGGGCCAGTTCACATACCACTGCCGAAGACCTCTTCTTCTGACTTACTAAGTTTTCTTGTGCAGGAAAACTGTCTCACCTACACCATTCATTCATTCATTCATTCATTTGTTTGTTTGTTTATTGTTATGCTACTCCAGAATTTATCCTGATGCATTATTTTAAAGTGATGTGGAGGGGAATTTTGGGAGAGCTCAGCTATAATATTCCCTCTACTCTTTTGCATTTTAATTCTGCCCTCTCAGAATGTGTTTGAGAAATAAAAAACCAAATAAAATTATTCTCTTGACATTATAAATGTAAAGTCAACATACTTTTAAAATCTCATAATGTATCCCAAAATCAAATTTAATCCTTTTACTTGTGGAGTTTTTATTGTTTTGCTATTCCCCTTTCTTGGAAAGCATAATCAGGAATCGATTATTCCATGGTGATACACAATAAATACATATCAATAATAAAGAATTAAAACCTATGAATGTCTGAAAAATGGTATTCATTTTTGAATCTCAAAATAAGAGATTGAAATTAGAAGTTTTTAATGACATCATATTTAAATATCCAGAAAGAGCTATGAGCTGCAAAAGCATGTCCTTGGAAGTATACTTCCCATTGCTTTTCCTTTAAGAATACTTTAGTTAATATTCTACTTTCAGTTTATCCTTTTTGTAGGTTTTAAACTCAAAGAGCTACACTATTATTTGAAAAAAATCAATAATATTATTTCTGCTATTGTTCCAGTTAGATTATGCAGGCTAAGATATTCTTCCTCGTGTTACCTATGTCACATTGACATAACTTATTGACAAAAGTGACCTGTGACCCTTACTTTTTCCCACCTTATGTCTACATAAAGATTATCCTTGTCCTGGCATTTGTTTCCTAGAAACTTCTGCCCTTTACCTCATAGTCTCTTTGCTTTGAAAGAGAAACTTTGCTTAGACTATTGTATAGCAGTGCAGTCTGTCTGCTATTGAACGAGACAAGGGAATTTCCTTCACTCCTAATCTTTCATTCTAGAATAGACAGCCATCTGTCTTGGAAAATCAAAGTGAAGAATTGCATCTATATGCAAAGGGAGAAAAAAAACATGATCCTCTGGAAATTCTTTCAGATGTTGCTTTATGATTACTTTGGCCTTCCCCAATCTTTCAACACAAAATGGCATAAGGAGTTAAAAGCTTTGGATTCATTTTCAATCAATCAATCAATCAACATAAATATATTAAATGCTGATCACACTGTAGAAAGTAAGAATGTATATTGTTTCTGTCATTATGAAGTGTACATTCTATCTGGGAGATACAATATATTCACAGATGAATAAGTATATTGGCATATATAATAAAATGGAAAGAACCCTCGATTTGGAGTCATAACACCTGCTTTCAAATCTTATTTAACACTATTAGTGGGACCTTTAAAAATTACTTAGCCTTTCTGGACCTTGGTTTCTTCTTCTGTAAAAAGAAGGATTGTACATCATGGCCTCTCTTGCCCCTTTCAGATCTTGACCTGGGGTGTTATAAAGCCTTCTATATGATCCTATGCCTTGGGGCTTGGGATACTTACAACTGGGAAACCAGGAAGACAGACTAAAGTTCCTTCTAATTTGAGGTGAACCTTGATGGAACCTAAGGCTAAGACATATAGCTGAAGGTGGAGAGAATTCTAAGGAAATAGAAAAACATGGTTTGAGGTAGAAAATGAAATACTGGGTATAGATAACATCAAGTCATCAAGTTTAGTTGAAAAGTAGAATGTAGGAAGGAGAATAATGTTTAATAATCCCACATAGATTGTCGAGAACTTCATTATAAAGGGTTCCAAAAGTTAAATAGAAAAGTTAGTATTATTCTTATTTTTTAAAAATTTTTCTTCAATTTCTCTCATTTGAGTTTTAAAGTCTTTTTTAAAGTTCTTCAATGAATTCTTTTTGGGCAGGTGATCATTTGACATTACTCTTTGGGGTAGAAGAGGGTTTATTTCCTTTGGTATCCTCCTGTGCAGATGAACCTAGTCTTCTCTATTCCCATAGTAGCTCTCTATGGTTGGATTTTTTCTCCTTTGCCCAAGCATTATTTTTTGTAATAAGTTAGTTTTTATAATCAACTCTAGTCTTAGGGTATGGGGAATGGTGCCTCTGGCCTCTGATAATCTTCAGTTCTCTAGTTTGACGTTGAACTCAGACCAATACTCCCACCTTCCTGTAAGTGCCCACAGTCTTCAGTGTCCCTGACCCACTTCTTTTGCACTCATCAGGCATGTCCTGGTTCCTTTTTGCCCCAGCTGCTCTAAGCAACACTGCTTGGTCTGGCATTCCTTGTCAGCAGATGTTCCCTAGATCTTCCCAAGGTCAGATGCCCAATTCCCCTCACTTTCCTGGGGGTTAAAATTCTGGTGGGAAGCCAAAGAAGTCTCCCAATCCAGCTAACCCCTGGGCTTGCAAGCATGTTGTTAAATCAGACCCTAGCCTGAAGGTGTTTCCTCTTCACTGGGATGGAATCTAGTCCTGGGATTTTTCTTTAGGTCTTCTCTGATTCTCTATTCTGCCCCTACCCTTATTTGTTTTCACTGCTCTATGTTCACCCAGAGGTGCAATTTTATCTCTTCCATGGAGGAAAATCTTGAGAGCTTGAAATTTTCTGACTTACTCTGCCATCTTCCCAGAATCCTCTCTAGAAAAAACTCATATTTTATAGTAGAAGCAAGCATGATACCACTGAAATTTCTTGAATGGTAAAGTGTCATAGGATATTATTCAGGCAGAATCTCAGAAACTTCATGGGAAATCAGAGCAGGAAGAGCACTAAAGGATCATACATTTTTTCCCATAGCCTTATATGAAGTAAACACTAAGCTTTGATTTGAAAGTAGGGTATTAATGTTGTGTGTTGCATTTAACTCAAATTTTATTGCCTCTTTGTATTGTCTTAATTCACACTATTGTAGTCATTGTGTATAATGTTCTTTTGTCTATTCTTTCTTCATTCTGAATCATTTTATTCAAGTCAGCCTATATTTGTATGGATTTTCATATTTGCCATTCCTTATTGCATTCCACTACATTCTTATATCAGAGTTGGTTCAGCTATTTCCCAATTGTTGAGTGTACATTCTGTTTCCAGCTTTTTGTTGTCATGAATAATGCTGCTGTGAATATTCTTGTGCTGCGGGTCTTTTCTTGCTGTCAATAATCCCTTTGGGGAATAGTCCCAATAGTGAAATCTCTAGTTCAACTTTAATTGGATCAATTTAATAACTTTTCTTGCATAATTTAAAATTGTTTTCCAGAATGCTTCAACCAATTTAAAGTTCCAAAAGCAGTGAATTAGTCTGCTTTCCATGAGCCTGTACAAAAATTATTTTCCCCTTTTTATCATCTTTGACAAATGGTGAGTTTAAGATGATATTTCAGAGTTGTTTTAATGTCCATTTCTCTATTAGTGATAAAAAATTATCAAATACTTGATAGTTGCTATTTACTAATTATTTTAAAATGTTATATGGTTTTTAATAAGAATTTCATTTCTGAATTTGTCTCTATTGCCTTCCTTAAAAAAAGATTAGTTCATAAAAATGAAAGATCCAGCAAATCTGACATATATACCATAGTGTATGTGTGTGTGTGTGTTTGTGTGTGTGTGTGTGTGTGTACCCCACCTTTGGAAAGAAGGGGAAAAGGCACATGTTTTCAACTTTTTTTCTATGGTTAAGGTTCTCAGAAATTATTATAATGAACTGCATTAAGATCATACACATATATACATATATTTCTATGTAGAATATGCAATTATATATACACCATATAGATAGAAAATACTAGTACAGTTCATTATATATCCATATCTATCTATCTACCTGTCTAACCATAATTGTAGCCACTGTGTGTATTGTATTCTTTGCTCTGTATAACTCATTCTGTATCAGTTCATATAAGGCTGTCTTGCCCTACATTTATCTGAATTCTTCACATTTCTTGGTTTTATGGTGAATTCATGTTCCATTACATATACATGCTAGAATTGGTTTAGTCATTCTAACCCTAAACTTAAACTTTAATCAATATGTATGTGCTTTGTCTCTAGTCCTTTATACAATAATGATGTAAATTATATATATTATATATATACATATGTATGTGTGTATATATACGTATATGTATGTATATATATAGAGAGAGAGAGAGGGAAAGAGAGAGAAAGAGAGAGAGAGAGAGAGAGAGAGAGAGAGAGAGAGAGAGGCAGACAGAGACACAGAGACAGACAGAGACACAGAGATAGAAACAGAGAGACACACACAGAGAAAGAGAGACAGAGAGACATGGGAGAGTTATTTTTTTCTACACTCCTCCATAGATATATGTATAGATAGCAGCAAGATTTTCAGGTCAAAGAGTTGGATATGTTAGTATATTTGTGGGATATTCCAGATTGTTTTCCAGAATGGTTGTATCAATAAATATCTTTTCCCAACAATATCTTATCCAATTTAATTCAATAATCATTTATTAAGCACCTACTATATGCCAGGCACTGTGCAAAGCACAGCTGATAAAAATGAGAAAAAGAAAGATATTACTTGCCCTTAAGGAACTTAAAATTGAAGGGGGAAGACAACATACAAAAGAAATCTGGAAACTGGGAGCTAGAAACCAGGAGACAAAAGGATACCTGGCACTACCCAATGTGTGTGTGGTGGGGTGAGGGTGAATTTTGTTCCCTGGAACTGAAACTAAAAAGAGTTGCAGATGGAAAGTGGGGTAGACTGAAAAATCCAAGTTCTGCCCTCTGTGAAGGAAATTAGGTGGAGTTTAATGTTCTAACTTCCAGCCCTCCAATCAGCAGGGAGAGGAGGCTGATGAAGTTGAGAAGATGCTGAGTATTCCAGGCTATTGTAAGGAGCATGATGAAGATATGTCTTATGATCAGCTTCTCCTCGAGGGTAAGGACAGTTCTATGGAGTTGAGACCAAACAGCAGTACAGATGTAAAATGCAGTGAGTACTGGTATGTATTTTTCTTGCATTGCATGGGTGTTCAGGGAAGACCAGTACATCTGGTGTGAAGGTTGCTAAGCTTTTTTTCAGAGCTGCTTTCTACCTCTGATGTCCACCTGCCCCTTAACTCTCCTCTGTGGCTCCAAGAAGATGTAGTATGTGAAGCATTCAGAAAGATGCATTAAATCAGGTTGAAGGTAACTGATGGGACTGAAACCTATTAATGAGTTGGGGTGACAGAAGGTATTTACTCCAAGTACATGAAGACTTCCTCCAGGTGAACGGGCAGATTTAAACAATTTGTTCCAACAGACCATGAAGTTTGCAAAAGTGAGCACTATGGAGCACTTAGAGCTTGGTCAGAAATTGAAGAGACCAAAGTAGTCCACTGCATCTCGAGCCATCGATACTCATTTTCACTTCCATCTTGCCACTAGACTCTGATGACTGGACAAGAGAGTAAGGCTGATGATTTTGCACAACTCTCTCTCACTTAAATCCAATTTATATGTGAGTCAAAAGACATCATCCATACCATTTTACCATTTTTAGCTACCTCAAAGTCCCTTGTCAATGGGTAAGTAACAAAGCTACAGGTGCAGATACATTTGCAGCTGTAGTCACAATTCTGCTCACAGGCAGCCCAGGTCGTAAGGTCATTTTCTCATTTGACTCAAGCAGCAGTGGGATTTAGCAGTCCCCTTGGTGTCTGAGCAACCATTTTAAGGGCCACAGTGCTCATCTCTGGGCATGAAGAAGGGGTTAGAAAAGGCATCCTAAAATTTGTCTGCTTCACCTAACCTAACCATGGTCTGCTTATCACAGGTGGGGATCCTACCTTGTGGTTGAAATTTTTAAAATGTACCAAATATTTTGCAAAGGTTATTCCACTCACAATTGTTACATGGAACATGTGCATGCTTATGCAATACATTAATTCTACTAGACCCAAAAGAAAAAACAGCTCTTGTGAAAGAACTCACAGATGTCACATCTAAATAACAGCTCTGAGTGAAACAAGACTGACAAATGAAAGCCAGCTTACTAAAGTCAAAGGTGGACACACATTTTTTCTGGAGTGGCTACAATTATGGAGGGCACCATGAAGCTGGCATGTTTCACAATCAAACCTAATCTAGTCAATAAATTTTGTAGACCTCCCAAAAGAAGCTCATGACAGGCTCATGACAATGTGATTTCCACTTGCAGGAAAACTCAATGTCACCACTATCAGTGTATATACTTCCTTCATGACAAACCTTTACGTGGTCAAATAAAAATTTTATGAAGATCTGGAGACCCTCATCATCAATATGCCAAAGGAGGACAAGCTTATAATTTTGGGTGACTTCAATGACAGAGTAGACACAGACTATCAGGCATGGCAGGTGAGTCCTTGAGAGGAATGGAGTTGGAAAAAGCAACCACAGTGGTTACTTACTACTGAAGACTTGTATGTCTCATGACCTCATCAACAACACTGTCTTTCATTTATCTAAAGCAATGAAATTTTGTGGATACATGCTTGCAGCAAATATTGCCATTTAACAGACTATGTCTTTGTAAAAAGAAGAGACAGACAGGATGAGAGAGTGATGGAGTTAATGTGTTTTGCAGAGTGCTGAATCAACCACAGACTTATCCTTTCCAAGCTGAACTTTCATAATCAACATATTCCATGGCCCCAAGGTAAGATTGCTACCAGAAGACTTAATGTCAACATATTAGAGTGCTTCTCCAAGAGTGAAGAGTTTGTCGGTAACTTGGAGGAAAATTGAGCCAACAGACAGTTGGCAACAGTAAAACAGAAAAGGAGTGGACAGGTTTCAAAGATTTGATATATAGCACCACATTTACTCATCTGATCAAAACACTTGCAAACATCAAGATGGGTTTGACAAAAAGTGATGAGGCAATTCAGATGCTGATAAATGAAAAAATGAGAACTCCACATGGTTTACCAGCAGGATAGTTCATCCATTTCTAAGAAGGCAGTGTTTAACTCCATCAAAAATAAAGTGAAAGCACAGCTTAGAGAGATGCAGCATTCTTGGCTCAATAAAAAGACAGATCAAATTCAGTTTTATGTTGATAGTAACAATCCAAGGTGCTTTTATGATGCCCTAAAGGCTATTTATGGGCCAAAGATGTATAGTGCATCTCAACTACTCAGTGCTGATAAAGCTACATTGATCAGTGATAAGGACATTATCCTGGAGAAATGGGCTGAACACTTTCATAGTATTCTCAACGGACTGTCATCAACCAATACTGACTGTATATTTCAAGTTAAAGTCAATACCTCTCTTGTTGGATTACTTTTATTTTAATTGTCTTAGGAAGATTCTAAAGATCACCTGGCAAGCTAAGGTACCAGACACGAAGGCCCTTTCTCTAGCTAAACTGCCAAACATTCAAACTCTACTGCAAAGAGTGCAACTCCAATGACCTGGCCGTGTTGTTTGAATGCCAGCTATATTTTCTTAAAAGACTGTTTATGGAGAATTCATACAAGGTGGGTGCTCACATGGAGGTCAGAAATGATTCAAGACCACTCTCAAGGTCCATCTGAAGAACTTTGGTATCATTTGTGAGACATGAGATGTTGGCACAGGACTGCTCAGCATGATGTGCCTGCATCAAGGAAAGCATTGTGCTCTATGAGAAAAACAGAATTGCAGTAGCTCAAGAATTTGAGATAGAAAAAAATTAAAGACATCTCCACTTCAAATGAACTGGTTGTGCCTGACCTGTGGCAGAGCCTTTTTAGCTTGCATTGGTCTTATCAACAACAGTTGAACACATTGCAACTTGACCCCACCATAGTGATGTTATTTTGGTCCTCTTTGAGAATGGAGGACAACAACCTACCAACTAATGTTTCTTAAGCTTTTCCATTATTGATTAGTTTCATCTTTCTTGATATTTAAAAATCTCATGATTGTTTTGATTTGTATTTATGTAATTATTAGTGACCAGGAATAGTGTTTCCAGTCATTGCTAGTAGTTCATAATTATTTTGAGCACCATTTAATGATATCCTTATCTTTTTTATCAATTGTGAATGTCTGTTGGCCCTTTATGTATTTATATTAGTTTGTTAAGTATTTTAGGTATCAAGTCTATTAAGAAAAATTTAATATAATGTTTTAATTTATCATTCAACATCTTTCCTTTTTATCCTATCTTTATTGATTCTGTTCTTACAAAACTTTCCAAGTTCACATAATCAAAATTATTTCATATTTTTGTGATTACCTTTTTCTCCTTTCTGATTAGGAATTCTCTCCTTGAGTGGTCAACATCTGATTTGGCTTCAGGAAATATGGGCATACCATTGCACTGTTGGTGAAACTTTGAATTTGTCTTACCCTTTTGAAATTATTTAAAGGAAGCAACTTAAATATCAATAACCCTGGACTCAAAGTTACTACAGTTAGGTATCCAAGAAAGTCATTGACAAAAAGAAAGTTCCATTATACAACCAAAAATATGAATAGAAGGATTTCTTGTGGTAGCAAATATGTGGAGGAAAAATGCCTATTATTTAAGGAATGGACAAACAAGTTGTGGTACATGAATGTAACTCAATATTACTTTGCTATACAAAAGATGAGTACCCTAAAATAGACAAATTGGTATGCACTGATATATGTGAAGACAAGAAAAGTAAAATAAGCAGAACCATATGTGATAGTAATTAAGGTGGGCCTTTTTGCTGTCAAACTTTAATGATTCTGCCCTTTGTTTGAATGGGGCAGATAAAGTGGGATATTTTTGTATTTCTCAGCACTGAGACAATTGGGAGTCATTGATTTGTATCTGATGTGATATTGGGGGTGGGAAACTTTTCCACACCCAGCCTGGGTGAGGTCTGGGCCCTCGGGACCCTGAACAGGTTATATAAATGCAGAGGTTAGCCGTTCTCTCTCAGAGCTCTGAGCCACAGCAGGAGTGGCGCATGACTCTGGGCCAGCAATTGTGAGCTCCCCAGCTGAACACTCAGATGTTGATAACTATGAATTGTATTTGGTCTGTAATTCAGGGTGCTGGTTTTTTCCCCTGAACTCAGTAAATGATATTTGTATGCTGGATTAAAGTAAGATTGTTAACCCCTTAATGTTGCTTTCCTTAGTAAAGCAGATGAAAAGGACCTGGGCTTGCAGCATTCTATGAGCTGGTTGTTGTTGACTTTACACCCCCACAGCAGCTGCTAGCTAGATTGTTGAAACAAATGGCGTCATGAACAGGATCATCTGCATTTTAAAAGGAAAGTATGGAGTTTGGGGGTACTGGGGTTGCTGAACGTTTCCCAGTTTTTGGACTGCTCTTTGTACATGTGGTGGCTATGGTTCTGTGGAGCCCTAGAGGCCTAAAGGAGAACAGGCAAGTGGCCAAGACAGGAGCGGTTTCCCAGGAGCCCAGAGCAGGGGCTCTGGGAGATAACCTCTCCTTCCCTCTCCCTACCCCACTAGCACTCCGGTGGGAGGCCGAGGCTGGAGCAGAGGCTGTGGGAGGAGAACAAGCTGAGGTGTGGGGGAGGGTTGGATGACCGGAGTAAGGGCTTGACCTGATAAGCCTGGCTCCAGAGGACTGTGCTGAACGGGTGAATGTTTTGAGATTGTATTGTATATGGAGTCTTGGAACAGGAGCAGAGAAATGCCTTCCAACAGACTTCAGAGAAAAAGCAGAAAATGGTGTTCCTGAAGATTTGGCAGGAGAGGCTGGTGAGGAGAAGGAGGAAGTAAACAGTGGCTGCCAACTTATTGACCCAGACAGAGCAGAAGACGGCCTCCATGCGGTGAGCTGCTTTCCAGCCAACTTTGGTGAGGTGAGTGCAAAGGTGGGGAACCGCCTGCATTAGGATTCCAGCAGAAGCCAGGCATGGGCTGCCAGAGCTGGATGACTAGTAACCCAGGCACTTGGAGTTCAGCTCTGGGGCAAGATGGAAACTTTGCAGCTAGGCACTGAGTGTGTCTTTTTCCTGCCTTCCTCTGGAACTGTTTGGGACCCAGGAGGGAAGGGTGGATTTGTCTATGGTAGGGTGGGAAAGTGCCATGGACCCCCGGGGACTCCACTCTGTTGGCTTTGTTGCCAAGCTGCACCCCCAGACTCAGAAGCAGGGTGCTGGAGCGGTGTGGGGAGAAGGACACATCCCCAAGAGAACTCAATTTGGACTTTGTGTTGGGACTTTGCTAATTAAAGCATGCTGTTACCTGAGGGTAGCAGCAGGAAGCCTGCACCTGCCGTGTGGGGAGGACACTCAAGAAGAGCTTTGCTTGGACATTCTGTACTGCTTAAAGAGATTAACTTGCTGGGACCTAGGGGTGGACATTTGAATTGTAAACAAATATTTGGGAATGGATTGAATGATATCCTTTGCTTTGCTGTGAATGAAATGTTTTGTTGTATTTCCCTGAATGTGATTGCAATGTGTAATGTTCCTATTTTGTTCCAGGATCCATGGCCATTTAATTTAGATATTGTTAGTCCATAGATCCTGGAAAGGGGTGGACCATGTAATCATAATTAAGGTGGGACTTTTTGCTGTTGACCTTTAACGATTCTGGCCTTTGTTTGAATGGGGCAGATAAAGTGGGATGTTTTTGTATTTCTCAGCACTGAGACAACTGGGAGTCATTGATTTGTATCTGATGTGATACTGGGGGTGGGGAACTTTTCCACGCCCAGCCTGGGTGAGGTTTGGGTGCTCAGGGATCTGAACAGGCTATATAAATGCAGAGGTTAACCATTCTCTCTCAGAGCTCTGAGCCACAGCAGGAGTGGCACATGAATCTGGGCCAGCCATTGTGAGCTTCCCGGCTGAACACTCAGATATTGATAACTATGAATTGTATTTGGTCTGTAATTCAGGGTGCTGGTTTTTTCCCCTGAACTGATTGTTGAAATACCATGAAAGCAATGTACATGACTATATTATAAATAGAAAAAAGACAGTATAATAGAAATTGAATACTATGAAATCATAATGACTAGGCATGGTTTGATCTTTGACTTTGAAATCTCATTGCTAATTGTATATATGTGTGTGTATATATATGTGTATATATATATTGATATATATGTATACACATATATATATACACATATATATGTACTACACATATAGTATATATGTCCACTGAGGAGTTGAGAGACATAAAAAGTAACTTCATATATAAAATTATTAATATTGGTATATTTTATAAAGAAGTGAAAACAAAGTAGATGTCATTAACTAAGGGATGGGTAAACAAGAAGAAATAGGAGAAGGCACCTGCTTCCTTTTCAGAAGTAGGATTACAGAATTCTATAGATAATGTCAGACTATTTCAAAAGGGTCAATTAAATTGCAGAATTGTATTTTTCCCTCTGTTTTACCTGATTGTCCTTTAAGAGGAGCACAGAAGAACATATAAAGGAAAATGTTGTTTTTATTTAAAGCTATCAATTAAAATAATTGAAAAAAAAATCTCACTCTAGATCTGTGAAAGTTGCATGATTTGTATTTCTTATACGAAAAAAGTGACCTTCCATATTCATGTAACGTATTCATTTTGATCTTATTGTCTTATAAAGTATATGTTTCTGATCTAAAAATAACTCTCTCTGTCTCTGTCTCTCTCTCTCTGTCTCTCTCTGTCTTCCTCTCTCTGTCTCTCTCTGTCTCTTTCTCTCTCTATCTCTCTCTCTCTCCCCCCTCCTCTCTTTTTTGCTTTTCCAACTGTTCATGACTACCTGCAGTCATGCTTCATTCTCCATCCTGATGACCTTCTTACCATTATCAGAGCCACTATACTTTCTGGACCAGACAATATGCTGTGGAGAAACCAGATCTTTTAGTTATGTAACTCCTGCCTTATGTTCCATGCTATTCTCATTGAAGAGTCTTCATATCCTTCTATGTATAAGCTAATTTCATATTTCACTCTACTGAAAAGGGTACGTCAATTTATTTCCCAGTGGGTCAACCTCCCATCCCAGTCACTTTCCAAACAAAAACATACCTTAATTGTATGTTTTCCCCCTATTAAATTATCTTTAGTCTGACTGTATCAGTTTTGTATTTCTATCCTACTTGATTAATATGGTGCTTAGCGTATGGTAAGTGATTAACACGTGTATTTTCATTCATTACTTCTTTTTATTCAGTCTATTACCACAGCCTGCTTTTCAAAAAATTTAACACCAGTACCATTTTTAAACAATATTCTAACTACATAATATAATTTGAGATCTACAAGAATTTTAAATTATTTTCTTTAAAATTAAAAGCACTTGTCCTTTAAATAAATTTTGTACAGCTATATAAAATGCATTCATTGATTGTTTGATTGGTATAGCTCTAAACCTTTAAATTAATTATGTATTAACCTCATATTTATGTGCTTCTGTGGCACAACCAGGAAGCATATATTTGTAATATTGGGAATTGCCATATCTTAGTCCATGCAAAATAGCAAATTTCTTATGTATTATTTGGCTGCCAGGTCATGCCTTGCTAAATAGTCTGTCAAATGTTTATGTCCTGAAATAATGTGTCACAGTTTCTCCTTCTTTCCTTGAACAACTGACATTAGTGTTTGTATCCAACATACCTAAGAATAATTTGTAATTTCAGGAGACAATCCCTGGTCCTGAATTGACACCATAAAACTCCATGTTTTTTTTTATAATCAAATACACATGGCACAGACCAATGTCTAATAATTCTTTGTAGACATATCATGGACTAAGTTATTTTGGATTGAATCATAGCAGACTTTTTGTTTTAATTCTTTTATGTGTTTCGGAGGCTCTATTTCAAGGCAAATAACTTTGTTTCATTTGAAAAAGCCAATTTGTATACTACTTATCTTCTTTTACTATTGATTTGTGAAGTGATGTCTGTTTGTTTCATAGAATTCCTGGAAGTTTTAGACCTCCTCTGTGTTCAAAAAAGTACTATCAGCCTTCATCCTTTTCATTAAGGAAATGTTCATATTTCTGTATCTACCTTAGGATGATGAGCATTACATTTTAATAATATTGCTTAGGTTTTTGTGAGGACATTTTAAAAATCCATTATTGTTCTTTTCATTGTTCCAATAGAATAATTTAAATTAGTATTGCCTGTATTCATAGCTTTAAATGTGTTCTTCCCATCAAGTCTGATATCAAAATTTCAGTGTCTGAATGTATTTAGTATCAAAGTTTGCCTTGATTTATTTATATTTGATTTGTCTTGACTGGAGAAGAACAAAATATTTCAAAGTATTACCTTCGCGCATTTGGCATAACATGTTCAAGCTCAGATACAAACTCAAAATCTTTAATCTTTTTCTTTCTTTGATGTTCATTAAGAATTTTATACTTATCAGTTCTAAAGAAAGTATCATGTAGTGGGTAGAGTCAATCTTTTAGCCAAGAAGATTCAAATAAAATTCCCACCTTTGAAATTTATTGACAGCGTGATGCCAGGTAAGTCATTTATCCTCTCATTGCTTTAGACAATTCAGTAAGGCTACTGGTTAAAAAGAAGATGCCTACTTGTATTGGTATCAGAAGTTTTTCCTGTTCCTAATTTTCATACCTCAAAATTATGTATCTGATTCTAATATCGTGGAACATCCCTCAATGCCTGGGGCTTCCACTCCCTGGAACATCTAGACATCCCTCAAACCTTCTCAACCTGAAATACACCTTTATAACACTCGCCTCTTTCTCTCATTGATGAGATCCTCCTGGAACCTCCATTTTTACTTTGTGTATATTTTGATTCAACTATCTCTTTATTTGGAATCATGCTTAATTCACTTAGGTGAATTAATACTGGATTAAAGGATAAATAGAATGATAATGGGCTTAAACTACTGCATTGAAAAATGTGTTTTAGAGAGAGAACAGTTTTCTATCTTTGTAGCATCAAATACTTTTGGATATTCACTATTTGTATCTCTTTCATATATTTGTAGTACATGAACAAGTCATGCTGTAGGATTAAATAAAGTACTTTGATATAATAAAGTCAATTTCAAGGTTACACATTTTAGGGAAGCTATTTAATGATTACTAAACGAGTAGATTCTTTACATCCCTAGAGATATTTTGGACATTTTTTGTTCCTCAGGAAATATACTGTTTTGTTTTATAGTGGCTTATAATTTGTTTTGTTTAATTTTGGTCATAAAAGCTATGAATGCTTTACAAAAAATCCATAAACAAGTAATAGTCTGATATTTAGAAGGAATGCTGGTGTTCTTTTCTTTTGGTAATAAATATGTAATGTCTTCTGTTTAAAAAAAATTGCAGCCAGTGTGGGCCTAAAGTTCTGTAATCACTGGTACATAGAGAGATAAAGTTAATATTACACACACACGCGTGTGCCTGTGTGTATATACATATATGTGTGTGTTTTCTTTAAATTATTCATTATTTAAATACCTTGTTTGGTCTCCACATAAAGATTTTTTTCTGAAAATTTTGCTCATAGTTCTTTTATGCATTACAATACCATTTTGTTGTTGTCTATGAAGAATGCATTTACTATTTACATCTTCTGTGTTTTTATTCATAAGTTTTTATTCTCTTGGATATGATCAAAATATAAACATAATATTAAAAAGTTTTTTTATTCCCTTGTATATGTGGGGGTGGGGGAAGCAAATAGCTTGCACACATACAATAGTGATTAATATAGGAGTATACTTAGTTTTTTTAAGACAAATTATCCTCAAGTAGAAGTCACTTTCCTATTTGTAAAATATTGTTTGAAATTATTGAAATTTTAAAACTAATGAGAATTTAATGTTACTTGGAATGATTTGAACTAGTATGCCTTAGTACATAAGTGGTCTGTCCTTGGCTATTATGTTTTACTCTTTAAAATGGCTGAGCATGGCTATCACATTTTTCCATTAGTTAATCCCAGGGTTCCTCTCTGTTATAGTACTTTGTATTCCATCAATTTGTACATTGCTCTCTACGGTAAAAATTTCTAATTACTTTTCTTGTACAACTTCATGAAATACAGCATTTAAGAGGTTATATCATTATTTTTGTGAGTTGTTTTATTTTTCTATTGTCTCACCAATAGCTGTCTTCAAGGTTAATTGCCTTGGTTTATATGTTGCTCATGTGGTCTTATAATCTTGATGCATTGTGACTTTCCTTTAATATATTTTGTTGTATGTTTTCTGGTTTCAAAGTTTTCTAATCCACCTCATTTGTATTATTTCATAGTATTTTATTACAATGTCCTACATTCTGTTCTAAATCAGCAGCTTTCTTTTCAAATATTTTAATATCTCTAATTCAGCACATATGCCTTTAATCCTTTTACTATGCTTTTAAAATACTCTATGGTGAAAATGATCTTTCTCTTCTACTTTTTGGGGCTTTATATGTAGCTATTTCAATATTGTTTTCTTCTTTAGATTTCTTTTTACATTACTTCAAATGTAATATGTTTTCTCTGTAACTCTTTTTTGTAAATAATTTATTGATTTGCTGTGAAATTAGGGGTCAAAATAGAACACAGACTTCCTTTTATTTATCTCATTTCTTGTTTTTTTCTTGTCTTTGATCTTTGTGGTGATAAATGAGAACTGGATTTAGATATAACCTCTTACAAAGCAATCTCTTTGAAAGTCTCTTCTTAGTCCTTCAAAGGACACCTAATGAAAAAAAAACAGCATATTGCCTCATTTGGCATAACTGCAATTCTGTTTAGAAGCCTCACTTCCATTTCTTATTATATGTATTCCACAACTATTTATGGAGTTCTTCTAGCACAAAACTCTTCCCTGTGACCCTAGTTGCTCTCTAAGTTCTGGATGATATGCACAGGAAAGTATGTACTTCAGTTTTAACATACATTTTCATTTTAAAATATTTTGGTGGTGTTTCATTTTGCTATCATCAATAATTTTTATATGTGTTATAATTTCTTATCTTTTCACATTTCTTATCTTTTATTCACACATGCATATTAAAATATCAATCAAAAATGTTGGAAAAATCAGTCCTGTTTGGGATGACAGTGCTGCTCTGCAAATATTTCAAATTGTTAATACCCCTCATCATTGATTATACTTTTCTTTATAATTCTAAGTAGTGAATTCATTTTTCTAGCGAATATATCCACAGAATAAATACAGACCTTTACTCTTACATCTGTCAGGTTGAAATATAGTAAGCAATTGCTACTTGATTTAATGATGACTTTATATTTTATATATTTATAATATTTTATTTAATTCCCCTTTTTAATATTTTAGAAATCATATTTCTTTCATCCGTGGAATCAATAAAGTAAATTTCTTAAACCTGAATTTTCTTTACATTTCTCAATATATGAAGAGGTAACTGTATTTATTTAAAAATAATAGTTAGAGCCAATTCCAAAAAAGTAATTTTTGCTACAACTTAGAAAGTCCATATATTTCAAGAAGCCAGAGATACTCATTTTTTTTCTCCTCTATAAAATAATTTACTTTAAGTAGAGTCCTCACTTCAGATGCTCAATAGTGGCATGTTACTTTCCGCATCCATAAAAAGTGTTTAGAATGTGCTTCTTAATTTTGATAATATTTCTAGTTCAAAGAAGATGCTTTTTCATTCTAATGTTCTTTAAGGGATTTCAGTAATATTTATACCTATAGATAACATGGTAGATAAATATAATATTTCCCAAATTATAATGTATAAATAACTGAAAGCTGCAGAGATTATAAGATCCAATTGTACTTAGTGGTTCTCTATGGAAAAAAAAAGAGAACACTTTTCTTTTTGCAGAATAAAATGCAGCCTCAAAGGTTCTTTTGACAAGGGGTGAGCAAAACAAGTATAAAGATCATAGAATATTCCTTGTTAATATAACAGAGATAACTGTTGAAAGAATCTCTTATAACATTTATGAAGCAAAATACGAGATAAGGATACATACGCTTACCAAAGGTGTTTGCCACTGTGGTCAATAGTGTTCATATCAAGGTCCAAATATTAGAAGAATTGCATATTTATGACAAAATTCTCTAGATGTTCCACATATGTGTGTATACCTACCTACCTACATACATACATACATACATATATATGTATATGTATATATGTATATGTATATGTGTGTGTGTGTGTATAAAGTTTTACATTATTGCCGACCCTGTACAACTACTAAAGGGTATGGCACACAAGTTGAGTTTCTATGTGAGATAGAAAGAAGTCCTAATATCCAACCTATAATAAAAATTGGTTACACAGAGCAGTACACTTTTTCCAAAAATAAGCACATTGGCCAAACAATACAAATGGTAGATGAGCTGGCAACAGAATGAAATAAGTGGAAGGAAGCATGCCATATTAGATTTGGGGAAATGTTCAGTATTTTCAATAACCCCACCAAAATTTTCCTTACAGCAAATACGACTTAAAAACACACACCAACATTCTTCCACTAATGCTATATACTTGGAATTATGTTTTAACACAATGGGACAAGTTGAAATGTTATGAGTCTACAAAGGGAATTAGATATTTGATATGTATAAATAGAAAGTAAAGAGTATTTTCATGAAAGAATTGTAATAAACAATATCATTTAAGATGTGTGCCCAGAAAAGGATGTGAACTTCTACAGTAGTGAGAGTTAGGGAAAAAAGATAACCAATCAATGTGCTGTATGGGTGACCAAATGATACCCAAAAACCTAGAAGATTCCTCAGTGACTGAATAGAAGGCTTGAGTTTGTTGGGAATTTATGAAAGAACATAGACAAAAATAATAACATAGGGGTGCATGAAGCCATTGAAAGATGTAAAGCAAACTATAATTCCCTCCCCAACCCTCTAAATAAAAATTAAATAATTCTAAAACTATCAAAAAGTGAGTATCAATAAGAAAGAATTAAGCAATCCATAATCAGTTCACAAGTTCTTAAGATTATATAATACAAGATAGTATCTCTTAAGAAATAGATAGGAATTTCCAAGTCACCTATGAGATTATGCATGTGCGTGTGCATACACACACATACATGTACATATGCACACATATGTATATGTACACATATCACACATAAATGCATATATACCCATATATACATATACATACATAAGTGTGTGTGTGTATGTAACAGATGGAGTACACAGTGGTTAGATAATGTGTAATTGCATAGTGCATTATAAAAGGAATGAATTTTTTTCAAAGAGAAAAGTTTGAGTCCTAGCTCTGGCAATAACAAGGTTTTATTTATTCATTTTTCTTTTTTCATTTTTTTTCTATTTTGTGAGGAAATTACTTCATGGTCTATAAAGGGATCCATAGCAATGTCAATTCTTTGGGCTGTTATTCATGTTCTTATAGTGTAATGGCAAGCAATGTGGGACTTTTTGCTGTTTTTTTCTTTTGGGGTGCTTCTCAGCAGTGAGGCAATCAAGTACCTTTGATTGACTCTTTGGTTGAATCAAGAGTCTTTGATGACCTACTTAAGTCACAAGAAAGCTTAAATCACATGAGTTTGAGTCACATGGTTTTGATGCCCTCTGATTCTGAAAAAGTGTATATACATACACACACACACATATATGTAATATATATATATATATACACACACACATGTACACACATAAAAGTGTATATATGTGTATATATTTATATACATATATATTTATATATGTGTGTGTGCATATATATATATATATATATATGCATGTGTGTGTGTGTGTGTGTGTGTGTGTGTGTGTACTCTGAAGTTAGCATTTTGCTTTGGGGCTTACTTATTGGAAGAGTGTTCATGTGATTTGGCCAGATGAGACTCTGGGTTAAGGAGCCCCCAGGCTTTGAAAACCCAGATGTTGATACTTCTCTCTCTGGTAACTATGTATGTATTGCTGTGGACAGACAGAAGCCCTGTCTGCTGATTTGTGTTATTTTCTCTGTTTATATAATTTCTGCTTGTAATTTCTGTTTGTGTTTTCTCTGAAGTTCAGGGTGCTGACTTCTTCCCCTGAACTAAGTGAATGTTATATGTATGTTTAATTAAAGTGAGATTATAAACCTCTTAAAGTTGCTTTCCTTAGAAAAGCAGATCAAAGAACCTGTGCTAGCAGCCTTCTTGTGTGCTGGTGTTGTTGGTCTTACACTTCCACAGCAGCTGCTAGTAACATTGTTGTTACACATACTTACTGACCAGGACCACAGAGCTAGGAAGTAGTACAGTGTTTACTAGGACATAAGGCTTATAACTCCTATTCCTGTGGCTGCTCTACTATACCACAAAATATTTTGACTGTTTAAAGTAAGTGAGATCAATGGTTGTTTAAACATCCTGATTGCAAAAACTTTAGAACATCACCTAATAGGCAGATTTCATCATTGTTGTTGTTTTTCCCACTAAAAAATATAAACATTTCAATAACTTTGCCTCCCTGCTCTAGGGTCCGGTTCATGACACCTGATTGGCCTGGGGCTGGTCATGATTGGAAAGCATAGTAATGTACATGCAGATGCTACGAAAATGTCCTCAATGCACTGAAATTTTATAAACAGAATTAATGATTCTGAAAATATGATACTCTGTAGCCCTTGGCTCAGATTGTATAAATGATGAACCTGAAGCTATGTACAGAGATTTGAGTTCTATGGAATGGAGATATAGCTCACTTCTCAAATATTTGGCAAACATCTGAGATGCTCAGTGTAAAAATAACATAACCAGTTACTTTCCTCCTAAAAAGTCACTGTTAATGAGACTGGGTCTAGAGAAGGTGGTTGTTGCGTTTGATTATTTGTTGTAGAAAATAAATAATGACTGGTCTAAAAAGCAAAAACAAAAACAAAGCTGTCTATTAGGTTTTATTCAAATGAAAACATTCACTTTTTATCAATCCCACTATGACCATAAAAGCCTGACCCCTTGAAGCTTAGACCATATTTACATTGGGGATTAGAGAGGTAGAATCATTAAAACAATTATTGTTAATATTTATATAGTTTAATCAATGACCAATTAATTTGCCTCTGAATAAGTTTTAATTTTTACTCATATGTGTGTGTATGTGTGTGTGTGTGTGTATGTGTGTGTGTGTGTGTGTGTGTGTGTGTGTGTGTGTGCCTTGACTAACTATGGTTCTAGTCCAATGACTCAATATGCTATACAGTGAAATCTGGGTTCTGAAAAATTGTATTAGGATTTAGGGCAACATGATTTTAAGAATTAGAAACAAAGACTTAGCTAATGGCTAAAGAAATTGATATGTAGATGTGACAAGATATTATTGTGCCGTAAAGTAATATATTTGATGGATTCAGAAAAGACTTGGAATGACTTCTGAGTTGATATAGAGTGAAATGAGAAGAAACAGAAGTTGCAAAATTTACATAATAATGTAAGGAAAAACAACTTCAAAAGATATCAGAACTCTAATCCATTTAATGACCAATCATGACTTCAGAGAATTGATGATGAAGTTCATGTCTCTGGTTACAGTGGTGATAGACCAGTGGTGCATAATAATGTGTGCATCTTCAGATGTGCCTAATGTATTTATTTTTTTAGCTTGGATTTGCTTATTTGTTAAAAATCAGGGTCTTTTTATTTTGGAGTTGTGGGTGGTTAAGGTTTAGTAGGTAATGATAAAGATATAAAAATATGATATCAATAAAATATTAATATATATGGATAAGAATAAAGGTCATAAAAAGACACAAATAGGACAATTTTACTAGTACCATGTTTAATTATATAGATATAGATATATATTTAGTGAGGGGTAAGGAGGCAAGATGATGGAGTAATCCCAGTGCCCCTAACATCTGTTACACAAAGACCTAGAAAGTTCAGAAAAATGAGACTTGATACAGAAGTCTGGAAGGGAAAGAGAGGAAAGGTCAAGTGAGTAATTTTTTTTCCAGCCCAGGGCTTCATAGAGGCAGAGAGAGATATTGATGCTAGGAATGAGTCTAGCCAGGGGTATGATTTCAAAACTTTCCAGATGCAATATTGAACAGGGGCTTATGGCTATAAACTAAAGAGAGGGAAAAAAGGTCCCAGATCAAATCACAAAAAGGCCTATCAGGAGGTAAAAGTACAAACTGGCACCTCTGTAACTCAAACTCCAGAGTTGAGTCACAGATCCAGTGTGAACTTAGTAGGAGAATTGTTCCTCAAAGTGAAGATCCTAGGGCAAGTAGCAATCATGGATAGTAGATACATATAGGGCAAAAGGCAGAAACAGAAGAAAGCAGTAACTGTCTGTTCTATCCCTGCTGGTAGAATAGGGTCTCATATACAACCTTGAAGACTTCCCACAACAAGCAGTGTATTTTCTTAGGCATAGATCAGTATCATGTGAGACTGGCTTTTCCAGAATAGTTGCCTCAGGATGTTGGAAGCTCTTGGACACTTCTGTCAGTACTAGATTCACTGTGCAAAGTGTTGGTCACTATAGGTACTATAATGCTTTACATTAAGAAAAGACGACCCAAAACACATGAACATAAACCTTGACCTGGTATGCCAGAAAACATGGAACTGAAAAAGTATTTCCTAAAGAATAAAATGAAGGTAAAATTAAATACCTTCTCAGCACTCCTACTATTTTGTTCTTCTTTCTTTTATGTATCACCTTCTAGGAGAAGATAATAACATATATAAGATTTTTTATTTAGACATTATTATATTATTATACATTATTTTTTAGGAATTTGACAATGTGTGCTGTGTGTCCTCTTTTTCTAAATATTTTTTGCAGCAAAGGCAATAAATATATGTGATCTCTACCTCATTGATATTGTACATTGATTACCCTTTTGATATTTTGTGGGGATACTCTAGAAATGAGCCAAACCTAGGCTTTACATGATTTTCCGCAGTGCTCCTCAGAATTCAGTGGGAGGGCAAAAATCAACAGCAATAATGAGGAAGAGTATGACCTCTCTCTTTGGAAGGCTTGAAAAAGAGTCACATGGGACAGGAGACATGGAAGGATTGTATCTGCATCATTGAAGGCATTATCCATAATGGTGAGATTACAGATTTATTTGAATAGTGAGTATGACATACAACATATATTTATAGAATGCTTTACACTTTTAAAAATACGGCCAAATTCCTTATTTTAACAGATTTTCAAAGTTACCCTGAATAGTAAATGGGAAATGTATTTGAACTACTTGAAAAAGAGGGATGCTGGACATGAGAAAGGTTAAGTCTGCATAAAGTCATAGCTAGAGAGTGGCCTCATTTAGGTAAGTGTCAGACTCAGCTCAAACCAGCTTTTAAGAGTTGAGTATTAAATTTTCAATATCAGCATTTGCACCTTGGAAATTTGCAAATGCTACCAATCAGAGATTAATTTATTGTTTTGTTGATTGTCTAGACTTAAGAATGGGATGGAGAAAACATTAAGAATGGAGATTTAATTTAAAAAGTGTGAGCTGTCTATTTTTTCCCTCAGAGATCTAGTTGTTAGACATTTACCATCACACTCCTGAACTAAGAACACAGCACTAGTGATTCCCTATCATATCTTCTTTCTGCTCTACCACATTGTAGAATGATAATAGCATTCTCCATCTCTCTTTCCCTCACCCTCTTCCTTCTCCTCCCTGCCCTTTCTTCTCTCCTCTCTTCTCCCTTCCCCTTCCTTCTCTCTCCTTTCCTTTCCTCTTCCCCTTCTCCCTTCTTTTTCCTTCTCTTCATTTCCCTTCCCTTCCCCCTGCTCTCGCTGTCTCTCCCAAATTCCAGTGTAGTTTTAGGAAAATTAAATGTTTTTGAAAATGGTTTTATTGTCCATTGTAGATGGGATTATTTTAAGATAATTTTGCCAGCAAAATCTATTCTGTAGCCAGTGCCTCTAGCATTTTTCAGAGTATTTACCACAAGACTTTGACATGGTTTTTAGTAATAATAGTAAAATACTACAAACATAACCATATTCAAACAATCATTTTTCAAGGACTTTTATACAATATACATTTTTCTAAGAACTGAAAAAGAGTTTCCAGGAAGGATAATAAATGCCTAAAGAAGCAAATACTGTAATGATTCATTTTACTAAATATAATAAAGCTTACAGACAAAGAAAAATCATATAGCCTCTGTGGTATGCCTACTAATAACTTGAACATGGTAATAAAACTTGCCTAGGTAAATTATAGAATATCATCTTATATAAAACTTATCAATAAGATATTCATTCATTTCCTCCTATTAACAAATCATATATACCTAAGTAAAGTCTGTTTACTCAGTCGCCACACTGGTTTGTGGTTGTTTTGGTTTTTTTGACCATGTTAATAGCCAATTCCTTTACAATTAATCAGATCACACAGCAACCTGATTTGGCCACTTAGCCAGAGGAAATGACTAGAACAAATGTTTTGTGGTCTTATTACTTATGCTATCCATAAATGCATTGTGTCAATATTACATATGTGTATGTATTTGTGTGTGCATATATATGTTTATATGCATATATGTTACTTAATTTTATTAATAATAGGAAAATTCATTTTTCCTGATTTCAAATCTTCCTAGATATAGCAGAATTTTTAATAACAATATTTTAATTTTAAATGCTATATGGAAAAAAATTAGGTTTTTGCTTCCTAAAGAAACATACAAATCATAATTGTAATCATACTTTATTTTATTAGTTTTACTAAATGTTGGATTTGGTATTGTAACTAAATTAATGAAAATGTTAATGTTCTATTTTCCCTTTTTTACTCACCTGAATTTAATTCAACAAACATTTTTAGGACAGTATGGTAGAGTTGGAAGTAGAGAGGACATGGAGTTGAAAGATATGGGTTCAATTCCCAGCTTTAGCCTCTACTAGTCATGTGACCCTCAGATTACCATTACATCTCTGTGCTCACTTCCCCATCTGTAATATCAGAAGAACATTTATACTACATATAGGATTACATATATATATATATATATATACACACATATATGTATATGCATATATACATATATTCACACACATATATGTTATATGTTACATATATGCATACATGTGTCATGTTATGTAGGACTGTTATAAATAAATTTTGTCAACTTTAATGTGCCTTACAAATTTGAGTTATTCTTCATGCCTTGTGCAAGGTGCTGGGTGAAATTGTAAGCTTAGATACATTGCAGATCCTTGGATCCTGCCTTCATGGAGCTTACCACTTAGTTGTAATGTCTATGTTTTCAATGTAACAATACTTATCCTAAGTGCATAAATGCTTTAATGACTAAATTCTATGCCCAAGTAAACTTTAGGATTTGTGGCAAAAGTAAATTTACTGTCTGAATAATTCAGGTAATTGGTTCAAAGCTCCATAGTGTTTTAAAGACATGAATATATGAAATGGAGGAGCCACCTGTGTTTCCAATTAGAGGACAGTCAGGGAAAATATAGACTTGTCACGTATACACATTAGTGGAGATTAGTTTTCTTATTAGTAACCATTGCCAAATTAATGTCACATGGAGAGGGCCAGACAGAGAGATGGGGCACTACAGTTGTCCTTTTTATGGAAGTAAGATGAAAACAGAATATTTTTTCCTGTGTCTCTTCCCCCTTTCTTTCTATTTTAGGCTACTGCCTCCTATTTTATATTCGTTAATGTTGGAAGGAATAAAAGAGAGGGCAAGTAGGAGCAGTGGCATTAAGAGGAAACAAAGGGAGAGTGAAAGGCAGGATCAGCAAGGAGAGAGTCAAACCCTGCAATGACAAGGCTATGAGCTCAAGAGGCAGAGCTGTTCTCATGAACAGCCAGTTAAAATGTATTCAAGGGATCCTAAAAGACTTTTTGGTAATGGCCTTCCTCATACAAATATCTCAACCACCTTTGTCATAGTGCCTGAATTTCTATTTCTATATCTTTCCTGAACAGAAAAACAACAGCATGTATGAGTAGTAGCACGTTAGCTAATTTATTGTTGGAGATCACAGGTTTCCTTGCCAGGGAATGCTCACTGGGCTAATAAGCCACATAAATGATTTGGGCAGGGCTATGATTACCTCTGCAGCTGATGGAGCCAAACTCTCCACCCTTTGCAAAATCTGAAAAGTAGAAGTTTCTACTTAAAACTTTGAGGAATTTAGGATTACTACAATGTTAACCCTTTAGGCAATTCATCAAAAAGAAAATTCTCTCAAAGGCAGGTATCCTGGGGATGTTCAATCTTTGTTACATAACCAATTTCATCTACCTCGGATGTGTATCCCTGTTGTTTCTTGCAATAAAATATCAGTTTCTTGGTGGCAGGGACTGTTTTATTATTACTTTTGTATCCTTAGCATTCAACATAGTGCTTGGCATATAAGTGCTTTAAAAATGCTGATTGGTTGGTTGATTGGTGATAACTGAATGATTGTGTTTATGCTGAGCCTTGGCATAGCCTTGGCAGAGCCTTTCTTGTATGTGCCTCTGGAAGAATTTTTTTTTCTCTTTAGGGTGCTTGCTTTCCTATGTCTTATTATGTAAAGCTTGGAGTAAAAGCAACTGTAGACCTAGCAAAAAATCCAAAGGGACAGGGTAGGTATGTTACGCAGAAGAACATTAGATTCTATTCCTTTCCCCTAACCTTGACTAAGTTACAGTGAGTTGGACTTTTCTCCATGGCACCAAAATTTAGTTGATATTGCCATTACTCATAAAAAACTTAAGCTTAGTACCCAATTTGGAGGGTTGTATTTATTGTTTTCTTTTAATTGTACTTGTTTTTTGTTGTTGCTGTTGCTGTTAATGATGATGGTGATTTAATGGTCCTGTGCTGTCATTTGTGCAGGGAACTCCTGATTAAGAAACTCCTTCAATTAATACAGGTTGGAACCCGGACTACAATTTCTAGTTTTGTAATTGTTTAGAGGACTAGGAAGAGTTTAAATGACTTTTTCAGGAACACAGAGATGACATATGTCATTCATAATACTTAAAGTCTGGTCTTCCTGACTCCAATGATTTATTTTCTGTACATAAGACCCAGTAACTAATTATAGTTAGCAAAAAAAAGTTAAAATGAGAAGGGAAGCATTTTCTCACCTGCTGGAACATACCTTTCTTGAATTTCTCCATGACCCATCCTTCTCCACATTCCATAATCAACTGACTTACCATGAGGAATTCCTGGTAATGGCTCTGCTAGGAGTGATCTTATACTCAAGAAAGGCCGTGGTCATCAATGCGATAGAATATAAAGACTCATGGGAAGGCCATCATCCCTCTCTCCAATTTAAAAGTTCATGCTGGTGGCAACAAAGCTACTTGCTGAAATCTACTCCTTACATTGTTCTCTGGGGAAGAAGAATGGTTTAATGTAGTAGTGTTAAACTCAAATAAAACTGGGGCCATGAAAATGTGTGTAAGGATCCCTATAGGTGTCATATTGACTTACAAAAATAACATACATGTTCATATGTTTATTTTTTATTGATGTGTGTTTTGGGAATCAAGATGGACTCAGCACTTATTCAACCAAGTGCCCTTGAAGAGTTTGGCCTTTGTTTCGTTGATTAAATTAGGAGTCCTTGATGACCTCCTTGCCTTAAGGGAAAGCCGAGCTTACACGGGTTTGAGTGACTTGCTTGTGACATCAGAGGCTTTTGGACTAGATGGGTTTAAGTTGCTTTTTGGTGACGATTTTAGGTCACATGGGTGAGTTGCATGTGTGACTCACCTTTGGCCCTCAAGAGGATATATATGCGCAGAGGTTGGCTTTCTCTTTTGGAGCTCTGAGGCGCAGCAGGAGTGGTGCATGACTCTGAGCCAGCCTTGTCAAGCTCCCAGCTGAACTCAGATGTTGATGGTTCCTTGGTAACTATGAGCTGTATTTGGTCTGTTCATAAATTTATGTTTGTAATTTGTTTGTATTTGCTCTGAAGTTCAGGGTGCCGGCTTTTTCCCCTGAACTAAGTGAATGATGTTTGTATGTTGTATTAAAGTAAGATTGTTAAACCCTTAACATTGCTTTCCTTAGTAAAGCAGATCAAAAGAACATGGGCTTGTAGCATTCTGTGTGTTGGCTGTCGTTGGTTTTACACAGCCACAGTAGCTGCTAGCCAAATTGTTGAAACAATGTGTCAACACATTAAAATGAGATAGGGATTAGATTTTGATCTGATTTGGGTCATGGCAGAAAGTGTGTGAGTCACATTTTTGACAATTCTGGTGTCAAGGACAAATTATTGAATTGATAGAAGACCTATATTATATTTTTACTTCTGTCACTAATTCACTGTTTGACCTTTGATAACTCATTCTTAAGTTCCTGATTAGCTATATCATTTCACCTCCACCTGAACCCCTCCCCTCCCATTTTACTGGTCTTAGGCAGCAAAATAATTAATTATGGCTCCAATACTTCCTATATGAGCTTCATAACTCCCAAGCTCCACTAAAGGTTGAAACCCAGAAAATAAACATTAGCAAAAATGTGTTCATTTTAGTAACTCATTAGCATGTAATATAGGGAGAGTAAATGAGGGACTCATAATGATCTCGAAGATATACATTCTGATGTGTTTCATAAGAATAGGAGGCATTGGTAAACCATCAAAATTGTAGACAAAACAAGACTCCTCAACAGCCAAGGGGAAGCATGAAGGTAGTGAATGTCTAATTGTGTTTGGATGAATTAATGGGGAAGATCAAAGGGATGCCAAGGATATTGAAAAAGAGAGATGAATGAGTGCTAAAGAAAAATCACTTATTTTTCAATATTGTCTATTACAAAGCCTACGCATGAAAATTTGAATGTAGGATAAAAAGTAGAGTTAATTTGTTGGACCTATTTTATTTCTTTTGAGAAAAAACATGTTATATAGACTGCCTTGTTACCTTAAGAGGAGTAAGATTATGTCAGTGACTAAACTATATAACTTTATACTTATTGGCAAGCTGGGTAACTATGTTTAGATCATGTTTATGCCTGTTTTTGATTACACTGAATTTTGTTTTTAAAAAAGCATGCTGAATTCTATCTTGTTGTTCAATCAGTATGATTGAATCTTTTACTTTTTAATAGATTATTTCAGAGTTGTAACGATAGTATCTATTACTTGATTCTGTTTTGAAAGGTTTCATAAGTTATTGAGGCAGTGATTTAATTACTAAAACTAGATCAGTGAGTTGAAAGGAGGTAATGCAGTTTCAAACTCAGTGTAGATCTACATAGTGTAAGTTAACCAGGATACAACTAAGCTCATATATTCATTTTGGCCATCATCGTAATTAATACAGATTTCACAATGGAATCACTTGTGTAGAAATTCACGGTGCTCATTTAGACAGTTGACATTAATTACTAATGCCTCTGTCGATCCATTTAATATACATAGACATGCCCTGATTTACTTTTAGTTTGGGTTCAGATTTATTTACTTTCATGTCGTTCCTTTTAAGTTGAATACCTGAAAAGTCTTCTTTAGACTATGACTTCATTCTGTGGGCAGAACTAAATAAAAATGCAAATGAAATTTAGAACGAAGTTAATGTGTAGAATATCAACTCTGAAATTTCTAGCCAGGTTTAGATCACTTTTCTCTATTGGTTGTTTCTTATTCCTAATAAAGAGAACTCTCAAAAAGTGTCCTAGGTATAATCACCTAACAACATATGGGTTAAAGCAAAAAAGACCAAGAATTTTTTTTCTATAATCATTTTCTTGAGTCTCATGGATTTCTTTCACGCTTTTCATTCTCTGAATGTGTATTGAGACTGCTAAGGATGCTGGCTTCAATATAGGTACTTAGAGCACCATCTAGAGATGAAATGGTAAATTAAAACTTAAAAAAAATAAAATAAAAGGCCACTAAACAGTCTAACGACAAGATGACTTTGCAATTTACAATTAGTGTACAAATTATATTTTCAAATGATAGGCTGAAGAAAGTCACACATTCCTAATTGAAAGCAAATACTTGTTTAATGTTGATTCCCAGCATGACTTTTCCAAAAATACATTGATTGAGCAGCTTCTGACTATAATTTGCATTCCATGGCAAATAATTAAGATAATGAATAGATTACTGTGTATTTAATGATATTCGTAAAAGCCTCTCGTCTTGAGTAGATATATTAAAAATCCCTTAAATAACATGCTACGTAAACATGGAAATACAGAGCAATCAAGATTAGCAAGAAGGAGCCTATTCCTTAAACATATGCTAGCTCACTCATTTTCCTGGAGGTCTGTGCTTTCATGCTGACCAGAGGCAGAAAAATTCCAAAAACTTGAATGCAATGAATCACTCCTATTTCTACCTTGCAAATGTTTGAAAATTTGGAATCTGTATTTGTCAAATAAATGTTTATTGAATAACTACTATGTTCAGGGTACACTGCTAGCAACATAAGCTATACTCTGATTACTTCATAAGAAGAGGGATTCCTACTTAGATGATGGTTAATTAGTGATACAGCTATTGTTACTCTATATTAACATACTGGTTGCCATGATAGTGGGAAGGGAAATATCGACTTCTTTCCCCTGTGAGCTATTTGTAAAGATGAGTAACTTGTTGTTTAAAATAATTAAATAGGAATGCACTACAGTGTCTGAACTAAGCAAAGTTGTGAATCTTATATGGGAGATTTCAAATATCTGTGAAAGGCTGTTGGGAATGATTTTTGGAGCTGAGAGTCCTCTTTCCTACTTTCTTCAAATTACATCATGCAGGGTGTGTCTACTGAATCCATATATATATATAAGGACACTACGCTTTTGACTACAGTATGTGGCTGCAATATGAACCATGACAAGGTAACTTCAAGAAGTAAACAGCTTAGATCTAAGGCTATGTTCTGCCTTGAGAATGTTCGCAGTCTCTAATGATCCTGAGTATAATCTCCAGAATGCATGTGATGGAACAGGCTTTAATATTTCAGGGATTTATGATTTTGTCTGTGTAGGACAAATCTCCACCAACAGACATATTAACTCCTCTGCTGCTTGTCTGGTGGAGTGTCAAGTTATTTCTGGAATAAAATCTATCATTCTAATACTGATTTGGTGATAAGTCATTCAGAAGTTCTCTAGATTGTTCCTTGGAAAACAGAAATATAATTTCATACTTTGTCTATACACATAGCCTTTTCTGCTTAGTAGGAGAGGTCAGAGTCTATAGCCTTATAGTACTCATGAGTACTCACCTACTACTGTGAGACGTCTGAGAAGTGGTTGTAGGGAGGAAGGAAGGAAACATACATTTTAAGTATTTACTATGTGCCAGGCACTGTACTAAGCACTTTACAGATAAGATCCTATTTGATCCTTACAAAAACTCTGGGAGATACATGTGATTATTATCCACATTCTACAGTTGAGGAAATAGAAACAAACAAATTAAATGACTTGTCCAGGATCACACACCTAGTAAGTCTCTGAAGTCACATTTGAACTCAGGTCTTCCTAATTCCAGGCCCAGCACTTTATCCATCTCGTAACTTCTAGTGGAGATCATAGCTTATTAGTATTTGAAAATAATCAGGCCATAGAAATCGAGGGCTAAAAACGACTCACCCTCTCATTTTATACAATGAGAAACTCAGAAAGGTTTAAGAGATGTGTAAGTTCACATACCTGGTTAGTGGAAGAGCTAGGGCTCATGAGTATTTGCTTTCTTTCTATTATAATATGTGGCTGCTGAATTTAGCCTGAAAATTTCAATAGACAACATGAAGCAAAGCACAAACAAAATTAGATATACCAAAACAGAAACGTACTAGAGGCAGTTAGATGCAGTGTTAAGATAAGACTTTCCATGAAATAACTAAAAACACTAAAGTTATCCAGTCAGTGGCAAGTCATTAAATCTCCAGTCCTTTAGTATTATAAACTGCCTCCTCTTCGTTTCCAAATGTGATTAATACCTAATTCCATGAGAAATCCAATGACATCTGCTTGACTTCTTTATCTTTTGTTTCCATAGTTAATTTAGCTACTTGAACCAAGGTAAAAAGATACAGTTGTTTCATTCTGCTTAAGTTTTGTGGTTATAACAAGTGTTATAAACTTGTTCTAAACGTTACACTTCCACTTTTACTTTCAGCGAGTACTAATCTAACTGGCTTTCGGCTAACATTTGTTATCGTACTATTATGAGTTTTCAAGTATAGCTTATTGTTGAGGCCATTTTACTGTATTTTATTGATACTTTTAAATTTTATGTCGTGGTTATTTTTGAAAATATCCCTGGCCTTTTCTGGAATAAAACTTTTCCTTATAAAAAAGGAAAACATTTAATTTTGTGACCTCATCTGACAATGAACATAACATTTGGCCAGAGTGTGTCTTTTGAATGGAAGGAGGTATATTTCGCTTTCTAGTCTCCACATTGCAGTACATCTTATTGTTGTTGTGGTGGTGGTGGTGATGGTGGTGGTGATAGAGGTGGAGGTGGTGGCGGTGGAGGAGGAGAATGAGGATGAGGAGGAGGAGGAGTTTAGTTCTCATATGCTGAAGAATCAGTTTATCTGTATTGATACTATTGTGTAACAGACATAGTTTACTAGGATGCAAATACTTCCCTTCCCAATAATAGGCCTTACCTCTGTGCTCAAGAAGGCTGAGGCCGGTCCTATGAAAGGTTGGCTTCTGAACAAGGATAGTAAAGATTTTCTCATACTCTGGCAAATTACATTCCTACTCCTGATGAAAACTCTGGGGATAATTACTTATACAAAATTTAAGTTTGCCTAGTATTCTTCCAAAAAGGGAATGAGGAGCTCTAAAGTTATTCAGCATATAAAGATAATCATGTACATGACTAACATATTTTACCCACCACAAAAAATTATTAAAACACAAATAATTCATAAGTGCATAATAACAATTACTTAAAATAGGAGAAAGTAGCCCATCACATATTCTCTTCCTGGGAGGCTGATATTTCAAACATTAAGATATGAAACATTTTATGGGAGTACTGAATAGGCAAATCACTTCCAGCTTGGCTCTGCATTGTCTAAATAATTCACTTTATGTCCACAATTTCTGGCAACAAGTAGATCTAGTTGGTGGCATCTCCTCAAAGGAGCACTTTCGTGGCAGGATTCACTTTCTACTGGGCAACCAGAAAAGGCCCAGAAATTCTTGACTCGTTGAACGTATGAGGATGCCAACAAGTTTAGAAACATTCATTTCTGAATTGCTATTTGACCACCTATTCTCAAGGAAATAAACACACATTAGAAGATACATGTAATCACTTGAAGGATAGGTTCAGACTTATCTAAGCCAATCCACATACTTTTTCCTTTGTGTGGCCTGTTGTAATTGCTATCTTGGTAAAAGGGAAGAAGAAATCTCCTGTCTTGCTACTTTTTGAAGTTCAAAGAAAATTTATCAGAGAGAAAACTGACATATTCAGAGAAGAGGAAGAAGAGATTAAATGTAGAAGATGTTTCTCCATTTAAAGCCCACTAAATTGGCTCTTCCAGTTCAGTCACTAATTGCCTTTGACACAACCTCCAATTTGTAGGATGTGTAAAAGAATCAACCATCAGCCTCTTTTTGAGGTATTTCCTTTAGCGATGGGTTCAACTCACTAAAAGGGACCCAGAGCACATATTCAGCTTCAATAGAAGTATATCAGTTTGTCAATACAGAGGGTAACTCATTTTCCCCACTACAATGGTTTTTGCAGAGCACAACCACTGAGGATAGGAAGAATAATATATTGGAATTGGTTAAGAGAATTAGGAATAAATAAGCAACAAGGAGGCCCAGCAATTTGTTCACAGCATGGTAAATGTACATTATATCCAGCATCTCCAGTAATTATTAATTTGAGTAATAATAACTTTAAAGAATAGAAGGCTATTTGCATATTTTATTCATATCCATGTGACAACAAAGAACTATAATATTAGCAGTTATCTTAGCACTAGCACTACAAGTTATCTTTTCCACAATTCTTAGCTTCAATGTATTTAAATAGCTGTAAATTTGGAATAATCCTATATAACAAACCCCTTGACATCTTATGGCAAATATCTCCCTTGAAAAAGAAATTCAAGTTGTAAAGTTGAAATTAATTTTATTTCTACCGTTGAACAATCCAAAAATAAAAGTTTCATTTCATGTCGTTTGAGATTAAGTAGTTAATGACAACTTTTGTCTAACACAGCAAGCACTAGATGGGTTATAAGTCATGAGTAAAAATCAATTCACTTCAAAAGACTAAAAAGTACTAACCAGCATGTGGGGAAGTTCAGATGTGATTGATTTACATGAGTTACTCTGTTTTAAGCTTACCCTCTAAGCACATACACCATTGCTCACTTTGATCACCAAAGACTTTTTAAATTATAAAACCCACTCCTCATCTTCCTTCATTTCACTTCAGATTCTAAAGTCACTGTTAGTATCATCTTCCCCTTGGTAGAATTTTTCCTCTGTACACCATGACAGTATTTAGTCTTTACCCTCCTATGTGGCTAATTAATTCTCAGTATCCTGAGCTAGGTTCATCCCCTCCTACATTTCATAATTGCTTGTTAGAAATATTCACTTGGGGTCAGCTAGGTGGTGCAGTGAGGAGAGTCCTGGCCCTGGAGTCAGGAGAACCTGAGTTCAAATCTGGCCTCAGACACTTGACACACAACACACTTACTAGCTGTGTGACCTTGGGCAAGTCGCCTAACCCCAATTGCCCTGCCTTCCTCTCCAAAAAAAAAAAAAAGAATTAAAAAAATATTCACTTGAATGTCCCTCCAACACCTAAAATTCAATGTGTTCAAACCTGAGCTTTCAACCTGCCCTTCCTTTTAATAAGCACATTTCTAATATTAAAACAACTGTCTTCCCATTTAGACTTTGTTATGTTTGACTCTTCCATCTGCCTCACTCAATATATACAATCATCTATAAAGTCCTATAAATTTGACACCCATAATATATCTTAAACAATCCTCTCCTCTTCATTAGGAGTAAGGGGGAAAAGAACAAGCATATAATAAGCATCCCACAGTAGCCAACACTGTGATTAGCACTTTATAAATACCATCTCATTTGATCATCAGAATCTTGTCATCTTGTGTCTGAACTGTTGTATTCATTTCCTAACTGGTCATTATTCTCAAGATATTTCCCAGCTCTATCCTTTCTTTTATTTGACTCCCGGCACAAAAGTTTGACGATGTCTCACCCCTTTTTGAGCATCTTTAGTGCTTCCCAAATGTACTTCTCAATAATTTCTAAAGCAAGTTCTTTAGCTTCTTGAGGGTGGTATAGCACAACCCTAAAGGTCATTCAACTAGATTGCAGGAAGATGTCATGCATGCTCTTAACACAATAACTCCAATCTTGGAGCCTGCCTCCAACCATATCTAGCCATTATTGGCTAATACTCTCCACTCCATTCCCCACAAACTAATGTGCATCTTTTTTATACTAGGTAGAGTCCAATCAAGCAGAATGATTCTTTTGAGTAAGCAAACTAGGTCATCTTTTGCCTCAATTCTTACCTAACCTTAAATCACTGAATGGGTATTGCTTCAAATAAACTGATACCTGCAAAAGACCTTAGCTTAAAAAAAAAAAAACATGGTCTCCCACTGCATCCACGGCCATCTTCAGTCATCCTGACCTATGCTTTCCCACTGGACTTGATAATTTTGTAGGAGAGAGTAAAGCTGATGATTTTGCACAGCCCTGCCTGACGTAAATACAATTCACTAGCAAGTCAAGACTTGCGAATGACATCCTTGAAAATGAAGGATGAAAACAACAAGCCCATTAAGGCCACTGCACAGTTGAAATTGGGAAAATTCACTCCCACCCAGCATATCTCACACCATTCCTCCTTGCCTTCCAGATTACTTCATGATTGCAGCAGTAACATCTCACCTCAGAAGTTGGTCTGTGTCCTGAAACAGTGACCAGTAAATAAGAGGAACCATTTTCAGATTTTCGTTTGTTTTGAACAGAATAAAGTGTGATATATAATGTGAACAGGCATGAATGGGTTGGGATATGGATCATATATCTCATTACATTATCTCTCTGCAAAAAGACCCATCCCTCTGTTGTACTTACTTATTTCTATGAAAAATACAACTTTCCTTCCAGTTACCATTTCTTCCCCAGAACATACATATGCACACACACACACACACACACACACACTCACACACACACTCACACATCTTAAGGTTGGATCCTGGGGACAATAAATTTCGATTTTGGATACCTAAAAATATTGGGAATGTTTCTTTACACAAAACCTAAAACAGTCTTTTTACAACTTCAGTTCACTGCTCCTGATTCTACCCTCAGGAGACAGGAAGTTCAACTCTACTTCCACTACTCCTTGACAACACTTAAAACATTTGAAGACACCTATCATGTACTGCTGAAATGTCCTTTTCTTCAAGTTAAACATAACCAATCACTTTTTATTTGGCTTTTTATTGTTTATTTTTTTAGCTAATAAATATTTTTTTTCTTGCTCACCTTTCTCTCCCCAACTTGGAGGGGCAAGGGGAAAGAAAGAAAAACAAAATCCTTGTAATAAACATGCAGAGTTAAGCAAAACAAATTCTCACTCATATGCTAGCATGAAAGGAGACCTAATAAACACCTTGGAGAGTAGGTCATCATGGGCTTACTGTGATTAGGAGCCTCAGTAAGCTTACATGGGTAGGACTTTTTCCATGACTGTGGGACTTTTTCTAGGAACCTATTCAGCAATTGGGCCTCACACATCAGCTATTACCAGTTATTCAGCATATGATTATCATAGAACCCATAAGAACAAATATGGTAAATCCTCTGATCCAATTAAAACAGAGGTCACAAGATGTTTTCAAATACGAGAGTCCTCTTGCTCAACATAAATAGATTCTTCTTCAAAAACCTCTGTCTCTCATTCCTCCATAAATCTTCTTTTCTCTAGGGTAAATATTCTCCACTTCCTTCAACTAATCTTGGCAGGGTATCCAGACCCATCACTTTCTTGTTTTACCTTCTCTGGATGCTTTAAATTGTAAAATCCCTCTTAAAATGTGATGATATTACTGAATCTTACTGGACTAAGCCTCCTGCAGTTGTAGTTGAATTTTTTATGTAACAAAAAGAAAAGCAGAGAATCAACAAAGAATAAAGTCTCAATATAGAAAACCTGGTCCTGTGAATGTGGTGTTGGGGTAGGTTCACCTGAAAGATGGACTTTCTAGGGACCTTTTTCTCCTTTTGAAAGGTAATAAAATCAAGTAAGAGTGGTACATTGTCAAGTTAGTTACTACATTGGGAAGACTGCATTAGTTCCTGAAAAAGGTGTTCACCTGAGGGAGGAGGGTTGTTTGATCTATTATTAACCTTAATACTTTCCCTTTTAGGAGGGCTGCAGTAGAAGGATTACACTATGCTTTGGGAGGACAATTCAAGTTTCGTAGTATGCTCAAAATCAAGGAAGGAGAAATAACTTTACTGCTTTGTGCCTTGGGTATAAATCTTTATAGTCAGTGTGTGTGTGTGTGTGTTTGTGTGTGTTTTGGGGGAGGAATGGTAAATAATGCCTGAACTATAGACTTTTTTAAAAAGCAGGGAATTTTGATTTGAAAAACAATAATGTAAAACTAAATTGTTAGCATAATACTGAGGATCAGAGTTTATTTGTATCTGAATGCAAGCTACTTTTGCTAAGATTAAAATATGATTTTACATTACTCTATTTGCCTTTAAAATATATTTTAAGAATAAATATTTAAATATTCAATGTCTAACCAATTTTTGTTCAATACACAGGAAAAAAAGTCAGGCTTGATTTCAATTCAGTTCATTACCATTTCACTGTCTAATACATTGGTTTTACATTGTCCCTTTGGAAATTTCAAGAAAGCATATAGGATGATCAAGGTAAAATGTTTATTAGGAAATGAATGACTTGCCATGTTTCTTTTATTTTCTTTATAAAAATATTACTTAATATTTAAAGATATACTTTGAGCAGCCTTCAAGGTAGAGTTAATGTAAAATGTCCAGTATTTGAAAGGTAGCAACTTGCCCAAGTCTTAGAAATGATCAGGGAGACTCACAGATCTTTCAGCATAGAATCTGCTGGTTTTTTTTTTCTTTGAATGAACTATCATTAAGAAATTTGAGCCTTAAAAATATGTGCTCAAATTCACTAAAAACCCTTGATGAGACATCCATTCTAAATAATGTGTTTATATGGTTAACTGGAGCCCTGAAAAGCAAACAGGAAGAATATATATTTAAAGAAAAAAAGTGCAAAATTAAATAGGACAAATCTCAGGCACCAACTGTGTCTTTTTTTTTACCAGTTATGAGGGTTGAGTACAAGAAACAAATATTAGTATGTCTAATTATAAGGTGTAAAAAAGTACCCTCTGTAATAATCTGTCTTATGATTTTCAAGGATCAAATAAGACAAAGGAGATAAATAAAAGTTACTCTTTGACCTCCCTATGGATCAGAGAAGTGTTGTGTATGGAAGATATCAGTATGCAGCTACAGCAGGCCTCATTAGTTTGCCATCTGCCATAGTGGATAGATGCTAAAATGTTGTTATTGTAAGGTTCATTGAGCAGTAAAATTATAATATTTTTTAAATATATTTTAAGTAAAAGTCCCTGAAAGAAATCTGATGCCAAATGGTGACAAAGGCCTTGAGTGAATTTAGTAAGACAAAATAATAATAATAATAATATGTAAATATATGCTTATTTTAAAATTATCAGCCAATCTTAAGTACTTTTTGATATGAACACCTAACCTGTCCAACAAAATGACATTTCCTATGGGCTAATATTTAAATCATATGGAGTATATTGTGCTTTATTCTAGTTATTTTGGTAGTGGAGTATCATTTTTTTGTTGCATGGTAAATGATTGGAGCTGTCAAAAAGTTGTGGTACTGTTTCATTAAAGAAACTTTTCTAAGTTATTTCTCTTCAACATCAGACCTAGGAAATGGAACATGAAGAAGGGAAAATAAATGACTGTAGATAATCTGTTACTTAGGACAGTTGTATGTAGCAATAAAGATAGCTTTTGATGGATAAAATGTAAGTTGGGAAAATACTATCCATCAAACAGCACCCATGAATGTCTCAAAAATATAATTGAACAAATAAACATATACTTTTAATAATATATTTGGCTCCTCAAAACTTGACATTCAGCTAATTCGATAAAGAAGACAGACGAAAAGACAGAATCATAGAATTGGAACCTCATTAGAAGTCAAAACCTTAATTTAAATGTGGGTCTCTTGGAAAATACCTCTCTAAAATATTAACTGAACATGTTTGAACACTGAATGATGGCAATACACTATCTTATAGTGAAGTGCATTACATTTTATAGAAGGGAACTCTAGTCCATAGGGTCATAGCCATGTCATATATAGATTTAGAGCTGGACAGGATTTTAGAAATCATCTACTCCAACTATCATTGGACAGCTGAGGATCCATGGCCCAGAGAAATGAAATTACTTTTACAAGGTCACACAGGTAATAAGCAGCAGAGCCAGGGTTTGAATTTAGACTGCCAGGCTCTACATAAATGCTTTTATAGTTTGTCAGCAAGTTCTTTCTTCTATTGAAAAAATAAGCCTCCTGTAAGTTCTACCTCCTGTCTGTATTGTTGCTATTTGAAGTCACATAAAGTAAGTGCAGTCTTCCTTCCAGAAGCAGGGCAGTTAGGTGGCACAGTGAATAGAGTGCCAAGCCTGGAGGCAGGAAGATTCATTTTTATGAGTTCAAAGCTAGCCTCAGATACTTACCAGCTATGTGACCCTGGGCAAGTCACTTAACCCTGTTTGCCTCAGTTTCCTCATCTATAAAATGAGCTGGAGAAGGAAATGACAAACCACTCCAATATCTTTGCAAAGAAAATTTGAAAAAGGGTCACAGAGCTGGACACAACTGAAAAATGACTAAACAAACACCTTCAAGAAAACACCCTTCAAATATCTGAAGATATATATGTGCCACATATCCCCCATTTATTCCTTTCTTTTTCAAGTGTTTTATCATAAGTTGCATCAACTGTATTCCGTGACATCATTTCTCATATCCTCACCACCCTTCTATAAATGTCATCCAGCTTGCCAAAGCTGTTTTTTAATCAACAAGTATGTATGAAATTACCAACTATTTGCCAAACACTGTGCTAAGCTCTGGAAATAGAGCTTCTGATATTCCCTAAGTAAGAGATGAGAGTTAACCTCTCACTTTTCTTTTTATAAATTCATCAAACATTTATTAAACATCTTCTGTGGGTGAAAGGATGATATGGGGATGCTCAGGAGAAGCCTCTGAAAAGGAAACATTGGAACTAGGGACATCAAAAGGAGGAAAGGAGTCAGGAAAAGACAAACAAAGAATAGCATCTTAGGAGTAAACTTACTGTGAGTTAGAAGAGCTTCATTCTTTGAACTTGTATCCCGGTGCCTAGCATAGTGCCTGGCATCTAGGAGTTGCATAATAGTGATGGCTAGATTGAGATAGATAGTCTTGTGTGCTGAGTCACATAGTTCTGAATATTATTTCAAGAGTTCTGAAATGTTCTGAAAAAAAACTTTTAAGGGAAACACTTGTTTGGATATTTATATTCAGATTTTGCAGCTGGTTTCAAGTCACTATTATAAGACAATATGCAGCATGTTTGACTGAGAAGGAAATTTCCAGGCTTTGGTTTTCATTTTGTGGTCTTTGTAATATTAATTAAAGTGGGACTTTTTTTTACTGTTTTCTCTTTTAGAACGCTAAAGTAATCAAGTGCCTTTGATTAAGTCTTGCTAGGTGCTAAGCCCCAGGCCTACACCCTTTTGTTTATTAGGTATGAAGCTTTTGGGATCCTAAGAAAGGTATATAAACTCAGAGGTGAGTATTTTGTTTGGGGCTCTCACGCTCTGGAAGAGTATTGGTGTGGAGACTCTGGGTAGCCGTTGTTAAGAGCCCACCAGCTTTGAAGAAAACCCAGATGTCGGTGCTTCTCTTTTTGGTAACTATGTATGTGATGTCTTGATCAGACAAAGCCTGTCTGTTGAATTGTGTTATTTGCTCTGTTAATATTTTCTGTTTGTAATTTCTGTTTGTATTTGCTTTGAAGTTCAGGGTGCTGACTTTTTCCCCTGAACTAAGTGATATATATATATATATATATATATATATATATGTATATATGTATATATGTATATATAGATATATATACATACATATACATATATATGTGTATATATATTTTTATATATATACACACACACATATATATACACATACACACACACACATATATGTGTGTGTGTGTGTGTGTGTTTAATTAAAATGAGATTGTTAACCCCTTAAAGTTGCTTTCCTTAGAAAAGCAGATCAAAGAACCTCTGCTAGCAGCTCTTGTTGCTGGTTTTGTTAGGTCTTACACCTCAGCAGCAGCTGCAAGCAGCACTGTTGTTACAGTCTTGTGCATGTAACTTAGAATATTTTGCTCTTCTGCTACCATCCATTATATCAAAACTATCAAGCCAATTTGACATAGTGAAGCTAAAATGTGGTTGATTGATAAAATGGACTAACATAAAGTTATTGAGTTGATTCATCAGTTAAAAGGCAGGTACATTTTGCATACTATCAATAAAGAAAGGCAATAGAGCTGATTGATAACTCATGAGAGCAGAATGTTTTTTGCTTTCAAAAAAGAAATATATATATATATATATATATATATATATATGTAATATCTTCATTTTCCAAGAGTAAAGTTTTTAAAAAGAAAAAGGATATCGTGATATCAATCATTTGTAAAGCCATCAAGTTGCCTCATGCCTCTTTAGAATTTTCCCAAAGTCGTCTGTCAACATCTATGCAAATAACATTTTGAATTCCTTGCTCCTGGTGAAAGCATTCCTTCACCTTCTGCTTTGTAGCAGTAAAAAATAAAGCAGTCACTAAAAAGAAGTTGGTGTAAAAATGTGGAAAGTAAATTGTAATGCTGTGGAATATATTTAGAAAAACTTTTGCCATTGGTTACTTGTCTGGTCTGCTGAATCAAGTTGTGTCTTCTTCAGACATATTTATGAACGATAAGTTTATCATTTACACAGTTGATTAGACAATCTATTAAACAGGATTTCTTGTGGTCATTTCTATAAAAAAAATTGAGAGTTGGATGTTAGATTAGTAATTTAAGCTAAGCCTTTACTAATCAGATTTGGCTTATAGCATATTTCTAGCAGCATGCCCTGCAATAAATATGATAACTCATTGTGTTATGTTTCCTTAGCCTGTGAAAATATTAGAACATATTACTATTATACCTTTAAACATGAAATAATGGAGGTTTGTCAAATGATTCGCTAAAATTTTGGATCTTTTATTAGAAAGCACATAAATCTCTTCATTTTGTCTTATCACTATTCCTGAATTTGATTGGCACTGTAATAGAAAATATTAAATGAAAGATATGTCTGTGCATATCACGATAGAGGTCAAAGAAAACAAACAAGAGAGCCATAAGCCAGCTACTTAGCATCTTCTTAACCTTAAGAAACAGCTGCTGGTTCGGGGGCAGCTGAATTGTGCACTATTTAACTAGTTATGTTGGAATCATGTAGACACAGTCTAAATTACGCATTTCAATTTTCACTAAAAATGAACTCAGCACTGTATGGAACAGCCCTTGTCCTCAAGGCAGGCCCCAGGCAAAACTGTGAATTAGGCAAAGTTTGTCTTCAATGCCAGCCCACTTCCCTTTCCTTTCCTCTTCTTATTCCATAAACCAGCTATAGTTAATTTACTATCTCAACAATTCCAATGTCTTTATAAAACATTTTCCTTACTCCATTTTAATTTTTTTTCTCCTCCAAGGACCTGTACTTCATACGCTGAAATTCTCAGGTAGTATATGAAATGTTTAAAATGAAAAAGAAGATTTGTTTTAATTTTAAACAGTGTACAGTGTTCTTCAGCATGGCTCTTCCAGAGGAGGCTGTACTATAGCCCCTGTCTTCATGACACTAGTCTTTGTAATATTTAACCATCACTACTATTTGTGCTTCTAGATTTCATACAAAGAGTCAGGTATGGAGGTTAACTTCCTATCTTATCTTTAATGCCCTATGCAGCTGTCAAGGATGTTCATCTTCATTCTGTCACTTTATTCATCATTCACATGTGACCCATTGACAGTCACCAGGGAAGCATGCAAAAAAGGTAAGGTCTACTTGAGTTCAGAAAACTTTAATAACTTTCTATAGAAATTAACATGTTCTGTAGAATATACCCTGATTTGACCTTTCCAAAATGAATAAAACTTTTCATCAGATATGTCTAATTTCAAAATCAATGCCTGTCTCAATATATATTCAAGTTCATTCTTTTCCAACATATTTCCCAGAAAAGATGTTTATATATGTCATAATCAGATCTGGCTATCTGATAGTTTCTCTCCTCAATTCTATTCCCACATGACCAGTTTCATGCTGGGCATTTTAAAGTGTAGGTCCTCTGGGCATATCAAACTTATTACGTCTAAAAATTGAACTCATGGCTACTCCCAGCCCCTCTCCCAAACTTCTTTATTTCTATCCATGGCACCACAGTTCTTCATCTAATCACCCAAATTGGAAATCTCAGCATTATCCTTGACTCATTCATTCTCACCAGACAAAATCTCACAGATCTTACCTCTACAACATTTCTCACACCTATCCTCATCATACTACTTACAGCATCACACACTTACTTCAGGTTCTAATCACTTTTCACTTAGATTACTTCATTGCCTTGTAAATGGTCCCACTGCTTCATTTTTCCCCTCTCAATTCCATCCTCCACACAGCTCCCAAATTGTTTTTCCTAAAGTACAGTACTAACAATGTCACTCTCTTGCTCAATAAACACCAAGGACTCCCCATAACCTCTAGGACAAATAAAAACACTTCTCCATCTCACAATGAAAGTCTTTTATAAACTAACTCCAACCCACCTTTCCAGTCTCATTGTACATTACTCTCCGGCACACTCTCCAATTCAATGAGTCCAGTCTTCTGGTACTCCTCATCCATGCCATTCCTTCTCCTGTCCCCATGCCTTCTCACAGACCATCTCCCTTGGCTGCAACACCTTAATTGCTCACCTTTGTACCTCAAAATCCCTAGTGTCCTTCAAAGTTCAACTCAAATACCAAAATTAAACCTTTGCTCATGTCAGTGCCTTTTCTCTGAAAATTCCCTCGTGTTAATTTTGTATATATTTTATTTATAACTATATAATGATATATAACTATAGTCTATATGTGTGTACATATGTTTGTGTTCATATATGAACACATATGTGTTTATATATGTATATACACATGCATATATGACATAGTCCCCTTCCAAGAGCTTGTGTGTGAGTATACATACATATATTTATATATACACACGTATACACACATACACATATACATACACAAGCACCTAGAAAGAGATTATTTCATTTTTGCCTTGTATCCCAATCACCTAGCATGGTTCCTAGTACCTAATAGGTACTTATTAAATGGTTTTTGATTTATTGATTAATATTTAATAGAAAGCACTCTAATTCAACAACAACCATTTATTAAACACCCTACTGGTAGGAAGTGCTTTTTAAGTCCTAAGGATAGAAGCACAAAACAAATAACCACTTTCTTAACAGATTTAAATTCTCTTGAGGAGAAATAGCCATGGCATTACTTCTGTATAGCCTTGGTAATTTGAGGAGGGAGGGAACACTAACAACTAGAGACACAATCAATTAACAGCCATTAACTAAATGCCCACTATATGCAAGCTAATGTTTGGTATTGAGACTAAAGATGTAAAAGTGAAGTAACCCTTGCTCTCAAAGAGCTTAAATTCTACTGGGGGAGTGGGGGAGGAGATAAAATATATTTACAGTAGTTAAGTAAATAAAAGACATGCATATACATGCACGTGCACACACACACACACGCACACACACAATGATGGGTACGCTAAAAACTAGGAGAATGAGGAAAAGCCTCTTGAACAAGAAGGCACTTCTGCTGGGCCCTGAATGAGTAAGGAGTTCAAAGAAGCAGACATTTGGCACAGGGTAGGAATAGGAAATAGCAAATACTGCCTTTGGTTGAAGTGTAGAGAATGTAAAGGAGACTAGAGGGGCATAGTAAGTAATCATGCTACAGAGATAAACTGGGGTCAAGTTGTCTAAGTCTTTACATTCCAGACAGAGGAATTTGCATTTTAAATTAAAGAATGTGGAGAGGCCCGGAAACTTCTCGAGGAGAAGAGTGACAATGAGTTTTAGTAATAACAATATTTATTTATTGTATATTTATATATAATTTATTTTAATTAAAATTTATATTATATAATATATTTATAGTAATGTCAATATTAATAGCTGGGTAGATGAGAGATTGAGATTTTTAAAGGCATCTAATAGGACATCTCTTAAAGAGAGATTCTAAGGGGTAGAAGCAGGGAGTGGATTTCTAGGCCTATGTCTGTGCATTTTGTTAGCTACTTTTAAAATATTTTTCATGCTCAAGTCATTATGCTTGGCGCTTTATAGGGCAGAGATAAATAAGGTACAAACCCTGCTTTCAAGTTGTTTACAATATAATAGAAGAGGGGAGAGGACAGACACACAAATGATTTAATACAAAATACCTAAAGGTAATTATAGAGGAAAACTAATGGCAAAGGTCTAGGAAAAATCTGAAAAGATTGATATTTCTTTTCTGACTGAGAAAATCAGAGGATGCTTTATGAGGGAATTGTAATTATAGAATCCAAGAGAAGGCTGCCTTGATGGCTAGTAAAGGGACCTGAAGGAATCAAACTGTAACCAAAGTATGAATTTGATCTTCATTCACACAATATATTTCCATGCAGCCATTGGTTGAATTTCTCCAGTGCCAGAAAACTTTCTAGTCTTCAAAGCTGTTTATTCCATTTTTAGATAGGTCTACTTGTTTGAAATTATTTCTCAATATTGACCCCAAATCTGACTGCCTTGGATTTACTATCCTTTGATTTTGGTTTGTCTTTCCAAGGTGAATCAGAGTAAATCTAACTACTCTTCCATAAGAAAACACACCAAATATTAGAAGATTGATATCACATTATTTCTGTATTCTCTTTAGGCTCATTCCTTTCACTGCTTATATGGAATCCAAGCAGATCTTATCATCTTGATCACCCTTCCCTACATACACAGTAGACTGTGAATTCTCCTGAGATATATCCCTCAAAACTGGACGAGATACTCCAGACTGACCAGTGCATGGCATCATAGCATTATAATCAGTAGTATACTGATAAAGGTTAAACAAGCAACTCTCTGAGGGAGGGGAGGTTGTATACATGACACACTTTTAAGTTTACTTTGCATTATTAACATTATCTCCATCATTACCTTAAGTCTAGACAATCAGCCAAACAATAAAATCACTGGTTTTGTATCATTTGATGATTTCTAAAGTATAAATGTTCACACTGCTAGAGCCTATTCCTTATTCTAGACAATATGTTTCTACAAAGAAAGCCTAAGACAAAGTTAGCTTTTTTTGAGACGTCACACTGCTGACTAATATTGAGTTAGTATTCGGCTATCATCCTTGAGCTTTCCTTACATGAACCACGCTGCAGTGGTGTCCTCCTCCTGTACTTGTATAGCTCATTTTTATGAATCAAGATGCAGAGTTCGGAAGTCAAATGGCCAACTTCATTTAAATGCACTGAGGACACAGATTTAGGCTTCATCTATAGAGAAACAGCAATGTTAAATGTATACATCAAACAATGAGAAATTTTCCTTATAGCCTAGCCACTCCAGAGACTACTTTAATTGATGATGACAGTGATTGGTGGTGAAGACGATGGTGGGGATGAGGGTATTTTCCATTGTTTTCGAAGTTGGTTTAAGAACTCTTTATTTTCTTCAAACATTTGTCATTTTTTTTCTTGAATTGTTCATCAAAGTTGTGCTCAGTTCAAACTACTGAATATTGTAGTTATTTATATTTAGTCAAATATTTAAACTACTGTGTTCTGTTAAGAAACTTTTTTAAAAAGATACAGCAAGCAGGGAAGGGTTTCAATTTTCTAAGATGATTGTTTGGTAATAGAAATAGTATGAGTATATAAGGGACCTATTTTCTAATACAACTTTTGTAACCTCTTCTAAGTTGCTGAAATTACACTTCGCTTTTGCTAAAATACATTACTAGTACTTGAAACAAGGAAAAGAAAATGATTCTCTCTAAAAATGTTATATGTAAATGTAATTTGAATTTCAGAATAATAACTGGTCAGATTCTTCCCTTCCTATCTAATAAAGTGTTTCCAATTCTTTCTCAGAAGTACAGATGGAAAATATCCCATATTCTGCCAACTCACAAATATGCTAGCTATCAGCGTTGTGTTGTTACATGACTACTAGGCCTAGGAATAGAGACCTAGTTTCAATTCCTATTTCTGAGGCTTAATAGATGCACTATTTAGGGTAAATCAATTACTCTTTCTGAGTTTGAATTTCCAAATTCATAATGAAGGGATAGTAATGCCTGTGGTACCTATCTCACATGGTATTTATAAGGCCAAAATGAGACAATGTGCATAAAATACTTTGCAAAATTCAAAGTACTATATAATTGCCTGTTGTGGTTGTGCCAGGCTGGCATTATATGCTTGCTTTCTATAAATACAGTTTCAAATCTGTGTAATGAAATAAGAAAATAAATGTCATCCTCTCCCTTTTCTTACCAATACACAGACTAAGTCTCCATGGAGCATACCATGCCCAGGGGGTACCACACTTACTACACATATCAACAAGATACTGGATGATTAAGATTTTTCAGTACCCCTCTACCCTAACCCTGGCAAGGGTCACTTTGAGACTTCAGGGCCAAATTGTGTTTAGGCAGAACATCATTGTCTAGTCCTGTTGACGTTGCAGAAGGGAAAAGGACTCACCTTAGGCAACATTATGAATAAGGTAAGGTTTGTATTGTATTGTATTATAATGTATTGCATCATATTGCTTGTGTTGTATTTTTTGTATTGCATTGTATTCTATAATTGCTTTTACACTCAATTCCCCTACCTTAGCACCTGGCCTAGTTTTCCAGGAGCACAGCACTTGGAATCAGCAAATAAGAAGCCTGGCCTCTGTCACTAGAGTTCGCAGGGTCTCTTTAGGGTCCTCACACCCTGGGAGTAAAGATGTTTCTATAAGCAGACCTTTGTCCCCAGAGGGTCTGGAACTTGAGCTATCTTCTTTGTGAGGACATCATCTCGTGTCCATCTCTGGAACTGTCCAACTACTGTCCACAGTGCACATCCATTTCTTCCTTTCTACTGCTGACCTGGGCAGCTAGGAGGTACAGTGGATACAATGCAGGGCCTGAAGTCAATAAGACATCTTCTGGAGTTTACATCTGGCCTCAGACACTTACTAGTCTTATGACCCTGGGCAGTTTCTCAGCCCAGTAAAATGAACTGGAGAAGGAAATGGCAAACCATTCCAATATCTTTGCCAAGAAAGTGCCAAATAGACTCACAAAGAGTCAGTCATGACTGAAACAACTGAACAATGGCAACTGCTGACCTATCCCAAACTGTTCTCTTCACTTTATTTGCCCCAATAGAAATAATTGCTATTTCTACCTCTACTGTGGCCCAATTTAGTCTTTGTTCCTATGTGTAATGGGGGAAGGAGGCAAAAAAGGTGAAAGGAGACAGTCAGTTTGTGTGCTTATGTTTTTAACTGAAGCAGATATTCCATGATGGACATAGAAACAATGAAATCAAGTGGCTTCTACACTGTGAGTTTCAAAGGATGCATTCTAACCACCCTCTTGGAGTAATTCTTTGTGCCTTGAACCACATCGGAAATACATATTTAAGCAAATTGTATAAATGAATGTTACATATATTAGTATCTATGTTTAACTGAATACATAGACAAATATACAAACAATGATTATAAGATATATGATGATCTAATGTCTAAGAATCGTTACAAATTTTGATAGCTAAGTGGCTTTCCTTATTTATTATTTCCCTGACGTATTGCTTCTAAAAGGCAACATAATATAAGAAAAAAATCATGCCACAGATAGTTATTCACAATCTTCAGTCATTTTTGACTCTTTCCTTTCCTTACTTGACAACCATTTGAAATTATTTACTGTCTTGTTGATTCAAATCCCATAATGTCTCTTACATCCATCCCCGTCACTGTATCCATATGCCACTTTATTTTATTTAAGTCCTCATCACTCTTTCTAGGAATTTATTGTAATAGCCTTCCAGTTCACCTCTCTGTTTTCAGTCTCCCCTCTTTCCCATTCATCTACCATGTAACTTCTGTTTTCTTCAGAAAAACGATTCTAACTCTGCTATTCCCCTGCTTAGGGGCCAGAAGTAGTTCTTCCTCATTGTCTGTAGGGTAAAATGTGAATTCTTTAGCTTGGCGTTTAAGACTTTCCATGATCTGGCTCCAGAATACCCATCCAGGATTATTTCATGTTATCCCTCTTTATATATGCTATATTCCAGCCAGACCGAACTACTAGCTATTCCTGGAATTCAACATATTATCTCTTTAGTAATTACTCATACTGTCTTCCCTTCCCGCCTCCACCTAAAATACTCTTTTCATTTCAATCACTTAGAATCTTTTACCTATATTCTGAATAAGTTCATGGTTCATCTTCATCTCCTCCTTGAAGAATTCATTGATCTTTTCCCTTGTTAATTGCCAGGGGTCTCTTTCCCTTCAAATTTCCTCCTAGCCTATAGTCTTCTTGAGTGCAGGAATAACATAGTTTTTATCTTTGAATCTCCAGCTTCTAAAGCTTTGCACACAGGTGGAGCTCAAAGAAAATATATTCCTTGAATTGAATTGAGGATATCCTTAGGAGGAAGCAGAATTCATCTTTCAAAGGTGAAACCAACCAAATGAATTCTGAGGAAACAATCGCGCATAACCACAGAAAAACTAATAGAGGACATGGGAACAGTAAACAGTACGAAGCATTGCTAAACTAAATACAATTTGGGAAATTGAAATGGTGAAATTAGAAACTACTGAGGCATAGAAGAGGAATTTCTCCAGTCTATCAGTCACAAAAATACTGTACTAGCACACATTTCCATTATGCTATGACCCAAAGAAAAGGTGAGGTGAACTAACTAGACTTTCAAAAAAGGTTAAGGCTTTTTTTCCTGAAGAAAACATAACATGTAAAGTTCCAACAAAAACTCAAAATGAAATTCGAAAACATGCTGAAGCAGTTTTAAATGCTAAGACCTCTTTTGTTTCATAGAGATCACTTGCATTCCTATGAAAAGCTATATGAAGAAATATTTGAAAAAAACTTTTTAACCTTACATTATAAAAGGAAATAAGTTTATTTGAGAGACACTCATTTACTTGAATAAAATATGCTTTTTTATAACTTTATCTTTAGTGGTTATTTGCCTATTGCTTATTGCCCTAACACCTACCTTACGAGGTTGTTTTGAGGATCAAAGAAGATAATAGATATAAAATGTATTTAGAATAATGCCTGGCATATAATAGGAGCTGTATAAGTACTTTTTTCCCTTTTGCCTTCCATATTTGTTTTCCTTGCTCTTAATATTGGTTATGTTAGGAAGTAGTAAAAGAATAAACCAATTTTCATTTTTTCTTAAAATAATACACATTCACAAATGCAAATGCATATCCTAAACATGGAGCAGAAGATAGTCAAATAAACTTCTTCACACTGAGGAGAGTTGGCACAATCCTCCTACCTGTTTTTTTTAACCAGAAAAGAATCTGAGTTTTGATAAAAACAGAATTATCAAAAAAAAGGAGGGGAGCAGCCATTTCCCAGAATGCTGAAGGACTCAGACACCTGAGCAAAAATGTTTGAAACAGAGATTTCTGTGAAAAACAGAGTCAAGTAGGAAGTTTTCTAGATAAGGATATGAGTCAGATGCTGATGCTCCCAAGGAGCTACCTTTTTGAGGGGGAGTGGAGGAAGAGAGGATGCAAAAAGATCCCAAGGGTATTATGCTGAAAAGCCTTCAATGTTAAAACTAGTTAATCTGATCTCTTGTGTGTGTGTGCGTGTGTGTGTGTGTGTGTGTGTGTGTGTGTGTGTGTGAGAGAGAGAGAGAGAGAGAGAGAGAGAGAGACAGAGAGAGAGAGACAGAGACAGAGACAGAGACAGAGAGACAGAGACAGAGAGACAGAGAGAGGGAGGGAGGGAGGGAGAGTCTGTTTGTATGTTTTGTTTTGTTTTACAGAGCCTTAACTTGTGCCAGTATTTGATGTTTCTCACTCTTTTTGGAACAGGGGTTAAATTTGGGAAGCTCATCTGGGATATATTGAAGGACAAATTAGGCTATGTAAAGTAATAAAACAGATTAATGCTTAATATCTATCTAATTAAATGAATATACAAATGACCTGAAGCTTTTACATCTAGAGATATATTTTAACTAGTTAAGAAAAGAAGTTACAACCCTGCCCAACCACAACACAAATTAAGACTACCACACAGAATGTTTTGTACAAATTATATGGCTTTTTTGAAAGATCATAGAAAACTATAAATTGATTGGCAACTGAGAAGTATTCTTATTCTGTGTATTCATGCATCAGAAAAGTAGTTTTTATTGCACTTCCTATTAGAGGTTAAATTGACCTGGATTTCTGGGTAGAAGTGAAAGATTCTCTGACCTTTCATTAAAGCCACTAACATTTGGAGAATTTTCTTTTTGAAAATATCTACTTTTCATTTATTTAGCTTGTTAAATATTGTAGGGACTTTTGTCTGTTGTTTTTCATTTTCTCTGACAAAATTCATGCACTTCTAAATACATGAAGTACTGAATTCTAGATATCTATCCTAATACAGTATAAGAAAAATATGGAAATTAGAGAAACACATGACACCTTGTACTCAACATACTGTACTCAGCAACAGAACGGGACAACATATGGAAATCTAAGTATAAAGCAGTGTGAGTATAAATTTGAAATTAAATAAACAAGTAGTTCTGGGCAAGCAAATGAACGTGAGAAGCCTGACTACAGCTGCCATTCTCTAAAGAAATCAGGCCTGAGGCCACAGATATCATCAGTTGAGAACATTGACACCCCCAGTCTATTTGGGAAAAAAAAGATAGAATCAGTCTATGTCATAAAAAAACATTATGTTTAACTGGTCAATCTGTGACAAATGGGAAGCTTATTTAGGGGTGAACCAAAGATGATTTGCTTTTCTGGCCTGTTTATGGGTTTTTTAGGTCTATGCACCTAGAGGGAACAGAAAGAAAGAAGAGTCTTTTACCACTAATACATGATTGAATGAAAGTAAAAATATTTATTAAGTGCTTTTTATATACCAGACACTGTGCTAAATATGATATGATAAATGATATGATAAAAAAGAGATCCCCTGACTCAAAGAATGTATATTCTAACATAGTAAAGCAATATATAGGGGAGTAATGACTAGGGCTTAGTGTTTCTTTTTTGTCATGTGCAGGGTGTTCATGAGTAGCGGCAAGCAGATGGTTAGATGGATGCAATGTAAAGCTGAAATACATTCTGGTGTCTAGAGCTAGCCAGTAGATATAGTAGATAAAGAATAGGATTGCTTCATCTCCATAAGTAGGGATAAAGCAAGGTGACTTATTATCTTAGAACACATCTAAAGCAGAAGACTTTTGCAGAAGAGACTGAAGTAGGTGGACAACTGCTTCTCAAGATAAAAATACCATTCTTCATGGTTCCCTAGAAATTTTTGTAGAAAATTAAGATTTTTCTGAATGATTCCACAGAAAATTGCTTTACACACCTCTTAACACTAGATTCACAATGTGAAAGGACTTTGTGTGTATACATCAATATTATTGACAAGTGTCAATTACAAACAAGAGTTTAATGTAAATGTTTATATATAGCTATTTACATGAATGTATATATCTATATGTAATTATTTACATTTAACTCACCTTGCCAATAATGCTGATGTATACACACAACATGTATATGTGTGTTTAGATATTATTTTCTCTTACTTAAGATATGGTTTTTCCCTCAAAATTTGAATAGTAAGGTACAGTGCTAAGAACACTAGCACAGCACTCAGGGCAACCAGTTCGTAGTATACCGTTGGCATTTACCGCCTATGAGACATTGAGTAAGGTACTTGGCTTGACGTCCTTCATATGCATGTGATAGGGAACTAGCTGCTGAGTCCAGTCCTTGTGAAAATTAACAGTGTTATTCATATAATTCCTCATCTCCAAGAAATTCAGCACATCATTGTGCATGCATATTGTAAGCATTTAATAAATGCTTATTGACTAACTGTTATTAGGTTGTAGGGGAGGGGATGAAAAACTTCAAATATTTTGCAATAGCTTAATGAGCATATCCCCTAACCCTCTGGTGGCCAATAGCAGAAAGTCTCCAACCTCTATTGAAAGAGAATTAAAATATAACAAACTATGTGGGGATATGGTAATTGGACGGTGTCATCCACTGTTGTAACTACTTCTTGTCCTTGGATAAGAGACCCTATGGTGTTGTCTAAGAGGGCTTATATCACAACTAAAAAATAATGATAATAAAGATGAATATAAAAAATTTCTCGCCAAATTCCTCTTGTCTCCTGACTTTAAATATGAAATGTTTTTATATAATACATTCTGCCAGTTGCATAATAAATACTACCTTTTTTCTCTGTTCACTGAGCCTCTTTTCTCTACTTCTAAATCTCCTGTGAATTGCTTTACTTATGAATCTTAAGTTGCCACAAAATGGTGATTGGCTGTGTAATCTAAGTGGAGTTGAACAGTTATAAATTTAAGCTTTGAGTTTTAAATATAAGTTTTAAGGCAAAAAAAAAGTTTATGCTAAATTCAGTATGTTGGTTGCGAAACTGACCCACTTTTCTCTGTTTCTCTTCTGTGATTTTTTTTTCTAAATGCTCTATTGATTCCTTTTATTCTATTTTTACATCACTCTCACTAGCCCTGTTCTCCACCCCTCACTCTTCTATCCTTCAGAGAAAAACATCACTTTTTATACAAAAATAAGCATAGTCAAGCAGAACAAATCAAAACTTTTGCCATGTCTGAATATGTCTCATTCCACATTTCAAGTTCAACACTTATTTAACAAAAGGCGTGGCACACACTTCATCACTTTTCTTCTGGAGTCATGATTGGTTATTGCATTGCTCAAGGTTCTTATGTCTTTCAAAGGTTTTTTTTTTTAATAAATATTTACAATGTTGATATTAAATAAACTGGTCACCTGGTCACCTAGTTCTACTCACTGTACTTATATAATTGGGTCAGAAAGGTGTTCTTGAATTTCTCTGAATCTATCTGTTTCATTGCAACAATAACCACTTACATCTTTATATCATGATTTGTCGTTCCCCAATTGATGGACACACCTTAGTTTCTAGTTCTTTGCTTCAACAAAAAGGTGTAGCCAAGAACATTTTAAAATATTAATCTATCCCTCTTTCTCTTGTTTCTTTAGACTTATTAGTGGTATTTCTCAGTCAAATAATTATGTTCTGTTTAGTGATTTCTGTGATACAATTACAAACTGCTTTCCAGGATGCCTAGAAAAATCCATAGCTTTAACAATACTGTACCAGTGAAACTTATTGTCATAGACCCTCCAGGAATTGTCACTTTACTTTTTTAATATTTATTAATCTGATTCACGTAAAGTTGAAACTCAGATCTAATTTTAATTTCTCATGTTATCAATGCTTGCATTTTACTATGGTTATTGATTCCTTTTGTCTTCTTTTGAAATAACCATTCATGTTCTTTGACTGTTGCAAAACGGCTGTTGGCCTCATATAGTTGAATGAACTCCCTACATAATTTAAATATCAGTTCTTTATCAAAGAAAATTGTTACACAGATTTGTCCCCAGTACAATATTCCCTTTATAATTTTTGCTGCAATGATTTTGTTTATGTAAAAGGACAGAAGTCAATATTGAAAATTTTGCATGAGAGTCACTTTTCAAAATTATATGCAGAATTTATAGGGCTGGCATTCCCCAATTGATAAGTGTTCAAAGGATATTAACAGGCAGTTTTCAGATGAAGAAACCAAAGCTATCAATAGGCATATGAAGAAGTGCCCTAAATACTTTTGATTAGAAAAATGCTAATTAAAACAACTGTGAGGTACCAGTTCACACTTAATATGATAAAAAAGGAAAATGATAAATATTGGAAATTTGGGAAAATTGGAGCCCTAATGTATTATTGGTGGAGTTGTGAATTGATCCAACCATTCTGGAGGGCAAGTTGGAACCATGCCCAAAAGGCAACCAAACTATATATCTAGAAATACGACTACGAGGTCTATATCCAAAAGAGATCATAAAAAATGGGAAAGGACCTACTTGTGCAAAAATAATTATAACAGCCCTTTTTGTGTGGTGGCAAAATATTGGAAACTGAGGTGAAGTCCTTCAATTGGGGAATGACTGAACAAGCTGTGATATATGAATGTAATGGAATACTATTGTTTGATAAGAAATGATGAATAGGCAGATTTCAGAAAAACCTGGGAAGACTTGTATGAACTGATTCCAAGTGAAATGAACAGAACCAGAAAAATACTATGCACACTATCAGCAACATTGGGCAATGATTTACAACGAATGACTTAGCTCTTTTCAAGTAATACAATGATCCAAGACAGGTGCACAGGATTCACAAAGGAAAATGCTATCCACATCCAGATACAGAACTGATGAAATCTAAATTCAGATTGAAGTGTATTTTTTTCCACTACTTTATTCTTTCTTGTGTTTTTTTCTTTTGATCTGTTTTCTTCTTTCACAACTATGACTAATATGGAAATATGTTTTTCATGATAGCACATATATAACCTATATCAAATTGCCTATTGTTTTCAGAAGCAGGGAGGGGAAGAAGGGAGAAAGAGAAATTTGCAATTCAAAAATCTCATAAAAATGTATGCTAAAAATTGCCTTGACATGTAATTGGGAAAAAATATAAAATACTATTTAAAAAGATGAAAAAAAATTATAGGCCTGGATTTATAAATCATATATTGCTTCAATTCTAGTCCATATCTGGAGAGATATAGGCCAATTTTCTAACATATAACAATCTATGTGACTGAACATTCAATCAAAACACTAAGTCCAATATTTACTGTTACCATTTTTATTACAACAACTTTTCTCCCACCAATGATCCCATATTATAATGAAAAAAACAGGTAAAATAAATTGGCACAGTGACAGTGACTGACAGAAGTTTCAGCAATTTCACCTGTAATCCACTACATTTCTGTTAAAAGGGCAGAGAATTTTTGAGTTTCACCAGTTTTCTGGATCCAAGACAGTACTTTCTGCATTACATTTTAATCTATCCCCATATGCTTGGAATAATAGCTGAAGTTACTTGGCATAGTGCAAATTGTATCCTCTCTAGAATTCTAGGATTAGGTAAATTGCATGTTATTTGAAACAGAAAAAAGTATACAACTATGCAGTTCTCTCTATTTGTACTGACTGCTTCAAAATGAGGTCAAAATTCCCATTAAACATTATATTGAAATGATATGTAAATAAACTGATCTGATTATTCATTTTAGGATACCAGCTCTAAAGTTTGGTCTATTTTATGCTCAAATTCACTCAACCTTAGTCTTCTTTGTTCTTATTCCTTTCAAAGGTCACATTGTAAGTCATGATTTTTTCCCTCCTTTTCGATCAGGTTTTAACCAAAACGTACTATAATACTCATCTCATCCTTTTCAATCCAGATTAAAGACCAGACTTTCCCAAATTAACCTGATAATTTTCAAAGACATCACATATCATCTATATGGATATAACTTTACACTATATATCATTAAATGTAACTATCTTGCATCAGCAACATCTCAATGATATGAGAACAAAGTTGGAGAAAATGTGGCTCCTTCCTATTCAGAATTGATTAAAAAAACTGTGGAACAGTAGATACTGGTCCACAATTTGTTAAGAAATTCCTTTTCATCATATGGCAAGTGACTTGATTTGTGGATTGATTTACAGAAGTAGATGATAGTTTAGACTTTGTCAAACCTATTTTTATTAACAAATTTTAATGCTACAGTAAGAATTATACAAAGAAAATGATAAATTCTCTGTCAACTTCTGTGACTTCACATAAAAATTATAAGGGATTGCATAAATCTAGTATTTTGCTATATTATTGGTCTTTTAATGAGCAAAGGGGTACATTTGCATTTCTTTATTAAATATTGATGTAAATCAAACTTGACTAGATATAATTTATCTGATGATACAAAGTACATAAACTAAAATGTGAAAATCTGCATTCATATAATCCAGGAAAATCTTTGGAAGAAGAAAACAAGTTTCATACTGTAAGATTAACAAAATAAAAGAGAAAAGCAGTTTAATAGGTGGTAGGATTAAATTAGAAAGCCAGGGAAAATAGAAATATATTTAAAATATTAATTTTATTAATTATTCTTAGTAGTTATCTAATCACTTTTTGCTATTAACTGGAAAACAAGCTATCTTAATAGAAACATAAAATTATTAAGTGGTTTAGATAAAGGACAAATTGCCACAGGCAGGTTCTAGAGGCCACTTACTGTTTATATTATTTTGACAAATCACTTTTGCTCTCTGTGCCTTAGTTTCTTCACCCATAAAATGAGAGAGTTAGGCTAAGTTGTCTCTAAAATATTCTTTAAATAAATGGTCAAATGACTACTAAAAGGAAAACCAAAAAAGGAAGGACATATTAGCTTTATCCATCCATTTTCTTTATCAAAACACCCAACAATCTTATGTATTGGTGTTGATAAGTTATTTTTAAGAAAAAGAAAAAAAAAGAAGCACATGTTCCTGAAAACTGTGACATTACAGAACAGTCTTATACTATCAGTTGAAGACTTTCCTGATAAGGAGATTCAGTGCATCACATCAACTGTAGAACCTTACATACAAATGAAATATATATTTTAGGTAATGCTCCTGTGATCTCATTGTTACAGGAAACCCTCAGTGAGGCAACTCTCTCTATTGCTGTAGATTGGCTCTTGTTATACAACTTAAAAGCTTACAAAGTTGCTAGGAGGCACTGAGAAGTAAAATGATTAGTCCAGTATGACAAAGCCAATGGGTGTCAGAAGTGGGACTTTAATGTTAGTCTTCTTGACTCTAAGGCCAATGTTAAATCCACTGTATCATATTGCTGATGCAAATACTGTTAATAATAACTTTAAAAAATGACATTCTAGAAAAATCCTGGCCTGTAAGATCATACACAAATTTAAGTATATATACCATAAGAAGCATAATACTAGCCACTTGGAAGAAGTTATACAGCAATAGAAGCTGTGATTTCCTATGTTTGAGGAATTTAGGAGAATAGGATTTAAATTTAAATTGAACAAACTCTTACTAGATATTATATATCCTGAAACTATTATACTACATGTCTGCTTTTCTCAGCCAAACTTCAAGGGAAAATATTTTCACTTGTCTCCATTTCCTCTCTTCTCATTCACCCCTTAAACTTTTGATTTCATCTGACCTCATCACTTAACTTAAATTGCTTTCTCCAAATTTATCAAGTCTCTCTCTCTCTCTCTCTCTCTCTCTCTCTCTTTCTCTCTCTCTCTCTCTCTCTCTCTCTCTCTCCCTCTCTCTCTCTCTCTCCCTCTCTCCCTCTCCCTCCCTCCTTTTCTCTCTCTCTCTAACATTCACCACAAAGATTACTTCACATCATTCTAGACATAGTCTAAGCACCAACTTCTACCAAGAGCTTTTCCTAATGTTTCACCAACTGCTAGTTATCTTCCAGACTCACTACTTTGTGTTCAACTGTTTCTATTTAATTACCTGTATTTATTTGGCCTATATTTCTTTCTGTATGTTCATAATTATTTCATAATTACTTAATATTGTCTCCTTCAATAAAATCAAAGCATGTAGTTAGTAAAGGTTCTTTCAATTAAGGGGGAAAGACATATCTAGATTTATTTGTATGTAATTTAATTAGGACACTAAGTATTCTTTTAAGATATCATAATTTAGCAGACTAAGTTTATCTCCAATGAGAAGGTAATAGACAAAAACTTTCAATTACTTTCTATTGATATTTTAGTATTTTGGAAGTATTAAATGTGTAACTTAAGGACAAATTAAGGACGTCTCATATATTTTAAAGATTTGTAAAATGGTACCCAAGCACAAGTATCAAAACTACAGAGCAACCAAAAAGTTAGTAAGTTAAGTACAAACTACAGGTACTTAAATGAGAAGAATGATCCTGGGGGAGCAAGCTGGATGACTTTCCATGGACAACTGTTCTGTCTCTCAACCCAACCCATGGAGGAGCTCAGGTTCAGAGACCAAAGTTATTCCTAGGGTCAAGATTCAATTCTTTTAAGTAGTTTACATTTCAAATGTATGAATTTGTATGTGAACAGTTTATGTACTGAGCTATCAGCACTATACTATGAAAAGACATAGAGGCTGAATTCCACTGTTTGGAGACCTCCCTCCCTCCCCCCCCCACCTGCTTTGCAGAATTTATGAGTGGAAAACAAGAACTAGAGATGTAATGGTTGAGAAAACATAGAAAGACCTGCAAAATAAAACACTACTTTCAGTTTTTTTCCAGAACAAAGACTTATTTCGAGGTATTAATTATTTAATATTTTATAGAAATGACGAAACTCTTTTCAAAATGTTCTTTTATTCCCTGATGAAATTTCAAAAGTTCCCTGAGTATGTAATATTGAAGGAATATTTGTTAATGTTTTAATGTTTTAATTTTTTTAATTTTTTTCTTTGAGTCTCTGACATATTTCAAAATCTATAAATATGACAACTAAAAACATTATTAAGTCTTCACAGAGAGTATCAAAATTATATATATATATACATATATATGCATTTTTAAAAAGAATTTTGTGTTACAAGAATATCATTTGGTAAATCCATGTTGTGTTGTCATTTCTTCTCTACTGTACTGAACATTCAAAATTCTTTTGCAGTCCCTAGTTTTGACTCACTGTTTCGACTTATAAATGAGCACACGATTTTGGAACTTTCTTAGGTCCTTTGCCATAAAACAAATTATTTCACATGATATATTATCTTGAATGAGTCTACCAAAGCCATGATTACTTTTTATATCCAAAATACCAAGGAATTTTGTTCTTGACTCCATACTTAGAGAATAAAGAAACTACTAATTTCTTTTGTCATAATTATATTAAAAAAAACACTTTTCATGGGGTTAAGTATAATCAGACACTCTAGATTGTGTATTTGTGTTTTTTTAGGTCAATTAACTGCCTGAAGATGAGTGATCATGATAATGAGTATCATGGTAAGGATGACAATGATAGTAATCAGTTGATACTATCAATGCAAGGGAATGATGCTGCTGCTGCTGATGATGATGAAGATAGTAATCATAATATAGTTTTCATTTTTTAAATAAAATCAAAAATTAAAAAATTGAGTCCAGCATAATAACATAAAATGTTATTATGATTACTATCATCCTCATCACCATTGCATCTATATGGCTTTTTAAAGTCTGCAATATGCTTTGTAAATATTATTAAATTTTATCTTCACAAAAACTATGGGGTATATTGCTATTATTATCCTAATTTTACAGATTAGGAAATTGAGGTAAAGGTAGTGAGGGTCTGAGGCAAGATTTAATTCAGGTTTTCTGTAGGTCCTGTGTTCTACCTTCTGTGGGTTCAACATAACTTTATTTTTCTTGGTTCTGTATTTTCAATATTTCATTCATTAAATAATATTATTATTTTTTACCTTACCTTTACATAAGGTCTCATTCAAGACAATATACAATCTTACCTAGCTATCTAGTCTTATCATATGAAATTCTCTCTATAGAAATTCACTTTTCTAGTCAGCTAGTCTAGTCAGAAGACTTGGGTTATCTGTATTTCTGACTACCTTCAGCCCACATAGATTCTCCTACCTAAAACTCCTAATTTCTTTTTCTCCACTGAACCAATTCCTGCTCGTTTTAAATGGTTAAGCTTAGATTCTATCCCTTCCATGGAGGCTTTTCTAACTTTTCCAAACCACAGTGACTTGTCATACTTATTGCTTATAGCAAATGCTGTATTCATCTATCATTTGAAGGTTAATAATTACTGGATTCTTACTTAAGTTTTCACACAGGAGTGATTGTAAGATATTTATGGGCAGGACTTTTATTTGTCATAGCATCTGACACAATATTATGCACATTGTCATAGCCATTAAACTCTTATTGAACAAACAAAAGTTTCCTTTTGTATGTCCAAAAAAATTATAGCTGAAAAATGGTATATTCTACTTCTCTGATTTGTATTTCCTATTAGTTTGGATAAATTGGGTTATTTACTATTCAATAGGTATTATAGTCTTTGTATAACTAGTCTTTGTTAGGAATGGAGTAAAGATTTTGGATATGTAGTTCAGTATCTCCTTCATAAAAAGGGATAATGACCATTTTTATATCAAACAAATGATGGCGTGATGAGTGTCTCTTATTATGATCAACGTGAACAGGTCTATATAATTCTGTTCCCAAATGGATTTTTGAGCTATGAGTGTGATTTGTTGTTCATTTTGTCATGTCCAGACCCATCCCCCTCTCCACTGCACCACCTAGGTTTCCTGTATGGGATAGGGATCAAAAAAGAAATCAGCATTAACTAGTTATCCGGAGGTCTTTAAGAAGCAGAAGGAACTTCAGTCCTTTAAATATAAGTAGTCTTAGATAAGCACCCAGGAGAAGAAAAGACATTTATAATGTGTCCATTCAGGCTAACATACACATATGAACATTTAAGAAAAGTTTTATTGATATATTTTCTTTTTATTTCATAGTCATTTCCTCCATGTTCTAAAGTGAATGTTTAGACTTGCAGAAAAGAGTCACAGAATTTTAGAGCAGAAAGGGATTTCAAGGGGCATCTGTTTGAAATATCTCTATTTTACAAAAATGCAAACAAAAATCCAGTGAGATAAAGTGATTTGTTTAAGATCACAGAGTTATTTAGTTGGAGAGTTGGAAATGGGGGGGGGGCAGATTTATGATTACAGATCTGGTGCTCTTTCCATAACATCAAGCTACACACATATGAGTGCTGCAAACAAAATGTTAAGTTCAATAAGAGAAAGGTCATTCCAACTGGTGCAGAAGTATCAACTTGGGAAAGGCATATAGGAAGATTTTGTGGATGTTGTGGCTTCTGTTGACTTGGGATTTTAAAAAGGAGTTATATTTTGAACCACAAAAGCTAATTAGGAGAGATAATAGCATGATCAGATGCATAGTGGCTGGGAAAATGTAGGGCATTTATGAGCGTTAGTGTACTGCCCAGTTTAGTTTAAGAGTAGAACATGGAGGGTAGTCTGAGGTGAAGCTGCATGTGTAAGGTAGGGCCATATTCTGGGGAAGCTTAAAGATTTACAAAAAATTCTGAAATATAACTAGGTTGGCAGCAAGACATATTGAAAGATTTTGAGCATTTGAGTAGCATGACCAGGTCTATGACCAAGGATAACTATAATTCACCATGCAATGTGAAAGAACAATGAGAGGTCCAGCAATGCTATTTTTAGATAATTGGAGACTGATCATTGCCAGTATGCAGAGTTAAACCAAGTTTAAATGTTATCTGATGATTTTAAAGTTATAAAAAACCACTTTGATCTAGCTTTACAAGGTGCCTATTTTCCTATAGTGTTTCCTTTTTTCTTTGATTGTTTTTAAATAGTGATCTTTAAAAAGTGATTTTAAAATTACTTTATATAATGATTTTTGAAACAAATAAATAAATGAAAATTTAAGAATTATTTTAAATATTTTTACAACATAACAGAATATTTCCTAAATAATAGAAGTAATGTTTTTCTAGGAACACAAGACTTAGAGCTGGAAGAGACTTATGAGTCCACCTGATCTGGCCTCCTTATTTTATAGGAAAAAGAAACTTAGACCTAGAGAAGTTAAGTGACTTATTCAAGGTCACTCAGATGCTAAGTAGTACGGTCAGGATTTGAATCCAAGTTGTGTAATTTCAAAACCATTGGCTGTTATTATCATAACACTACCCTTCCTTTCAATATAGAGCTATGGACATTAAAGTTTTAAAATATATTAGGAATAGCTGGATAGCGCAGTATATAGAGCACTGGCCCTATAGTCAAGAGGACCTAAGTACAAATCAAGCAACAGAAACTTAATAGCTATGTGTTCCTGGAGAAATCACTTAACCCTGATTGCCATATGTGTATATCTCTCTGTCTTTGTACACACACATACACATATGTATGTGTATATATATATATATATATATATATATATATATATACACACACACCCCTATATAACTATATGTATGGATGAATGGATAGATGTATCTGTATATCTATCTATCTATCTATCTATATGACTGTGTTTGTGTGTATTCTTACAATGACCCTGTAAAATGTGCAGTGTAAATATTATGAGTCCATTTTGCAGATGATCAAACTTAAACTTAGATGTAGTAAGTACCTTACCCTGGTCACAAAGCTCTAAAGTTTCACAACAGGCATGGTGCCAAGTTTCTTAATTTTAAATCCAGTGCAATTTCTTTCTTTTCTTTCTTTTTTGTGTTTGATAATTTTTTAAAACAACTTTTTAATTATTATTTATTTATTTCGTTTTCTTCTGAATTCCAAGTTATGTCTCTCCTTCCCTTACAACCCCACATTTGATATAGATATATACATGGAAACATACAATACATACTTCCATATACAACTGGAGATAGTGATTAGGTCAGAGTTGGGAGACCTGGTTCATCAAATGTGAAAGAATTCACTTAGATCTTCTTTGTAGCCATTGAGAGCTTTATTTATGCAAAAGCAGTGGGCCTGAGATTCAGCAAGGAGCTAAACAAAGGCACTGATGTAGGGAAGGAACCAGACTTATACGGCCCAAAAGATATACACCCTGCATGATGATTTTAGGGTTTCTTATGGGGGTTGGAGATTTAGGGATAGGATAAGTCTTACAAGATAAGGAGACAGGTAGAGGACAATAAATGGCACAAGATAAGGCAGACCAGAAATTTTATGACCCAGGATGGGGCAGGAGACAAGAATTCCATGGTCCAGGGTAAGGGAGAAATTATATGGTAACTCAAGATAAGAAGAGAGAATCTAGGATGCCCTCAGGCTCAGGAGGGGCCTCATAAGGTGCTGAGAAAGTAACCCTTAATATTATTTTTATTCCTTAGAGATCCACATCTATAGTATTTGTCTTGATAAGTCCTTCAAAGTTGATATGAACGACCATATTTCTTAGAATAGCTTAGTCATTCACAGTTACTCTTCAAACACTATTGCTGTTACTGATTACAACATTCTCTTGGTTCTATTCACTTCACTCTGTATCATTTCATGCAAGTCTTTCCATGTTATTTTAAAACTATCCTTTTTGGCGTATCTTATAGCATGGTAGTATTCCATCATAACAACAAACCCCAAATTTTTCAGTTATTCATCAATTGATAGACATCCCCTCAATTTCCAATTCTTCACCAACCCAGAAAAAGCTACTATAAATATTTTTGTACATATAGATGCTTTTCCTTTTCCCCTGATCACTTTGGAAAACAGTTCATAGAGTGATATTGCTGGATCACAAGGTATACACAGTTCTATAACTCTTTGGGAATAATTCCAAATTATTCTTGAAAACGGTTGGAACAATTCAAATTTTGACAAATTTTTCCACATCCCCTCCAACATTTACAAGTTTTGCCTTATTTCATTTTAGCCATTCTGAAAGGTGCAAAATGGTGTCTCAGACTTGTTTTAATTTTCGTTTCTCTACTCAATAATGATTTGTAGCATTTTTTTCATGCCCTGTAGAGGATAAAATAAAATTTACCCTTTAACAATTAATCCTCTTTCAAAACTGGATCTAAACTACCTTTCCAAACTTATTATATGTTACTCCTATTCACACACTCTATAGTCCAGTAAAATTATATTCTATGCCCTATTATTGGAATGTCCCCCTTTGTTTTCTCTGCTCTTGAGACCCCTGGTTACTTTCAAAGATCAATTTGAATAGCATATGAGACTTCCCTTCCTTACGTCTGTTGTTAAAGCTTTCCCCTTATGAGCTTACTTTAAATTTGCTTTATAGATGTTCTGTTTTCAAGTTAATTGTGTATATATTATTTGCCTTGAGGAGAATATAACACCTTTGAGGGAAAGGACAGGGTTGGTTTTGTTTGTTTGTTTGGATGTTTTTGTATTCTAAACAAAACTGTGGTTGTAGGCAGAGAGTAAAGATTTAACATATGTTTTCCAAATTAAACTACTGATGACAATGTAATAGTGAATTTGCATTGGATAAATTAATTTGGAAAGAGAAAAAATTGTAAGGAGGAAGATTCTACATCCTAAGGGATTTAATGGACTTGAAAGAGCTGATTATTAAATTTTCAGTGTAAATATTTACAGTCAGAAAACAGCAACACAAATCAGAGCATGCTTCATTGTTTTTTTAAATTTTCTGTATTTGAGAAAGTGATGGAAAAAATGCTAATAACTTAAACTGACAAGTTTAATTGATATAAATATTTCTTTTCAGAGAGCTGCTTGTTAAACATTTACCAGCAATCTACTAGGCTAAAGCCAATGAATATTCTAAGAAAAGAATTGCTAGAGGAGTGAATAAGTCTTTTCAAAAGAAATTATTTTTTTTGACTAAAAATAAAACAATTTTTTCTATCATATTTAAATGGTCTATGACTTTTTTTTGTAGGTAGTCTAAGTAATGTTTTAAAGAATGAATGTGAGGGTCAAATCAGTACGCGATTTCCATTACAATGCAGATCCCTCAGAAAGGAAATCCTATTGAGAAAAAGGCCAACCAATAATACATCCCTATGGTGTGTATAGGAAGCTTTGTTTTATGAATCATTTTGTAAGAAGGGATATTATGATATCTTGTTTTCTTCCTACAGAAGTTATTTGGAGATAATCCATAGCTGTAAGGAAGCTCAGGCTTACTAAGACAATGGCCATCCTGACTAGGCTGGGATGATATGGTTGGACCAGAAAGACTAGGCCAGGACAACCAGTTCAAGCCTGAAGGGTCATATCCTGGTCCAGTACCCTCACTACCATGCCTACGTAATCTGCATAATCTACATAAGTTAAGAAGGGAATGTAAGGAAATAAAGAATGTAAACTAATCCTAACTCAGACAAGGAAGGTAAAACTGGTTAACCTCACTCCTGCTCCTGTATTGCTGTGGGTGTTCCTAGTGAGCAGTGTACCCACTTTCCCATGAGAAGTGTAATAAATGTCTTCCTCTGCCCACACTGTTTCTGAGTTCTTTGGGTGAGAGTAGGCTATCACATGGATCTTCCTAAGGCTACGCAACCAGGAAAGCAATGAGCTATGGAAGCACGTCTTGGGCTTACTTCCTAACCCCGCCTAGGGAGTCCTGTGATCTTCATAGTTTAAGGGGCTATCACTTGAGTCTTCCTCTGGGTCTGACCCTTCCTAGGGAGTCCTGTGATCCCCAGAGCCATATTAAGGGGCCATCATGTGGGTCTTCCTCAGGGTCTAACCCTGCCTAGGGAGTCCTGTGATCCCCACAGATTAAGGAGCTATCACTTGGGTTTTCCTCTGGGTCTGACCCTTCCTAGGGGGTCCTGTGATCCCCAGAGCCATATTAAGGGGCCATCATGTAGGTCTTCCTCTAGGGAGTCCTGTGATCCCCACAGCTATGTTTCTCACAATTTGAAAAATTTGGAGGAGCTATCTAATCTTGTGACTTTAAGGCAAGGGTAGAAGTAACACCACATTGACTGCTTCTTTTCAGAAGTAACACAAAGACCATAACATACTTCATGAATAGTAGGATGAATGCTATTACTAATTCTGGGTTGCAGAAAATATACTTGGCCTATAATTTAAGAGAGAAGATAACAGTTCACCATTGACACAAGAAGTATTCAACTTATGACTTGCCAATGGAGAGTAAAGGAAATAGAAAATAAGAGTAAGGAAGTGGATCAGATTACACACACACACACACAGACACGCACAGACATGCACAGACACACAGACACACAGACACACAGACACACACACACACACATATATATATATATATGTATATATATATATATATATATATATATATATATATACATACAGACATATTTCTAAGAGAAACATACTGAAAATAGCCATGTTACCAAACATAATAACATCACTGTTATTCAGAGTAACTGAGGTCAAAGATAGTGGCTGAGTAAAGATGCAAGCATCCAATGTCTATCCAAGGAAAAGTGATAAGAGAGAAGAAGAAACAAAAAGTGTCTTGAGGATTGGATTTCTTCAGAAGATCTTATCACACATAACTGATTTGGTTACTGCTTACATTAGGGCAATAACAGGAATCCACTAATTGCAGTGCAATTGTGTCTGGAAAAGTCACGCAAGATAATGTGATCAAAGGCAGGAAAGTCCAGCATGCATCAGGAGTGTGAAGAGTCCCTGGTGGCAAAGGCCAGATGAGGGAATGAAGGAAAAACAAGTTGTGAGAGACTTAACTGTAGTACTTGCTAGGAAGAGCTCAGAGAACTGAGCATCTCATTTTCAGTAGACATAGAGATCAAAGGGAAATGCTCCAATATCTTTTAGAGTTTGTGCTACCTCTATGTTTCTTCTGGAGTTTCAAAAATTATGTGTGCTCAAAGTGCAGATTGGTTGACTTATTAAGAATAGGTTGAAAAGGCTATAGAAATGCATCTGTTATTTGGAATATATTGTATTCTTTGAGAGAAAGAATATTTAAATAGTAAAACAAAGGAGGGAAAAGATTCTGAAGAGAGAGGGGGATCCATATGGGTGTCAGAGAGTTGGTGGTACAATTTAACATAGAGGAGGAAAGGAAGAATGATATCTGAACAAATAAAGCAATATAAGAAAGGTGAAGATCTTTTTATTGGATGTGGAATAGACTTCATTAAGAAAAAATTCTCATACTTCTTGAAAACTCCCCACCATTTGATACTAATGATTGAAATCTCCTCAAGAACACATCCTATTCTCAGGGATTTTGTGAAAACTACTCTCCATGGGTTCTCATCCTATCTGTCTGACCATTCCTTCTCAGTCTCCTTGGATGGATCATTATCTACTCTATATCCATAAGTCCTACCTGTGCAGGAACTACAATGATTGCCCCAAGCCTGATTTTCTTTTATATATTCCACTCTTGGCAATCTCATCAATTCTCATAGATTTAAATATTATATTTGTGTACATTCCCTGTCACTGTAGTACGATAGGTGGTATTCTTGATATTTAAGGAAAAGGAAGCAATATTGCGATTTTCCAGGAGATTTAACTAGATTGGTCAACATTTAGATGGGCAGCTTTTTATTATTTCACAGAGAAAGAGTTGACTCAGGTGAGTCTCCAGAGATTGGGCATGTGGCCAGTGCATTGTTTGACTTGCCTAAGGAAAAATTTCCCTCACAAGGTTATGTCTCTGTATTTCTTCCCCTTTTTACTAGCTGGCAAGAAGGAAGCTGGGGAAAGAATGTAATTGTCTGCATGGGTCTTCATCCAAATCTGGCTTCTTATAGAATTACTTGGTAACAGTCTCAGTTGGCAAGAGGATGTTTTAGGTAAGGATTTAACCTATAATGAAAAACATTTTCAAAGAAAACCTTAGCTGCATTTCCGACACAAAATTTGTTCTGGGACCACACCTTCATCATTATGCATGTGTGTTTGAGAACCTAAATATTATAGAGTGCAATTAAGCTAATCCTCAAATGAAAAAAAAATGTTTTTCATTATTCATAGAATCATGGTAGCAAAAGAACTAGAAGAGGAAAATACGGAGGATAAATTTCAGGTGATGATTGAAAGGGAGGTCCTACATAGAGATGGGATTGAAAATGGAAAACTAGTAAAATGACTTTTTGAAAATGATAAAAAATATGCTATAAATCAATGAACTTGGCAGTAATTTCTGGTGAACTTCTGGGACACATTTTAAAAGAGATGACTTGTGAGCACTTATGAAGGGAAGCAATGATCACTATTAGCCAGCATGGATTCATTAAGAACAAATCATGCCAGAATAACTTCATTGCTTTCTTGACAGGGTTATGAAACTAAAAGATCAGACTACCATAGCCACATGATATCTGAATTTCAGCAAAGCATGTGGCATAGTCTCTCACAATTTGTTTCTTTTAGACAAATTTGAGACACGTGCCATACATAACATTACAGGTTGGTGGATTCAGTTAAGGTTGAACAATAAGATACAGTGATTGATAGATTCATGGTATCCTGTAGAAAGATCTCTAGGGGAATGAGATAAGAGTTATAAGGCTCTAAGACCAATGGCTGACACATGGCGGGTAAATAAATGTGTCTTTCCTTCTCTTCTTTCCCTTAGGCTATACTATTAGCTCAGCTCTACAGGATTATAGGATTTAAAAATGGAAGGGGTCTTTGAGATCTTCTAGTCCACACATGTCCCCCTTTGGCAAATAAGGAAACTGAAGTCCAGAAAGCTTAATGACTTGGCAAAGTTAACAGTGACATTTTTTAATCAATGATTTCCTTCAAAGCAGTCATTTTTTCTCAAACTTGTAGAAGAATCATAGCTGAGAGGGCTAGCTATTAAGTCTGATGACAATTGGGATAAGATATTATCCTACACAAAGTATAACAGGGAAAAATTTAAAGTCTTAAAATTGGGTTAAAAGAATTCACTGCATAATTACAGAGGAGGGAGATGATTTGAGACAAAAATACATGTGGAAAAATTCTTTTTTTTTTATTTGTTTGTTTTGAGGGAGTTTTTTTGATAGAAAAAAAGCTTCATATTAGTAAATGATAGGATATGGCATCCTAAAGAGCTAATGTTCCCAGTCAGTTTTAATGGAAGCATAATTTCTAAAATAAAGGAGGTAATAATGCTGATGGACTCTACCCTGGGACAGGCCAAGTCCGATGTGTTGCACTGGATTCTGGGTACTATGCTTTAGAAGTGCTATTTGTTCACTGGAACTGTCAGGAGGAAAGGGACCAGTTTGGTGAGAGGGCTTTAAAATTAAGCCACATAAGAAGCTTTTGAAAAGTAATAGGGTTTTTTTTTGTGTAGTTAAGAGAAGGTAGAAGGATAGCATGATTGTTGTTTTTAGTATTTTAAGGACACTCATGTGGAAGAAGGCTTAGACATGATTTGTATGTCCCCAGAAGAGTGAATTAGCATCCGATGGGTAAAAGTTGCAGAGAAGAAAAACAAGAAAGTGGAGAACTTCCTAATAGTCAGTGCTACACAAAAGAGTCTTTCACTGCCTCAGGAAGTGATGAATTCCCTGTCACTTTAGATCTTCACGCAGAGGCTAGATCATCATTTCTCAGGAATATCATGAAGGTAACTCATGTCCCAGGCAATAGCTTTTCTTTTTAAGCTGACTTGTGAGATGTCTAAGATTTTTTTATTCTGTGATTTTCAGACCCTGGTACTTCAGGAGACATTCAAAGGCATTTGAGCCTGGTTAGTTCAAGAAACCTGCAGGTACACTAAGCAAGTCACTCTGGTATCTGTCCAAGCTCTTGCTCAGGGAAAACCACAACTGAGAAAAGAAACTGAACCATCAGCACAAGCATTTTACATTGTCCCATGGAAATCTCCAGACATGCTCCTCAATCTCCCAGAGCCATTGTGGAATTCAGTAAAAAAAAAAAAAAACAAAACTCAAAATAAAAGGCTCCACAGTAAACTTTAAGGAGTGGGAAATTCTGGTAGCTCCCAGGGGACAATGGCTTGACATGGTACCATAACTACTACTGGGTACCTTAACTACTACGTTTGTCAAACCAGGACTTAAAACTAGAAGAAAATATTAGATCATTTTTTGATGTGATGTGTGTTCTTCTTTAATTTTTTATTTAACATTGACATTAAACATGATATGACGTGTTCTTTTATTTGTTCTTTAACACTGATATTAAACATCCTTTATAAATTCTGTTACCAAATCGATTTTTGCAAAATAAAAAGAAAAAAAATTTCCTGAAACAGCATTAGTCTGTGCATTTCTTAAAATAAAATTATTTTGAAATGGACAGATATCATTATTAATAGACTCATACTGGATTTGCTTTTTAAAAATGGCAAAATCTCCCAGGATTAGTTCAAGGCCCATAGCTATTTAACATATTTATTAACAATCTGGAAAAAGAACTGAGAAGCAGATGATTTAAAATAGGGAGGAAAAGCAAATACCATGCTCTAAGATTTAACATTCAATAAAATGTAGAATGATTAAAAGAATGGGCAAAGGGGTTCTTAAGTCAGCTTCAGCACATATATTAGTAAAGTAGGGAGCAAAAAAATTATTTGAAGTTATAAGCAGACTCTCCTTTTGTAGAGCAGATCTGCAGAAGTGTATTTTCTAACGGAACATCATTTGAAATATATATAATTAAAACATGTAATTATGTATATCATTATTTAATATGTATGAGTATGTAATGTAACATATTAAAATGCCAGAGAGGGATTCTAAAACACTGAGATCTAAAACAACCACAACACCACTAGAAACACGGCTGCAGATGGATTATGGAGAATAGGTAAATTTTATTATAGCAATGAAAAATGAAACAGTTGGATACACAACTAAGGATACTGAACCTCAATCATTGGGGGAAAAAAACTACAGCTGTAACATGATTCTCCAGTGTATTTCTCTTTCAAGTACACACTGAAAGAATGGGGTGTTGATATTTTGAGTACGTGTAAAATGAAGAATGAGCAATAAAATAAGTTTTAATTGGAAAAAAAATAAAACAAAATGAAAGATAATGGGGAAAAAAGGCCTGCAAGTTGTATAGAAAATGCCATGAAGAATTCTTCTCATAATAAATGAAAAACTATAAAAAAGAACTATTCAACACAAATACATTTCTGTTGGAATACATGAAGCATATGGAGCAACTCTGACTCAACTCAACTCAGGCTCAACAAACCCAAAACAAGGTGGTTATCTTTATACCTAAATCTGCTCCCTTGTTTGGATTTACTTCTTTCATGGGCTTATATAAGAGATGTTACAAAGTTAAAATTGACCAGATTGGGAACAGTTTGGATATCAGGAAAGGAGGAATCAGTATGACACTAGCTGGAGATGCAAGATGACTGGGAGGATAGTGTAATTCTCAGTAGCAATAAGAAAGTTTGGAGTAGGGTGAGTTTGGAAGGAAAGATAAAAATTCACTCTGGATAGGCTGATATTAAGATGTCTATAGGACATTCACTACAAGATGTCTGACAGGCACTTGGAGATATGAAACTGGAGCCCAGGAGACAGGATATGAATGAATAAATAGTTTTGGCAATCCTCAGTATTGAGATGATAATTGAATCTATGGGAGCTGCTGAGATCGTCAGATGAAATAGTACAGAGGAAGAAGAGAAGAAGGCGAAGGACTGGACATGCACATGTCCTTGTGGGACATGTGCAGTTAGCAGGTTTGACCTGGATGAAGGAGCTAGGTAGCATAATTGATACAGCATTGGATCACAGTGAGGAAAATCTGAGTTTAAATCTGGGCTCAGACACTTATTAGTTGTGCGACCCTGGGCAAATTACTTAGAGTCTGTGTACCTCAGGTTCCTCAACTATAAGACAGGGATAATAACAGCAGCGATCTTGCATAGTTGTGAGGATCAAACAAGATAATATTTGTAAAGGGCTTAGTACAGTGTCTGGCACGTAGTAAGTGTTGTGTAAACACTAGCTATCGTTGTTCTTTGCTGCTGCTGCTGCTGCTGTTGATGGTGCCATCATTATCATTATCTAGCAAAGGATACTGAAAAGGAACAGTTAGATAAATAGGAGGAGAGGCAGGTTAAAAGTGTCACCAAAACCTAGAGAGAAGACAGAAGCAAGGAAAAGAGGGAGTTTGACAGGGTCACAGACTGCAGAAAAGTCAAGCAGAATGATAATTAAGAAAAGGCCCTTAAATGTTGTAATTAGATCATTAGTAGCCTTTGGAGGGAACAATTTTGGTTGCAAGAGGTTGTAAGCCAGATTGTAGAGATTTTACAAAGGAATCAACAGAAAGGCTACTGTAGACAGCTTTCTCAAGGAACTTAGCCACAAAAGGTAGGAGAGATACATGGCAATAGCTAGTTGGAGATCGAGTACGGGATTTTTGAGGGTGAGGAAGCAGCCAATAGAGAAAGACTGAATATAATGAGGGAGTATGGATGATAGAGGGGGCCATCTGCTGGACAAGATGAGATATAAAAAGATATGAGGCCGCATCTTCATGTGAGAAGGGGTAAAGTAGGAGATAGTCGCAGAAGTGATATGCCTAATATGAGGAGGAGGGAAGAAGCATCCCTCAGCAAATGGCCTCAGTTTTTTTCAGTGAAATATAAGATAGTGTTATCACCTGAAAGGAAAAGGTGAGGGAAGAATGGGAGGTTAAAGGAGTGAAGAAAAGATTTAGAAAAAGCCACACAATATTATATTAGTGATGTATTCCAATCTTCATTATAGCTTTTAATTAAGATAGAATCTCTAGTTGTAAGTGGTAGAATTAAAAAAATCTATCATCCTCACAAACATTCTCACCTAAAATAGCAATATATAACCACCAATTTCTTAAAAAGTTCATCTCTGTGGGAAATGGATTACACCAAAAGAATACGAAAATATTGGTTTTATTCACAGAGAAAATTATTTCTCTGTTGAATTTGGCATGTCAAGAGAAAATTCCATTCGCAGAAATTTTCCTGATTGGCTTGGAGAAGTTAGCATAATAAGGACTACATTGAAAGGGACTTTAGAGATATTCTGGTCATTCATAGACTTGAAGTGAATTGCCCTAAATCAAGCTACTGGAAAAATCAGGGTCAGGATTTCAATCCAAGTTTTTGCCTTTCTAAAACATTATTCTTCCAATATTCTCTTAGTTTTAGGTTAAAATACACATTTGAGTTCTCTTTCTTTTGAGGTCATGGAAGGCTGGATCTGGGAAATCTCTTTCAATCACTTTGCTGTGGACACATTTTTGAATTTTATCATATGAATATATGTAGATAACTTAGAAGGGAAAAACATAACAGTTACTAAATGTAGATCTAATGATTTTGTGAAGTTTCCTTAAATATTCATGAGGAAATTATTTTAGCATTGTAAATGAAGGTTGATACAGTGACAGCATTGTAGACACAGATTATGAGGTTTTAATATGGCAACAATGTAGTATACTAACTGTGAAATTGTTGCTGTACTTAGTGTTTTTATGAAAATATGAATATCTTTCTGAATGAGTTAGAAAGCACCAAGATGACTGGCTGAAACATAAGTCTGAATCATTCTTCTCTTGGACACTATATGTATTGAGAGCGACTACAAACCAAGGTTATGGAGGTGGAAGGGTCACAGAATATTTTGTAGCTACTGTTTTTACTGTGTAATCTTAGTAAATACCTTTGCTAAGAGTTAATTATGTCCACTGACAAAGTTAGTCCACCAGTGCAAACTCGTGAGCTATACTATTAGAATGGTGACACCACTGGCTAATTCTTGAAAACTAAAAATAGCCACTCCTCTGTGGCTATACCCAGCCTACAAAACCCTAAGAGCTAAGACTTTGAGTGCAAATTAGAGGAGTAAAACAGATTCTTGGTGTCTGTACTTCATTCTCAAAGACGACCAATGGCATCAGGAAAGTGATGTCTTGACTTGCAAATGAATTGAATTTAAATGAGGCAGGGCTGTGCAAAGTCACTAGCCTCATGCTCGCCTCCTGAGTCATCTGGGTCCAGTGGCAAGACATAGATCAGAACAACTTGACATGACCCTAAATGTAGTGGGAGACTTTGGCCTTTTTAAGCTAAGATCTTTCCCAGGTCTCAGTTTGTCTGAGGTAAAAACCATTCAGTTATTAAAGCTAGGTAAGAAATGAGACAGAGAGTGGCCTCTTTTCCTTCTTAAAAAAAAAAAAAAAAACAATTTGGGAGAGGAAGACCCTCAAGAGTTCCTGGCCAGAACAGATAACACTCATGTGAGGGAAAATATAGAAGAGGCAGAAGTGTTCTCAGTGACTTATAAGAAAAGTTTTTAAGACTGTAGTGATCATGCGAGCCTAGAGTCACTTCAGTTTTCCCATAGGTTAGCAGGGGTGGGGAACCTGCAGCTCCGAGGCCGCATGTGATCCTCAAGGTCCTCAAATGTGGCCCTTTGACTGAATTTAGTCCAGTCAAACTTCAGTCAAACATCAGTCAAAATTAAGACTGAATTGAATTCAGTCAAAGGACCACACTTGAAGACTGAGGACCTTGAGGGTTACATGAGGCCTCAAGGCCACAGGTTCCCCACCCCTGGTAATCTAGCCTATATTCGTCATAGGCTGATATGGATTATTTCACCTCTGTCACAAAGTCCTTTGATTCAAATTCATTGTCATACACTTTGAGTCCCTTTCTCATCCCCTTCTTCTCCTCTTATCTCCTTTTCTTTCCCTCTCCCATTTCTTCCTTCTTTTTTTTCCTCCCTTCCTTCCTCTCTTTTCTATTCTTTCCCTCTGGTTAATATTAATGTATCAACAAATAATTAGTTTAAGTGCTCTTCAAATTTCTTCTCCTAAAGATATTATCCACCTATTAAGTTTCAGACAAATCTCATTATTAAGCAAACAGGCACTGTCTCCTTCATGGTATCTGATAAAGAAAATGAGATTATGGTTCTTAAAATATCATTTAAATGAAGCAAAACATTTTCCATTCTCATCATTTTTTCATTGTTTGTAAGGAGTTTAATTTTGTGACTTTTTTTGATCTTCTATTATCCTTGATTATTATTCAACAAAATAGAGCTTTACTTTAGAAGCATTCTCATTTTTAATGTAAAGAACAAACATCATCATTAATTCCAAGCATAAATTGCTTTTAAAATCTTAATTTGTGATACACAATTCCTTTTTTTCTGGGGAAATTTCAAGAAAATAAATGCATTATCTGTCCATATTGCTATGGCAATGCTTCAAGAGCTATCAGAATTCCTAACATACAAGATGCAGATAGCATATAATAGCTTATTTATGAATATTTTAGGGAGTATTTTTAGGATGCATCCTTCTGCATTACTTACACAAAGTTAGATTGAGAAGGCTAGTTCAATATAAGTTCCTCAAAAAGTCTAGGTGTGATCTGCAATTCAAACATCCACAGTGAGTACCTCTGACTACAGTTCACACCTGGTATTTCAGGCAACATATCATTTGACAGCAAGGAGATCCCAGGAGTCATCCTAACCAAAATCATCAGAATTCAGTCACTCTTCAAGTCAGAAAGTCAAGTTAGAATGGATATTATATACTTGACTTTTTCTCCATCCAAATTTATCTATACTGCTTTGGAACTTGAATTGACAAGAAGAACATAGTAAATATAGGAAAGGAGACAAAATTATCTTCTTCTATGTCAGAGGCATAAGACACATGGCCCGCAAAGGACAACATATGGTCCATAATGTTCCCAAGTGATGGGGAAATTTTTAACATAATTAATAAAAATGTAATAAACACAGTTACTATTACACTTTAAAACTAAGGCATTATGCAGTCCACAGGAATGCTTATGTAGGGATTAGTGATATCCATTTCTATTTGGGTTTGACCCCACTTCTTTCTGTGACTGCCTCCAAGTTTTTGCTCTTATAACACAGAAATCAGTAGACTTACTTTTTGAAAAATGAAAAGGTTCACCTTTAGAGTTATGTCAAGAACATAACTAGTTGCTTGGTTGTAGAAAGCAGTTATGACACAAAAATAATTTAAAGTTTTAAATAATAATTTAATAGTTTAAATGATTTTGCCATTAATTTATTCCTATTATATGAAAATACATTGTTGAAAAATGGTCAATCTGGTGCCTCCACTCATGACTCAACTATTACAAATTTTCTTTAGCATCCCATTAATGTTTTTTAAAACCGACTTTAAAATATTTAATTTATGGCCTTTTTAGATGATTTTAGTATTGTGTTTATTATTTTTTGTTTAAATTTCCAGATTGACATTATCATTATAGTCTTACCAATTACTGTTTTCTGGAAGACAAACAATTATAAGGGGTAGAAAAAATGTTTCGGATCAAAAAAAGAGTATTTCATAAAAAGTACCAATTCTCACATAAGATAATCAGTTCTTTCATTTTGACTAGGACAGCCTTTGTTTTTCATTACAGGATAAGCATTTATACTGCGACTACTTATGCTTTCAGTTATGTAAAAGATTTATGTGGTACTTTATAAATAATATTTTCTTTTTCTTTCCTAAAACTCCTCAGAGACAGGCACTACAACTATAATTTTGCAGATGAGGTAAACAAAGGCTCAAAGAAGTTAAAGTGCTTTGCCCATGGTCATAGAGATAATACATTTGGAAAGTGTGATTTAAACCCAGGTCTTACTGATTTCAAGGCCAGTATTTTATCTACCACACCCGATGTCAAGAGGTTAAACTAAAGATAAATAGAATAAATGGAAAATCATTTGTGAATTTCCACATTAGAATAGTAAACAGACTAAAAAACTTTTTAAAAGTTCTTGAGATCAGTGACTTCTTCCCTTACCTAATGTTGTAAAATACATTAGAGATAAATATAGCTATGAATGGGAAAGAAAATGGACCCTTCCCATATTTAGAATGAAATACAGTAGATGGACACTGGTTCACTGGTAATAGTAATTAGGTTAGTGGTCCACTGGTAATTTGGTAATTTGGAACAATTAAGAAGCATTTGTTAAGCTTCTGCTTAATTGTGGTAGGCATGAGGATTCCTTGTCCTTAAGAATCTTATATTGTAATAGAGGCATTCAATGCATAGAATTAAGAAGTGGTTAGAGGAGAGTTTGAGGGCCTGGAAATTAACAAGAATTGTGAGTGCAGTCATAAAGGATTAAATCATCAGGTATTTCCCAGTAGCAATAGTAGTATTTATTCGATTATTATTGCCAAAGCATAGTCAAGTAGGTAGAAAGCAGTGGGGGCACAAGGTAGGGTGGGGTTGATTTTTAATGGCAGAGCAGATAGGTGGGTGAGCAGGCCCTAGTGCATGGCTGGATGGGATGAATGTTAAGTGTTTCTGAGGCTGGCTAGATACAGTGGGTAAAAGAACAAGAATATGCATAGTTGATATATTGCTTGCCTTCCCAGTGGTGGGAAGGAGAGAGAGAATTGGAAACTCAATTTTTTTAAAGGTTAAAAGTAAAAAAAATAATAATATTTTTTTAAAACGAATAAGAAGGAAGGATACTATAAAATTGGGTAGATCCTCTATAAGGTCTTATGAAAATATGGAAAAGAATTGCATAAGAGAAGGTACATAATAGAATGTCTGTCCATGATCATTTACTTTATATTTCTTTTTAGATATATTTCTCCCCGAAAGAATGCCAATTCTTTGAGGAGAGAGACTACTTCATTTTTGTTCTTATATTCCCAGGGCCTTAGACCATGATTGACATGTAATAGACATTTGACACATGCATATTGATTGAATGATTGATACCATCTGTATTAATGGAAGAAGTACCCATAGCAATGAAATCACATATCTGCCAAAGTAAGCTGTTAAATATTTAATATTGTGGAAGCTAAGCTACCTTAATGTCTGGGAGCCTTGGCCTTGTCTAAGATTTGGAGATATCTTATTGCTAATCAGTGGTGGATCATGGAAAGCTAGGACCACTCTCTGGGCCCCTCTGGTTCCTGGTATTGACTAGTCTGGGGGGTTAGAGGATAGGTAATTAAGCTCCTCACTGATGCTGAAACTGAATTAAAACAGTGCCTTGTTGCCACATGTACCTTATTTAGCCCTTACCCTTTCTCCCTTCCTGGATGGTGCAAGGTTTATCTTCCTCAACTAGTCAGTTCAAAATAGAGTGACATCTCTATATGGATCGTTCTTGTTTTCTTACAAAATACCAAGAAAATCTCTTCCCAGCAGTATCATTTCTTTTCTTGAAATTGATTTTATTTCAGTCTTTCTTCATTCTTTAAATAAAATTTTAAAATATTTATAGGTTATGTAACTTCTTTATAACTTCTAGGAGATTCACACAGCCTTTTTGATTTTAAAATTCAACTTAAATCTTTGAGATCTTACTAAGTGCAAATAACAGTGCAGCTTAAATTAAGCTATCATCTCCTTAGTGCTTTGTGTTAGAATCAGCAGCAGCTGCACTGGCTCTATTTCTGCAGAACTTGATAAATCTCAACAAATATGGGTGGGTAGAGCAAGGAAAGATTTTTCTAAAAGTGAGAGAATATTTCAGTGGCAATCTATTGAGTCACTTCTTTTTCCCATTCTTATTAAAGCACAATATTAGGGGACAGTGTTTGAAGGTTGCTGAAAAATAAAATTCACTCCGCAGGACTTTTACTCCCCAAGGTCATGTGCCTTCCAGCCTGGCAAGATGCCATTTTTGGCAGATAGGAATGAGGCTCTGGTGCTATTGCCTCATTAGTTTCCTCCACAAAGGCATGAATGCCCTTTCAGAAGAATTAAAGGAAAAGTCAGATGAAACTAGGGCAGAAATTGCTACCATGGATACAAAGCTGGACCAAGTACCATAGTTGCATATCTGAATAAGTTGGTGTACAAAACTACAAGAACAGGAAGGGTGAAAAAAGGAGAAAGAATGTCTTGTTACAGATAGAAAAAAAAAGATTTCCAAGGGCAAAGCAGAAAAAGAACCCCCAGTTTAATTTAGCTTTCCACTTACAAAAGTCACCCTGATGCTATTAACAAGAAGACACTGGAATTATAAGACACACTGGAGAGGGGGAGAAAAGTACATAAGGTACATCTGAGTCATTCTCCAGACAATCAATAGTAATTTTTGCGATATTTAAATAAGGAGGAAAATCAATACTCTATAGAAAGATATACAAAGTCCTATGGAGGAAAAAAGATAGGAATGTCATAACTGGTAAAAACTAAAATGCAAACTGTCAGATTTAGAAGATAAAGATAAAATAGTAAAAGCCACCCTGGGCCACAAAGAGAGAGTATAAATTCAAACAATTTTGCTTTTCCCCTTTAACCTAAGCATCTCTGTATAGACAAAAAGGACATCCCCTGTTTTTGAAAAAGCTCTTTCTTAAAGAAATGAAAAAAATCCATTTCTCTCACAATAGAAGGTGATACATAATAGAAAATTGTATTTGTTTTTGTAGAAAAGAAGCAGTTGCAGCAGAGGCAAAGGTTGCTAAAATATGGCCTAAAAATCTCTAACTGGAAACATCATGGAATCAAATGTAGAAAATGTTGAAAAAGAACACTGGTGTCCCCTATTATTGCTAAAGCATATCATTTTGTAGAAGTCATAAAAGTGGTGCTGAAATTACTATTCAGTCTTGTTTATTGCACTCACATATCCCAGACAGTTAGTTATAAAAACCAAAACAGTAACTTCAGGGACAGTCCTTGCTATTATATAATGAGAGGGAAAGAGAAGAGATAGAGAGGAAAGATATTTTAAAAGGTTATGAAAATATATAGGGATCCATTGAATAAATCTTCCTGAGAGAAATGAAGGAAATTGTACCTCCATGGCAAAAGAAAAGAAATAAAGCAGTATGAAGAAGTTGTAACTGAAAGAAGTTTTGAAAGTAGAAGCTCAGAATCCTGGGTCTATTTTGCCCCCCAAAACTCTGGGAAATCTTTCTATCTAGCTTGTGCATAGGTTTCCACAGATTTCAGTCAGTCAAGAAACAAGACAAGAAATGTTTATTAAGCACTGACTTTATGTAATTCATGCGTGCTAAGTGTTAGGGATAAATAAAGAGGCAAAGTGATCTTTGACCTTTAGATTTTGTCTTTTGATATGAGAAACAAATAAAAATTTGTGAAATTTTTGTGGAAAAAAAACTATGACAGACATAGAAGTAATATAGAGACTATGTGTGATCATCTGACACATGAAGATATAAGCACATGGGAGAACTATGAAAGGCCTCCTTCATAAGGCAGGGTTTAAACTGAGTGGTAAAGGAAACCAAGAAAGCTAACAGGTAGAGGGAAAGTAAAGTGATCCTCTAGATATGGGGGCAACAAGTGCAGAGACACAGAGATAGGATACATAGTGTCCTTTACAGACAGATAACTAAAAAATGGCAACATGGCCAAAAGAGGTGACCATGTTTCTGGAAAGATTGGAAATTATACCATATCAGTGAGAGTTTGAGGAACTACCTTTAGTCTAAAGGAAAGAATATTTAGGAGGGCAGGATAGGGAAGCAGGTTGTAGTGCAAATGTAGGGTATTTAATATTGCCCCCAGATGAAGTGGTCCCTGAGCAAACAGAGGGCCCTTTTAGCAAGAGAATTTCAAAGAGTAGTTTTTGAAACTGAAGTGGAGACCACTGGGAACCTGAGACCACAGGGAATGTCTTTGAAGATTGCTTTTTTAAAACCTTTCTGCTGCAGAACCCACAAAACAACAGAGGGAAGCAGGGCTCCAGACCAGGACAGCCTGGATGGTCTCTGGGTGAGGTCTATCCCACACGGAGCTGGGAGCAGAGTGGAGCAGAGCAGAGCCCAGCTTGAGCAACGCGGACCAACCAGACCAGGAGCCAGGTGGAGTGTGCCCTAGTGCCCTGAATCAGTGAGCTGCAGCAGTTACCAGACTTCTCAACCCACAAACACCAAAGACAACAGAGAAGGTTAGTGGGAAAAGCTGTGGGAGTGGAAGGAGTTGGCAGGTCAGCTACTGCCCTGGGGGCAACAGAGGTGGGGAGCTACAGAAGTACAGCTGTAGTTGCTTTCAGCCCCCTGGCCCACCTGGTGGGAGGAATTAAGTGGCGGATCAGAGCAGGAGTGCACAGCCTGCTGAAGATCTAACTCCAGTCCAGGTTGGTGGATCTTGGGGAGCAGGAGTGCTGGTGTGGCAGAGGAAAAATTGGGAAGAGAAATGAGAAGGATGTGAGAAAACCATGAGAAACAAGTCAATGACTTGCTAAAGGAGACCCAAAGAAATACTGAAAAATATACTGAAGAAAACAACACCTTAAAAAATAGACTAACTCAAATGGCAAAAGAGCCCCAAAAGGCCAATGAGGATAAGAATGCCTTGAAAGGTAGAATTAGCCAAATGGAGAAGGAGGTCCAAAAGAACACTGAAGAAAATACTACCTTAAAAATTAGATTAGAGCAAGTGGAAGCTAGTGACTTGATGAGAAATCAAGATATTATAAAACAGAACCAAAGGAATGAAAAAATGGAAGACAATGTGAAATATCTCATTGGAAAAACCACTGACCTGGAAAATAGATCCAGGAGAGATAATTTTAAAATTATTGGACTACCTGAAAGCCATGATCAAAAAAAGAGCCTAGATATCATCTTTCAAGATATCAAGGAGAACTGCCTTGATATTCTAGAGCCACAGGGCAAAATAGAAATTGAAAGAATCCATCGATCACCTCCTCAAATAGATCCCAAAAAGAAATCTCCTAGGAATATTGTCGCCAAATTCCAGAGCTCCCTGATCAAGAAGAAAATACTGTAAGCAGCCAGAAAGAAACAATTTGAGTATTGTGGAAACCCAATCAGAATAATCCAAGATCTGGCAGCTTCTACATTAAGAGATCGAAGGGCTTGGAACGCGATATTCTGGAGATCAATGAAGCTAGGATTAAAACCAAGAATCACCTACCCAGCAAAACTGAGTATCATGCTCCAAGGCAAAATATGGATTTTCAATTAAATAGAGAACTTTCAAGCTTTTCTCAGTGAAAAGACCAGAGCTGAATAGGAAATTTGACTTTCAAACACAAGAATCAAGATAACCATGAAAAGGTAATCACGAAAAAGAACAAGAAAAAGAAATTGCAAGGGACTTACTAAAGTTGAACTGTGTTGTTTACATTCCTACATGGAAAGATGATGTGTATGATTCATGAGACCTCAGTATTAGGGTAGCTGAAGGGAAGATGCATATATATATATATGTTTATGTTTATGTTTATGTGTATATATATATGTTTATGTGTATATATATGTTTATGTGTGTATATATATATAAGTGAATGTGTATGTATGTATATATGTATGTGTATATAGAGAGAGAGAGAGAAAGAGAGAGCAGGTACAGGGTGAGTTGAAGATGAAGGGAAGATATCTAAAAGAAATAAAATCAAATTAAGGGATGAGAGAGGAATATATTGAGAGAGGTAGATAGGGAGAGATAGAATGGGGTAAATTATCTCGCATAAAAATGGCAAGAAAAAGCAGTTCTGTAGGAAGAGAAGAGAAGGCCGGTGAGGCGGGAATGAGTGAATCTTGCTCTCATCAGATTTGACCTGAGGAGGGAATACCATACATACTCAGTTGTGTATCTTACCCCACAGGAAAGAAGAAGGAAGAAGATAAAAAAAGGGGGGATGATAGAAGGGAGGGCAGATGGGGGTGGAGGTAATCAAAAACAAACACTTTCGAAAGGGGACAGAGGCAAGGGAGAAAATTCAATAAAGGGGGATAGGTTAGGAAGGAGCAAAATATAGTTAGTCTTTGTGGAAGGGTTATACATAATGGTACACATGTGGCCTATGTTGAATTGCTTGACTTCTTAGGGAAGGGGGGTGGGAAGGGAGGAGGGAAGAGAATTTGGAACTCAAAGTTTTAAAAACAGATGTTCAAAAACAACAAAAAAAAAAGTTTTTGCATGCAACTAAAAAATAAGATACACAGGCAATGGGGTGTAGAAATTTATCTTGCCCTACAAGAAAGGAAGGGAAAAGGGGATGGGAGGGGAGTGGGGTGACAGAAGAGAGGGCTGACTGGGGAACAGGGCAACCAGAATATAGGCCATCTTGGAGTGGGGGGGAGGGCAGAAATGGGGAGAAAATTTGTAATTCAAACTCTTGTGAAAATCAATGCTGAAAACTAAATATATTAAATAAAAAAATGTGCATTAAAAAAAAAGAATAAAAAAAATAAAAAGAGGAAAAAAAAACCTTTCCTCATGTGGATTTCATTTGTTTTTTTTTTTTATCTACTTAACTATTTTAAGTCACTTTGGACGGGAACTGTTATAAAAGCCCTAAAAGCATTTAATTGGTAGAAGAATCTAGAAGATCCAGGACCTTGCAACCAAGAAATGGGGTGGGATATTTAATAGGGTCATTATCTACCAGGATTCCTTCCTCTCCACTCTCCTATTCTCCCTACAACACGAATACGTATAGGTTTTGGGTTTTTTGTTTTGTTTTGTTTTGTTTTCCCCTTTAAAGGTGACAAAGCTGGCCCTGGCAACATGATTAACCCAATGAGCTACAAAGCTCAAGCTCTTCCTTCCCTAATGTAGCTTTTCAGTAGCCTCTGGTTGTATCAATGGGAATCTCTGGTCACCTAAGGGCATAAAGAAAACATTATCATGTAGGGTCTGGTCTTACAGAATGGGCAGAGTTCAAGGACTGTCAGAGATATGGAGGGAAGGGTACTGAATCTACTGAAGCTAAGTGCTGGTGTATCTTTCATAAATAACCTTTTATGCTCTGACTATATAAACCTTTTTTCTTTATTAATAGCTGAATGACTTATGAGTACCATATTTGTTCCAACATTAGACCTGAAATAATAGAGACTTCCTGAGTCTGGCCAATCCTTGACAAGAGGAATGGGAGGACATTACAAAGGGGCAGATTTCAACCTAATATACAAAATACGTAATAGCACAGCTTTCTCAAATTGATGTTGGAATTTTATCAGCACAGTTGCCCTAGATAATGATAAATTGCTTATCAATAAAGATCTTTAAATGGAAAGTCAATGATCATTTTTAAGGAATGTTGTAGAGGACATATCTTTTCAGTCAGAGATAAATTAAATGACCTCTTAAGTGTCTCCCAACTGTGACTCTATAGTTCTGAAATTCTGGGTGGGGCCGGGAATAGAAACAGATTAGCTATTTGAATGGGACAAAATTGCAAATAAATAACTGCTCTGTAAGACTATTGTTTTGGAGATTAATGGTTAAATGATTACTTAATAAATATTGGGACTATCATCTTAAATAAAAGTGTTAAGAGTTTAAAATAACTACATGATGCATATTGTTCCATATTTATTTTTTCCTTTTTATCATTCTGAAATTGACTTTTTTATGTGAAACTTCAAAGTAATCTTGGTTTACTATTCCATTGGTTCAGGCTGTTGCTAGACTAAGTCTTTCTGGATTCTTACATAGTTCCTTGCTTGTAGGCAATAAACTACTTAGTTTTCCTAAACAAGATAAATTTTGCCCTCGTATTTTACTTATCTGAATAAATACTGTGTGTGGATTTAATAGTATGATTGGAACATGCAATGAAGCAAGGAAAAGGAAGGGAAGGAAAGGAGTGAGGGTGATGAGGGTTTGGGGTGAGAGGTGCTCGACACCCCAAAGTACTGACACACCGAAAGAATTTGACTCAAGCTTTCTCAGCCAAGGGAAAAGATAAAGTTTATTAAGAGTTAGCCACATAGGCCTGCCCCCAAGACATCCCACCCCTTGCGATGCCTGTAAGGGAAGCGGGCCAGATCAATCTGAGCTAGATTGGATCTGATCCCCTTCATGGAGGCAAGATGGAGATTATATACACAAAGGTTGTGGGAGGGATTGAGGGGTGGTCTGGGGTGGCCAGAGGAGGGGTCTAGGGAAGGACTTAAGGAGGAGTCTAAGGAGGAGCCTGAAGGGACTGGGATGAGGTCAGACTCCAGGGTGGGGGAAATAGCTGAAGGCTATATGGAAATGATAGACCATAAAGGGCTGGGGTAACAGAGCTAGGGTATAGATGTTTTGATCAGGATTAAGGATGGAAAACAGGATTAAGGGTGGGAAACAGCTGGACAATAGAGGACTGGGCAAGGTAGGCATTTGGGCTTAATGGTTATAGCCTCAGGCCAAGGCCAGGTCGAGTGGGAAGATTCAAGGAGAGTTCAAGGGTTCAAGGGGTTCCCAGAGACTGTGCCCTCATCAAGGGAAGGAAGGAAGGAAGGAAGGAAGGAAGGAAGGAAGGAAGGAAGGGAGGAAGGAAGGAAGGAAGGAAGGAAGAAAGGAAGGAAGGAAGAAAAGAAGAAAGAAAAGAAGGAAGGAAAGAAGGAAGGAAAGAAGGAAGGAAGGAAGGAAGGAAGGAAGGAAGGAAGGAAGGAGGGAGAGAGGGAAGGAAAGAAGGAAGGATGGAAGGAAGGAAGGGAAGGAAGAAGGAAGAAAGGAGGGAGGAAGGAAGGAGGGAGGAATGCAAGGAAAGGAAAGGGAAGGAAAAGAAGAAAAGAAGGAAAAGGAAAGAAGAAAAGAAAAAGAAACACTAGTTAGGCTAAGAGGGAAAGAGACTATAGCAGTTTTTCTCGACTAACATATTAATTTTCCTAATAAAATTGCATGCAAAAATGAGCTGAAACAGAGCCATCTTGAGTATTTTGTATTCTATTTATGGATATTAAATTATAGGCAGACAGTTGGCGTCATTTCATAATTGTACTACTTGCCAGAGTAGTGCTATGAGATGAAAAATAAATAGTGTTGTGTTGTATATTAGTTTGTCAGGCATACATAGAAATGTCTTAGTGAACATCGTATATCAAAAAAATCACAATATCCTATGATATTAGAACTAGTGTTTTGAATATGGTACATACATACTATCTGTTACTCTTTTATCATGTACAAAGATAATTTTTTTTACTTGTTTAAGGTCAATTATTAATCAAAAATCAAAAAATACTTTAAAAATCTAAAACTGTTCCACATATAAGCACATTTAAGAGTCAAGAAATCAAAACTCTGGTCTCAGTTCCACCATCCATTTGAATATTTAAAAAATATTCAGTCTCTCTGCATCCCAATTTCTTCACCTGTAAATTGAGAGGTCCAGACTAAATTGTCTTTAGGGTCTCTCACAATTTTATATCTAATTTTTATATGGTTCTAATTGTCATTTACCAGATTATTCACTTAATTTTGGGAGTTCAGGTTAATTGCATATCTTGAAAGAAGATAAATAAATTTTCAATATGCTTATCATTAAATTAGCTCCATTAATAAAGATTTTTGAAATCATTAATATTTAGAGGTCTGTTGCAAGGTTAATGGCATATGTACTTAAGTAAAGATTATGGCCTTAGTTACAAATCTTAGTAAATCAAACTATAGTTCTATCCCTCAAACTGTAGTTGTATCCTACACATCTTCATCAAGGTGCTAGTCTCATCAAAAACAGTCATGTGTTAGGATGTAAGAACAAACCTTTAGTTATATAATTACTCTAGAATAAGGTGGGAAGACGTATGTTTTTTCTTTAAATAATTACTCTAAAAAGGGGGATAAACTATCCCAGAGAATAGACAAAAAATCATTGGAGAACACTTTTGGAGAAACATTACCCAGGCAATTTGACAAATCTAAAACTAAGACACATTTTACCTAATGGAGCTAGCCTTGAACCTTAGAGTTTAGTTTGTAGTCCTAGCACATCATAGATGAATTCCTATTAATTGATTGATTCATAATAATTCTGTCATAAAAATTATTTAGCCTGATATGTCTGTTTGTTTTGCCATCTGCTGATGGTTAATATTGTGAAAAAGCAGCTAGGCAATTCATACTGGGTTTGATATTCCCAAGTATCTATAGTGTCAGTAGCCAAAGGAGTATATCTGGTGAAGAGCCAGCACAAGTACCAAGCCCAGGAGTGGACTGGCCTATTAACCAAGACAACACCCTGCAAGTAACCAACCCAGTTGAATGAGGGAACAGCATTACCTGAATTGAAATGTGTTAGGGCTCCCAGGAATGGAGAAAATTACTCTGAGGATGAGGAGTCTTCAGGTACCCTTCAGCTCCATGTATTCCCTATATCTGTGCATCATGATTTGTGCTTTAAATCTGAGCCCATTCTCCACCAGGGCCATGGGTATGCAATGGAAAAGTGGGCTCCCTACTTTGGGGGCATTGTTTTTCAATTAATGTTTTTGCTATGCCTTTTTATTAAATATCCTTTTGTGTGATATCAAGCAAGTCACTAAGGCTCTGTATGCCTCAATTTCTTACAGGGAGGATCAAATGATTTCCAAGATACCTTCTAGTTTTAAATCTATTAACCTGTGAAAAGTGAATCCATGCCAGCTGGTTAATTGATACTGGTCACGAGATGAAAGCTTGTGAACTAGGAAATTGTTCTAGAAATTCTAACTTTAGGAATACTCTAAACCCTAGAACTCTGAGGGGAGTAGTCAGGCACCTTCTGAGGACCCACCTTCCTTTGTAAATAGGGCTTGGGAGAGTGAGCCCAGAAACTGTATTACATAGACATATCAACTCCATTATGAGGAAAAGCAAGAAGGAAAGGAGGAAAAGAAGAAGGATAAGGAAAGAGAGGAAAGGAAAGAAGGAAATAAGGAAGGAGGGAAGGAAGGAAGGAAGGAAGGAAGGAAGGAAGGAAGGAAGGAAGGAAGGAAGGAAGGAAGGAAGGAAGGAAGGAAGGAAGGAAGGAAGGAAATAAGGAAGGAAATAAGGAAGGAGGGAAGGCTGTCAAGGTCGTATTTGTGAGTGTGTTCTTTGGAGTCAGTGTTTCTCTTGATTTTTTTCCCTTACACTGCACTGCCCCATCTCTTTTCCTTCCTCTATCCTTTATAAGCATTGCTACTAGCATCACTTTTAGAATGTCAAAAAGTCAAAAAGGAAAGTGGTTCTATACAGTAACCAGGTAATTCTCTGGCTTGAAGCCAAATTTAATCTTGACTGCAGTAAACATTCTACTATATTGAACATCAGTTATGAAAACTAAGGACTCTCTAGAGGACCTGGCTGTAATTACCATCCAGAAACATTCACTCCTATAGAGGAGCAGACTTCTCCTAGCCCTTAATATCACAGAATAAGAAAGTTTAAAAGCATGGCAGAGGGCATAAAACCCTTGTCCTATAATCAATAGATAAAAAACTGGTTGGCCTGTTTTTTGACCCTGCCTGCCTATGTTTGATCCTGAGGTATTACTAATGTCTCCTTCTCTGGACATTTTTATGGCTCTTCCCTTATACCTGGTTTGAACCTTTAACCCTGGTCCTTGTCTGTATTCTCCAATTGTTTATGCCTCTTCCCTCATAATCTCTCTGGATTTCTGAATGCTGACACTGACTCATCACAACAAATGTATACCTTCCCTGTTGCCTGTGAATTGGTCTGATGTATCTGGCTCTGACCTAGACTTTTCCCTTGAAATGACATGATCTCTCTGTTTCCTTGACTCCATACTAATCAAATCCCGGGTGGTAATGGATTGTCTATGTGTCAAAGTGTCCCCTTTGCCCTACTGGCTTCTAATCCTGAGGTCTCTTTGTCAAATATGTCCCTTTGTTGCCCACTACTGAGTGCTGATAGTAATTAATAAACATACAATTGATTGTCTTCTGAATACGAGGGGATACAAGGGAATACACATAGTTCTTAATTCTGATTTCATTGGTCAAAAGTAGTGATGTCAAATTTTTTTTAAAAAAAACCTGGGCCAGTAAATCATACTTAACGATCCTGTGATCATGTATTGACTTAGAAAAGTACAGATTAATATTTTATATATATATATATATATATATTATATATATATTTATATATATATTCTATTGTACTTTTCTTTGTTTTGTGAAATATTTTCCAATTACATTTTGATTTCATTCTCGTACAACAGTGTTGCAGGCCTGTCTGTGACACCTTTGATTTAGAATTCAGTGTGAAAATCCTTTCCACCAATGAAAATCATAAACTTGTCTATAAGGTATGGGTGTAGAGAATTTTCTGGGGGCACTGAGAAGCTGAGTGACATATCCATGGTCATACTTCTATGGTATATCAGAGGCAAGCCTTGAGTCTCAGTCTTCCTGATCCCAATGTCAGCACTCTACTAAATAGGACACACTTCTCAGGATAGCAGAATGCATAATGAAATAATAACATAGGTAAATGTGAGTTAATTTTATACATGCATATTTATTAGATAAGCACAGTTACAGAAGGTGTATTGACTTTTCTACCCAAATCTCTCTCAATATTGCATTGGGTGGTATGAGCTGAGGACCTACCTTTCATGAGATAAGTGAAATATTCAGGTACCAAAAAAACTGGCAGGTATAAAATCTGGGTCACTTTATATTTTATGTTTGAAAGATCTAGGGGAATAGAAGAGGTTTCATAATACTGGTGAAGAAAAATATCTCAATTAAAAAAATCAGGGTGAGAGGAGAGAGAAGGTAGAAAAGAATTTGCAAACTATAAGCCAGAAATCTTCACTTGGAAAACTTTTACGAAGTACTAGTAAAGAGATGCTTGGTTAATATCCACAAAAGGGATCACTGGTCACAAACAGACTATATGTTACCAGATAAAACTCATTCCACTTCTAAGAGGCAGATATGATATGCCTGGATTTTAGTAAAAAGTTTGTTAAAGTACTCCATAATATTGTTGTAGAAAAGATGAAAGAGATTGGCTGGATGATAGTACAATTATATGAATTTGGAGGTGGTTGAGTGGTCAGTCCCAAATAATAGTCAGTGATGGTTTCATATCAACCTGGGAAATCTCCAGTGGAGTACCGCAAAGATATTTTACTTGGCACTGTACTGATTAACATTTTTTCTCAACAAATTTGATGAAACACTTGTCATGCTTATTAAATATGAAGATTACTCGAAACTAATACACTGCCTCAAATAGCAACCATTAGTGCTTGAATGTCAGGCACTGCATTAAGTGCAGGAGATAGTATCAAAATCCAAAAAGATAATGACAGTCTAGAACACTGAGCTAAATAAAACTGAATTAGAGTGAAAGTAAAGTCTTTCTTTTGCATTTAGAAATCAGCTTCACTTGTACAAGTGTGTTAGCAAGGCAATAAACACAACATCGACAATAATCATGAATATGCCTATGTAGTTCTGTATCACAAAATATGACTCTCCATATAGAAGGTAGAAGAAGTAAAACATTTATTCAGACACCAGATAACCAAATCCTATAACCAATAAGTCCAACCTATCCAAGCAACAACCAACTCCCAAAACCAGTAAGCCCACTTCATCATAATAGCAAGGAACTTAAAACACAATATCACAGCATGGAGCCTCACCATCCCATTAGCCTTCCACTCCCACCCCCACCCTCCACCTCCCAGTGGGGCCTTCCCACTAATACACTTACAACACAACTAACTTGCCTGTGTCTGCTCTTGCCCTCAACTCTAACTGCTCTCCCTCCACATTTCCTGTGACACACTTCCCTTTTCCCCCAGCGAGCTCCTCCTGCCACATGTGACTTAGGCTTCCTGTGATGTAAGCAGGTCACGTGGCCTATTAATGGGTGGAAAAGATCTTCAAATCTAAATTACCATTACAACAAGATAGGGGAAGCATGGTTAGACATAAGTTTGTTATTTTTTTTTTCTGAAAAGGTGAGTATGTTGGTGAACTTTAAATATATTATGAGTCAATAGTGTGATATAGTAACCATAAAAGCTGGTGTGATATCTGTCTACATTAAGAGAAGCAAAGCTTTAAGGAATAAGGTCAGAGACCCATTTGTACTCTTTCTTGGTCAGAACATATTTGAAGTACTATATTCAGTTCTAGGTACTGCATTTATAGAAGCACATTGATAACTTCCAAAGTGTCCAGAGAATAACAACCAAAATAGTGATTGCCTACAAGTTCATATCATTTGAAGATTGGTTAAAGGAACTGGACGTGTTTACATAAGAACAGACAATACTTAGGAGATGATGTGCTAGCTATATTCAAGTACTTTCCATACTATCATATGGAAGAGCAATTGGGTTTACTCCGTTTAGCCCCACAAGGCAGAGCTAGGAACAGTGGAAGGAAGAAATGAAAGGAAGTTGTAAAAAAAAATCTTTCTAAAAGTTAGGAAGAACTATCACAAAGTTGAATGGGCTCACTCAGCAGTTATTTTGTTTTACTTCTTTGAAGATCTTCAAGCAAAGGTTGGATGGTCACTTTGGACGGCATGTTATACTGGGGATATCACATACATGTTGAATGAGGTCTCTGCAATACTTTCTAACCCATTTTTGTCATTCTAAATGAAGAGATAGAACAAAGAAATGTCTTCCCTTACATAATTACCGCAAATCAATTTGCCTTAGAGTTGCTTGCTTCCCTGATATACTAATAGATAAAATGAAATGCATTCTGAAAGAATTATTAACTGTGACTTACATATACCTGATAGTCAAAGTCACACACTCTTATTAATTACCCAATCTGTGCAACACATTGAGTTAATCATTCTTATGGGAAGATATAATTAAAGCAGACTGGATAGAGATTATAATCTAGTATAGGATATGATATATTCATATTTAACTAGAAGACAATATAGACCATAAAACACATGAATGTAGAAACATAGGGCAAAGCAAAGGAAAAGAGAATAAGCAGTTTCTAAAATAATATCTCATTTGATTCTCAAAACAATCCTGTGAAGTACATACTATTATTATTCCCATTTTAGACTTGAGGAAATTGATGCAGAAGTTAAGTGACTTGCCTAGGGTCATATAGCTAATAAGTATCTGGAGTTAAATTTGAACTCAGATCTTCCTGACTCCAGGCCAAGCTCTCTATCCCCTAGTACGTTTCAGTTTCTGAAGAGAAACTGTTTTTGACTAAAGAAATCAAGGAAGTTTTCATGAAAGAACCCTTGAAGAATGGGCATAGTATTCCAAAGATAGAAATAGGGTCATAGAAGAAAATGGCATGAGTTTCCAATTTGTTATTATTCACTTGAGACCCTATCTACATGACAGAAAAAAAATTACTAGTTTAATGTGGGAAACATTGGTCAAATAACGGGCTGTTTTGTCTTCATAATTCCAATTTGATTCAATTTATTTTGTGAGAATAAGTCAATTTAAATTGATTTTCCCTCCACAGAACTGACTGATCATTTTGACATGCAATTCAGCAAATACCTACTGAATGTCTACTGTGTACAAGACATATATAACCCGAGGTGTTTATAGCTTTAATAGGGGGGATAAGACCTGTATATAAATAAGAAAAATTACAAGCAGAATGTGACAAATTTTATAGTGTAGGTATAAACAAAGTGATGCAAGAGTACAAACGAAAGAGATAGTCTTTTAGGGTCCACAAAATACAGATTCTGGAGATAGTTCATGAAAAACACAATCTCTGAGTTGGGTCTTAAAGAATGGATAGGATTTTGAATCAATCTAACAATCAGTTATTAGCAAGTTTCCATTAAGCACCTACTATGTGTCTGGCTTTACTAGGCAGTGGAGATAAAAATACAATAATGAAATATTCTCTTGTGAACAAAGGCAGAGAGATGGAAAGGTGAAAAGTAGGTTTGGGAAATTGCCAATACATACGATTTCAGGGAGCCGCAAATCACAAAGGGCCATAAATGCTATGCCAGCCTCAGTATTTATTCCCTTCCTACCTCTTGAGCTTTTCTAATGCATACCTTGCTTGAAGCTCTACCTTCCATCTTCCCCTTGTGTTACTTATTCAGTTTACCTACTGTTTCAACAATCCAGCTAGCAGCTTCTGTGGGGGTATGAGATCCACCAACAACCAGCACCCAGAAAGCTGCCAACACAGGCCCTTTTGATCTGCTTTACTTAAGGAAAGCAACGTTAAGGGGTTAACAATCTTACTTTAATCCAGCATACAAATATCATTTGCTTAATCCAGGGGGAAAAACCAGCACCCTGAATTACAGACCAAATGTAATTCAACATCTGGGTGTACAGCCGGGAAGCTCATTATAACGGCTGGCCCAGAGTCATGCACCACTCCTGCTGTGGCTCAGAGCCCTGAGCGACAACACTAACCTCTGTGCTTATGTATCCTGTTCAGGGCCCCCCGAAGGGCCCCGACCTCACCCAGGCTGGGCGTGGAAAAGCTCCCCATCCCCAATATCACATCAGATACAAATCAATGGCTCCCAATTGTCTCAGCGCTGAGAAATACAAAAACATCCCACTTTATCTGCCCATTCAAACAAAGGCCAGAATCATTAAAGGTCAACAGCAAAAAGTCCCACCTTAATTACTATTACACCTACATCGATAAGAAATTCAACACTTCCCTACCCTTACTAATTGCCCTACACTATACCTGCCCTTGTCCCTCCTGTCTCTGATTCCCTCAAATTTACTTCCAAATTATATGATCTATAGAAGTAAAGATCAGGAGAGCCTATGGATAATATGTAAATTTTTCAATCAGTCAAGTTAGGGTTCTAATTATTACTTTGACAAGGATAGTGATATATGAACAAACACATTGAGGCCTTGGTTTGTGGAAGGAGGGAACAGAGGAAAATATTTTTCCTTCTCCTTACTTTAAATTAGTTTTCCATTACAAATGCTATACTATATCCAAAACACTTTTGTTTACTTCTAAATGTATAACCTATAGGAAAGAGACCTAAGCTCCGATTTATAGACACCAACCAGAATCTTGGACATTGCTCCCCAAATGCTATTTCTTTGTCATGTTTGCCTTCATCAAGACATTCTACTGAGAGCCTCAAAATGTAGCTCATGTCTGAGCCTACATGTATATGAGTTAAAGAATTACCATGCGAGCATTCAAATAAAAAATGTACCTTATATGTAGAACAGACTTTATTTCACCCCACAGAAAATGAAAGAGAATACAAAGGACTCTCAGCCATCGTAATTCCTCTTCCCTTTCTGACAGAAGAGGTCCAGTACTTCTAAAGGTCTCAGACCACACAGTGCCATTATAAGGTTTTAGACTCTCCTTTGAGGGAAACAAATGGACTTACTAAAGAGGAAACCCCCTTTCCTATTAGACCTATACTATTAAAATAATTGATGATAATAACAGAGGGAAAAATCCAGGTTTTTGATTCTCTTTATCATTGTTAGGTCATTGCTGACCCATTATCTTAAGGACCACCTTATAGATTCTTAGTTTAGGAACTCTTGACACACCTCCAAAAGTCTGGGACTTCAGGTATTCTCAAAATTCCTCAAAAAAGCTGAGTGATTAGTGAAACATTGACATTCCCTCCAAGTCTAAAGTTCAAGAACTTCTACTATTGGTCCTTGTGGTTCCTCTCTCCATAGTTTCCATATCATAGGCAGAAAAGTTATACTACTTCTTCTCTGAAACTGAGTCAAGAAACTTTCTCTTCCTCTATCCACAAAACTGAGTCATGTGAGCCTATATTCTCGCAAAGCTCCGTGAGGGACCACCTTATGTACTTTTGCTGTGACCTCTTGGGCAGCATTGATGAAACCATGGGCAACTGCAATGTGACTCATCCTTGCCTTGAAAAGTGAGCCATTAAAGTTCCTTGGACCCTACCGCAGTATCCAAGACTGATCTTAGACCTCTATTAGCTCTTTTTCCAACTATCTTAATCTCTTTGAGCATCTTTTTTTTTCTCAACATCCCATTTAATAGGTTGAATAAAAAGAGGCTGACTCTAAATCAGGAATATCTGAAGTCAATCAAACTATCCCTGATTGCTGGGACTTAATCACTCATTAATGCATTGACACTATAGTACCCAGGTTATTGAAACATCCTAGAACCTTGCACCTAGGTATTGATGTGCATATCCACATTTCATAAGGAAATTATAATTAAGGTCCCTAACAAAGACTCACTTTCCAGTAACTCTAACTAATCAGATTCCCCTGATTATCTTTCTATATATAAGTGGAGAAATTAGAAAGTGGAAAGAGGTATAAATGGCAACTTGTGTGATATCAGTATTTTTCTGGTTTCACAGTGACAAAGTAGGCAACCCTTTCACAATAGCATCAAAGTGTCATACAAAGTTTATATGGTCTTTGGTTGGAATAGACTGCTCTTTCAAAGAATTAATACGTCTTAACAGGCTTAAGCCCAGTTTATACTGAGAATGTGGATAAAAGCACAGGAAAGATCTCCATGGTCTGAAGGGTTTATGTGTCCATCCAGTTATAGAAAGAAAAAAAACTGATTTAATTTAATAATTTTATTCGACTTTTGGAAAGATACATGTTTTTTAATTTTACAAAAACAAAAGAGAAAAAGACTCAATCATGACTATTAGAAATTCAGATTGATCATATTGAAATATGGTTCTTTTCAGATGGATTTCCTAGTGGGTACATGACCTAATAGCCTACCTCTGTGTCATTATAGTAAACAATTTAAAAAAAAATTTTTTGTTATCTCTAGTTATTCATCTACAAAATTGTATTCATTATCCAATTTCTCACTCTTTGGTTTTTGAATTGCTTTGATAGCAAATAGAACTATGAAACTACAGTTGTTAGTTGGAATAGTATGAGATGCAGTAGGTTTGCTTAGCAAGAATTACAATAAAAGCAAAGACTCATTTATACAGTACTTCACATCTTAGGTAATGTAACCTCAAGCATTATGATGTACATTTTAAAGAAGAAGAAATAGACTAAGCAATCCAGTTGTCTGTGTTCACAAAGCATAGTATTAGTGGCAAGATTTGAATTGAGGTCTTCTGACTCTTAGTCTCATATAACTCCCATTCTGCCAGTTCCTTCCATGTAGGAATAAGTAGGTGACAACCATCAAGATCAATTAACTGATATAATCAGTCAGTGTGGATAATTCTGACTGCTAAGCTTTATTTGTCCTCTGTTTCCTTGGATGTTTAATTTTGTTTTCATTAACTAATTTAAAGGTATTTTAAGATATGATATAAATCACTTTCAAATATAAAGAACTTATTTATAGAGAAATATATGTAGGTGCTTGACTCCTGAGTCACTTTCAACTTCATTATCTTATCACTACAATAACATCAGCAGGAAATATAACATATTCACATCTGCTTATGAATCTCTTCTGATCATTCAGAGATAGGCAAAATTACCTTGGTGGAAGTAAAGGCTCTGAGATGACACAAAATTTCCCAACTTATAAGCATTTGATGCTTTTCTTTGCCTACTGACCTAGTCCATGAGGTTATAGTTTAATTTTGTTAGTTTTGGAATTTTTGTTCGGTTCTTTCAGCTGAGTCCAACTCTTTTTGCATCCATTTGGGGTTTTCTTGGCAAAGATACTGAAGTAATTTGCCATTTCCTTCTCTGGATCATTTTATAGATGAAGAAACTGAGGTTAAGTGACTTACCCAGAGTCACACATCTAGTAAGTGTCTGAAGCCAGATTTGAACTCAGAAAGATGAATCTTTCTGACTTCAGACCTGGCCTTGTATCCACTGTGCCACCTAGCTTTCCACTTTTGGAATTACCACAATAATAAATTATGTTAAAGGATATCAAAATTATATTGATTTAATAACTTATTTTTATTAAAAACTGACCAGTAATTATCAGGGTGGTATGTTCGAAAGACAGTTTCACTGAGAATGATTGAATAAAACAAATGAAAAAAAAACAGTTCGCAAATACATACCAAGCATTTTGCAGGAAATCAAAAGAACATGAGTTCTCATCTTGGCTTACTCAGAAACTTACTGTTTCACGTTAGGTGAAATACTTAACCTTTTCCAGTCTCCATTTCCTCGTGTGCAGAATAACAGTGTTAGGCCTACATGTTCTCTAAGGTCCTCTCCAGCTCTAGAGAGTGATGATTTATCATACAAAAATAAACAAATAATAAACAAATAAATAAAGAGCCATGCATTACTTACTACCAAAAAAAAATTATTAAACTGCCTGGAACAATTCTAGACTTACATAAAACTTTAGCACTTATTCCAAAATTCAATTTAGATTAAAATAGTTCTTGTACACTAAATACATGATATTTTAATAAACTTAAATAAGTAAGAGCAGTTTTATCTAGTTGCCATATAATTAACCCAACTAGGCAAGCAATAAATGTGGTATTTTACCCTAATTGATACATTAAACTTGCAAAGAGTTTGCACATTTAACTGGTGTTCAACAAAATAACTGTAGTGGGTTGATTGGATATCAATTAATTGACAAAAATTAGCATGTTAATTAGCATTTATCTTATTATAGTGGTAGTTATCTAGTCAATTGCTAATTAAAACATTTAAAGCATTTCCTTCAATTTTCAGGAATGAAATTATACATGTATTACCCCCTTAATTTTTGAGATAATTATATGGCAACTAGATTTATTTCTCATATATAGCAACTCTCTGGAGCTGATATCATAACAATCAATATTTAAGTCCCATTAAGGAGTTTTATTAAATTTAAATATGTGGTCTGACACTTGAATTAGAAGATTATTATAAGGATTTTTTTAGGAGGTGACATCTTTGATTAGCACAATTAAATTGTTTCCATTATTTGCTAATAACTTTAAAGTGTCACCATAGCAAGAGACAGGAGAAATGGAATAGTGGATACTTTTTCTGCTTTCTTTGCTTATTCTTGGTAGTATTATATCCATTTTTAGAAGTGGTATAAAAGGGTTATATGACTTATCCTAGGTCACATAACTAAAAAATATTAGAGTGAGTATTCAAATGCAGGCCTCTCCTGACTCTAGGTCTGATATCAGTTCTGTCTATTAAATCTCACAGCTTCTAAGGAGTAAATAGTCCTGAATGAATTGAAAACAATAAAAGAAACAAATAATTTTTATGACACTAAGATAAAAAAATAATAGTTCAAATATAGGGGAAAATTTGAAATCATAAGGCTGTTATCCTTAGTACTGGAACCATCTCAATGAAGATAATTAAATTGACTATAGGTCAACTTAAAAAAAAAAAAACAACTAATTAACCCTTTTTAGCTACTTAGTTTATCCAAGTAACTTCCTGCTGTTCACAGGTGTTGGTGGATGGATTGAGTTTGGGAGTTTGAGAATTCTGGGGTAGGGCTAAGGCAAATAAAGTACTCTCCTAAGTCTGGCACCAATATGGTGGGGAGGGGAATGGAGTAGGAGAACATCAGCCTGCCTACGGAAGGTCAAATGTGTTTAGACAAAACAGATCAAAATTTCCTTGCTGTTTAGTTCGTGGGATCCAGATTGTGAGAGGAAGGAAGGAAGGAAGGAAGGAAGGAAGGAAGGAAGGAAGGAAGGAAGGAAGGAAGGAAGGAAGGAAGGAAGGAAGGAAGGAAGGAAGGAAGGAAGGAAGGAAGGAAGAAAGAAAGGGAGGCTCACAGTGAAGTTCCCTCACTATTATCTCCCTTCTACACTCTTATCTCTCTGCTGCACCCTGCCTGAGTGAGAGAGATGGCCTACAATGCAGTTCCCACAAGCCTAAGTTTCATTCCTCCAGAAAGCCTTGAGTTAAGTTTCAATTTTCCCTGATAAGTTTCTATTTCTCCAGAAACATGTCAGCATGGGTGGGGCGGGGGTGGGGGTAGGGGTGGGGGGCGGTTCGGTACCTGGTCGCTCCCATTTCCTAGTACACATATGGGTCTAGTCCAAACACGGGCATGTTTGCTTCTATTGGTTATTAGCTGCTGCATTTAGAATGTATGCCCTGAGTACCTAGTCAAAGGAGAAAGGGGTAAGAGAGTGGGAGGGGCAATGCAGGGTTGGAAGTGGGAGTTAGAATTAGGATAAAAGAAACCTGCGAGCTTCCACATTTCTCACTCCCTTGCCAGCACTATCTTGGGCCACACTTAAAACTCCTTTTTGCCTTTTCTCAAGAACGGTCTCTGTCTATTTTTAATGTGAGTAGTGGTCTCTGACCCACACAAGAAGATCATGTGATCCACAAACTGTATGACTGTGACATCTCATGAAAACATAGGGAGTCATTCTTCATTCTCTTCCCAAAAAACAAGGTTGGTAATAAGACAGGGATTTATGAGAGTGCCCTAGTTGGGGAGCCCGAGGAAGTGTGGGGAGATCTCAATACTTATACCAATGCCTGCCCAGTGAGCTGTAGCCCTGACAATGAGGGGTAACAGCAACAATATGACATGTTTGATCCACAGCAGGACTTCATGAGCAGAACATGGATACAGCAGGTGCTTATCTGATAGTTCAGAGAACACCTTGTGCTGGTTAAAGCAATACAATAATTATATGAGACAATTCTGGGATTTTGCTATGGCTGAGATCATCCAGAGGGTGAGCGAAAAGGATTTTTGGTATGCTAAGCTCAAAGCACAGCCTGATTACTGGACCTTAGCTCTGGAAAACAGGGAGTCTCCTAATATCTTGATACCCATTTTACAGATGAGAAAACTGAGGTCCTCAGTGACTTGCACAAGGTCACAGAGATGGAATTTGAATGCAGGCCCTCTAATTCTAGACCCATTTCTCTTTCCACTTTACCAAGTTGCCTATACCATAGGCCTATCCTGCCTCTCAAAAATTGCTTCTCTATTACTGAGAAGATAAGGAGTGAGATAATTAGTGAAGGGAAAGAATAATAAATATTAATGGTAAAGCACATTGCTCACACTTAGTTGAAGGTTATTCCAGTGACCGAAAGGGTAACTGTTGGGGCTAGAGGTAAGGATTTGGCAATAGGATTATGAAAAGATTGGAAGACATTTTATTAAAGACCCATACTAGTAAGGATATCGAAGTGGAGCACCGAGGGTCCAGGTAATAATAAGAGACATTAGTAAGGTTGTTAATGAAGAAATCCCAGGAATTTTCTCTAATCTTCATATCTCACCCATATCAGAGTATAGATGTTTTTTGGTATCAGCAGATATTCTATATCTGACAGCATTGTGTTTGAGAGAGGGGTAGTAGGGAGAAAGTTTTTTTTTTAATTAGTTCTTATGGGAAGAGAATTAAAGTAACTTGCCAGTCAATCTCACCGTAATTCCATCACCATAACTACCTTTTCCTGTTTCAGTATTTCTGGTGGGAGTTAAAACCCCACTGAAACACATTAACCATTGCAATGCTTCCTGTTTAGAGGATAGCATCAGAAAATAAAATTTCAGATTTGTAAGGAGATTCAAAACTAATCAACTCCAGTTTCCTACTCAGCCTCCCCATCAATCAATAAATATTGTTAAGTGCTTAGCTGGTCCTGAGCACTGCACTAGGTGGGCCTAAAGACCAAAGCCAGTCTCTAAGCACTACCTCACAAGGCAGTTCACTCCATTTTTCAACAGTTTTAAGTATCAGACTGTTATCCCTTACATTGAATTAAAATCTGCCTCACTAGAATTTTTATTCATTTGTCCTCCGGAAGTACAAAATATCTTGCTTATTTTTATTTCCTTTCATGTGGCAGCCTTTCAAAATCCTGATGACAATTCTCACAACTCCTATTTTCAAGACTATGCATCCTCAGCTCCTTTTCTTGTCCACATTGCACAATCTTTTGCTGTCAGACATTCATTCATTCATCCATTCAGTCAATTGTTGTTGTGTTTGTCCTTCGTTTTTGAAGAGGACTATGGCATCATGGAAATGATGACATGAGACTTGCAGTTGAGTTTGATTTGAGTGAGGGAGGGCCGTGCAAGGTCACCAGCCTCACATTATCCTCCAGAGCCCTCTGGATCCAGTGACCAGCTATTCATCAGGATGACTGGAGATGGCCCAGGATGCAATGGGAGATCCTGGCCCTTTTAGGCTAAGGCCTTTCCAGGTACTCACTTAGGTGAATACAGGTGGGGAACATTTACCTGAGAGGCTTTGGTCATCTCCTGTTGGTTTGCTTAAGTATGAGGCATCTGAATTGTCTTTTCACTTCCTTTTTCCTCTCTTCTCCCAGTGCGTCCTGTGAGTTCTGCTTCCTCTCTCTCCAACAACAATAACATTCATTCAATCAATAAACACTTTACTGTGTAAAGAGTTGGGAATACAAAAATAAAAAGAGAGTCTCTGCCCTCAAAAAGCTTGCAAGCTAAAGCAGGGGGCAGGTATAATACATAAAAAGAAGTTGAAAAAGTGGAGGAATTGTAAAGACGATAACTTTCTCTGGGGCATTATGAAGAAGTCTAGAGTAGTGGAGCAGGATAGGAAATATAGAAAGAGCTGGTCTGGGCCTTCTCTTTAAATGGAAGTTTTTGGAAGAGCTCTCCAACTCAGAAAAAAGAGTCCCCAGGGGAGACAGTAATGATGAGGGAACTTGATGTGGCTGACTTTTACCTAGCAACAATGAAAGCCTTGCCTAAATCTAAATCTTCCCAGTAACAGGGTATTCTGTCTGTTGACAAGAAATCCTTTTTTATTTTCTATGTATGTGACTAACATCTGTGGTTTGTGCCCATATCCTTGAATGTTGCAAGTTAAGTTCCCTACTTTGTGACCACATCCCTGAACTGTTTTATAAGTACTCAACACACCTGAATCTCCTTTCCTGACTCCCCTTACACACCTGCTTCCCCTTTCCTGATATCCTTCCCTGTGGTTAACTGCCCACGTAGGAGTATGACCCCCATCCTTAGCTGAGTGCCCAAGATATAAAGAAGGACTAGCCCGCCAGTTTTGCAACAATAAAGCTCTCTTGTCTAGGAGAACTCTGGCCCTTGAATTCTTTCCAGCCAACCCAAATCTGAACGTCATCTACCTCTTCAGTACTCATAAGGATAAGTTTCAGGGATAAGTGATCTTGCAGAATGAAGAAGTTCTTAGGACGTGATGGAAATGTCATCATGTCATTCTCCCAAACGTGAGACCCCAGGGAGATAATGGAAGTAGTTAGATAGTGCAACGCACAGAGTGATTGACTTGGAAGTCAGGAAGACCTGAGCTTGAATCCTGTTTCAGAAATTAGTAGTTGTGTAACTCTGGGAAAATCTTCTATTCCTTGGTTTCCTCATTGTCAAATGATAATAATAATAATAGCACCTACATTCCAGGGTTATTTGAAGGATTAAATGATTATAGCACATTTAAAGTTCATGATAAATATTAAAGAACTATATAAATGTGAGCTATAATTATTCATTAAAAATAGTCCCTTTTTGCCAAAAAAAAAATTGCTATCCAGATCCCCTTTCTCAGGGCAGTTCAGGTGGCACTCCTTCTGATTTCCCCAATTTTCTAGAACCCTCAAAATGTGAGCGGTCTTTCCCTCTTCATGTTACCTAGTATAGTCCTGTACTGGACAGTATATTGGATCTATTTCCTTAGCAGAATATGCCTTTTGAGTTAAAAGGAAGAAATGTTGAGATGCTAGTAGAAATGCCGAGGATGATAGTAGAGGTAGCAGTGGACACTGACTTTCTTCACACAGGCTTCCATGTGGCCATTGATGTATGGTGTTTTGAGTTGTTCCCTTTTTCTCGTCTTTATTCTTCCCTATTCCTATGTGAGTAACCATTGGAGACAGAATGACTTTGTGAACTTTGAATGGTTGGAAAAGCTAATGGAGGTCCATGAAGAGGAGCACCTTGCAGTAGCTGAGCCCAGGGAACCAGCACAGACATGATACACAATGAGTCACTGCTTGATTAAGACAAGCACTGAATATCTAGAAGCTGAGAAACCAAGTTATGAATGTGAGGGATTGAGCTGTCCACTGGCTATCCTGCAACAAAATGTGAATTTGGTACAAGGAATGTTTGTAGCAGTCACTTTAATTTTGTGTCCATTCTCTCCAGGGAACAAGGTGATAGAAGTAAGTGGACTAATGTTTTCAGAGTTCTATATTTGGGGTATATGTTTTCAAGTAAAGACTCACTTGCAAAAGCTAATTGATATTAATTGGTTATTTGTAATATCGAAGTGAGGAAACTGAAGCAGAGATTAAAAGACTCAGGTCACATAGCAAATATCTAAGGTACAATTTGAGCTTAGGTCTTCTTGACTCCAGGCTGAGCACTCTTATCTGTTGAACCACATAGCTACTTCAAATGGTCAAAAATCATATTGGGGCACTAGTCACTTTAATTGATATTAAAGATAAAATAAGTGTTGAAACTGATATCAAGACATTAAATTACTGGAGAATAATATTAGAGAAGGAATACACCAGATGGGGGCTCACAAGAAATAGTATTAGAAGAAATACATTTCCAAACCTCAATGCTCCCTAGAACTCTTAAGGAAGTAGTAGTCAAGTTTTATTGTTGTGATTTAATAGTGAGGGTTGTAATAATGGCCCCCAAAGTCTATAAGCATTGCATATGTAAGCAGCAAGTTGTTATGTCATCCAAATGATCTGATGTATATAGTTTTCTAATTATAACATTCCACAAAATATAAACACTAATGAATAGACATAAAATATTCATCAATTATTTATGAAAATGTAATACCTAAGACCCAACTATGGAGATGCTGAAGTTAAAACTTAAAATTATCTTCATATAATTATATAATTTGAGGGCAGGAAGAGATTTTGATATTTTCTTATCCTACTTCACTTAAAGATGAGTGAAAGTTTGTGAAAAGAACTAAAGTTACTGTAATGGCAAGCAAAGTGGGACTTTTTGCTGTTTTTTTTTTATTTTGGAGTGCTTCTTGGCACTAAGGCAATCAAGTGCCTTTGATTGAGCCTTGCATTTGTTTGAATAAAGAGTCTTTGAAGACCTGCGTAAGTCACAAGAAAGCCGAAGTCACTTGAGTTTGAATCACATGGTTGTGACATCCTCTGTGGGCTGACCCTGAAGAAGTGTGTATACACTCTAAGGTTAGCCTTTTGCTTTGGAGGCTCATTCATTGGAAGAGTGTTTCGTGTGATTTGGCCAGACGACTCTGGGTAGCTGTTGAGGAGCTCTCCAGCTTTGAAAACCCGGATATTGGTGCTTCTCTCTCTGGTAACTTTGTGTGTTTTGCTATGGACAGAGAGTTAGAAGCCCTGTATGCTGATTTGTGTTATTTGCTCTGTTTGTATAATTTCTGCTTGTAGTTTCTGTTTATGTTTTCTCTGAAGTTCAGGGTGCTGACTTTCTCCCCTGAACTGAGTGCATGATTTATGTATGTTTAATTAAAGTGAGATTGCAAACCCCTTAAAGTTGTTTTCCTTAGAAAAGAAGATCAAAGATCTGTGCTAGCAGCCATCCTGTGTGCTGGTGTTATTGGACTTACACCTCCACAGCAGCTGCAAGCAACATTGTTGTTACAGTTACTAGTAGAAATTTGGAAATTTGTTGCAATTATATAACAAGGCACTCATCAGTTTGGTGAATTTAGGTTTGGTTAAAACTAGGTTTAAATGAATATACGTTATTTTGGTGATACCAGTCATTTCAAATATAATAAGATTGAGATTAATTACCTAATACTGGTATTAGCTCATTTATGACTCTGGATACAAAAGAAACATTTAGTTCATCTATGGCTGTCTATTTTTTTGCTTGATTCTTAGAATAAAGCATCCTTATCTTATTTACTTTCACTTTGACACTTCTTGTACTGATTATGTCTCAAAAAGCCCATGATATATTTTTTTAATCCCTAATGAATTACCTAATCTGAAGCAGCAAAGAAATGACCTTTTATTGATTAGTAATTAATTGACTTTTGTCTTTCTATCATACGTGAAATGCCATTAGCCTTTCAGAGAATAAAGAGTAATTGTCAAGCATGTCCGTGAAATGTTTTAAGAAAAAATTCAAAAATGTAATCTCGGTTACAGTTTAGACAGAAAACTGAGTTAAAATCTATAATTAGCAAGATTATTGATTTGCTTGGCGTCATTATAATCCTTGAACAATGACACTGTTTATATACTTGTAGTATATGGGGTATATGCTGAACCATGTTGACTAACCTTAGAAGCTAACTTTCTTTTTTTACTTTGCATCATGACCTGAAATTAATTTGTGTATTTACAGCCTCAGACAATTGTTACCTGCTGACTTCTACTGAAGTGAGTAATTGGGTATTCTAATTCCTACTTTGATTTACTAATTCATAGCAGGGTTAGAAAGTGTTGTTTTATCTTTGTCTTCTAGGAGACACATAATTAAAAATAAATACAGAAATGAGAGAAGAGCTAGAATAAATGATTTACTGTAGTCTATATTGTCAAAAGCTATTTGGAGAATTTTCAGTTCACAGGTCATTGAAACATTTTTTTAAAGGGCCCATTATTATCTTTGGAGTCCACTAAGTGTTAAGCATGCATAGTAATGGTTCAACTCTGCCCTTCAAAACAAGGGTGCACAAAATCACCTATCTTCTAAAGATATTATAAACTATGGATAAAAGCAAGCATATCAGGTAGTTTCATTTTTAATTGTCATTTTCTCATTCAAAAATGACTCTGCTGACATGCTATTAGAAGGGCATCTGTAATAGTAATTAAGGTGGGACTTTTTGCTGTTGATCTTCAATGATTCTGGCATTTGTTTGAATGGGGCAGATAAAGTGGAATGTTTTTGTATTTCTCAGCACTGAGACAATTGGGAGCCATTGATTTGTATCTGATGTGATATTGGGGGTGGGGAACTTCTCCACACCCAGTCTGATAGAGGTCAGGGCCCGCTGGGCCCTGAACAGGATATATAAGCACAGAGGTTAGCGTTCTCGCTCGGAGCTCTGAGTTACAGCAGGAGTGGCACATGACTCTGGGCCAGCCATTATAATGAGCTCCCTGGCTGTACACCCAGATGTTGAACTGTATTTGATCTGTAATTCAGGGTGCTGGCTTTTCCCCCTGAACTAAGCAAATGATATTTGTATGCTAGATTAAAGTAAGATTGTTAACCCCTTAACGTTGCTTTCCTTAAGTAAAGCAGATCAAAAGGACCTGTGTTGGCAGCTTTCTGGATGCTGGTTGTTGGTGGATCTTACACCCCCACAGAAGCTGCTAGCTGGATTGTTGAAACAGCATCTTTCTTCTATAGTAGCAATGCTGATTTTGTAATACTACTTCTACAAACTTGCTTGGTACTTCTTGTGATCTGAGTAGGTGGTCAATACTTAGACAAGTTAATTCTATGTCCTACTGGAAATGACAGCAGGATTAGGGAAAGAATAAAGCCAGCACTATCCCCTGCTACCTACTCCATGGGGAATCTAGAAAAAGAAAGCCTGACTTATAGTAGGGTACAATAGAAGCAAGAGATTCACCTTTAAAGCTGTTTCTTCTTTTAATTGACACACCTACCTAAGTGCTATTGAGAAATGGGAGAAATAAGGGACTTCTCAAGGTTTGCCACTATGTACTAAAAAACAAAGTTCTCTTAACACTGGGTGATGGCTGATGGGGTCAGAAGCACCTAAGGAGTATTGTCTCTGAATCACCTTGCTTCTGGAGACACAGAAAGTTTCCAGGGAAGCTCTGAGCACCAAGTGCTGGTGTAGCCTCTGTAAGCCAATTCAGTCCACACTGCATATTGCATTGGGGAGGGGGTGGAAGGTAGTGGGGAGAGAGGAAGAAGGTCAGCTTTGAAACCTGGCAGCAAGTATTAAAAAAAGGAAAAGGGAATATGTTAAGACCAATAAAACAAAAACTATGAGTGATAGCCCTTCAGGTAAAAGACTGTATTGTTTTCTTTTTCTTTGTAGTTCCAGCATCTGACACTGCCCACATTCTTAATAAATGTTTGCTGCATTATTTTAAAAAAAAAGAAGAAATAGAAGAAGAAGAAATACATTTGGGTCTTAAGAAGAGGTGAATTAGAGTAAGCTCTGAGTGAGAAAAGATAAAGACATGAGAATTGTCATCACCAAGATGAGCAAAGGGAAAGGTCAGAGATATTTGATGGCTAGAAGCAGTTAGTGAAATTTACATCTATAGATAAAAGGTTTGGGAATGCTTGAGTATAGGCAATTTAGACATTAAAGGTAGAATATGAGTTCAGATGTTTATGTTTGCACCAATTAACATTTTAAATTGTAGAGTGGCTCAGATGATTATGAAAGTTAAAAGACTGGGGGGCGGGGTATTGATAATGTTCATTTTTCTCTCCCCAGGGAGGCAATAGGCCATGGAGTGAATTAGCAACAATAAACATAATTTTTTAAATGCTACTACCTTCCAGGAGGATCTGTAAGGCATCATATAGCAGGAAATACAGCTCTCTCCACATTAAGTAGTATAACTACTGCTACAAGAACTTTGGCACCTAGTAGAATATTTATTGCACCTGGTTTTATCATGAGGAACAGTTAGGGACCATGTATTCAGAATCCATAGAAGTTGCTCCCTTAAATTTCCATCTAATACAATCCATCTCTTTCATTTCCAAATACCCGAAAAAAGTGATTTTTCATACTTACTAGGACATACCATTGTTTGTCTGAATTTACCAGGTCAACTTTTCAACATGGGCTAGAAAAAACTAACACACTAGAACCAAACCACCTTCAGAGACCAGGTTTTGAAAGGAACCTCAGAGATCATCTGGTATAAATTCTTCATTTTACATATGAGGAATTGGGGCATGAAAAGTTTAAGTGCCTTGCCCATGGTCACACAGGATAATATGTATCAGAGGCTTGAATTGAACCAGGTTTTTTGACTCCAAATACTACATGATTTCTAATGTGGAAAGAGTTGGACAGTAACTCTAGGACACATCTTGGAAATATTTAAACACAAAGACTCCTTAATCCTCTATTTGACATTTTTAACCTTATTTTTGCTCATTACAATATGGGAAAATTCCAGTTAATTGATTATGCCAGTTGAATTTTGGTTAATTGGGATTCTATCACTCATTAATTCAATTAAAATGGAAGATGGTATGCCAGTCCACTTTGCTGCAAATATAGGCTCAAATTTGCTCTTTTAAAGTGCCTTTTTTGAAAGCCCTCAAGACTGCATTTTTTTTTGAAAACTGTTGTATCTCTTCACATGATTTGGTAAATTTAGGGGCAAACAGGCAAACAGGAATTTTAAAAATAGTGCCTCAATGTTTCTAGAGCTGTGATTAGTGCTCTAAGTAAGTAATTAATTCTCCTTTGATTTGGCAAAGTAAGGATTGTTATTCCATGAACTAGTCCACTAGTGTATTAATCAAGCTGTTTGATTTCTACTTTATGAAGACAGAAGAAAAGGGCATAGAAAAGATTAGAATATTATATCAGTAGCTCAATTTGTGCTTTATATTATAATTCCATAGTTCCTCTTTTTTATGAAGACAAAGCTGTGAAGGTGAAATATAATACAGCCACACATTTGTCATTTCTTTTTCATAGGCAATATATTCAGAGGAGAATTTCTAGCCACTATTCGCAATTTCCATACTCAGAATACCTAACAAACTCTTTTGAAGTAATACTGAACTCCTTGATGGAAAACAATATCTAATCCTTCCCCAGTGTATGAGTAGGGGCCTCTAAATCATGTCTGAAAAGTTTAGTGAATAATTGAAAGAGATTATCAATTGGAGGTAAACAATAACAGAGAAAATTCATTCTGAATGGCTGGACACTTTTAAAAAATTAGTTTCCATAAAAATAGGTTAAAAATGAATGTTTAGGGAGGTGAACTCAGATCATTTGTTAAGAAAAGATATGATTAGTAATGCAGATTAATTGTTTTACTCATCCTAGCACTGAGGAAATTTGCATAGACAATGAGCTCTTTGAAAAGGTCAGATTTATTCACTAGGGAGATGACGTCCAGGATAGAGCAAAGGAAGAAAGAAGGGGCACAAGTAAGATTGAAATGAAACCAGTTTAATCTACAACTGATCTAAACTTGTATTCTCTCCCTTTTCAACTCTTAATAATTCAACTCAATAAAACAGAATTTTAGGGTCACCATGCCCATTAATAATGATTATTCTAATAGTTAACATTTATTGAAGTTTACAAACCAATTTTACATATATTATCTCTTTGATATTTATAACAATCCTATGAGTTCGGTGCTATAATTATTCCCATTTTTAGATAAGTAAACTGAGGTTGAGAAAGTTTAAGTAGCTTGCCCAGGGTCACTCAACTCTTAAGGTCTTACTGACTCGGATCCAGCCCTCTATCCTCAATCATATTAAGGACCAGACATACAGTGAGGAAAATCCATACGATCCGTGCCCCTTAAGGATTGCACGAGGCAATACATACAGACTAATGCGATCCCAGATACAATGTTACATGGGTAAAGGAAATAGCCTCATAATGAGCTGAAGGAATATTTGGAGAGATTACATCACTTTCAGCTGGGAGAAGTCATTAGTCATATCTCTGCTGAAATTTTAAGGAAAAGGAGATTTTCAATTGGTTGGGATATTTTGCTGCTTCCTTCCCTCATGTTTTTGTTGTTTTTTTTAATTAATTTATTTATTTAGGAGAGGACAAGGATAGGACCATAGGTTTAGGGCCACAAGAGACCTGAGAGGACGCAAAGAGTAACAACCTCATTTTTTAAATGAGCAAACAGTCCCAGAGAAATAAGAGGCTTTGCCCTAGGTTGCATAAGTAAGAAGAGATGGAAGTAGAATTAGAAGCCATGGGCTCTGACTCCAGAAACAGGTCTCTTTCTAAACCCTGAGATGAGGAAGGAATGCATTTTATAAATTAGGGATGATCTATATGCATGTGACTCCCAATAAACCCTTCCATGATAAACTGTTATAGAAACATACCTCAGAATTAATATCCTTTAAAAGTTAACTAACCAGGTTTTGTAAAGAAGCTCTAAAAGAAAAAAAAGTCTTCTTTCCTTGAAGAAAATAAGTGTAGGCATAAAATGACAATTTACCTTTATCTATCTATGCCTATATACTTTTTGAATACCAGAAAAGAACTATATTTCTGTATACAAAGACGGTGAAGAATCTGGTCAAAGACATTTATCACTGAACTCTTTCTTTAGAATCATTTATGGAAGCAGAACTAGCTACTTCCCATTTGCATTTACTTAATCTAAAGAAACATCTTCTCCAGTTTTCTATGTCTGGGAAACATAATCTACAACAGAGACAGAGAAAAAATACAGAAGAATCAATATTGAATTTAAGTAAACTATAAATTGAGATAATATCAGTGAAACATGAGTAATTATTCTAAAAGAGCAAAATTGAATTTTTAAAATGTAATTAAATGCCTAAAACTATTCTGAATTCTTAGAGGCATATATTTATTTGATATCTTTCTAATGAGATTTGATATAAGAAAGAATTTACAAATAAATTAGGAACGACATGCCTATGTCATAAGGCTAAATGTGTCTTCTTATAAATATGTGAAAGAAAATACTAAAATATACAAAAATTCTGATGTCATACTTGAAAAAATCAGCATTAATGTAGAAGTTATGATTTAAAAGCAATTCAATATAGTAAAGGAATATAAATCTGTTGTTGTTTTTCAGTTGCATCCAACACTTCATGACCCCTCTTGGGATTTTTTTGGCACTGATACTATAGTAGTTTGCCATTTCCTTCTCCAGCTCATTTTACAAATGAAGTATATAAAGGCAATGGGGATAAGTGACTTTCGCAGGATCACATAGCTAGTAAGTGTCTGAGGCAAGACTTGAACTTATCAAGAAGAGGACAGCACTCTGTTGTGCCACCCAGCTGCCCTTTAAAGAAATATAAATACCAACCAACATATGACATTTTTTTTCACAAGTTCAGTTTGGAATTTTAGTTAGGGTACATGTATTACCATTGCAGAAAAAAAATTAATTCTTAATGCCTCACATTGAGTCTGTGATGGGAAAATGTTAGAGGCCACCAAAATTCACTGTTACAAATATTTGGCAGCATCCTAGAATTTCAGAATTCAAAGGGATCTTAGTGATTAGGTCACCTAGAGCAATATAAGCCAATATGTTGTTGTACGAATATGAATATGTTGACAGAGAAAAGAGAATGGAGCAAAGACCTGCTGCGTAGCACAAATAAAATATCAAGATAATCCAAAGCCAAAAACTAGAATATATGTATATTTAACAATCATGGTATACAAAGAACTTTAGACACCATTGGGAGAGATGGATGCCAGAAAAATAAAGGACATGGTCTCTGCCCTTCAGGAATTTACAGCTTATTTATAGATTCTAAATATGTACATTCTAATTTATGCACACATAAATAACTTTAAAACACTTATAAAGCAACATTTCTGCAAGTACAGGTTATTATGGAACACATTTAGTACATAAGTGCTGAGGGGACATGTAATAAAGGTAGTCAGGTAGGGTTAATAAGGAAAACACACTGGAGGAGGCAAATTTTGAGCATACATTTTCAGTAATGGGTGTCTGCTTTTTCTGCTTTGCTCAAATTATTCAATAATTGCTCAACAACTGACCCATTTAAAAGTTCTCTTCTGGTTCTCCAATTCAGGGTTTTTTTTAAAACTCATTTGAGGTTGTCTGTTGCTAGGATTTTCCCAAAAGGATTATACGAGCCAATACTACCAAAAAGAATAATCCTTTTATTTAGAATACCTAAGCCACAAGAGGAAATAGTATGAAGATGTCCAATGGCATGGATAGTGGACAGAGCATGGAATACACCCGCACTACAGAGAAGCCAGGGTACATGGGGCCAGTCATAATCAACAGTGACACAAGGGTGAAATACAATGGTAGATTGAGAATTCACATAGAAAGGACCTTTTGTGCCAGGATAAGAGGAAGGTATAAGAGGTGTTTCTACATTTTGATATAATGTTATATCAAGCTCTTGTCATTCATCTTGTCATTTGATATATTAAAGCAGGGCTGTCAGACCTTAAGTTATCTTAGGCCTGCATTAAAATAATTATTTGAGGACCACACCCAGAATTAAAAATGCAGTACACTAATAGAAAGTGGGGGGAACGTGCATCATCAATACAACAGGCAAAGGCACGAAGCATAAAAGCAAGCACAAAACAACAAAGTAACAACACAACAGTATAAAGGTAGGTGCATACTGACTAGTCCCCATTGTATAGATGGAACTCATCCCACAGATCGATTGAAAATTCTGTGCAATATGTTCCGTCTGTAATACTGCTTAAAACACCAAAGAAAATTAATATCGAAATTATTTATTATTAATGAAGTTAAAAATCTAATGTGCATTCCATGCAAATTATAGTTTTATTTTTTTGCTCATGAAAATTAAAACCTACAGGCGGGCCACATTTTCGAAAGCCCTGTATTAGAGTAACTCAGGAGTGTTGAAGAGGTTCTAATGTTCTAAGGAGAGGGTGTGAATCTTATTCAGTTACAACTGAGGTAAATAGCAATATGATGCTATTGCACCATTTACTGAGGTTCTGTGAAAGACAAAAGTTTCTACTCTGTAAAGTTCACTATAAATTCCAAAGGAGAGTTGTTGGGTGAAAGAAGAGTACATATGTAGGACAGACTCTGATGTTGAAATAATAGGGTCTGAACCTGTGATTTCATTGGTTTAGGGTCCCAGCTCAGAATTCAGGTCGGCATTTTCTTTACAGTATATGATCATTGAGAATTTCTCAGAGTACTGAGAAATTTAGTGACTTGTACAAGGTCACACAACCAATATTTGTTAAAGGCAAGACTTGAACCAGGTCTTCCTGGCTTTGAGGACAGCTCTCTATCCATTATGACACACTACTTCTCATGCCGAAATCTACACCTGAAAAAACAGAGATGTTTGGGGGTATGATTTGCACATTGGTTTTCTCCTTCACTCAAGGGCATTTCCAAGGCCAAATGAAGAAATGTGGCTCGGAATTTTCCCCTACACTCGATGTTTATTCTCAGGGAAAGAAAAGAACCAAACCCTACACAAAAAAGCATATTGAATTATAATGACAACCTTACAGGCCATACATACTTATTTGGATATCCTGAAAAAAGACAATCTTGGAGAGCAAAGTAGCATGGGCAATATCCAGAATGGCTATGAAGACTCTATCTTCTGGGGCCTGCAGTGATTCAAAAAGCTTCACTTTTCTTAGATTTCAAGGAGAAACAAAGCTATCCTTGACCCTTCTAGTACAACACACCATATTGACATTTAAAATAGATAAACTGCTAGGCATTTTGGAATCACTTAGAGCAGACAATAAAAGGAAATAGACATCCCAGGAAAAAAAGACATATGGTTTCCCCCATATCTAACAGATCATGTCCTTGAGATGACAGGTTTTGCTTTATTTCATCAGTATTGTGACCCTCACTAAAGCTCTGTCTCTGTATTAGCATGTTTTACAGAGCATATTACAACTTCCACTCATCTCTGTGAGTTAGGTCCCCACACCTCAGCTACTACATTCCCTTAATCTGTATGTGTAATGCTGAGAGGTTAGTCTTTCTAATGCTATAGGTCATGAGCACCCAACCAATATGCTTCCCACTATGATTATCATTTGAAAATAATTTTGTCATCTAGATTTAAGTTGATTGAAGAATGGAATATTTACTAATATGGCTCAGTAAGAATAGTTGGTATAAAATATATATTCTCTCCCAAAGCTAAAATACTCTCCCAGCATTACATACAGAATCCACAGAAGAGTACCTTCATATTTTCAGAATACAAATGGCAAAGGGTGCCACAGTTCCTGACTGCCAGAAATTCTTTTCCTGCCTACAAAGGAACTTTCCATGCACCCCTTAAAGGAAAGAAAAGGACTTCTGGCAACTAGGAACTGTGAGTTACCCTATTGCCACATTTACTCTCCAAGCATAGGAAACAGAGAACAAACTTGAAGCAATTCTTTGCCAGACTCTTCATAGATCTCTTCCAGTCTCTCCTTAGTGCCAAATACAGACAGTGCCACCAGTTTCAGCAGTCCCAGAGGGGTCTATGATAGCATGAAAACGGAAGGATGGAAAATTTCAAAATATTTCAGACCCCTCAAAGTTCTCAAGGTCTTCCTCTGGTCAAAGGGAGAAAGGGGAGGCTACAAAGGCTGAGTCCAAAGTACTTTTCTCCCTTACCAAGCAACTATTTGTAAAGTGTTCAGCTGGAGTGTTCTTTCCTCATTTGCCACTTGCTGGCATAGCCGGATTTCTCAGTTTGATGCTCGTCTGATATTTTGTAAAAGATCCACAAGGCGTGCTTCCTCAGCCAATCTAATCACTTTCTGTTGAATATCACTCTAGTCCCATCAGTGTTTTAACAGACATCTAAATTCATTAAGATCTTTGCACACTTATTCCAAATGCTTTTGATTGGTTTGATTCAATTAAGACACATTCCCACCTGGTAAAGACACTAGCCTGGCGCATTTTTTCACTTAATTTAGGTGGGGTTGAATAATTTGACTTCACTCAATCAACCTCCTCCTTATATCCTCATATCCATTAGTTTTCTTACCTTAAATAAACACCTCAAGTGGCAAAATTAAGTCAGATACTTTGTCTTCTTTTTCCCCCATCTATGACTAAATATATATGATATCATACATTATTTCCACCTTCCTACAACAGGACCCTCTTTCTGTCATAACGAAATGTAGAACAATAACATTAGACAGATAACACACAGGAGGCACTGGAGGTTCTGGACTACAGCCTCTAACAGGTTCACTCTCGATCTGGTCAGACAGGAAAATACCTTCAAAGGGGTTACTCTAACACAATATTCCTGATAACAGAAGCACCACAAACTCCTACAGTATTCCCTAATCATGTGAGGGAGCCGGTGAGAAGGGGCTACAGCGGCAGGGGCGGGGAACTACTCCTACATCTGGAAGGGGTCAATCGAGATAGGCACATCTTATGTGTCCCCTAAATCCCCTCAAGTCTCAATGGGGGCTAGTTGAGGCACATATAGATTCCCCCCTCCCAAGCCTTGATGGGGGCCGAATAAGGCATACACAGAATCCCAGCTTGTTCTTTCAACCATAAAGTTTCGCCAACTCACTGACCAATAGCCACCTGTTTTATAGGGCATCAGACAAAGAAGGCAGATTGCCAACAATAGCCTCATCCCTATATCTCACTGTGCAGTCGCAGTGGATGTTTATATATTATTTATCAATATATAATGCGCAAGCATGGTGGAGATGTTTTGAACCCTGAGCCTGGGAACCCATATCTAATACCTGGGAAACAGAGATTGTTATGGCCACAGATCCTGGGAAACCGAACTCTAAGAAATAATAACAAAAATCCACCTCACACACACTAAAATCCACCTTACTGACAGGCAGAAAGAGTGGGAAGATATGTGTAGTTCTTTGAATTTATGGGGAGTGGAGTGAAAGGGATATCCTTGATCACCTCACTGCTTCTACACAAAGTATGCCTCTATTCTCTCCTTTCCCTCGCTTCTCAGGACCCAAGGCTTCCTTCAAATCTCAGTTAAAATCTTACCTTCTATAAACAGCCTTTCCTGGGCCCATCAGCTGCTAGTGCCTTCTCCTTTGGGCTTGCTTCCAATCTATTCTGTATATATCTTGGATGAACCTAATAATCTCTATATCTTCCCCATTTGAATTGGAGTTCTTTGAGGACATGGACAATTTTTACTTTTCTTTATTTCCCCAGCACTTAGCACTGTGCCTAGAACATGATAAGTGTTCAATAAGTGTGTTTTAATTGAGTGGTTCCAACAATATTTATTAAATGTCTACTTAATAAGGGAGAATCAAAATGTATTTATGGCTTGCATTAATTTGCTTCTTCAGGGTAACTCCTGTCACTGAGGAGTCAATTTGGGGAGAGGCTGTCCACTTTGGAATTATCCAATCACCTGAAAACTGTAATCCCAATACATTCCACAACTTAAGTGTGACAATGATGAGTATATGTTTCTCTACTAGCTGAGAGGCCCTCAGCTTCCCTTTTCAACTTCATAAATTCCCTCTCTTCAGAAGCTAATTGGGCATTAATTTTATAAAACTTATTCTCAACTTGTTCAGCTCAGATGTTTCTTTCTTTCATGGGTCTGACGTGAAATTCCACAGTAGGTTCAAAACAATTCACAAGATGGTCTCTAATTAAAACCTAGTAAAACTAAAGTGGGGAAGATTTAGACTGAAGTGTCTACTGATTAGGTGGCTGTTGAGTCATCGCCACCCACAAGCTTCAGCAGAGAAGCCAAAGTTAGCATTCAAGAAAATTGTAGAGAATAAGTCTATCCTGAAGTTAATAAAGAGAAACACAGCTCACACTCATAACCAACTTAACTAGTTATAACTTACAAATAATGAAACAAAGAATACACAAAAAGATATGTGCTAGTCAGAGACATAACCACCAAGGCTCCTTTTGTTCTGTTTTGGGACACATCTCAGAACATATAAGGTATAATTAGGAGCCAGCCCCCTCTGCCAGAAACCCAGAATGAGCTAACTGGATCCTGAATACTAGTGCTTAAAACAGTGTATTCAGGAATACAAAGAGAGATGGTCACCCTCACAAATATTTGCTAGGATGAGCTGATTCAAGTCACATTTTAAATACATCCAAACATGAGTAAATTAGATTACAACACATAAGTCAGTAAAAACTCTTTTGATGGTCAGTGGTTATACCTATTGATATAGGCATAATTGGAGTGCCTCTAGTTACATCTTTATAAATATCTCCAGCTGTTTCTTTTTTCTGCTTTCCCCATTCTCATTCTTGAGAAAAAGGTCTAATATGAACAGAAATAGAGGGAAAACATAATCAAGTGAGGGGCAGTAACAAAATTAATGGCCTCAGATACTTGTATATAAAATATGTAAAATATGGGTAATAAGTAAATTGAACTTGATCCCTGAATACAATAGGTTGTCGCTAATACATCTGTTTATATATTGTATGTACCAGTAGAATAAGCACTTTTCAAGAGTAGAGACAGTGATTTGTCACTGTGATTGTATCTACAATGCCTAGAACAATGCTTTGCACACACCTGACAACAATAAATGTTTGTTTGATGTGACTCATGAAATATGAACTTTATGGGTTATACTCCCCCCACCCCAAAGGAAAGTCTTAGGTTAAAAGGTGAGCTGTATAGCATAGACAGATGAGAAACCCATGGTAGGAAAGGTAAAATTAAGGTTTTTTGCTGAGAATCAATGGAGAGAGAAATAAAAAAGATAATGTAGATTTATACTATATGCCATTCAGGCCAAAGGAAAAAAAAACAGATGAACCCGGACCTCTTCCTGAAGCAACAAGCTTTCTTGATATGTTATTTTGGGACAATATCTACACACACACACACACACACACACACACACACACCCCCATACACATCTAGAAGTTTTCTTCCCATTCTGATCTATCAGTTTCCCAGGACTTCCCTTGTTCCCAAAACAGATGAGGTCACTTTCCTGACTCCCATATGTCTGGGACCCTTGCCTAGGACATTCTCCATTATGGGGTACCCAGCAGACATGATGCTGTCTAGCTTCTGCTCTCCCAACCCATGGCCAGGTCTCCTGCCCTTCCACTGACAGGACCTCCATCACCACCCTTTCCAGCACAGTCTACCCTTTCTCTTATAAAAACTCTGACTCACTTGGTTTGGTGGGAGCATCAGTATACAATTTGTTCTCCATTACCAGTTACAGACCCTGCCCACCCTTAACCAATTTCACCTCGTGGCTTTTCCATCTCTGAGGTACATACTATTCAAATTTGTTTCCCAATCCAGATGCTGGTGGCTGGTTTTGATAGTCCCCCGGGGTATTCTCATTCCCTCCTCAATTATTTCAGCATCTGGCTCACAATCTTCTCTCCTCCACTGACCTTATACAGGGGTGTCCCAAAAGTTTTAGTGCTGTTTTAAAATTTAATAATCTTAGACATGTAATGTTACAAACTTACAAAGAAACAACATTTGAAAGATTAATAATTTAAATTTTGAAATATTGATGTATATCTTATTAAAATTCAACATAACCACTGTATGTCGCTTAAGCTGATTTTTTAACTTTGTAAAAACTTTTATCAATTGCCGTTCAATTACAGAAGGGATCGTATTCATAATCTTGGCCTTAATAACATCTAAAGAATGAGATTTTAATGCATACCAGATAGTTTTCATGTGACCCCACAAGAAAAGTCTAATTGAGTTAGATCGGGTGATCAAGGTAGCCAAGCAAGAGAACTTCCTCTTTTGAGCCTCTGAAAGTGTCAACCAGAAATTGTCAGAGTTGGGTCTTTCTAGTAATGCAGATCTACAACATCAGTGTCATCCTCAGCTCCTTACTTTTACTCTACACATCCAATTCATTGCCAAATCTTATGATTGCTCTCTTTATAACATTTCTCCGTATGGAGGAGTGGATAGAGTGCTGGGCCTGGAATCAGGAAGACGCATCTCCCAGAATTCAAATCTGGCCTCAAAAACTTACTAAATGTGTAACCGTGGGCAAATCACTTAATCCTGTTTGCCTCAGTTTCCTCATATGTAAAATGAGCTGGATAAGGACACAGCAAACCACACTAGTATCTTTGCCAAGAAAATCCGGAACGAGGTCACAAAGAGTTTGACATGACTGAAAAATGACTGAATCATAAGAACAACACGTATGTTCCTTTCTCTCTCCTCATATAGACAATTCTTTTATCAAGTACAACGAAACTATGACTTTTGGACTCTAATACTTCTTTACTCCATGCATCGTATAAAAAAATGTAAATGGCACTTAAGATGAATTCAGAGCCTACTGGACCAAATGTAATACACATAGAAGTCCTTATGAGGATAAAATACTTCAAAAAATATTCAGATACAATTTTTAGAGTATCTAAAAATGGCTAAGAAATCATTAAGAAAAAATGCATATGTGGGGCAGCTAGATGGCACAGTGAGTAGAGTACCAGCCCTGCAGTCAGGAGGCCCTGAGTTCAAATCCGGCCTCAGACACTTGACACACTTACTAGCTGTGTGACCTTGGGCAAGTCACTTAACCCCAATGTCCTGCCTTGCCCCCTCCAAAAAAACAAAACAAAGTGTTTAAAAAAAGAAAAATGCATATGTAATCACATGTAATTACTGATTTTTGCTAAAGTTGGAAAGGGGGAAAATTGTGAGAATAGCCATAACTATTGACCTATATGCTTACTTTCTCATTTCTCTCAATTATTTATTAAATGTTCTAAAACCTATCGAGGATCTCTTTGATGAAAATGATAAATGATTTTCTGTAGAAAACAAAATCTTCAGTAACATCACTGATTGAAAGGTGTAAAGCAGTGGTCCCCAACATGTAGACTGTTCAGTCTTGGGGAACCATGAAGTTATTACGAGGAGCACACAGGTACATGTGCTATCCAGTCATTGTAATTTTGATCTTTAACTTTAATAAAATAAATAGCCTGAACAGTTGCTTGTGTGTCCATGGTTTTATATTGATGCTTTATTTGTACTTAATAGAAATTCCTTTGTTCTGACTTTTCAGAATAACATATGACCTTTGTTTTACCCAGAACTCCCCTCACTCTAATGCCCCTCTGAAGTGAGACTTCTTTTAATACTTCTTTACTCCATGCACCGTATAAAAAAAGGAAATGGCACTTAAGATGACTTCAGAACCTACTGGACCAGATGTAATACAGGTAGAAGTCCCTGTGGGGATAAAATATTTTTTTAAAAAATATTCAGGAATATTTTTTCTTTCAGGTTGCATAAAGAATCAAATTTATTTTCTCTATGATAACACTGCTTTCACATACATGTAGTTGGTATTAGAATAAATACAAATTAATTTAAAAGCACTACATGCCTTTTTCCCCCACCCAATATGCAGTAAGAGTATGTATGTGTGTTGGGTGTGCAAAGGAGATATTTATTAATCATTTATTAAATCATACTCAAAAATTTGGGAACCACTGAGCTGCAGACAATAATGTATTCTCCTTATCTGTGTGAAGGTGACTGAAAAGGTCGTTAGATGGTAACTTTCTATTTAGAGGATGGACTTTTGGCTTTTATTTGCTGGTGTGAACACTGTCATTTTTATCAAGCATTTGATGGTGAATAAAAACATATATTGGAGCACCTTCTTCTCTTGACAATATATGGCCTATTTCTCAGCCCTTTTCCATCTCCCTGCAAACAGGATTTGAGAGGTTGTAAGCTCCTGCCCAATTTTAGCTTTCTATTTTATAGATCTGTCCTCTAGGCTGCCTGACAGTTTTGCTGAAATTGAGCCAATGTATCTTGGATTATCACATGCTGGGCCAGTCTGCCTGCTACCTTCACTTCCCGAGGATCAGTGACGATGTTAGATTGCTTTGTGTTATGCTGGAAGCACCTTATACCCACTGTGCTTACGGTAGTCTCTTTCACCTTCTCATATAGCCACTGCTTAGGTGCCCTGTTGCCATCTGCATTGATATGACAGGCTCCTACTACTGGCAGATGTTTTCTTTAAAACTTGCTTGCTAAGTCCGGTCAGCTTAATTTTCCAGCCTGGGGAATGCTACTGTACACCAAGGTGAGAGACAACTGTTCTCCCACATTTCTTCCTGTTCCTCTGGAGAAACAGGGGGAAATGTTACAGTCATTTCTTAGGATTTATACTAATCAAAATAGAGGGAAGTTAGCAAAAGCTTTTTCCACTATAAGCTTTTCACTAAGCATTTCAGACAAATTTGACTTTTGCCTATGCTTACCCAGCCCCTAGTACAGAGTCTGATGCATAATAGGTGCCTAATAAATATTTCGTGATTGATTGAATTATAATGGAGCCCGGAAAGGGAATATGGCACAATGGATAAGGGTAAACCTTGATTTTAGAAAGAACTGTATTCAAGTGTTGCCTTTGAAACATTCTGGCTATGTCCATTAGCGACAACTGGATGGCACGATAGATAAGAGTCTTAGGCTTTGAGTCATTTTCCAGAGTTCAAATCTGGCCTCAGACACTTACTAGCTGGGTGACCCTGAACAAGTCACTTAACCACATTTGCCTCAGTTTTCTCATCTGTAAAATGAATTAGAGAAGGAATTGTCAAACCACTTCAGTGTCTTTGCCAAGAAAACCCCAAATAGGGCCACTGAGTGGTTCATGACTTAACAAAAATGTTAACTAGAAGAAATTTCTCAATAAACCCTAAATAAATTTCTAAGATTCTAAGAAAAAAGATGAGTTACCAATCTGCATCTATAAAAAAAGTTTCTACCCTGGGAGTTCCCTACACTGATGTAAACATAGGTTGGGGCCCATGGGGCAGGGGAAAGGTAGAGAAGAGAAAGTTATGCAAGCATTAAAGGGATTGGTAAGCATGCAATAAAGAGAAGAGTATATATGTCCTGGTTTTTAAGGGTAGCATGATGCATTTTTAAAAGCCTTGCATTAGGATTTAGAAGAACTCTTAAATTCACTACCTGGCTCTGACTTGAAATCAGCAATTGTCTTGAAATGTAGCAGTTTGAAAAAGTATTCATGTGAGTTGTAGTTTTAAAATGAGGGGACAATCAATCATCTTCTCTTACCTTTCGATTCTTACACATGGAAACTGAGACTTCTCCAAGTGAATAATTATGTGGTACTTGAGTGTTCACACTAGGGAGGTTAAAAGAGGAAACCAGTGCACAAGACTTATTTACAAAAGAAATTCATTTAAGGGTATTTTTATGGCAAGCTACATACAACCATGATGCCAGGCCAAGTCTAATTGGGATGTTGGGGAGGTATTCCTCAAAGATGATCTCTAAGATATTTATTTTTGTAGAGGAAAGGTCCTGTCTCTGAAACGTATTAGAGATGTTCCATCCTTTTTTCAAGGGTGGTGATTGGTGGGGAAGCAAAGTATCATCTGATTCCTTTTCTTCAATCTTTATCCTTTGGTAACTTTACACATTGTTATTGGATGACAGGTTGGAGAAGGCAGAGAAAGAAGAGAGCCTGACTTATTTCAGTGGCTGACTTTGGACCCACTTCATAGACATAAAATTCTCTTCTTCATGGCTTTGTTGGGATTCTGCGAAATTTTCTGTTATGCAAGTGGCACATGAACATATACAAAGGACAGATTTTGTTCATGTCTTAAATTTCTAATTTAACTTATAGGCTCAAGGGGCCTTAGAGTGAATGAAGTCTAACATCTTCCTTATATATATTTTTTTATTCTTGGTTGTGTGTGTTTTTTTAATTTAACAAACATTTAGTTTTCTCTCTTCTTCTTGCCCATTCCCAATTTAAAATAAAAACAAAATCATTACAATTGTGTACATAATCAAGAAAATAATTCCCACTTTATCAATGTCTGAATATATATTTCTTATTCTGTATCTTGTATCCACACACCTCTAATAAGAAGTGGGTAGAATAAATATTGGTGCAGTAGATAGAGTCCTGGGTCTAGAGTCAGGAAGACATCTTCCTGAGTTCAAATCTGGCCTCAGACACTAACTTTGTGATCCTAGGCAAGTCACTTAACCTTGTTTGCCTCAGTTTCCCCATCTATAAAATGAGCTGAAGAAGGAAATAGCAAACAACTCCAGGATCTTTGCCATGAAAATCCCAAATGGGGTCACAAAGAGTCGGACACAATTGAGACGGCAGAACAACAACAACTGCAAAGTAGAGATTGCATCAGTCTTCTAGAACCACAATTGTTCACTTCTTTGATCAGAGATTCTTAATAAATTAAACTGGTTCTGCTCATTTCATTCTGCATCCTTTAATAGGAGACTTCCCTTTTTTCTGAACCCATCCCTTCTGCATTTCTTATGGTACAATAGTTATCCATTATTTTAATAGACTATAATTCATTTAGCCATTAATCCCAATGGCTAAATGATACCCAATGGCTAGATGGTACCCAAATGATCAGTATCCCCTTAGGTCTAGGTCTTTGCTAGTATATAAAGAGTTGGTAGGGATATTTTTGTCCACATGCATGCCACACCTTTATTTCACAGATAGAGAAATCAAGTCCTAGAAACAATAAACGATTAACCCATGGCCATACAGCTAAAAAGTATGTGAGATGGAATTTAAAACCAGGCATTTGACTCCTATGTGGCAATTTGCCACTGCCCTACAATGCCTTAAATACATTTACCCCAGGAGTGGGGAACCTGCAGCCCAGAGGCCACATGTAACCCCCTAGTTCCTCAAATGTAGCCTTTTGACTGAATCCAAACTTCACAGAACAAATCCCCTTATTAAAAGGATTTGTTCTGTAAAACTTGAATTCAGTCCAAAAGCCACATCCAAGGACCTATAGCTTCCTCACCCCTGAATCTATCTCTGAACTCAAAAGCATTATATAGGTATTGTACACAGTTCATCATTTACTCAGTGTCTTTTGTTAAATATTTTATATATTGAGATGTGTTGTATCTTTTATGTGGGCAAGTAAACAAATGCTTATGGCTACAACAGTTCTCAACACAGCCCTTAAATAAGCTGTGCAAGCATACAGGTCACCTTATCTTTCTGCATTTCTGGATTCTGTTAGATAAAATAAGTGAGTTGAACTAGGTGCTGTCTAAGGTTCTTTATACCTCTAGCATTGTGTTTTGTTCTCTTCCTCTCACCATATTCCCTTTGTTCTCTGTACTCTGGGGACTGCTGACACCCACGGCAGCCAAGTTCTGTTCTAACACTCCTTCGTGATAGAAACAAGACTTTTCCCTCTGGTCTATGAGGATGCCTGAAAAGTGCCAGGATATGTCAAATCTGAACCTATCCCCTACTATTATTTTCATTATTGTTCTCTATGTGCTGTAAGGAATAATAACCCATCCTAAATCATCCAACAATGGTGTCATGTACATTCTGCAGTTTTAGAAATCAAATTCATGTCCCAAATAAAAAGAGCATTGACTCATGCTTTTGTAACAATCCTAAAGCTAAATTAATCTCAAATGTCTAAAAACATAATTACTTAATCTTTCATAATGAACAATATGTTTCACCTCTCCAAAAATGGGGGAAAAAGTATTGGTTGAATGCATCAAAAAGGGATTATTTTCTGTATTTGGTTGATGGAAATATGTATATTTATGTAAAATGGAAGCATCAGAAAAGTTACACTGATAATTTAGTTTTGCAAGAAACCTGAAAGTTTATCAAGTCCAACTTCCTACCTACTGTACAATCATATAACAAATCAAATCATTAACCTTTATTGGAACCTTTCAGTAATTGGTAGTTCTCTACTTTAAAAGGTAATTTATTCACTTTGGGATTAGCATTCATTTTTAGAAAGTCCCTTCTTCAGATGACTTCCTATAATTTCAACACTAGTTGTGCTCACTAGAGCAACACAAAATATAACAATACAAAAATAATCCTATTTCCTAATATACAAAAATAATCCTATTTCCATATGACATCCCTTGAAATAGTTAGAGATAGGTAGTTTATTACCACTCCTAACATTGTCTCTTTTCAGAATTAAAACATCTTTTTTTAAGTTTCCTTTAATCACATAATTTATAAACCTTGCAGATCTAAAATTCCCAGGCACCCCTAGCACTTTCTTTCAAAGATTTCCAATTTGTCAATTTCCTTCTTAAAATGTGGCCCCCAGAATTGAGAATAATCCAAATATCACCTAAGTAACAGTAAGATTATTATCTACTATTATATGGACATTTTCTACCTAGCAACATTCCTTTGGATTTCTCAGATATGGAAGAGAAACCTCATGGTCGTTCAAGATCACATCATTCCTGATATACCTCATAGGTACCCTCTGCCCCTGAGCCCCTCTGATTAGAGGACAAAGCAGAGAACTCCTCACAGCACCTCCTATATAGGAGGATACTCAAGCTAGTCATCTCTTTATTTCTCACAGTTTTGGCAATGTCAGTACTACTAATGTAGACATTTACATTGCCTAGAGGATACTGGTCGTGCCTCAACCACAGGAGGGAGAAATTCGCTTTTGCTGGGGGATGTGGTTCAGGCTTGGGTCCTGATAGAAACAGCTGGAGGCCCTCCTTACAGCTTTGGTCAGGACTCATAGGACTAAAGGAAAAAAGGAGTTCTCTATTTCTAAGGCACAAGATTGAGACACACATCCACTGTCCCCTTGCTTTGGAGTCCTGAATCATAGTCATGCTTATCAGGATACTAGGGTGGCTGCCAAGGATTCTAGTTCCAGCCTTGGTAGGGAATTTGTAGGTTTAATGGATCATCCTTTTGACCTTCAAAATCCCCCAGCTAGTTCCTTGCTTTTGAGTCCTGAAATCACAGTACCATGTGCATTACTATAATGGTGTTGATGCCTAGCCCAAGTGATCCCTATTCAGAACAAATGTTCGTGAAGTATGAGGATGGGATAAAGAGATCCCTAGTACTTAAGCACACAGTTCAGGATGGATGGCAGGTAGCAGCAAGGATTCTTGTCTTTCCCTGTCCATAGAGGTACAATGTTCAGGGCACTTAATCACAGCTCTGGTAAGTGGCTCTTGGACTAAAGGAAGGTACCTTGGCCCTGGCTTGACCTGTTGCCCATCCAGGGAGTTCATTTGAATTCTGGCAAGAAAGGACAACTCCAAGAGTCACTCACTATCAGAGGCTTTATTAGTGGTGTATTAACATTTCCCAGCACTAAAAGTAGGCAGCAGTGACTCCAGCAACAGTCGTTGAAGCAACAGCAAAACAAAGGGAGAACCAGAAAGGTAGAACTCAGAACAAAATCCCATTCAGGAGTTTAAGTGATCCCTTGAGGGTCAGGGAGGGAGATCTCTGAGCATCAAATGAGATTGTGGGAGGCAATTAAACAATCCACAGAATGCCAGTGATTGTTCCACTGGCTGGGGATTTCAGTGTGGTTAATATAGAGTTTTTCTGAGTCACCCCTCCTTTGGCTATTAGGATGTGAGCGGGGCATTCTACCTTACCTCATAGTAGGAAGGGGGTGTGTGTCTTGATCTTGAAGTGAAGATGGGGCCTCTGAGCCACTGTATGTATGACCTCATCTTCACAGTGTATTGAAGGGTGACCCAACATTTCAGCTTTGTGGCCACCTCGGCAGTGCTGGCTCTGTTCTAGGGATGGTAGCCTATCAGAGGACACTCTCGGGGAAGCCAGATAATGGGGATTTTAGCAAAACAGTTATTAAGTTTCCACTTAAGTAAATTAAAAAAAGTATCATAAGCCAAAGATACAAGTTAGGCCACAAATAGTGAGGTAAACTTTAGGAAACACTAGAAAATTATTCAATTTACATCTTGAATCAATCACCTGTCAGGAAGTGGGTAACATGTTTCATCATTAGTCCTCTGGAAACATGCTTTTCATTGCACTGATCACAGAGCTTAAGTCTTTCACAGTTGATTGTCTTTACAATGTTGTCATTTTATGAAATGTTCTCCTGATCATGCTTACTTCATTCTGCATCAGGTCAAACAAGTCTACTAATCTTAACATCCCTTTTGTCATTCTAACAATTGTCTTCCATTATATCCATTTAACATAATTTGTTCAGCCAGGCCCCAAATTGATGTAATTTCTAGTTCATGGACACAGATACAGTTTTGTACATATGGGTACTTGTCTTCTTTTTGTAATCTCTTTGGGGTTTAGGCATACCAGGGGTATTATACTGAGTCAAAAGGTGTGCGCAGTTCAGTGAAGTTTTCAGCAGAGTTCCTAATTGCTTTCCAGAGTGGCTGTGCCAACTGACAATTCAAAAAACAGTGGATTAATGTGTCCATTATCCCAAACCCTGTTGAATATTTGCCATTTTCATTTTTTGTCATCTCTGTAAACCTGGTGCAAGTGAGGTGAAACTTCAGATTTCCTTTATTTCCATTTCTCCAAACATTAGGGATTTGGAGCATTTTGTATCTTCCATTAACATCTTACCTATTCATGTCCCTTGACCATTTTTCAATTGGATTGATATTTCCAATGATGCCTCTCAAAGATTAATGACACTATTTCTGTTCCCAAATCAACAAGTACATTTTGTTACCTGGATTGTAGTTCACAGAGATGAATCTGTTTACAACACTTTGGCACTGCTTTACTATGAACTCACCAATTTTGGAGTTTAATTCTCTCTTAATAATACTTGTTTTACTCCTTCTTTTTTTGGATTATACTTCTTTGTGATGAAGGATACTAGCAGAAAATACAATCTGAGGAGCTTTGCTTTTTCTCTGTCATTCACCAGCACTAGATAGGAGTTTATCCTTTCCTTCTCTATAAATAGAGCATAGGTAAGAACATCTTTCTTTTTGTGTTGTATTGCATTTTCCAGTTGCCACAATTCATTCTAGTTTTGACCTTCCTGACACTATTCTTGAAGTCTTGTGCAGTGGCAAACATTGTGTTTTGTTTATCATTATTTGACCTCTTCCATCCTTTTGTAGATAGTTCAGTCAGAGTTATTTTTGTTATGTATTTCTGTGCTCATGTCACTCACCAACTAAAAAAGCTTTAATTGTTCTTCATTGCCCATTCAATACAATATATACTGGCATCTCAAGCCTTCTGCAATTTGGCACTCTCTGTCTGGTCTTATATAATGTTCTCCACTTATACTATACTTCAAATAACATGGATTACTCTTTTTCTCTCAGTCTTGTTCTCATCTCCCATCTCATGCTATCTTCATCTCCTTGCTTGAAATTTTCCCACCCATCCCCAACCACTGCCTTTCTTCCATTCCTTAAACTCGATGAAGCCTCCTTTAAGATTATCCCCAAGAGATGAACTCTTTCCCCTTACATTTCTCAGAGAACTGTGGCCAGATTTCTCTGTTGAAGTTAGCACATTACCACGCAAATCATACTAGATTTGGAGTGAGGGGACCAAGGTTCAAATTCCTGGTGTGTATGCATGCATGCATGTATGTATATATTTGTATATGTGTGAATATATATATATATATACATACACCCATATATAATTGTGCAATATATGATTGTATTTTATTTTTATATAATAAATATTTCATAGCAATTGTTAATAAACTCAGAACTGCCTATATATAATCTACCCCTACTGTCCACTCTATCATCTTGTTGAATCAGCGCTTCGTAAAGAGCAACAGTAAACTGCTTTTTAATTGTCATAGAAGTGCCCAGTCTTCTAACAACAGGATACTTAGCAAAGCAAAAAACCAGGAAGAGGACAAATTACTAAGAAGACCCAACAACTTCAAAACTTGACTGCCTGAAGATTTCAATTAAAAAAAAAGAGGTTATAAATCAATTTCAAATACCTTGTGGGTTTAATTGCAATCGTAGACTATGGAAAGCAAGAGAGATGATCCTATTTTATACAGCCAAGTTCCAGAACCTTTAAATCACATTGTCATTTTGACCTTAGAGTTTAGTTCAGATTAACTGAGAGCGAAATTCTAAAGTTTTCTCATTCTTATTGTCTATGCTTTCACACTATAAAATTTTTGGTTTTAAATCTAAGTAGTGGTTGGTGGTAGGGAAGAGGTGATTCAGCCTCTGGTTCAGATTCATTTTGCTCAGTCAAAGATTCAGAATAACCTTGATGTTTACATTTTTAACCTCTCCTCTTTGAACATAAATCTTTTTCCAATTAATTTTCAGTTACTCCTTTTTTTCCTATTATTGTTAATATATAACCACATATCAACTTCTTACATATTTAGATAAAACTGTCCTTTGATACTTGCTACCTTTCCTAAATATATAGATTTGTACTTGTTTCTACCAGTGCAATGTGAACATTTTTATCCTTTTGTAACTAGCAAATTATGTTTCATTTATTTCATAAAGTCCGCAAAACACACAGATAAGGGATACATTCATTTGAGGAAAAATTTTAGAATAACATCTAAATTATGGGTATGAAATCATTATGATGGACATATTGATTTTTTAAAGTGCATTTTCTTATTTTAGTATTTCAAGCATAATTCTGTGGCTCATGTACAACTAGACTATTTCAGAAGACGACCTCATTTTCTGGCTCCTCAAGTCTAAAAGTTACTCTATAAAAATATTATTGTCTGTACATAATAACCTCAAATTAGTCCTGAGATAATATTCAAATATAATTCCACTCAAATTATATGTTCAGTAACATGTAAATTGTTTCAAATTTCCTCTGGTTTCTGTTTTCCAGACACAATTGTTCTATTGTCTTTACTTTGTATTTATTTATTTTTACATTATTCAGATTCAGCATCTTATTTCAAAGCCAATAAAATCAAAATATCAAAGTTGATGTTAGTTGCTTGCTTTATGTTTATAACTACTTTCGACTTCCAGTTCTGATTTAAGTGCTTATTTTTTTATAGCAGAGGGTAATTAAGTACATCATTCACTTCTCATAAGGAATCCTGAGTTCTCCTCCTCTACAATTCTGGAGCTAGTTTAATGTTCATGTGCAGAATTTCTCAAAGCTAATTATACTCATATACCATTAAAAAAAATGAAAGATTTGAAGTGGGATGGTTTTATAGATAGGGTGAAGCATTTGAATAAATAAGAGCTGGGTTTGAATCCTGATTAAGACACATAATAGTTGTATACCTGGGCAAGTCACTAAAAAATAAATCTCACTGTACTTCTGTTTCCTTATCTGAAACATGGACAGCTTGGACTTGATGGCTTCGGCTGTGTAATCCAGTTCCAAATTTATGATCATTTCGATACGACAAGGAGACTAGTTGCTATGATTTATTTACACTTCTATTCAATTTACAGAGAACATCCTTATAGCTAGAACTTTTCCAGTGAGTTGCCTCACAAGGTAATGGATTTCCTTTCACAGAAAGTCTTTAAGCAGATGCTAGAAAACTTCTAGTCAGAATTTTCCAAATGATTTTCATGCTAATGGCAATGATTTCATTTGACCAGAGGTTCTTAAACATTTTTGTGTCACAATCTGATTAACTCTATGGAACCCTTCTCAAAAACAATGTTGATTACCTACATTTATAATTGAAAGAATCAACACATTTTATTTAGACATTATTGAAAATAAATATGCATTTCAACTCACTGCTTATCCTTATAAGCCTCTCTGAGCTCCTCTTCTCCCGTTGGTCAATTCTTTCTATGACTTCCATGTTGAGAGAGATACCAGGACAATCAACCTTCATTGTTCTCTGCATGTGTTGTCTTCACCAATTAGAATGCTTGCATCTTGAAGGCAGTGCCTGACACATCAAGTTTAATAAATATTTGTTGGCTTCTATGACCTTAGGCAAATTACTTAACCTTTCTCATCCTCAGTTTGCTTATCTGTAAAATGGGGTAATAATGGCATCTAATTCTCAGGGTGAGGATTACATGAGATTGTGGGTGTGTGCAGCAAATCTCAAAGTATAATATTAATGTCTCCATTTTTAGTCTTATCATAAATTGAGATGAATCTATGAAATATGAAGCAACACTCAATTTAATTCAGCTGTTAATTGGGGAATCATGGAGGAGGCAAAATTGGCTCATGAAATCTCTAATTCCTTAATTCTTCTGTTCACATAGTAGAATCATGTTTCATTTCTCAAACTCTGTTATGTTCAGACACATTAAGATATCACTCAAGAACTATTAGCCTAAGAAAACATCCACACATCTCTGCAGACAACTTTAAACAACAAAAAAGCAGAGAAATCACTTTTAATACACCTAGATAAAATCATTGATTTGAAAGATTTTCTAATTCACAAATCCATAAGCCATCTCATTGTCTTCTTCAAAAATCTTGCCAACATGTAATTTCATTTTTATTTTGTCAAGCTTTCCCAAATGTAATGAGTGAAAGCTGCTAATAAATTCTTTATTTGACATTTCCCTAATCATTTGAAAGAATTCATAAAACTTCTCTTTTTTATATTGACTGTTTACATTCTTTGGCAGCATGGATGGGAGATTTAAAATCCAATCCTACTAGTTAATGACCATTTAAACTTAGACATGTGATAGAATTCTTAGAACCTCAGTTTCCTTTTCTGTAAAATTGGAATAAAAACAAAACATATCAATCTCAAAGGATTGTTTTGAGATAATGTATGTAGTGACCATAAGATAACACAATCAAAGTGTTCACAAGACCTAAAAATTGTATCAATGTAAGCTGTTGTTATCTATTAAAAATGGATACTATTCATATATTTGTGTAAATTCTTTATAGACTTTGGATGTCATATTTTTATCAGAAATATTTATGTCTGTGGTTTATTAATCTTCTTGTCTCATTAGTTGCACTTTTTATTTTGCAAATACCCTATTTTTATGTAAACAAATTCATACATATTATTTTGTATTTCTTCTATTTGTTCAATAAATAAATAGTTCTCCCACCTCCACCACTGCAAAATGTATATTATTCTACTTTCTTCCAATTTTATGATTTATAAAATTATTCATGTCATTGATTCAATTGGAATTTATTGTGGTATATGGCATACGATGTGAATCTAACATGCTTTTGGCCAATAAATTTTGTTAGCAATTCTTTTTAGTAAATAATTATTTACTTCCCAAATAATTTGTAATGCTGGGTTAGTTAAATACTTGTTTGTTATAGGACTTTAGAATGTATATCATGTGTGTATTCCCTTCCATTCATTTTTTCTGTTCTTGACCTAATACCAGATAGTTTTAGAAATACAACTTTATAGTAAAATCAGTAAGCTAGCAGTATGAATCCTCCTTTCTCTTTTGCACTGTTCTTATAATTATCCCTCACAGTTTTACTATTATTTATTAACATTTTACTTTTACTTTGCTTTTACTTTACTTTATTTTACTTTAATACTTTACATAAATTAGAAGTCACGATTTTATAATTTCACATGATTATGAACAGTCACTTAATTTAAAATCATAGAACTTTATGCCTGGAAAATACATTAGAGATAATCTAATCCTGTTCTCTAATTCTACAGAAGAAACAAATTTGGTCTCACAGAGATTAAATCATTTGTCCATGGTCACACAATTAGTAAGTAGTGGAACCAAAGTGGAAAGAAGGAAGGAAGGAAAAAAGGAATGAAAGAAGGAAGGAGGGAAGGAAGGAGCCATTTATTATGAGCTCCTAATATGACCTCATTTGATCTTCACAAAAACTTTGGGTGGTGGGTGTTGTTATTCCCACTTTATGGTTGAAAAAACTAAGACAGCCATATGTTAACTGACTTGCCTGGGTAAGTTAGCAAGTGTCATAGGCTGGATTTAAACTCAGATCTTCCTGGCTCTGTCCACTGGGCAACCTAGAAACACAGTCTCTTGATATTGAGTCCAGTACTCTGTTTGCTATACTCAGCTATCTTCTTGTTCTTAAGTGGAAAAAAATAACAATTCTTTGAATGAAGTTTACTCTCAGCAACAAATGAATCTTTAATTTTGTAGTTGCAGGAGAGGTAGACTATGGCCAAAACTAAGACTTAGAATTCTGTCCTCAAAGCAAGACTTCATATATAAGTTATTAACATGAGCACGTGCACACACACACACACACACACACACACACATAGAAATTAAATGTTTATCATTTAAGATAATTTACAGACTGCAGAGGGGAAAAAAGTACATGATATGATAACATCATGGTGTTGCATAACTACAAGGAATTGCCTAAGCTTAAAATAACATTTTGAATTTCCAAGGCCACCCACTGCTTTTTCAAGGTAAATCTTACTGCTCAATTTATAAAGTTGTTGGGTTTTTTTTCTTATTCGTTTGATTGATTGTTGGGGGTGGGGTTTAATTCTTATAAATTTGTCATTGTGGAAATAACATTTAAGACATCAAGTGGATAAGAGATACCTAGGTTCTAATCCTACCAGTGATTTTCTATAGAACTCCCTGTGTCTCATTCACTTCCCCCAAAAAATCAATAAGTAATTACTAAATACCTATTTGATGTTGGGCAATGTGCTAGATATAGTGGTTACCAAGACAATTAATTTAAATATTTTTCTATCTTGTATCAGCCACTTCAAAAGAGGGAAATTAATTTCCAAACCAAGTATCATAGCCTACTTTTTAAAAGCAATATTTGTATTTTGTGGTACTCTGGACTCAGTCTTAGAGAGCAAGGCTAATTAGATTTCCCTTTAGTATTCTAGTGCTCCCCCTAACAGTTGCAGATATTTTTTTTTCTAATGGTATCAGTTTGATCCTCATTCTGATGTATCCTCCCTACTGTTAATCACCAGAGATTACAGCAAGAGCTCTATTTAACCAATTAACACCAACTAGATTTTACAAAGATGTTTACTCTGAAACCATAAAAACAAAAATACAGATGCCTAGGGTCACACTCAGATAAGTTCACTCAAACTTAATGCACTTAGTACATAGCATGTACCCAGTGATGGCTAATGAGTGAAGAAAGCCAACTTTACTCCTCACCATCTGACTTCAAGGAAATTATCATATTCTTGGACTTCTGGGGGCTTGCTCTGTGAACTTTTCAAATCTCACATAGTGTTAGCCATCCCCCATTCCCTTCACCAAAGACAAGAAAGGGCAAACACAGGGAAGGAAAAAACAGAGGACCATACATAACTGGCCACATCATCCTTGCTAGGCGATGGTCTCTCTATCTACTCTCGTTGAGGCTGAGGCCTGTAAATTTCTTGAGTTTAGGATTGCTGAGATGTAACAGGCTAAGTGTCTGTGCTACCTTCAGCATTATTTTGGTGAGCCCTCTGGAGAGGAGACAAGGCTGGAATGGAGAAACCAGGTGGTCCAAGAAGGAGTAAACCAACTGGAGTTGTAAACAGACCAGGTCACAGGCCTCATACAGATTAGAATGGGCATTAGCTTAGGAATATTCCTTATACTTTCAAGGTAAGGGAGATAAGAAGACCCAGTCTTAAGAAAAAAATTAAAAGGCATTTATCGTGTGGATATCTAAATAGAGCCAGTTACGAAATGTCTGTGCAAGCTCAAAATAGGGAGCAAGTCACTTCCATGACACTTTAAGCAAGCTCCCAAGTTATCTACAGGCAAGTATTGTCCCTTGTTACAGATAAAATTAGGTTTCTGAGGAATAGATGAATCTAGACAACCTTCAAAACTAAATTTAATGAGATGAAGACTATTTTATTATAAAGAAGAGACTTCAATTGCTGACAGTTTTTTTCAGTTAGTTTTTATTTTTCTATAAATTTAGCCCATTAATTAAATGTTTACATTCTTTTTTTTTAGAGGGGGGAAGGCACAGTAATTGGGTTAAGTGACTTGCCTGAGGTCACATAGCTAGTAAGTACCATATTTCCCCATGTATAAGACACACCCTTTTTTGAAAAATTTGGAGTCTAAAAACTGGGTGCGTCTCATACGGTGGTTGTAGTTTTTTTACTTGCATTTCCTGCTTTTTCACGCTTGTTGTCTTTGCACTCATTGTTTCGCATTTGTTACCAGTATATTAGGCTATGTTTTGCCATGTTCTGCCCAGAAATGGCTCAGAAAAGATTTTTGTACAGTGCTGAATTCAAGTTAAAAGTGATCCGGTTTGCAAAAATGAATGGAAATCATACTGCTGAACATAAGTTTGGTCCTCCTCCAACAGAGAAAACAATCCAAGACTGGCTATGGGAAGAAGAAACTCTACTGAAAATTCCACAGCAGAAGAAGGCCATGAGAGGCAAGTCAGCAACATGGCCTGATTTAGAGAGGGAGTTGAAGATATGGATTGAAGAGTAAAAGGCAATTGGAATTTTTGTGTCCACAAAGATGGTTCAGCATGAGGCAAGAAGAATTGATAATGAAAAAGAAGTTACTGATTTCAAAGGAGGACACAATTGATGCTTCAGGTTCATGAAACGGAATGGACTAAGCATGCATACATGCACCAGACTTGCCCAAAAGATGCCTGAAAGCTATGAGCAGATGAATAAAACTTGAGTTCAATAACTATGTAACACATTTTTTTTTCAAATTTCAGGCCCCAACATTAAGGTGTGTCTTATACCTGGGGAAATACGGTATGTCAAGTGTTTGAGGTTGGATTTGAACTCTGGTCCTCCTGACTCCAGGGTCAGTACTCTACTCACTGTGTCACGTGGCTGCCCTGGTTACATTTTTTTCCATTCATGTCTCTTATTCATATATATATACACATATATATAAAACATATATCTATACATATGTGTGTTTATATACACATATATTTTTAAGAAAGAAGAAATGTCACAGAACTAGATTAGAGAGTAGCAAATTCAAAGCACAAAATGCAAGACTATGTGATGATATACAGACAGATAGATGAAGATAGACACACATATACAAACTCTAACTTACATGAACATAGTAAAATGACAGCAGGCATTTTCTATATATATGTGTGTGTGTGTGTGTGTGTGTGTAAATATATATGTATATATATATATATGTGCATATATATGTATATATATATGTGTATATGTGTATATATATATATTTGGGATGTAAATTTGATATTCTTCTTCTGAAAGTAGTTATTATATTTGCACAGAGCTGATCTGAAGTCTCTGGAGTTATCCTTGAAGAAAATAAATGTGCTCAGCTTCAATGAGCTGCAAATACACAGGAATATGATGATCATCTATATGTATTGAAGGATGCAAAACCAAAGAATGAGAGGAAATTTAGGATGGCTAGAAGATTATTACTTGGACATTGAAAAACATTTGAAGACTTTGACCAGGTTTGGATAGAAGTACTACGAATTTGACCTTGCAATGGAGAACTTTCTCACTGGACATGTGATAGAACAGGGTTGGGATCCCGCTTCCTATATCCTATCTAACCCTGCTTAGGCTTCTTAACAATATAAGCTAAGAAAGCTGTAGCTACATGGATAATCTTTATTTCTTGAAAGAATGTGCACTCTGATTTTTTTTCTTATGTTGTGAAATTGCTTACACTCTAGCTAAAACTCTTAAAGTACCTTTACTTAATTCTCCCTGAAGTCCTAAAGTAGCCACCTTCTTTTGTTTATTCAAAGCCCCCACCCTATGCCTCCTACTCCTCCAAAGAAAAGAGATTCCTTCAAAATTAACTCTTCTACTGTCCTAACAGGCCTTTTCCAACTTGTTGAGTTTGATATCAATACTTTAAATTCTCTTACCGAATGTCCTGAAGAAGTATTATTAACTTCTGGTACCAAGATGGCAGAGTGAGGAAGGAATGCTCTGAAGTCCTCCCAAGTCTCCCTCCAAACAACTAGAAAAAAAAACACCTCAGAATTGATCTAGGAGCAGGGAAGCAGCTTACCAGCCTGGCATGAAAGGTCTGCCTCACTGGGATCGGAGGGGAGTGAGGTCCAAGAGCAGCAGCAACAGACTCACAGCAGGGGGCCTGCAGCAAGGCTCCAGGCCTGGGGCAATCCACTAGGGAGGCCCCACTCTACTGCAAACCAGCAGCCTCCTAGGCAAGTGAGCAGTGTGTGCAGCAAGGCCCCAGGCAAGTGACTCCACACCCAACACAAGCCACCAAGTAGGGCTTGACCCCATTGCTGACCAGTAATGAAAGCCAACCTGAGGCAGGCTGACAACAAGACCCTGCCCCTGGGGCCAACTAGCAGAGAGACCCTGTTTCCATAACAACAGCAGCAGTGCCACTCATTGTATCCCTCCTCCAGGGTGAGCCACCAGAAAGACCCTGTCATTATAGCAACCCAGTGGCAAGACCAAACCCCTGAAGCAGGCTAGAAGCTCAACCACATGCCCAAGGGAGGCCCACAAGGAAGCCCTACCATAGTAAAAGCCAGAAGTGAAGCCTACTCTCCAGACAAAACAAGCAGCTAAGCCCTGAAGCCCAATGAAATCCAGCAGTAAGACCCAGAGTCCCAGCACAAAAAGCTTGGGACAGTGCAGGACTACCAACCAACTCTCACATAAAAACAACAAATCACAAAAAAGGCAGAAAAACATGAGCAAAAAACAACAAAAAGAGCTTGACTATAGAGAGCTACTATGGTGATAGGGAAGATCAAGGCATGAACTTAGAAGACAATAGTGTCAAAATGGCTACATTTGAAGCCTCAAAGAAAAAATTGTATTATGGTCTCAGGCCCCCAAAAAATTCCTATGAGAGCTTAAAAAGGTTTTATAAAGTAAATTAGAGAAGTTGAAGAAAAATTGGGAAAAGAAAGGAGAGTAATGCAAAAGAATCATGAAAAAAAAGAGTCAATAGCATGGGAAAATATATTTAAAAATGTACTGAAGAAAACAACTTCTTAAAAAGTAGAATTGGCTAAATGGAAAAGGAAGTACAAAAGCTCACTGAAGAAAATAATTCCTTGAAAATTAGACCTGAATAAGTGAAAATTTAATGACTATGAGACATCAAGATATAATAAAATGAAAAAGTAGAAAAAATAGAAGAAAATGCTAAATTTCTCAATGAAAAAACAATTGACCTAGAAAATTATAGCAGTAAGGCAAAATTCGTGACCTCGGAGAGGGCCATGGACATTCCTGAATGGTTCATGAATCATGAAGTATAAAGAATTCTCTAGGTAGAAGGCAGAGGAATTATAGCATTTATTTAGACACAAAAGGATCAAATCCAAGGACCAATGCCCCCAATTTGATACAGTAGCAATAATATTCTAAAACTGGTAAGCTCACCTCACTGTAGTAATAAGGAAATCATAACAAAATATTATAGCAAGGAACCAAGCCATACTGTAACTTCCCCCCCCCCCACCCCACTAGGGCCTTCCCATAAAAGATCACTCATGAATCCTAACTCTAAGCTCAGCACTCTCTCCTGCAGCAATGCTGACTCCAAGTTCCTTGATCTCCACAACTTTCTCTGTTTAACACTCTGTGCTCTGCAGTTTCTCTCTCAATACTGGCTCTCCCTGCTGCCTCAATGGCTTCTTGATGTTTGCTTCTGAATCCTGCTGCTTGCTGCTCCTAGTTCTGCTGCTCCCAGTTCTGGGCTCTCTTTTTATACAGTCCTAGCTGTCATCTGATTGACTAGAACTCAGGGTATATACCATTGGCTCTGGTCTTAGCAACTCCCCTTAGGGCCCTGAGGGCTTCACAAACTAGCAAACTAGTTTGCTAACCAGCCTGGGGCCTCACATCTAGTTAGTGAAAGGGTGTTGGCCTGTCTCTAATCAGGCCTCCCTTTGTTGACCCCACCTGAGGCCTATTCAATGAGCTGGAAAGATCTTTCACTTACTAGTTGGCTTTACAAAAATAGATCCAGGAGAAATAATATAAGAATTACTGGGCTACCTGAAAATCATGATTAAAATAAAAAAAAAATCTTGCACAACATCTTTCAAGAAATTGTCAAAGAAAACTGCCCTGAGATATTAGACCCAGAGGTCAAGATAGGAATTGAAAGAATCTAAAGATGATCACCTCCTGAAAGGGATCCTAAGTAAAAACTCACAGGAACATCATAACCAAATTGCAGAGCTCACAGATCAAGGAGAAAGTATTACAAGCAGCCTAAAAGAAATAATTCAAATATTTTGGAGCTACAATCAGGGTTACACAAGATTTGACAGCTTCCATATTAAAGAAGCAGAGGTCTTAGAATATTACATACCAGAAGTCAATGGAATTAGGATTACAACCAAGATTCAACTGCCCAGCAAAACTGAATATAATCTTCTGGTGGGGTGGGGAATGGATATTTAATGAAACAGAAGACTTTCAAGCATTTCTAATTAAGAGACCAGAGCTGAATAAAAAAAAATTATAAATTGACCTCCAAATACACAACTCAAAGGAAACATAAAAGGTAAAAAAAAGAGAGAGAGAAAACATAAGAAATTCATTAAGGTTAAACTGTTTATATTTCTGTATAGCACAATAATATCTGTAACTTAGCTTTATCACTATAAGAGCAATTAGAAGGAATGTATATTTCCAGAAGATATGTATATAAGGTGACTTTGATGGGATGATACCTCCCCCAAAAAAAAGCAAAATGAAGAGGAGAAAAAGAAAATTTCACTGGAAGAAAAAGAAGGGGAGGATTGAATGGGGTAAACAATCCCACATAAAAGGCATAAAAGGGCTTTAAAATGGAGGGGAAGACTGGGAGGATGTGGAGGTGGCAGTCAAAGGTTAAACCTTACTCTCATCAAAATTGACTGAAAGAGAGAACAATATACACACTCACTCAGAAATAGAAATCTATCTTACCCCATAAGGAATTAAAAAGGGACAGGGATAATAGAAGGGGGAGAGGGGACTCATACAATGGAGGGTATACTAGGGAAAGTGTAAAACACTTGTAAAGAAGGAAAGGATAGAGTGTAAGAGGGGGAGGAATAAAGAAAGGGAAAATAGCATGGAGGGAAATACACTAACTAGTCATCATAACTATAAATATGAATGAGATGAAATCACCCAGAAAATGTAAATGGGTAGCAGAATAGATTAAAAACCAGAATCCTACAATGTGTTGTTTATGGGAAACACATTCGAAGCAGAGAAATACACACAATTAAAGGTAAGGGGCTGGAGCAAAATCTATTATGCTTCAGCTGAAGCAAAGAAAGCAGGGGTAGCAATCATGATCTCAGACAAAGCAAAAGCAAAAATAGGTCTAATTAAATGAGATAAAGAAGGGAAAGTTATCTTGCTCAAAGGTACCATAGACAATGAAGTCACATCAATATTAAACATATATGTGCCAAATGAAATAACATCTAAATTTTTGAAGAAGCTTAAGGAATTACAGAAGGAAATAGATAATAAAAATATACTAGTGGGGAACCTCAACTTTCCCAACTCAGAACTAGATGAATCTAACCAAAAAAAATAAACAAGAAAGAAGTTAAGGAGGTGAATAAAATTCTGAGAAAAAGTTAGACATGATGGATTTCTGGAGAAAATTCAAAGGGAATAGAAAGGAATTTACCTTTTTCTCAGCAGTGAATGGCACCTACACAAAAACTGACCATATATCAGGATATAAAGACCTCACAAGCAAATGCAGAACACATCCTTTTTAGACCGTAATGCAATAAATATTACATTTGATAATGTACAACGGACAGATTAAAATTAATTGGAAATTAGATAACCTAATCCTAAAAAAACAAGTGGGTCAAAGAACAAATCATAGAAACTATTGACAATTTCATTAAGGAAACTGACAACAATGAGACAACATGCCAAAATTTATGGAATTCAGCCAAAGCAGCACTTAGGGGAAAATTTGTATCTTCAATTGCTTACATCAATAAAATAGAGAAAGAGCAGATCAATGAATTTGTCATGCAACTAAAAACTAGAAAAAAGAACACATTAAAAATCCCCAATTAAACACCCAATTGGAAATCCTGAAAATTGTTAGAAACTATTTTGCCCAAAATTACATGCCAAAAAATTTTACTATCTAAATGAAATGGATGAATATCCACAAAAATACAAATTACCCAGATTAACAGAAGAAATAAAATATTTAAATAACCCAATCTTAGAAAAAGAAATTGAACAAGCCATCAATGAATTTCCTAAGAAAAAAATTCCCAGGACCAGATGGATTCAAAAACTGAATTCTACCAAACATTTAAAGAAAAATTAATCCCAATAGTATATAAAATATTTGGGAAAATAGGTGAAGAAGGAGTCCTAACAAATTTCTTTTATAATATAAATATGGTTCTTACACCCAAACCAGGGTATACAGAGAAAGAAAATTACAGATGTCTTTTCCCTCATGAATATTAATGTGAAAAAAATTAAACAAAATACTAACAAAGAGATTACAACAATATATCACACTATGACCAGGTGTGATTTATACCAGGAATATTGGGCTGGTTCATTATTAAGAAAATCAGCCCTATCAGCATAATTGACTTTATCAATAAAAAAAACCAGCAGAAATAATATGATTGTCTCAATAGATGCAGAAAAAGCCTTTGACAAAATATAGCACCTATTTCTGTTAAAAAAAAACACTAGATAACATAGGAATAAATGGAGCTTACCCTAAAATGATAAGTAACATTTCTCTAAAACCATATGCAAGCATTATCTGTAATGGGGATAAGCTAGAAGCCTTCTCAGTACAATCAGAGGTGAAGCAAGGATGTCCATTATCACATTTATTATTTAAAATTGAAATATAAATGTTAGTTATAGCAACAAGAGAAGAAAAAGAAATGAGAACAGGCAATGAAGAAACAAAACTATCACTCTTTGCATATGATATGATGTTATGCTTAGAAAATCCCAAAGAATCAACTAAGAAACTACTTGAGATTATTAACAACTTTAACAAAATTGAGGGATAGAAAATTAACCCAAATAAGTCATAACAAGCTCTATATATTACCAACAAAGTCCAGGAAGAGATAGAAAGAGAAATTCCATTAAAATAACTGAAAACAATGTAAAATACTTGGGAGTGTACCTGCCAAGACAAACCCAGGAACTATATGAACATAACTATAAAACACTTTTTACACAAATAAAGTCAGATCTAAACAATTGGGAAAACATTAATTAGTCATCGGTAGGCTGAGCCAATATAATGAAATGACAGTTTTATTTAAATTAATCTATGTATTCAGTTCCATACCAATCAAGCTATCAAAAATTATTTTATAGAGCTAGAAAAAATAATAACAAAATTCATCTGAAAAATCAAAAGCTCAAGGATGTCAAGGGAATCAATGAAAAAAATGCAAAAGACAGCTGTACCGGATGTGAAACTGGTAATTAATAAAACAATCTGGTACTGGCTAAGAAATAGAGTGGTGAATCAGTGGGATAGATTAAGTACAAATTCATTATAGTCAGTGTCCATAGTAATCTATTATATGAAAAACCCAAAGATCCAAACTTTGTCAACAAAAAGTCATTATTTGACACAAATTTCTGGGAAAACTGGAAAACAGTATGGCAGAAGTTAGAGAAGACCAACATCTCACACCATATACCAAGATAAGGTCAAAGTGCATACATGATTTAGACATAAAAGATTATAGCATAAGCCAACTAGGAGAGCATGGAATAGTTTACCTGTCAGATTTATGGATAAGGGAAGAATTTAGGACTAAAGAAGATATAAGGAGCATTACGAAAATCTGAAAAAGATAATTTTGATTGTATAAAATTAAAAAGGTTTTGCAAAAACAAAACCTATACAGGCAAAATTATAAGGGAAGCAGAAAAATAGGGAAAAAATTGCAACAAGTATAAAGACTTCATTTCTCAAACATATAGAGAACTGAGTCAAATTTTTAAAAATACAAATCATTCCCCAATTGATAAATGATCAAAAAATTTGAATGAAATTTTCAGACAAATAAATCAGAGCTATCTATAGTCATATGAAAAAATGCTCTAAATACTTATTGACCAGAGAAATGCAAATTAAAACAACACTCAGGAACCATCTGAAATCTATTAGAGTGGCAAATATGACAAAAAAAGAAAACATTGAATGTTGGAGAGGATGTGGGGGAACCACTGTTGGTGTTTGTATGAACTGTTTAAACCTTTCCAGAGAGCAATATGGAACTATATCCAAAGGGCTATAAAACTATACATATCCTCTGATCCAGCACTGCTAGGTCTATATCCAAAAAAATGGAAAGGGATCTATTTGTATAAAAATATTTATAGCAGTACTTTTTGTGGTGGCTAAGAATTGGAAATCAAAAAGATGCCTATTAATTGCAGAATGGCTAAACAAGCCATGGTATATGATTGTAGTGGAATATTATTGTGCTATAAAGAAATGATAAGTAGAATAATTTCAGAAAAAAACCTGGAAAGGCTTATGTGAACTGATGCATAGTGGAGTGAACAGAACCAGGAGAATGTTGCACACAGTAACAGCACTACTTTTCAGAGAAGAATTGTGAACGACTCAGCAATACAATGATCTAAGACAATGCAAAAGGACTACTGATGAAGTATACTTTCTGCCTCCAGAGGAAAAAAAATAATATTGATTGAATACAGACTGAAGCATGCTATTTTTCACTTTCTTTCATTTTTTTCTTTTATTTGTGTCTCCTTGCACAAAATAACTAACATGGAAATGTTTTACCAAATTGCACATGCATAACAGATATCTCATTACTCACCATCTTGTGGGAGGGAGGGGAGAGAGAAATCGAATTTGGAACTCAAACTTTTAAATAAAAATATTTTTAAAAATTTTAAAAAGAATTATTAAAATATGATCAAAGGAGGAAGAAAGAAGGGATGTTAGGGTATTTATGAAGTTCTCTTTATCTTCAATATAATATTTTCATCTTCTTAAAATATTTTTTCTGCATTATAAAAATATCATCATTTATTGTTTGATAACTGAACATAATGCTTTCACCATTATTGATCTTTTTACATTTCTATGGAAGACCTCATAGATAAGTTTATAGAGTCCACACACATGCACACACATATGTATGTATATATGCACATATGTGTTGTAGGTATGTGCACATGTGTGTGTTTATAAAAATATACATATTCTATGCATGCATATACACATGCAAACAAACATATGCAGTTATGCCTTTCATATCATGGTTGTTAGGAGTGCCGTGCCCCATGATCCAGAAAATCCATGTAAAAGGTTTTGGTCTTCCCTTTGTGCCAGAGAAAAAGTCTGAATTATTATGGCATTAAAAGATAAAATATATTGATAGTATACAATACTATACAGATATTTTATGCATTTCTGAGTTTCTAAACTTTTTCTGTATCGTCTGCTGGCCTTCACATGTCACCTGTAGCTTCTGCAAAACTCCCAAAAAATTCCCATTTAATTTCTTATGCCAACCTCACAATATATCAAAACTGTGATAGGGAACGTCATGATGTGGAAGCAGTGGTGGGATTCAAAAAACTTAACAACCAGTTCTCTGCCCTAATTACCATTTCTTTGATTGTTTGTTTGTTTTGAATCAGTCACTTGGTAAGAATTTATTAAATACTGGACAACTTCAGTCTAAATCATGCATAAGTCACTAACCGTGTGAGTAGGGAGCAGATTTCAGGTTTTTATTTTTGCTCATCCTATATTTGACATCATCTGGGTTCTGACACTTACTTCGAAGAATTTCAGAATTAGTAGGTACCTCAGTGGCTAGCTAATCTGGATGACTTGAGAATACAACAAAAAGCATAGAAGTCCCACCAGAAGCAGAAACTTGAGCCATTCTCCATCACAGATAGAAGTAAAGCTCTCTCCTCACTATTCTCCCAGGCCATTTTTTTCTCCCACCTCTTTCCCTCTAATTTATCCTGAAAACGGCTAAATGAGCCAGTCTTCCTAAACTGTCATGACCATCACGGGATCAGAGATTTAGAGCTGGAAGGAACCTCTTAGATCATCAGCTCCAATTCCCATATTATTCAGATAAGAAACAGAAGTCTGGAGAAGTTAAATGACTCATTCAAAGTCATTCCCTAGCCCTGCTTAAAAATGTTACATTGTTCCTTACCTAACTACTTAGCACTGGATTACAGACTATCTTTTATTCATCTTCTTAGTACCATTGTCTTGTCTCTACTAACTAGAATATTAACTTCTTGAAGTAGAATGTAGGTTTATGAGTAACCTGGTTTACATATGCTTCGCTAGATGAGGAAAAATTTTTTTGCAAAATTTGTCTTGCAGGACGAACAAAAATTCGCAGCACGAACATTATGTTTGGACTTGAATGGCTCATGAAGGGATGACACTCAACTAGGGCAAGGTTTTTTTTGTTGTTTGTTTTCGCTTGGTTTTTTTTTTGCCTTCAGATGTCAAACAAAGGAACCTCAGGTCAGCATACCACCTAATCGACCTCATTCGTTGCTGACCCTTCTTGAGGGAGCATCGTTTGCTCTTAACAGTACCATTACTAGTGTGTTCACATGAATTTTTGTATATACTGTACTACTTTGCCTAAAAGTGTATGGTAGTGACTGTGAACAACAACATTTATAACAATGGCCCCAGTGAAGAAGTAGATTGAAAAGTAAGATGTAAAGAAGGAGACCATGATGTTGGAAATTAAAAAAGAAATCATTGAGAATCATAAAAGTGGTGTGGGTGTGACCGACCTTTCACGGTTTTATAACCAATCTGCATCTACAATCTACACCATTTTGAAGATGAAGGACCAAATAAAGGTGGTAGATGCAGCAAAAGGGGTCATGAGAATATCAAAGCAATAGATGTTGAAAAGTAGCTTCTCTTGTGGATCAAGGAGAAGCAGTTAGCAGGTGATACCATAACTGAAAACATTATGTGTGAGAAGGCAAGGGCATTGCATGCTGATCTCATTTCAAAGATGCCGGACACAAGTCAGTCAGATGAAGAAAGTTTCAAGGCTAGCTGAGGCTGGTTTGATAATTTCAAAAAGAGAAGTAGCATCCATAGTGTTGTATGGTACAGCGAAGCCACAATCTCAGATGCTAAGGCAGCCTTCATCAGAGAATTTGAAAAGCTTGTGATTTCTGAGAGTTACCTGCTGAAGCATGTTTTTTAACTGCAATGATATGGGTCTTTTTTGGGAAAAGCTGCCTAAGAGAACATACATTACAGCAGATGAGACTGTAATGCCTGGGCACAAGCCCATGAAAAACCATCTAACCTTCTTGTTCTGTGCTAAGACAAGTGGGGATTTAGAAATCATGCCCCTTCTTGTGTATCATTCCAAGAAACTCCAAGCATTGAAGAAGAGTAAGGTGCAGAAGAGCCAGTTAAATGTTATGTGAAGGTCCAATAGCAAGGCATATGTCAGTCAGATCTTATTTGTGGAATAGATCAACAGTCTTCCATCCTTCAGTGAAGAAATATCTCCAAGAAAATAGTCTGCCACTCAAAGTCTTGCTGGTTATGGACAATGCTCCTGCCCATCCTACCAGCCTTGAAGATGACCTGTTGGAGGAATTCAAGTTTATGAAGGTCAAGCTCTTTCCTCCTGACACCACTCCACTGCTCCAGCCCATCCATCAAGAGGTCATCTCGAACTTTAAGAAACTTTATACACAAGCTTTATTTCAGCGACGCTTCAAGGTGACAGAAAGCACTAACCTTACCCTCTGAGAGTTTTGGAAGGACCATTTCAACATTGTTGGCTCCCTCAAGATCATCGACAAAGCCTGGGATGGAGTCACCAAGAGAGTGCATAAGTCTGCTTGGCAAAAACTGTGTCCCAACTGCATTCTCGAACGTGACTGTGAGGGGTTCGTTCCAGAAAAGGAACCAGTTGTTGATGAAATCATGTCTTTGGGCAAGACTTTGGGACTGGAGGTGGATGCTGAAGACATTCAAGAGCTGGTGGAGGAACATAGCTTGGAGCTGATGACAGACAAACTGCATGAGGAGCAACAGCAAAAAGTGGCAGAGGATATCTCATCTGAGGAGGAGGTTGAGAGGTCAGAGGAATGCCTCATGTCAAGTGAGATTAGGAAGGTTTATCAGATGTGGGAAAAAGTGCAAAATTTTGTTGAAAAACATAACCTAAATAAGACTGTAGCAATGAGAGCCACGAATATTTTTAATGTTAATGCAATGTCACATTTCTGTGACATTCTGAAAAAAATGTCAAAAATGAATGTTGTTAGATTCCTAGTCAGAAGCGAACGTAAAGAAAAAACATCAGTGAATCAAAACATGAAAGTGATTCTTAAAAAATGAAAAATAAGTGAAGGCAGTAGTATTAGTCTTACTATTAGTGAAAGTAGCATAAGAGACAACTGTCCTGATGCTGCAATCTCCGATGTTCTCATGGAAGGAGATTCTCCTTCTAAGCAATAACCTTTCCTCTTCCTCCCTCTCGTCTCCATGCCAGCCATGACTCTTCTCAAAGATAAAGCGCAGACTAATTTGTTTTATTTTTGGTTTATATTGTGTACTGATCATTGCTATTGTATTTCAGGTGATTAAGGACAAAAAACACTTAAAATGATAAATAGTTATTTTAATATGAATATTTTGGGGGATATGGTACTGATCATCTGACTTCACATTATTTCCTATGGGAAAATTCGCTTTGCAATACTAACAAATTGCATGATGAACAGAATCTTGGAACAAATTAAATTTGTAAACCGAGGTTCTTTGATATGTGTGTATATATACACTGTATGTGTATATGTATATGTATGTGTATGTGTACATATGTATGTATGTTTATGTGTGCATATATATGTATATGTATATACATATTTAAATTACTGGAGACTGCAAATATAGTTCAAGAGCTGACAGCACCTTAAATAATTTCTACAACTGTATAGGCAAATTCTAATACATTTCTATTACAATTACTTATCTAACATGGAACTCTTTACAATAGGATGTTAGGACATAGTAATGGTTTTGACTCAACCAAGTGGTTTGTTGATTACCAATCAACCAAATATAATGTACGATGCTTGAATCTTTTTGATCACAGTGTTTCTACATGAAAACTGCACATCCAATTAAAATCAACAGTTTCATTCCTTCCCTCTGCAATATTTTGGTGGGAAGTAGGTTAACTCTATTGCGTCTAAGTTTACTAGTTGCTACAAATCACATCACTGATCTTCTTGACTTGTACCTTTCTACTAAACTTTGATGACTCTGGAAGAGAGAGTGAGACATGACTTTTTGCCTCATTTAAATCCAATTTATGCAAAAGTCAAGACATTACTCATGATGTCCTTGGTCCTCTTTAAAAATGAATGACAAACAACAAAGAAGAATATGATAAGAATTATGAAAGAGAAAGACACAGATTGATAGATATTAGCATTAATACAGGGAAGAAGTACCTTCAATAATGCATTCAATTTAACAGACACTTTGTCTATATACTCAAGGCGATAGAAATACCAGGAAAAAAGTGAAAGTCTGACTTTATTAAGATAGATCCATTGAAGTACCAAAGAAGTAAATACACCAAAGATTAAAGAATTAAAAATTAACCAAACAAAAATTAAAATTAACATAAAATCAAGAATAATTATCGGCCACACATTTACTGTTGTATAATATTTTATTCATTATTTATTTTTGTAAAAAAAATTCTTACTTGTCATAAAATATTGTATAAATTATGTAATCTCAAATTCCTTCTATGGTTTAATGGTATCCATTTTAAAATAAAAAAAAGATTGGATCCATTGGCTCCTAAGATGGTTAAGGGACCTGTCAATTTTATTTGGTTTTCTGTCAGCTTTCTTATCTGTTTCCTTACTTGGCCTCTACTCAAAATGTTCTTGGCAACACAGCCCTCTTTCATGTTTCTTTCAGTATTAAAAGTTTGAGCAACAGACACAGTAACGGTGCCAAGGACCACAGCAGCAGTACTAACGCTGAGCAGAATGAGCAAGGGACAACAAGGGTTATGACAGTGGTTGTAGAAATATCAATAATCACTATGGTTAAGAACCACAAATCCTCCTACTTTTACAGGAGCCCTATTTAAAGAGAAGGATCCTGGAATGTCTGGCATGGGAAGTGCAAGCCATTCCCTCTAAGACTCAAAAGTCGGTATGGGCTACAGGCACTTTCACCATTGGTAGTTCTGAATATGACGTTTATGAACCTGTTTTTATTTGAGTTTCTGTTAAATTGACAGAGGGTGAAAATGATGAAAGTTTTCAGTTTTTCTGATAGGATGCTTCTGAGACTGAATTGACACATCTGTCAAATTACTTGAAGGGGAATATTTCCAAGGCTATTAATCACCTCCAGCAGGAACCAATGAGGCAGGATACCACTGATAGAAAACTCCATACTAGTATTAAAATAGGCATCTTAATGACCAGTAATTTCACCATTGTTTTTTTTTTTAATTTAAAACATATTAGCTTCCCTATAAACATACCCACTTAGCAGTACAATGATGTCCATATGATAAATATTTGATGAAAATAGAATATTTACCTTAATTGTTAAATTAACAGATTAGTTAACATTTCTTCAGCTGTTTAATTTTTATTATGATCAAATCAATCACATTCAGTGAAATGTTCTTTAGATAAAAAGGTGCATGGTAGTCTTGGGCCAGGACTAAGTCTCCTGAGTTCCCAGTCTTTAGCTCTGTAATGTTTGATGCAGGGGATCTAAAGTCAGAGAGGGTAACTCCTCAGTATCCCTTACAAGCAAGTGAAAACCCCTTGTGCAATATGTTGCAGTTGGTGGTGCTTTTTGAGACATGGGATTGACTCAGATGTGTTAAACTCATAGCCCACCAGCCAAACACCAGGAAAACTCCAAACAGGGCTTGTTGTTGATTAGTCATTTTTTCAATTGTGTAGGACTCTTTGCAACCCCATTTGTAGTTTTCTTGGCAAAGATACTGGCTTGTCACTTATTCTACAAATGAAGAAACTGAGGTAAGCAGGGTTAAATGACTTGTCCAGGATCACATAATTAATCCACGTGAGAGATCAGATTTGAACTCAATAAGATGAGTCTTTCTGACCCCTGGCCCAGCATTCTATCCACTGTGCCACCCAGCTGCCCTAAACCAGATTTAAGTATATTTGGGAAGTGTTTAAGAAAGTAAATAAAAATATAATACGACATAAATAAAATATCTAATATGTGACCTATAGGCATCTATTTATATTTTAATTTAGCACCACTGAATTAGATGATTGCCAAAGACCCTTCATCTCCCAACCTTTATAATTTTGGATGATGTAAGAGAAGTGCTGCTCTGGTCTAAAAAGAAGACAACCTCTGCTCTCATCCCTCCTTCCAGAAGAACTCATGCATCTAAATACCCTTAGCAAAGTTTCCCCAGCAAGCATTTCAGGATTGCTGAGTACTTTTAACCTCAGTTTAAAAAAAAAGAAACTATGATTTAATATAAATTTTATGATGCAAGGGAGACAATGTATCATAGTGGAAAGAGTCCTGGAAATGGATTTCACAAACCTGGATTTCAAAATGTATTCTACTAATTACTACTTGTGTGCCTTTGGACAAGTGTTTTTTTCCCTCTCTCTTGGACTTAGTTTCCTTGTCTTTAAAATGAAGGGATGATACTTCCTAAGGTTCCTTCTAACACTAAATCTATAATCCTATCATCCTAAACTATAGATTTTATTTGAGCAGAATAAATACTGAATTATACAAAGAGGGAAGCAACAAAGAGAGAGAATACTGTACTGGGACTTGGGCTATTCTCTTAAATTGCCATGACCCAGGAAAAAATCACAGTCATTTATTTGGCCCTCAGTGTCTTATGCAAAAAAAAAAAAATAAGGGGGCTGTGTTGGATAACCTCGATGTTCATTCCAGTTTAATACTACATGATCCCATCTCGAGAATTTAGTGCAAAGTAAATTAGCTAAATAAAAGTATTTTCAAATGGACAACATTTTCACTTATTCCTTGCTCTCTTTTTTCATGTATGCAAATTTGCTTTTTAAAATGTCTCATACTTAAAAAGTACATTGCAAAATTAAGGCTTATGATGAATATTTAAAAGCAGAGTAGATATGCAGACCTGTATAGTCAGTTTGTTTTACAAGCTGACTCAAAGTTATTATCTTGTGTTCACAATATTTTCACGCCAACTTCATTGTGTTTGCTTTGATTTACATGGCTTCCTATCCCTTTGATGTTTGTTTTATATATTCAGCCTAGATAGATTTATCTGGAACCAGTAAACTTCATATGGTGTCTTCCCAAATCATATGTTGTCCATATACATTTGAAATATGGCCCAGATTTGCTTAAAGAGAAAAAAAGCAGAACATAAGAATATGACCTCAGTTTGAAGCTTGCAGCAAAATCTGACACAAAACTCTTTTTCCCTCACTATTTTTCATTTAGCTCTCAAGATCTCATGCAGCTCTACTTAACCACTTTAATAATAAGAGTGTAAGGCCAATTGCTCAGAAGTATGATGGTATAGTTTTGATATATCACCAGTGAGTGTTTTATCCATATCCTACTTGCTGGTATGTTCAATGAATGATTTTTGAGGACTCAATAAGACTCAAAAAACTAAAATGAAAGCCTTAGGCCAGATGTTGATATTGTTTGGATTGTAATTCACAATAGTTAAATCACTACAATTTATGTCAATACCCCCAAAAAAGAATATGCTGTATGTCAGAGACTTAAATTAAAATTTATATATATACATATATATATGCATACATATATATATATGTATATTCAGATATCTAATTTCAGAACTTAGCTCATGTGTAACCTTTTCTTTCTTCCCACTACACCATGCCAGAGCATTGCTTGACAGGTACTTAAAGTACATGTCATTACTGCCTGGTTTTCATTACAATTAATTTGTACCCTAACATTCTAACACATCTTAACAGGACCAGTAATGACGGATTAAAAAATCTAAATCAGACCGTTAATTGTTTCTCATTAAACTTTCTTATGTTTTACTTATGTTGCTCTTATTGTCACTTCTGCCCTGTCCAGCTTCATTAATGTCTCCTGTCCTACTCTCCTTCGCCTCTCTGACAAAACAGAGGAATGGTTTGGAAAACTATTTGTAGTCAGGGTTATCAGAGTATCTTTCATAAAATCACATTTGGCTCAAGTTTTAAGATGAGCAGAGGAAAAACATAAGAAATGTTGGCTTTATTCTAACAAGTTAAATGAAGCTGATATAGGCTTCCCTTTCTCTATTCAGAACAGCCGTTAATTTGGCTACTTGTTAAAATTTCTCTTTACCAGTACTACTATAGTCACTGATTTTATAATACATCCTCTAAATTGACTCAAATCATTCTTTCCTTTTTAGTTTTGTGAAATTATTATGTAATTAAACATTTCATTACCATTCTCCCTTTATCTAATGATATGTATGAATTGGATTGAGTCTCCTAACAAACCACACACACACACACACACACACACACACACACACACACACACCTGTTCTTCTACTGAATATCAGAGGAATAACCAGTGCCATTCACTTTGACAAAAGAGATTGCATTTTCCTCTAGTGGAGCACGAATGCCTTTCCAAGGATGGCACATTTTGCCCTGGATGGTTTTCAATATGGTTTACCTTTATTTTCTCAGTTGAGTATATAGAACGATTTGGTACTTTCTCTTTGTGTGATACAATGGGATAGCACTATAAAGCTACAGAAATATCAGTCAGAGGGTGACAAAGCTATAAAAGTATGTAAGAAATTGCAAAAACATGGATCACCTGTTTGTATTGTGGGTTAGCACTTTCATTTTTTATTGACAAAAAGAAACATGAAACTAGAAAGGTTGTTTTATTTTGTTTTTTTTTTTTGGTTTGGGTTTTTTTTTTTTCCAGATCATGATAAATTCCAGATCCTCCCCTCCCTTTACTTTCAACTGTCAGGCATCCCATAGAGCCTCCCTCTGGCCACTTCATTGAAAGGATTTCTAAGTGTTTCTGAAAGATGTAAAGCCTGTGAGATTGGGAAACATAAATTATAGCTTTTCTGGGAGAATTGTAGGCTTTCACAGTGTTCACAGAAAAAAAAAAAAACGTTTTACCAGCGGAAGTAATGGGAAGTGGGACCCAAATTTTTGTTGGCTGAGTTGTTTTCAGGCTTTTTAGATGTGAAGTCAAAACAAGATATCAGGACCTCACATAGCATGACTTCAGAGCTAACAACAATGAAGACAAAACTTCCATGACAATAGTATTGAAAATACATGAATGATGAAACAATATGTAAATTAAGTAGATGATCTGAAATGTGGTGACTGAATATGGCAAGGAAACTTAGGACTTTAATTATGCACCAAAACACAATTTCAAGGTGTGGGAGTCATAAAATAAGAGTATGCCAACTTATCCAACACATAAAAATCCACAATAGAATAGATCACTTTGAACAAAACATCGGAAAAGTCTAGACTGAAAAACTTCTTCACCTACAACAGGCATTGTAATATTTACATAGTAGCTACCAAAGTGCTGCATTTACTTGGTTTCAGGGGAGATAGGAGGGACTGAAGTTAATAAAGCCTGGTACAGTCACCTCTGTTGCTACTCCTCATGAGGAAGAGGCAGGGAGAACTGCTTCCAGAGGAGTTATACACGGTGTGCCTAAAGTCTGGACACATAGACAAAAATGCATATTTTCAAGAAATGAATGAAATTTTCAACAACATTTTATTTAATTGGAATATTAAAAAACAACATCTTCAATATGATTTCCATCATTTGTGATGAAAAGGTTGATGCACTTTGCAAGATTCACATAACTCAATGCAATAACTCCACATTGCCATCAATTTTAGCACATTCACTCTTTATGAATTCAATCAAATGTGTTGCATCTGTGATTTTGAGTACACCTTCTCCTTTAGCATACCGCAGAAAAAGAAATCACCGAACAACACAGAGTCTTCGGTGAAATGGTTAATGAGATGTTTATAAGATTTCCTATGTGTCCAGACTTTAGGGACACCCTGTAATGAAATATAATGGAAAGGCCTTGGAAAGACTTTGGGGCACACATAGACAATCTGAAATTAGTTTGAATCTGCTAAGCAAGTGGTTGACAGCAGCCTCTTTGACCAGCTTTATTTGCTGAACCAGACTTAGGTGCATCCTCACAAGATCATTCTCTTTAGTTGATTTCTCTTGAAAGATCTCTGCTCTTGGTTTCACATCTTAGTTGATAGTTTTCATGACATTGATATGTGGCCTTGTGAATACAAGTTTTTCATATTTGTTTTTGTTGTTTATTTGTTTGTTTCCTTTTGCTTCTCAAATGGTTCTTTCATTTTAAGGGAAGAAGATTAAGCTGGAGGCTACCAACCTAGTAAATTTTGAAATGTCAGGGGGTTGAACCTTCAAACTTGAGTCCTGGGGTCTATTCTCTTGACTTTTTAAAACTTACAAGGTGAGCACCTACAGATTAACCTCCATCTCCTCAAATGAAAGTAGCAATGGTGAGGCAAAGAAATGAAACCCATATTCATAAGGCGACATTTCAGGTAGTGGGCTCAAGCTCTCTCCCCTTATACCATTGTCTCTTGCCAGAAGCCATGAAAACTGTCCTTTTGAAAGTTTCTGTAGCCAAAATGTTTCTCATTTACCACATGGTTATCCATGCAGAAGAGTTACAGAATATTCATGAATGCTCCAAAATCTCTCCAAGGCAATTTCATTCATTTCACCTCATTTCTTTTAGAAGAACTATCTCCAGGTTCCTCCATGGAAAAATATGTATCAATGGCATTCTGCATGTGTGTGTCACTCCTCATCATAATGGCAACATTTTGGAAGGTATTACAGGATGTGATTTGATAGACTCAAGTCAACTGAAAGTAAATATTTTAAGAGTTGTCACGTGACCATGGAAAACATAATTAAGGCTAATGGGTAAAAAGAACAGAGAAAAACAGATTTCATCACAATGTAAGGGGGATTTTGTAATATTTCATTCCTCGCAAAATATAGTGAGAGGCCTGCCTTAAAGAGTCAAACTTCACTAAAACAGAGGTTAGACAAGCCCTTATCAACAATATTGTAGAGAGAATTCATGTTTTAGGTTAAAATTTACCAAGATGAATTCTAAGGTCCTTTCTAATTTTAATATTCTTTGAATTGAACAATAAATACTAGTGAAAACAATGACAATAAATTTTAATTCAACATCAACAAACGATTGTTGAATTGATCGATTAAACATTTGTGCACAAGGGACAGTGCCAGACACTGTAAGTGTTCTTGCTTCCAATGGTTAAGTTTAATGATCATTCATACCTTCATAGGTTTCAAACTCAGCTAGTCCTATCTTGTCTCTTCCTCTTATAAATGGAGAAATTGAGAGATGTTAGAGGTTTATTCTTAGTCAAAAGAAGAGCAAGCAAAAGAGACAAGATTTGAATCTAAGTCTTTGAGTCCAGAGACAATGACATTCTCATTGTGCCGCAATGCCTTCAGCAGTTTGTTAATTTTTTTTTAAAAAAAATTATAAAATGTTCTAATTATCTGTACTAGCATTTTCTTTGTGCCCACAGGCATCTTCTCCATCTTTCTCCTCTCTGCCCCTCATTTAACTAAACTTTAGAAATTCAAGAAATTTTAGAAGTTATTAAAACCAATACTCTCCTGTTCCAAATGAGGACACTGAGTGATTTATACAGTCTCAGAACAAGTTAATAAAAACTCTGGAGCCAGAGTCTAAGCCTCTTGAATTCCCTGCCAACGTCCTTGCTACTACACAACAACGGAGTACAATAATGGAGCAGTGAACAGTTAGTTATTCCTGACAGAGAGAACTTCTATGCCTTTAAAAATATATTTCAGAATGAATTTTATGTTCTTATGCATTTTCATATCCTCCCCCAAAAAACCCCACATACAAACACATATTTATACATAAACCTCCTTTTAAATGTATACTTATATAGCACGTAGAGGAAAACCTTACTAAAAACCACTCACGCGATGACTGACATGTGGTAGCAAACCATTCTAGAAAGCTCTGCCTGAGTTATAATAAAAATGTATAAACTTGAGAACCCTGAATAGAACAATCAGGCTATATGAACTAAGTGAGGCCATTTTGAAATGCTAATGATTGCAACATAGCTGTCAACTTTATAATTCTAAACCATTCAATTTCTCATACAAAGGATCACATCATTCTATGTAGATCAAAATATGTTAAAATAAATTGAGGAAATGTGTGAAAACACTTTATACAGGCTACTTAGCATCTTTTCCAAATGTTGACAGCCATGCAGAGCTATCAGCCTTGAATTTACCATCTTTGTTCAATTGAACATTAAGGTGTAAATTTCTTTGTAAAATTTTAGTCTGAATATCTATGAAAAAGACAGGAAGTCTTTTCAAGTACTAATGATTTCTATACAAATGAATTGCTTAACGCATACAAAAATAATAATAGAAATCATATGGAAATTTTAGAACAGTCATGGATGTTAAGTACAATGGCAAGAGGAAATCAAGGCAGAGAATTTAAATAGGGTGTGAAGATCATGTAGCTAGAAAATGAGACAGAATTTGAACCAAGGCCTCTCTTGACCTAAGTCACAGTACCCATTATAGTATACTCTGTGTATAAATAAGAAGTTTGAGGATAGACTACATCCTTAGGAACTAAAAATTTCATTAATTCTCTGAAATTGACTTTGTGTGGAAAAAAATAAAGTACCTTGGTTAACACTATTGATACATGTCAGGAGAAATGTTTAAAAATAGGATTTAATTCTTTTATATAAATTTAAAGATCCACATAGCCGTCAAAACTGTCCTTTGATGAATACTTCACAAGAGAAATATAGGCATCTCAAAATATCAATTTACATGAAAATTAACACACCTCAATCAGTTTTTCCCCTTCCCTTTTACATGGAATTTATCTTAATTGTTCAGTAAGTGATAAAAAAATGGAAATCTGAGCATTAAAAAAAGTTTCATAAGAAATGGACACCATTATTTTAACACTTAAAAATATAACTATACAGTGAAATGTCATAGCAAAGGAAAATTAAATCAATTTTTTAATGTGAATGTTAATACTTTTCTGCACCTTAGTTTTTCTATTGTTTGCTAGAAAATTAGTCATTTTAAGTTACACAAGATTAATAGTAGCATAAATGTCTGCTAATCCATAGATAAGCTCAAAATGTAGAAAGAAATGTGGAATTCCCAGAACTGTTAAACTAATCCACTTTTACAATGACCTAGACAGACAAGCATTTCCTCAGAGAATAATTCAATTTCTGGGAGACAGTAATGCTAAAATATACTTGATTTATACAGCATTCCACCATCACAAAGGAGCTGTTTCCAAGAAGAAATCATCTGAGACTAGCAAACGACTTTTATTTGTAGATTGTCATAATTTCTCATGATATGGATAGCATTTTACCTTCAGCCTATAGGAATATAAATTTTAACATTAATTACAGTGGAGTTTTGTACTCCAGTTTGCCTTCACTTAGTACGAAAAATCAAAAGAGCAAGTGGATTTGCCAAAAAACCTCAGATATAATAACTATGATTAACAAACATTGACTTTTAGAATGAAGAAATATAATTCAAACTCTTGCAACTAACATTTTATATATAGATATTTCAATATCCCACATATATATCTGTGTAAATGAAAAAAATGTATACTTATATATGTTTGTGTGTATGTATATCTATATACATACATACATATATGCATGCACACATACACACACATACATATATACATACATATATCCTTTACAATTCATATAACATTTATTAGCGGATATGTTTGAATAGAACACTAGCAATTTGTCCAATGAGTTGTGGCTATGTAGGTTTTTGAGATTTCAAACATTTATATTTTTCTGTGTCAACTCAAGCTTCCTTGCCAAGCAATGAATGACATTAATATCAAATACTTTGGATTGCAAGGACCCTTGTCAAAAATGAACAGGGGTACAACTGGCTGTTGTGTCACTGTTTTCCTTTCTGATAGACCAGGTAAGGAATCTTGGCCCAGGAAAAAGAAATAAGCATTGGGAAAAAAAAAAAACATTCTCAATCAAAATTATTCCAACAAATAAAGATTAATCAGTCTTAACAAGATTTTCTTTTAATATGCGAATTCTTCTTTTGAGATAAGCTGCTTTCATACATTAGTCTGAATTAATTTAGATCAGAACACCACCAAGACTTCAGAGAATTTAAGCTTTGATTGAGAAAAGAAAGTTTAAAGCAGATTTGAATAGAGAATTCTGGATGATCCTAGGGTCCTCAATTTCCCAAGAAGTCTGGAAGTGGGCAAGAAGTTAAGAAACAGAAGTGGGAGGATAATCAAAACAAATTTTAGCTACTATGGAATCTTTTAATGTCAGCCAGTTTGCTACTGTAATTCACCTCTATAGATCAACATTGCCTGAGTTAAGAGAGCAAGACTGATTTGAAATGTTATAAACTTTTCTGTTCCCCATCTCAGCTTAACTTCTTTCATCCATTCTCACCAGCCCAGCAGCTTAACTTGATAAGAAAAGTAGAAAAGGGAAAGAAAATTTTAAAATTAGAGGGAAAAGGTAGGGAGTGATTTCTCAAGACTCTGATCTTTTTGTTCTGACCCTTTGATTATAAGTATGGAGATTTATAGGAATATACTATTTCTAGAAAACTTTAGGATTAAACGTGCATGCGTGCATGCGTGCGTGCGTGCATGTGTAATTTATCTTTACAGTTTTTTGGGGGGGTTGTTTGGGTTTTTTTTTTAGGTACAAAGACTACTAATGGTATTGCTGGGTCAAAGGGTATATACAGTTTTACAGCCTTTTGGGCATAATTCCAAATTGTTCTTCATAATGTTTGGACCAGTTTACAACTCCCTCAACAATGCATTAGTGGCCCTCTTTTCCCAAATCTCCCCCAGCACTTATCATTTTCCTTTCCTGTCATGTTAGCAAATCTGATAGGTATGAGGTAGTACCTCAGATTTATTTTAATTTGCAATTCTTTAATCAATAGTGATTTAGAGTATTTTTTTTTCATATGACACTAGATAGCTCAGATTTCTTCTTCTGAAAACTGCCTGTTCGTATCCTTTGATTTTTCAATTAAGAAATGCCTCTTATTTTTATAAATCTGATTCAGTTCCTTATGTATTTGAAAAAACAAGACCATATCAGAGAAAATTGCTGTAACTTTTTATTTCCCAGTTGGAAGAAAAAAGAACAAAGGAAAGAAGCTTTTTTTCTAATTTTGGCTGTTGGTTTTGATTGTGACTTTAAGAAGTTAGGTGCTCTGCCCAATGGCATATATATGAATATATGTTTACTATTGATATTACTTCATTGTCTAGGGTACCTTTTAGCAAAATATAGTTTCCATGATTGTCTCTTTAAATTCAGTCCATTTTTGCTCTTGCTTCTTCTGAGATCACGGTTGCTATTCCTACATTTTTTTCATCAGTTGAGGCATAAAAGATTCAGCTCCAGCCCCTGATATTAAATGTTTGTGTCCTGTTTCAAGTGTACTTCTCATAAACAAAGTATTGTTAGATAATGCTTTCTAATCCATTCTGCTATCTGATTCTGTTTTGGAGTGAGTTCATCCCATTCACATTCACAGTTATGATTACTTGTATTTCCCTTCATCCTAGTTTTTTTATGTTTGTCCTTTTTCCTCTCTTTGCATCCTGTCCCTCCTCAAAGGTCTCTTTTGCTTCTAACCATTGCCTCCCTTATGCAGCCCACCCTTTTATCACCCCTCTCAATATATCTTAATCCCTTTCTTCTCCTATTTCCCTATTGAGTCAGATTTCTATACCCAACAGTGTGTATATTTATTCTTTTCTCTTTGAACAATTCCAGTGTATCTGAAGTTTAAGCATTGACCACCATGCCCCCATTTTCTACCCCACTCTAAAAACTCCTCCTTGCATGTCTCTTTTACCTGAGAAAAATTTCCCTGTCCTATCTTTCTCTTCCTCCTTTTCCTTGTGCATCCCTCTTTCTCTCTCATTTCTTTTGAAATCATCCCAACATAATCAACTGAAACTCATGCCCTCTTTATATATGGATTGTTTTTAAATGCCCTAATAACGTTAAAGTTCTTATGTGTTACAAGTATCATCTTTCCATATAGGAATGTAAACTGTTTAAACATATAAAGTCCCTTATGATTTCCTTTTCATGTTTACCTTTTTTTTATACTTGTGTTTGAATGTCATATTTTCTCTTCGGGTCTGGTCTTTTCATCAGGAATGCTTAAAAGTCCTCTATTTCATTATACATCCATTTTCCCCCCAAAGGATTATACTCAGTATATTGCTGGGTAAATTATTCTCCATATAATTCTTTCTTCTTCATCTGTCAGAATATGATATTGCAAGCCCTCTGTGCCTTTAAAGTGGAAGCTGCTAAATCTTGTGTGATCCTAATTATTTCTCCATGACAGTTTCTTTCTGGCTGTTTTAATATTTTCTCCTTGACTCAGAAGCTCTGGAATTTGGCTGTAATATTTCTAGGAGCTTCCATTTTGAGATCTCTTTCAGGAAATAATTGGTAGATTTTTTTTCAATTACTATCTTAGCCTTCAGTTCTAAAATACAGGGTCAATTTTCCTTTATAATTTTTTGAAATATTGATCATGACATTCAGGTAGACCAATAATTATAAAATTATTTCTCCTGGATCTATTTTCCAGGGCACTTGGTTGTTGTTGTTTGTTTCTTTGGTTGGTGGGTTAGTTTTTTGTTTTTTTAGTGTTGAGATTTTTCACATTTTCTCTATTTTTTCTTTTTTTTTTTATTGTTTCTTAATGTTTCATGGAGTCAATAGCTTCCTCTTGTCCAATTCAAATTTATAAGGAATTGTTTTCTTCAGTGAGGTTTTGTACTTCTCTTCCCATTTGGACAGCTTTGCTTTCTTTTATCATTTTTATTTAATATTTTATTTTTCAACATTTATTTCCACTGATTTTGAGCTACAAATTTTCTCCCCATTTCTACCCTCCCCCCATTCCAAGATGGCATATATTCTGATTGCCTTGTTCCCCAGTCAGCCCTCCCTTCTTTCACCCCACTCCCCTCCCACCCCTTTCCCCTTACTTTCTTGTACAGCAGGATAGATTTCTATGCCTCATTCCCTATGTATCTTGTTTCCCAGTCGTATGTAAAAAACAGCTTTTTTTAAGCATCTGCTTTTTAAACTTTGAGTTCCAAACTCACTCACCTCTTCCCTTCCCACCCACCCTCCCTAGGAAGGCAAGCAATTCAACATAGATCACACATATATCATTTTGTAAAAAAATTCCACAATGCTCATGTTGTAAAATATTTCCTTCCATCCTACCCTGTCCCCCTTTATTCAATTTTCTCCCTTGACCCTGTCCCTTTTCAAAAGTGTTTGCTTTTGATTACCTCCTCCCCCATCTGCCCTCCCTTCTATCATTCCCCCTTTTTTTATCCCCTTCCCTTTACTCTCCTTTCGAGTAAGATAGCCAATTGAGTGTGTATGTTATTCCCTCCTCAAGTTGAATTCGATGAGAGTAAGATTCACTCATTCCCCCTCACCTGCCCCCTCTTCCCTTCCAACAGAACTGCTTTTTTTCTTGCCACTTTTATGTGAGATAATTTAACCCATTCTATCTCTCCCTTTTTCCTTCTGCCAATATATTCCTCTCTCACCCCTTAAATTTATGTCATTTCATTTTAGATATCAACCCTTCATATTCAACTCATCATGTGCCCTCTGTCAAAGGTCTCATGAATTACACACATCATCTTTCCATGTAGGAATGTAAACAAAACAGTTCAACTTTAGTCAGTCCCTTATGATTTCTCTTTCTTGTTTACCTTTTCATGCTTCTCTTGATTCTTGTGTTTGAAAGTCAAATTTTCTATTCAGCTCTGGTCTTTTCACTGAGAAAGCTTGAAAGACCTCCATTTTATTGAAAAATCAATATTTTGCCTTGGGGAATTATGGTCAGTTTTGCTGGGCAGGTGATTCTGGGTTTTAATCCTAGCTCCACTGACCTCCGGAATATCATATTCCAAGCCCTTCAATCCCTTAATGTAGAAGCTGCTAGATCTTGTATTATCCTGATTGTGTTTCCACAATACTCAAATTGTTTCTTTCTGGCTGCTTGCAGTATTTTCTCCTTGATCTGGGAGCTCTGGAATTTGGCAACAATATTCCTAGGAGTTTTCTTTTTAGTATCATTTTCAAGAGGTGATTGGTAGATTCTTTCAATTTCTGTTTTACCCTCTGGCTCTAGAATATCAGGGCAGTTTTCCTTGATAATTTCTTGAAAGATGCTGTCTAGGTTCTTTTTTTGATCATGGCTTTAAGGTAGTCCAATACTTTTTAAAATTATCTCTCCTGGATCTGTTCTCCAGGTCAGTGGTTTTTCTAATGAGATATTTCACATTGTCTTCCATTTTTTCATTCCTTTGGTTCTGTTTTATAATATCTTGGTTTCTCATAAAGTCACTAGCTTCCATTTGCTCCAATCTTATTTTTAAGGTGGTATCTTCTTCAGCAGTCTTTTGGACCTCCTTTTCCATTTGGCTAATTCTGCCTTTCAAGGCATTCTTCTCCTCATTGGTTTTTTGGAGCTCTTTTGACATTTGGGTCAGTCTATTCTTTAAGGTGTTATTTTCTTCAGTATTTTTGGGGTCTCCTTTAGCAAGTCATTGACTTGTTTTTAATGGTTTTCTTGCATCACTCTCATTTCTCATCCCAATTTTTCCTCTACTTCTCTTATTTCTTTTTCCGAATCCTTTTCGAGCTCTTCCCTGGCCTGAGCTTCATATTCATATTTTTCTTGGAGGCTTTTGATATAGGCTCTTTGACTTTTTTGACTTCTTCTGGCTGTATGTTTAGATCTTCTTTGTCACCAAAAAAGGAATCTAGAGTTGGAGTTTGAGTTTTCATTTGAGTCTGAGTTCGTTTTTGCTGCCTGTTCATGTTCCTAGCCACCTACTTGACCCTTGAGCTTTTTGTCAGGATATGACTGCTTGTAGAGAGTACTTTGTCCCAAGCTTTGGGGTCCAAGCACTGCTGTTTTCAGAGCTACTTCTACTCCACATCACCCCAGGCTCTGTCACCCCAGTGCTCATCCTCCCCCAAGTACTGCCAATCAAGACTGCAATACAGATCCAAGCAGGGCACAGCAAGAGAATCTGCCTTTGTGCCCACAAAGTGCTCCTTGCACTCCCTCTCTGATCCGCTGCTAGATTCCTCCCACTGTGTGAGCCAGGGACTCAGGAAGCAGCTGACACTGTAGGTCTTTTAGCAGCCTTAGGAGTTTCCTGCTGCTGCCACCACCCCTGCTGCTGCCACCGCCACTGCTGCACCACCTTTGCCACCCTCAGGGCTGGTGACCGGACCGCCCTGAACTTGATTCTGCAGTTTCCCTCTAACTTGCTCTTTGGCGTTTGTGGGTTGAGAAGTCAGGTAACTGCCAAAGCTCACTGTTTCATCGCCCCAAGGATTGTTCCAGCTGGCTGACTCCTGGTCTGGTCTGTCCAGGTGCAGCCTAGGCTGGGCTGCCCAAGCTGTCACCATCCTGCAATAGACCCTTCCCAGCTACCATCCAGGCTCTCCTGGGCTGGAGACCTGTTTCCCTCTGCTATTTTGTGGGTTCTGCAGCTCTAGAATTTGTTCAGAGCCATTTTTACAGGTGTTTGGAGGGATTTGGGGGGGAGCTTAAGCAATTCCCTGCTTTCCAGCTGCCATCTTGGCTCTGCCCTGCCAGTTTTGCTTTTTAAGGAGTTGTTATCTTCAGTGAGGTTTTGTATTTCTTTTCCCTTTTGGCTAATTCTGTTGTTTTTGTTTGTTTGTTTTGTTCTTTTTTTTAAGGTATATTTCCTTCAGTATTTTTTGTGCCTCTTTTGCCAAGCTATCAATTCTATTTTCATAATTTTCTTGCATTACTCTAATTTCTTTTCCCAATTATTCCTCTGCCATTTTTATCTCTTTCTCTACATCTCCCAGGAATTCTTATTGGGCTGTTGTCCAATTTTCATTTTTTGAGGTTTTGCTGTAGATTTTTTCATATCATTGTCTTCTTCTGAGTTTGTGTCTTGATCTTAAAAGTCCTTTATGGTAGTTTTTAATAATCCCGTTCTTTTGTTTGCTCATTTTTCCAGCCTACTTTTTGACTTTTAATTTAATGTGAAAGTAGTCTCTGCTCACTTGGTGGGAATTGGGTGGGGCAGAATACTGTCTCATGTTTCAGGCTTTTTAATGCTGCTGTTTTCACAGCTAGTTCTGGAGGGCTTTAAGTTTCCATTGCTTCCAAAGTGATATGATCTAGGAAGAGGTGTAGTCACTGCTCTCCTGTTCTGTACTCTGGCCTTTACCCAGGAAGGGGCCCTGCTCACCTGCAGCTTCAAGTACTTGTGCTCCTCTTTACCCTGGAACTGTGACCAGGTCCCCTCCTCTCCAGCAGAGGCAAGTGCCAGTGTTCCTCTTGACCCTAGAATGTCTCTTGGTTCAGAGTTCCTGTAGCTGTTGCTGCTGTTGTGGCAGCTGTCTCCAAGGAGCACTGCTGGTGTTGTTGAAAAAAAAAATCTATCCACAAACTTTTTTTGGCTATGCCACTCCAGAATTCCATTTGATATATTATTTTGAAATTGTTCGAAGGGAAATGTTGGGAGTGTTAAGGCTGGGCTACTGCCTCTACTCTGTCACCTTGGCTCTGCCCTCCATTTCATCATTTATTATGGCACCATATCCAATTACATTCACATAGCACAATTTGTTTAATCATTACCGAGCAGAAAGATACGTCCTTATTCCAATTTTTGGCTACCATAACAAAAGCTGCTATAAATATACACTATAATTCCTGAGAAGGGTCTGCTTTAATTATGCATTAAGGAAACTGTAAGTGGATGCCTAAATAAAGAACAAGGGGCATAGAATAAGTACATTTTCTTCATTGTTCCAGCAATACGGGGGATAGGGAAATTCAGAAAATTTCACAGGATCACAGCGAAAGCTGAAAGCACATCTGGGAAATATCCAATGTTACATGAGCACTAGTGTATTCCTGTATTCAAATATACTCAAAGATACCTATAGATGGTGGTCTTATGATACGAAATATTTGTGTTAAACTTCAAAATTCAGTTGAAAATTCTGATTGTTAGGTGATAGGAGAGTTGTTTTCAGTTGTTTCTTATTTGTCCTAAATACATTTCATGGGTAATAATGTGACAGTTTATGTACATAAATTCACGAAATATTACATCAAATATTCTTAATTTAGAATACACATGAGAAAAGTTGACTAAAGAGGAAGAGAATTAGAATTTATATAGCGCCTGCTATGTGCCAGGCACATTACTAAGTGCTTTACAAATATTATGTCATTTGATCCACCCAACAACCCTATGAGGTAGGGGCTGTTATTATCCCTATATTGGAGGAAACTGAAGCATATAGGTTTGGTAATTGGTCTAGGGTTACACAGGTAGTACCTGAGGCTGAATTTCAACTCAAGTCTTCTGACTCCACACCCAGTAATCTATCCACTGCGACAATTAGCTGTCTAAATAACAAAATAAAAATGAGAACTTTATTCAGAATATTTTACCATTCACTTTTTAAGACCTAAATATTTTCAAATGTTTTTTTTTTTATTTCTCACATGCTAAGATATACTGTTCTAGTGAATGATAAAGATATCAAATTTTTAAAGATTATATATTTCTTTCTATTGGGTTCATTGTCTTCTTGTCTTCTTTGCTCTGCTTAGTACTTCAGAGAAAGCATTTGTGTTAGTAGTTACTCCTTTTAAACATCCACTGAAGTGATGCAGTTGCCTAGAATTGGCTCTCCAAAAATCTTTGAACTGAAGTGGAACTCTTTGGTCTACTTGAAAACAAGGAGATTTTGACACACGGTCCATTAAAAATTCCATCTTAATTGAAGCCATATAAACAGTTCTGAATAAAGAGGGAAAAGGGGTAGAACTATGTCTATTCCTTCTCCACACTTATGTATAAAACTTTTCTCTGTAAATGCATGAACACAAATCATGCAATTTACTTCAGCAATAACAGGTTGAAAAACAAACCATTTGGCCACATAACCAGAATTGATGATTGGTTTTACTGTCATTTTTATTTTAATTTGTTGAAATAAATAATTGCTTTACTATATTATATAAGTCAATCAGTAGTCACAGCATTTAATAGGAACATCTACACTAAATATCAGTGTTAGTTGTCAGAGGGAATTTCACACACACACAGCTGTATGTATGTATTTAGGACTTTACATATATTACATACATGTATATGTACGTATTTAGTACTTTATATATGTTCTGTGTATAAAAAATAACATGGTGTACTGGAGAGAAGGTCTGTCTTGGAGTTAGGAGAACTGGTTTCAAGTCCCAACTCTGATACCTACTATTTGTGTGACCCTGGGCAAATCACTTATTCTTCTAGTGACCTAGGCAGCTGTCTTAAACTGTAAGTTTCAATGAAATTTCCCTGTCTAGATTGGTGGAGGGAATCTCTTCATCAGTAGTTCTTTATGCAATCAAGTAACATATAGTGTTCATTCCCCTGCCCTGTAAAATATGTGTATATTTGCAGCTTTTCAGATTACATGATATATGTATATATATGTGTGTGTGTGTGTGTGTGTGTGTGTGTATGTGTGTGTGCATATATATGTATATATGTGCATATATATATATATATATATATATACATAAAATACATACGTGTGTGTGATGCATATACGTATTTGTTGTTGTTTAGCTGTGTACAACTCTTTATGACCTCGTTTGAGGTTTTCTTGGCAAAGTTTGGAGTGGTTTGCCATTTCCCTCTCCAGCTCATTTTACAGTTGAAGAACTGAGATAAAGAGGATTAAGAGACTTGCCCAGGGTCACACAGCTAGTAAGTGTCTGAGGCATTATTTGAACTCAGGTTTTCCTGACTCTAGGCCCAGCACAGTATTCACTGTACCACTTAGCTGCCCCATATATGAATGCATATGTCTCTGTGTGTATACATATGTATTTATATATACACATGTACATACATGTGTATGTCTGTTTATGTGATTCAAATATGAAGCCCTTAAAATATTAGCTAATATACTGTTGTGTGATTATTAGCCTATGTCTATCTAGTCCAACTAAACTAAGAACTCAGCACTAACCCATTTATTAAGAGCTACTCTCAGTCTCCCTCTGGGTCTCTGATGCTCTGGAGTGTTGAGACAGCCCCTGGCTGCCTCAGTGCTCAAAGCATTCAGTTGGATTTATTATTGAGCAGTTAACCCCAAAGCCTAAAGCTGACTGTCAATGTGGATCTCATCTTTAGCAAATGAAAACAGCTGCCATGATGATGCCCTATCACAGTGTCCGACAGGTACAAAATCTCACAAGGTTTCCCATGGTCACAGGGGCAGGTTGCCTCTCTAAGGGTCTTTGGAAAAGGAAGCAAACAACAGGAACAGCTCCACCGGAAAAGTTGCCCCAGGCACTTCCCAGTACAGTTGTCTCAAGCCTCTAGAGAGTCAATAGAACCTGGCAGGGGTCAAACCCAGATGTAACCTAGCCTGACTCAATTAGGCTTTGTAGATATGACCTTATTCATGGCATGTGGAGATTTTAATTGGAAATGATGAAAAATGTAATTAAAAGGTTTAACTGTGATGTTAACATGCTTTTAGTTTTACATAGTTTCACTAATCTTGCAGAATTTAACAAAAAAGTAATCAACCATCACAAAACCCTATATTAATAAATGCCTATTATTTCACTTTTTTTTAAATGAGGACACTGAACCACAAAGTAGTTAATTAACTTGAGAAAATGAAGCATTATTAAGGGCAGTTGTTCTGGCTGTAGTGAAATTTACTAAAGCTTGCATGCAGTACACCTGCTTCTTTCATATACTCATTTACCCTATTTGGCTCTAATCCCATATGGGTTATGCCTTGTATGACCCTTAGAGAGGCAACCTACTTTCTCCTACTTCTAAAGAGCATAAAGGTGACCCATTATCATAACTGGCCTCCCACAGGGCCCAACAACTCATTGCTCAACCCTGATGTGCTCCCAGCTTCCACCTACAACACCCAGAGGACCTAAAAAAACGGAGCGGGGTGAGTCAAGCAACTTGTGGTGCACTCTAAGGCTAATTAGGTCTAACGATTTAAATTAGTCATAAAAATTACCATGGACCCACATACCCAATGCTTCAAAGAAATTTGACTAGGCCTAAAAGAACTACACTCAGGAGAAGGCTCATGCTTATTGAGTAATTAAATAGCAATAATTTATAAGGTACCTACTATGTGCCCAGTATTGCTAAGCACTATTGGGGAATCTAAGTAATCTCACCTCTATCATTACCTGGTTTTTAAGCAACTAACATCCTCTCTGGGCCTCAATTTCTTCAAATGTAAAATGTGAGAGTCAAAAAAAAATGACATCTGATATCTTGTCCAGCTTTGAATCTTTAAACGGGTTCTAACATTAAGGAAACACTTCTGGGTAGAAGGTACAGGGACTCCACCTATACTTTCTCTGTCTAAGGGACTTCTCTGCTCTTGACCTATGGAGGAGGTTCACAGTGGGATCACTCCTGAGGGAACCTACCCTTAAATGAGGGAAAGGGGAAAAAAATTCTCACATATTTTGTTTCATAATACATCACACCCAGGAGCCCCGGGGAAAATTTGATGAAGTTATTCCGAATGAATCTATTAAGCACTTAACTATATTTAAGGCATAGTGCTAAGCCATTGGGGACACAAAGAAAGGTAAAAACTGTTCCTGAACTCACAAAGCATATAATTCTAATGGAGGCCAGGAGAAGAAAAATGTGAAAATAACTAGGTATATAAAAATGGTACACGAAATAAATGGGAAATAATTACAGACGGATAAGTGCTAACAGCTATCAGTACCAAGAAAAGCCTCGTACCTATTTGGATTTGAGATCAACCAATCAATACATTGTTAAGTGCCTACTAGCTCAGAGGATACAAAAAGATGCAAAAGGCAGTCTTCTTCAAGGGCGAGGCAACAAGTAAGCGAATTTATTTAAAGTAAACTTTATGCAAGATAAATAGGAAATAATTAACAGAGAGAAGGCACTGGAATTAAGACTGCGTGAGGAAGGCTTCCTGTAAAAGTTAGGATTTTACTTGGGGCTTAAAGGAAACCTAGGAGGTCAGTAGTCAGAAAGGGAGAGAATATTACAGGCATGGGAGACAGGCAGCAAGAATATCCAGAGCCAAGAGATGGAGCGCCTTGTTTTGGACAGACAGGAGTGTAGTCACTGGATTGAAGCTGTTGGGCGGTAAAGTATAAGAAGAATGAACAGATAGGAGGGGGCTAGGTTAGGAAGGACTTGAATGACAAAGAAAGCATTTGTATTTTCTCCTGGAAACAATAGGAAGCCACAGTAGTTTACTGAGTAAGGGGTGTGTGACATGATTAGGCCTGTGTTTTAGGAAAATCACTTTAGTAGCTGAATGGAGGACGGACTGGAGTAGGAAGAGACTTGGAGCAGGCAGACCTCCTAGCAGATTATTATAATAGTCCAGGAATGAGGTGGTGAGGGCCTGCAGTACAGTGATAGCAGTATTGGAGGAGAGAAAGGAGTATATTTGACAGATGATACAAAGGTGAAATGAACAGCCCTTGAGTCTTGAAGGCAACTCGGAAGCAGAGGGGAGGGAGGAAGGAGAACAGTCCATGAATGAGAATCAGCCGGGCCAAAGACACAGAGGCCAGTGTTGCTGGAAGAGTTAAACTTACTAAAACTGAAAATAATAGGAAGGGTTCAGGTTGTGAAGAACTTTAAATGCCAAACATAGAAGTTGATCCTGGAAGCTTATAAAGACAATGAAATTTGTTGAGTAGAGTGGTAACGTGGTCAGATTTAAACATTAAGATAATAGTCCAAAGGATACATGAGACAGGGACACCAATTAAAATGTTTTTGCAGTAATCTAGGCAAGAGGACATAAGGGCTAGAACCAGGGCAGGGGTGATTAAGTAGATAGAAGGGTATGTATACAAAAGATGTTGTTAAATTACAAGCAACAATACTTGGCAATGGATTGGATGTGTGGGATAAGTGAGAATGAGGACTCAAGAATAAGGTTGCCAACTTGGGTGACTGGGAGAATGCTGCCTTTGACAGGAAGTTAAGAAGAAGAGACAGTTTTAGGGGAAAGATAATGAATTCTATTTTGGACATGTTGTGTTTATGATACTTTTGGAAAATTAAGACCAAAATGTTCAAAGGGGAGTTGAAGATTCCAGAGAGAAACTCAGAAATGACCCTAGAGGTGGACACATAAATCCAAGACTGACCTGTATAGAGATGATAATTTAGTTCACAGGAACTCCTGAGATCACTGAGATAATTCAAAGTGAAAAGAGAAAAAGGCCCAGGAGGGAACTGTAGGGAACGCCTACAGTTAGTGGGCATAATATAGATTTAAAAAAAAGATCCAGAAAAGAACACCAAAAAGAATTCATCATACAGAGGGTCCCTGAAAGTCTTAATATATTTTTAAGTTTTGATAGCTTTCAATAGCTTAAAACTTTACTAAGACTCTTTAGACTATCTAAATAAGTAGGGGTGAACCAGGAGAGGACAGTGTCATGAAAACCTAGAAATGAGGGAGTATGCTAGAGGAGAAAGTAGTCATTACTGTCAAGCGCTACAGAGAGGTCAATAAGGATGAGGACTCATGGCTAAGTTTTCTCAAAGAGAAAAGTAAAAAGGCACTCAATGTAGATAAATACATGATAGACAGATGCAACATTTATTAAGCACTTAGTCTGTGCCATGCTCACTGCTAAGCACTGAGAATTTAAATAAATAACCTAGAGTTTAAATTCAAATGGAGGATGATAAGATATAAAAGGGAACAGAAAAGCACAAAGTTTGCATTCTGGTTGGTTGTTGTTCTTTGCATTCAAAGAGTACCAAAATGGCATCACCATATTGGGGTCAAGGTACAGTGTGTCCAACCGTGGCTAATCAGACCAATGCAAGCTCAAAAAGGCTTTAACCACAGATCAGGCAAAAAAAAAAAAATGGTCCACATGAACATTTGAAGTAGAGCTGTCTCTAAATTTATGCATCTCATGTTTCTTTTAAGCTACTGCAATCACATTCTAATGAGGGAAGATAAGATATAAAAGGGGGCAAGAGGGGAGGGAATAGGAAGAGAGATGGAAAATCCAGAGAATCAAGAGTGGAATTAGGAAAGAAATGAGCCAAGGCTAACCCAGTAACATCTTCAAATGGAGTTTCTGGGCAGTAACTCACCAGTGGAAGGTGAAGACTGGCTGCAGAGAAGTTACCTCCAGGAGGAGCCAGCTGGAGCAGAATCAAGCCAGGATGTAATATAAATCACATATAGAATAAATATTTACTTCCTATAACAAAGAAAGAAAAAGAAATATTAAAGAACACAGAAGACTCACAGCACATGACTTAAGATTTAGTAACAATTATAACCAGTGTTCTAATCTCTTATAAGTCTGACGCTTAAATCTCATCAATACATGACACAGTTAAATAAATACATGGCTATATTTTGCCTCACCAATGCACCATCCACATAACTCCATCATTCTGCCAATGGTCATCTTCTCCAATAGAAAAATTTCCTTGGTCCACCACATGTTCCACCCTCCAAACCTGTACACATTTACCTTGAGAATATTTGATTACCTACTAAGAAAAAAAAACACAAAGCAAAAGGACAGGGGTAGAGGGAGGCAGGGGAGCCCAATCGCAAACTTTCTTATTTGAACCCCTTGCTCTAGCTGACACTTAGGTATGGTTGCAATGAATCAAAATCTCAAATTTGCATGAAACCACCTAGAGATTTGCAGGAGGAGAGCTAGCTAGCTCTCCTTTTAAAAGGTTTACTGACTAATTTTCACTTCCATCAGGGAAAATAAACAATTCCTGCAAAATAGTGAAATTTGCTATTTAAAAGTATATGTGTCCTTTGTTGCTGAGCCAAAATATGCTTAAGTTGGAAAGTTATCCTCTCCAAATTGCTCAAGTGTTGAACCAGCTCATATGATCAGTCAGAACCAGGAAGATCAACTCTGAACATGCTCTATAGGATGGGCTTCATTCCATAGTATTTAATTCTATTGGAGCTAAATAAAATCCAAAAAGTAGAGTCTAAACATTTTATTGTATAGATGAGGAAACCCTTGTTCATGGAGGCTTAAGGGCCTGACCTAGTTTGCACAGGTTGTGCTAGAAACTGGATTACTCCTTCCTAGATCTCAGAAGTGCTGGGCTTATAGTTAGTGTTAGAGTTCATTTCCAAATAAAAGTCCGTTTACTCGCATTTTCCCTATCGCTTCTGCTGCACCAGGCTCTAAGATTAACATGTGTGAAATTGAACATTTTGACATAACAAATCTTAGGTTTTTGACTTCTTATGTGTCATGGGCTTCTGTGGCCATCTGATGAAGCCTATGGACCCTTTCTCACTATAATGTTCTTAAATACTTTATAAGATACACAAAACAAACCAAATCATATTGAAATACAGCTAAATTATTTTAACTGATATAGTGCTATATCTCATAGTAATTCTAATAACCAAGTCATTTTAAAGAAGTGATGAATATAAAATATATTTTGAGATATCTACAATGATTTTAATGTGATCTGAAAATATTTCATTTGACAACACAGTAATGGGTAATGCTAATACTAATGTTCTTTATTTCCTGCATTTATAATTGAAAGAAATGCTAATTTTCAGTTAGATTTTACTGAAAATAAAGACATCCTTTTTCCCATTGAAGCTCACGGACTCCATGAAATCTATCCACAAACCAAAGAAGTCCTAGGACCCTGGGTTAGGAAAACTTACAGTAAATAACTTAGTAATAGCTTGTATGTTGATAAAGAGAAAGAAGGAGGAAACCCTCAGCATGGGGTAAACAATGAAAATATTCAAGAGCACAGTTATCTGGGTCCCCAGTGTATGATGGCAAGACAACAACATTTACTTGTGATTAATAGCGTGCAGAGAAATGTTCAAAAAAGTGAATAAAAAGAAGCCATGGTTTTTTTTTTACAAAAAAAATTTACAATGTATTTGGGAAGTTATAGAACACAAAAACACATGGAGACACAAAAAGAACATTTATGGAACATAAGAGCATTTGCCAAATAATTTATCTATGAGTTCCAAATTAATATAAATATAACGGCAGATATATGTAACCACTAACTAGGAAGGATAGAAATAAGTGATCACTATTATCCGATGTTGGCATGACATTGGTAAAGATAGGGAAAACTAGATGAATCTTTTCAGATCATTCTATATTTAAGGAACCCCTGATATATGCAAAGTAGTGGCTGATAATATATTTTCCTTCATATGAGATCACTTTTTCTTTAAATATCATTTCCCCCACACCTCCTAGTCAGACACACACCTTCCTAGTATGTAAGTGTAACAACAATGCTACTTGCTGCTACTGTGGCTGTATAAGATCAACAGCACCAGCACACAAGAGTGCTCCTAGCACAGGTTCTTTGATCTGCTTTTTTAAGGAAAGCAACTTTAAGGGGATTACAATCTCACTTTAATTAAACATACATATATCATTCACTTAGCTCAGGGGAAAAAGCCAGCACCCTGAACTGCAGAGTAAACACAAACAGAAATTACAAGCATACATTATATAAACAGAGCAAATAAACATGAATCAGCAGACAGGCTTCTAGTTGTCTGTCCAAGTAATACACAAACAGTTACCAGACAGAGGAGCACCACCATCTGTGTTTTCAAAGCCAGAGGGATGGGGGGGGGGGTGCTGCTTCAATGGCTACCCAGAATCTCGTCACCAACACTCTTTCAATGAGTGTGACCCCAAAAGTAAAACACTAACCTCTGAGTTTATATACACTTCTTCTGGGTCAAAGGGCATCACAACCGTGCAACTCAAACCCATGTGAACTAGGCCTTCCCTTGATGTAAGCAGGTCATCAAAGCCTCCCAATTCAATCAAAGATTCCTCAGTGCCGCGAAGCACTCCAAAACAAAGACAACAAAAAGTCCACTTTGCCTGCCATTACATTTGAAAGGCAAAACTCATCAAAAGTACTTGATTATCTCAGCATTCCAAAAGAAAAAAGAAGTAAAAAAGGCCCACCCTAATTACCATAACCAGTAGGCTGTAAACTCCACAGTCATCTTTAATTTTTCTGCCCTGTTATTTCATAAACTATCAGTCAAAATCTTTTCTGGTTTCTACTTTAGAAAAATCATTATATACGCCTGCATGTTTCAAATGTCACCACCCTATTATACACCATTGTTGCTTGGAGCATTCTAGTAATATCCTAAATGGCATCCTTACCTGTGATGTCTGTGTTCTTTCTTACATGAATAATCTTCCTAAAATCCTGTTATAATGTAGTTTCTTCTTAGCTCAAAACAAATATCATTTGCTGCCCATTGCCTACTGAGTATTATCCAGTTTTCTTGGCTAAAACAAAAAATTCTGCTTTATCTTGCTCTAGCCTAACTTTTCAACTTATTTTCCATGACTTTCTTTTATGCAGTCTATACTTCAAATAAGTTAGTCTGCTAATATTTCCTGATTAAATCCCATGTTTCAATGTCTACATGGTATTCTCTCTGCCTGAAATCCTTTCTCTGTCATTGTCTCCTTCATAGTCTTGGTTGAAGAGATTCTTCCTTCATGGAACTTTCCATATTAAGTCCATAAGAAGATAACAGGAAATTGCTTGTCCTTAAAAAAGTTATAATCTAGTAAAAGTAATAAGATTCATGTGTAGATTCTAAAAGGCAGAATGTAATGATAGCTTAAGAAAAGTAAAAAGTAGTATAAGAATTTCAAAATTGAATTTAGCCCTGAAACAAAATCAGGCATTATATAGTATGTAAACTTTGTTATTGTCCTATATCTAGCAGTCTGCACAGTTAAGCATTTACTAAATATTTTCTAACAATATGTTTGTTGAATAAATGAATAGATGAATGAAAAAAAATGAGTTGTTTTTTTAATCAAGCCAATTTTGAGTACTAAGATCAGCCATAATTGGTTTTTCATTAAACACAGCTATTTAAGGGAATAATTTAATTTATTAGGAAAAAATTAAAATATTAGATGAAAATAAAGTCATGAGAAAAATGTTTCCTATTATTAAGTAAGATCTCTATGACTTCACTAAAAGTTTACTATGTTCCAATCACTGTACTAAGTATTATGAATAAAAAACAAGATAATTCCTGTTTTCAAGGAACTCACATTACAATTAGGAGAGATAATACATATATTAGTGTTGAGCTACAGGGCAGATAGAAAAACCCAGGAATCCATATGGCAAAGAAGGAACATATATAAAAAGGTTTAGTAGACATTGGGGAGCAATAGCAGGTCAGATGGTTTTTGACCAATGACATTTTAAAGGGGCTAATGGGCTTGGAGGATTGGAGTAGAACAGAGCACTGGAACATACTTTATCAGTTACCTAATAAGAGATAAATTTTAAATAGCCAAGCCTATTTCCTCAGCAGTTATATTCTCATCTTCCTAATTCTGGCAGCCTTTTTTTCCCCTGCTCTCCTAATTATGTCTTCTGGGGAAAGGGAATATGTATCATTCTAGCTTCCAATTTGCATCATCACACTGCCTTCTTCTCTTTAGCTTCTAAAATTACTTTAGTAGGGAAGATTTTTACATAGCTACTTCTCTTTAACCTCAAATTTAAGAAAAATCCCAGAGGTTTTAAGTTAGAAGTGCTGGAACATTTATTTCTAGGACAGAGGACAGAAATTAAATGGAGTTGGCTGTTCAGGGGACCTAGCTGCGACTGCCATGGGAATCCCCAGTGATCAGTAACAATTTTGGTCATTACAATGTGTAAATTGCCAGTACAGTGCTCAATAAGTCAAGTTTATTTCAGATGGATAATGGAAGAAAACCTCATCCATTGGAGATTTACTTCCTATTCCTCTGGGAATGGAAACAAACTATGAACATATAACTGACAACTGTCCACTTAACGTCTATTATCATCCATAAATTGGACATGCTAGAGTGATGATATTCAGCTTATAAAGAACAATACATTTTATTTTAAAATATACAAAAATTCATTGAAGCATTTTTATACAAAAAGTGGTCAAAAAGTGTAGTAGAATTAAAATTAGATACAAATCACCTAGTCTTTTTATATATTTTTTTAAATTCACATAGTGGATTGCTTTTTTTTCCATTTGTATTAGCTAATGATACTCTCATACATCTTCTTTGCCTTCCAAAGTATACATTTTCAATTTACAGACTTTTCACGACAAGCTTTTCAATAATTTAGTATATGCAACAACTAGAAAGTTTTTTAAAAGTCAAGCATGACCATCTAAGTCAACATTTCAATCATAATATATCATGCAAGCTTAATGAAAGAATATCACTCATTTTTAATACGTAAAAAAAATTGAAAACTGGCCAAATCACCAAGGAAAGATGCTCAGAAATAGCCCAATTTTGAAGAGACAAGACTGGGAAACTAAAGTGAAGTAGAAGATAGAGATTGAAGAGACTAAGTGTTATTTTTGAAGGGATAGTGACAAGCCAATTAGAAGTGAGACTTAAGTACTTATATAATATTAATAAAATTTGGTAAATACAGAGGAAGAGGAGGAGGAGAAAAGCAAGAAGAGCAAGAACAAGAAGAGGAAGAAGAAGAAAAAAGGGAAGGAGGAGGGGAGGAGAAGAAGGAGGAGGAGAAGCAGAAGGATGAGGAGAAGGAGAAGGAGAAAGAGAAGGAAGAGGAGGAGAAGGAGAATGAGGAGAAGGAGGAAGAAGAGGAGGAAGAGGAAGAAATATTAGAGATTTAGAACTGAAGAATATTTATGTATCACATAATAATACTCCTTAATTTCAAAGAAAATGAAACTGATCCAGAGAGGTCATGTGAGTAAATGAAATAGTTTATAATGTATTTCAGGTTTACTGAATTCCATGAGTCTCTCCAGATAAATTAAATCAACTTAATTGATTTGTAATATTAAATCAATTTAATTGATTTGTTATCACACAAGAATAAGAACTTTGTCACATTGGAAATGTCTTCAGGGTGATCAGATCCAATGAAGAATGCTATATCTGTTCCTTAGAGAATGACAATGGATTAAAGAATGCAGAATAATCCAAAAATTTTTGGATCTGGCCAATGTAAAGATTTCTTTTGTTTGTCAAAATGTTTTTGTCAAAAAGGTTTTGTTTTTCAATCTTTTTCTTTTTTCCTAGTTTGAACAAGTAGAGCTTAAAGGAAAAGAAAATTATACATTAACAAAAAATAATTTTAAAAAAGAATGGCAAATCTGCCTAGCAAGTTGGCTTAGTCATATGATAGGATGATAAAACATGCCAATAAATAAAATAATTGTTCTAGTCTAGCATCTCCCAAAAAAGTATACTATGAACCCTGTTGCCTCACATAATCTGTTTCTTGCTTGGAGATTTCAACATACTCTGTCAAGCACTCTTAGTTCCCAGTCCTTCAGCTTGCTCATTTCTCGTGGCTTGCTACTCCACTGCACCCCAGCTACACATACACAATGTCACAGTCTTGATCATACCATCACCCACAAATATTACACTCCCATGGAAGACAGACAGTTTGGAGCCAAGAGATGAAATGTCTTGTTTGTGGAACATCCAGGAGGCCAGTGACACTGGATTGAAGAGTATTGAGGAGGACAGTGTAAGAAGACCGGCAATGTTTGTGGGGGCTTAGTTATGAAGGGTTTAGAATACCAAATAAAGCATTTTTTGTTATTTTTCTTTTGTTTTGTTATTTCCTGGAGGCAATAGGAAGCCTCAAGCTCAAATCCCTTTCTTCAGCCTCACAGTTACCTCCATTCTCTTGACCTCTAATTTCTTTACTAGGTCATTGACCCTGCCCTGGCTTCTTCTGTTTTCCTCATCTTGACACCTCAATGAACTGGTTCACCCCTATACTGTCATCTTCTCTTTAACCATTTGCCCTCTTATCCTACAGAGATAGATCTTGCCCTGTCAATCCTCAGCCCTCATACCATCTATCCTCCACCTTCACTCCAACTCACACAATACCAAATAGAGCTGGGAAAAATCACAAAACTATTTCCAGTTTTCTTACACCTTACACAGTCCTCATATACCATGAAATCCAGTTATACTGGTCTCCTTTCTGATACTCAAACTGGACACTCAGTTTCTTAGATCTAAGTATGTTCATTGGCAATCCTCCATGTCTGCAATTCTCTCCCTCATCTCTGCTTTCCTTGCTTCCCTGACTTCCTCTAGGTTTCAACTAAGACCTGACCTTCTATAGGAAACCATTCCCAATACCCTTTATTTCTTATTCTTTCTTTTAATTATCTTCAGTTTATCCTGTATATTTATTATTTGTACCTAGTTTCTCACATGTCTCTCTTTCATTAGACTCTGAACTCATGAGAACAGGGACAGTGTTTTGTCTTCTTTTGTATTGCCAGCTTTTATCACAATGCTTGGCACATAGTAGGTGCTTAATAAATATTTATTGATAATCTAACTTACAGTAAAATTTTCCTTGAAAAGATTAAATGTGAAATCACAATGGGAATTTTTAAATATATAAATGTTTTAAAACTTCTATTTTCCTCCAAATTTTCCCACCACCCCATTTTATGCCTAGAATATTTGGTGATGATGATGATGATGATGATGATGATAGCTAGCATTTAAATAATGCTTTAAAGTTTGTGAAGTGCTTTAGACATATTTCCTCATTTGATCCTCACAACTGCCTTGGGAAGCAAATGCCATTATTATCCCCATTTTATAGATGAAAAAACTGAGGCAGACAGAAGTTGGTAACTTGCCTAGGGTCACACACCTAGTAAGTATCTGAGTCCAGAACTGAAATCAATTCTTCCTGACTTCAGGTCCAAAGCTCTGTCCACTGAGACATCTAGCTGCCTATGCCCTTTATTCTTACAGTTAAAATCCCTAGATTATAATTCATAAATTCTGTCAACATATGTCAATCCCAAAGAGTATCTTATAACCAAATTCATTTGAAAAATGTTATTCTTCTCTGGACATGATGAAAGCTTTTAATTTTATCACATGCATTTTAATTGTATTATATATGTACATATAGCTATCAGTGAATGTTTTTTTTTAATTGACAGAGTAATAGTAATTCATAGCAATTAGGATAGTTTGTCTTCGTTTAATAACTCACAATCTTCTCCTTTGCATTAGGGGCATTCAAGATTAAGGGAACTCCCTTAACTGATATCCCTTAACTTTCACCAGAGTCGTTAGGTAACTGTTCAATGACCCTAAATATGATATGAGAAGTATTCCATGTAAGGGGGATGTGTATGTATGGGAGAGAATAGAACTATTCCACAAAACGAAGAGATGAGACAACATAGAAGGTCAGATAACTGATCTAAGAATTGGAAAAAAACAACCACCACCATCTTGGTTTAAGACCACCTTTGCTGCATGGCCACATACTGGCTGTTTGTCATTGGGTAAGTCACTTATACACTCAGACAGTTCCTTAAGACAAAAAGTTGTAGAAAAGGCATCAACTGGCATTGATAGAGGAATATCATTGCCACAAAAATGAAATCACAATACTGAGGGTCCAGGGAAGAGAAAGAGAGAAACAGTCACAGCCCATATTAGCTTAATAAAAGATTTCTATAATTAGCATTTTGAAAGAAGTAAAAAGGGAAATAAGAAACCATGATGTAGGGAAAACTATCATAAAGTGTCTGACCTACTTTCATAGCAGTCATTCTTTTTAAATAATAGGTTTCCAGTTTGTGCTTTATGGTCTTGTTAAAAATAATTAAGAAAATAGAATTGAACACTAAACAGAAATAATTTGCTCAATTAAAAAAAAACACATGCAAAATGTGTCAATATCCTCTGAGAGTTACAATCGTAGGCATTTTTATATGATAATATGTTGCTTGCCCCAAGTCACAAAGCATAATACATATTCCAGATAATTTATAGGTACCTGTTATTATTAGAGCAAGATATTTAAATATTAAATAATTTACACACCTATTTATCTAATCTATAATATAGATATAGCTATGTCAATATGCAATCAGGAAAATAGAAACTTTTTTTTTCCTTACTAGTACTTTACCATTCTAAGTGAGTAAATCTAGTATATCTTGAATCGTAGTTTTTAAGTTACTTGACCAAAAATTAGGGGGAAGCCTTAGGCAATAAAGTGAATGTTATCTCTCTCTCTTTGAACATTGTGATACCCTAGAGATTTTCTTGTTGTAATGAGTTCATAAAGTCAGCATAAAGACCCACTTTCATTAAGTGATTAAATTAAGGTCTGTACTACTTTTTTTTTTCCTGTGTCTTATAATTACTTCAGTATCTTAGATGACAGACTTTGCTGACTCTTTCTAACTAGTTTATCCAATATTTTATTTGAATAAACACTGCCATCATGCTTACAAAGTTTTTATCATTTAAAAAAAATAAACAGCTCATGCCCTCAAGGAACTTGTATTCTATAGGATAAAATTCCTTCTCATGTTAAGTTTCACTTTTATTTTCCAAGTTGCCAAGTGTAGCACTTTCTCTATTATAAACAACATGCAGAGGTCTTAGTACACTGAGTACATTCAGTACTATATGTTCCTATCTGAAAATGAAGGAAATAGAAGTGGGTGAACTCAGTCACTTAAATGAGAAATTTAAAGTGTTAGCAAATAAATATTAATTAGTTGGTTGGAAAGGTAAGAGTACAGGTGATTGAAGTTTAATATGTGTATATAAATATGTGTGTATATATAATCCATCTTATGAAATTGATTATATTTTATTTTGAATCAACAAATATTTATTTTTGTTTTCTGCCACCCCACCCCCATCCCTTGCAGGAAATATTAGGGAAAAATAAAGAAAAGGAAGAAAACACATTTACTAAGTAGAACTAGGAAATAGCAAGAGTGGAGTTGTTTGGCTTGATTTGGTTTGTTTTGCCTGAAAGACTCCTTAATAATTTTTAACATTACTTGTTTCCCCTATCAGTCACAATAATGTGATGATGCTACATGCAAATTACTAATATTTATGTTGTTCCTTTGTATAGGCAGTTATAGAGTCACACTGGGAAAAGAGCATTTGCATTAAGTACGTTCAAAAAAGCCTTTGAGCCTCAAAATTGTAGGTTTTTCTTGTAAACAGATTGCTTCTGGAGAATGGGAGAACCACGAAAAAAGTCACAGAAGCATGCAATATCCATTGAGATGTTTTTGACTGGATTGTAATGTCCATTGAATACCTAATCAATCTATTATACATTCCAGTCTTTCTTCTTTTGTTTCAAATTAATTTACAGAATAAAAAGAAAAAGGATCCGTGAGTCCACTCTTTTTTTTTATATCTCCATAAAGGGTATGATGGCTTATACTTGCCTTTTGTACATAAAAATCTATAATTCTGATGTGTACTTACAATCTTAAAACCATGATGAAAACGGTCTATTTTAATCTATAAAATTATAACTATTATATATGAAATATTTATTGGTTTGAATCTCTGCAATGTTTTTTCTTTTGAAATACACTTTATTGCCCACCAGCCTTTTTATGTCAATACTTTCACTATTTAATGTGTTTTCAAAAACATTTTAATAAAGTTTGGGTTCAGCTGAGACCTATCTTTTTCTTTAATGCATTGCAACATTCATAATTGATTTCTTCTGTTGAACAGAAAAAATTTGTTACTTAATAATATCTAGGATGAGGCCTCAAAATTTCTCAAAGATCAGCTCAATTCTCTTTAGGTTAACACAAGAGCACTGGCAAGTATTCACTAATTGGTAAATGGATGGATGGCCTGGACATGGACTTTGGCCTACAGCTATGAGAGAGAAAGAACACTCCTTTCATTTGCTCTCTACATTATTTATAGTCATTTGTTTTCTCTCCTTGCTGGCTGCATTGCAAGCTCCCATTACCACACTGCTGACTTAGGAACAGTGAAGTGCCTGAGCCTCTACATCAGATGAAATGGCCCCAAGTAGCTCAATTTAACAGTCTCTGCAAATCTGGTGTAACTTGGATATTGTTATGGGCTAATGAACAAGAGTTCTTAAAATTAGTTAGAATTAAAAGTTCCACAGGGTCCTCTTCCCCTTTGCAAGGGCTTTTCCAAAATGTCACTTTATATAAATGCCAACTTCCTAATACAAATTCTGTGTCAAAAAAAAAATAAAGAATTAAAGTAGATTGTGGGGATTCTGAATTATCCAAGGGGAAAAAAAAGGAAATTCTCAGTTTCATTTAGCCTGTATAGAAAGTTAAAATATTGATAAATTGAAAATGATTCTAGCAAAAGTCAAGCCAGATTACTATTAAAGAGGTATAAAATATACTATTATTGTCATAAATTTATTATCATCTTGCTCTTAGTAAAATTTTAACTTCTCTTGCCTTTTCTCTTTGGGTCCCTTGGACACTCTTCAGTGCATTGGACTTAAAGCAGAATACTGAAAAGAACCAAATGGGAGCAAACTGGCAATTGAACACCATTGTAAGCAGCTTGCTTCACCTGAAGCTCATTGAAAACACCAGACTTAATCCACTTAATAAGTGCATAGACAGGTCTAGTAAAGCTGAGGTCACAGGATGAAAATCACAGAGGGTGATTAAGGGATTGGCTTTGTTTCACTTTTATCCATCAGTTGGTCAGGCAAGCACAGCCAAACAATAGATTGTGCACAGGACAAAATCCTGCATGTTATTTAACATAAAAAGACATATACCATGCCTAATGTATGATTATAATCTGTTACGGAGTATGCTAATAAAAAAATCATATGGTAAGAGACAGAGCCATATAGAATAAATTTCAAAACATAAATGTTTTAGGCTACTCTCCACCCACACACTCTCACACATACAGTTCCCCATCTTGCAACACTAGACACTAGATACTAGATGGGTCAGAATCTTCTCCAAACCATAGCTCACAAAACCCAACAATATAGTTATTTTTATTGGTCATCCAGAGGACCATTTAGCTCAAAGCAAAGTCACTTAATTGCCTAGCATAGCAATAAAAGTAAGAACAGTCTGGTGCTCAGTCTCCCACATGATCATCAGGAGGAGTAAGCATGCATAGGGATCATTGGTTGAGTATACATAGATGAGAACCATGTGTGACCAGGGCACCAATGTCTGGGGATGACTCAGTTATCCAACCCTGGAAAACTACCAATATCCTCTGATGATGTCATTATGTCACTCTGTATTTTTCTTGCTTCCTTTTGGATATTGCTCTCCATTATGCCATGCCAGGAATGCCATTTCTAGCAAAGCTCGGGTATCAGGCTATCCAGTTCCCTTCATGACAATTTCTTTAAGTCACAGAATATCTTGAAGACCTGCCTTTACCATCTCCAATCCATCCTCCACATCAAATTGATATTCATAAAACTCCGTACCCAGATAAACACTCCACCATTCCAAAAAGACTTTGATGGTCCCCGACTATACCTGCTTAAAATACAAACTGCTGGTCCCCAATTTGGCTCCTACCTATCTTTCAGTAATTTCTTGCTGCTCTCCTTCCTGCAGTCATCATTCCAGTCAATTGGCCTTCTACTATTTTCCAGACATAATGTTTCATCACCTATATCTGTACCTTTGTCCAAGGGGTCCCTCCATGTCTAAAATGTACTTTCTATTCCTCTCTACCTCTAAGAATTCTTAACTTCCTTTATAACATAATTGCCAAAATACTTCCTCCAGACAGCTTTTTCTTATCTCTCTCCTTCCCATCCCCTCCAATTATTAGAACACTCCTCACCTCTTGTTAGAGATCTATTTTATGGTCCACAGACTAAGTTCCTATCCCTTATCTTCCCCAATGAAAATTCTTCTCATATGAAGACTGTAGGTAGCTTAGAATCTTGTGGTTAGAATTGCATCCTTATAATTACAGAATCTGATTTGGGTTCTATTCATAGATCAAAAATATTTTTATTTGTCTATGTATTGAATATGGGGGAAAGGTTGAACATAAACATAGCTAATTCTCTGTCTCACCCACTCATACTTGTAGCAAATACATGTTAATACACAAAGAGTCTAATTTTCTGTGCCTAACGAATATTGATGTTGTCACAGATTTCATTTCTCCTCAAGATTTCAACAATCCCTCATACAAACCAATACCATATCAAATTACTGTCTCTGTCATTCTCTCTCTCCTTCACACAGTTTATTTAACTCCACCCTTTCACTCTTGAACCACATTCTCATCTACCTTTTCCTCTGCTCATAGGTGCTGTTTTTCTGCCAGAAAACATAAAAGAAAGTGATAAGATCATATCTCAATATTCCTTAAGTAGGCAAAGATAATGACTGGCAGGCTCAGACACACAATTATGTCTTTGATGGCATCTTCAATGTTTGTCAATTCCAAAGAGCTAAAAATAGCATTATAGAATGCACTGAAAGAAGATATGTTCTGGAAGAGAAATCGATAGTCTTATTTTACTATGTCCTATTCTGTGACTTGTAAGAGTCAAATTCTTGGGTCAAATTTCAGGTGTGACATTTTAGAAAGGACATCAATAAATCTGAATACATCCATAGGAGAATGAACAGTATGATAAGGGTACCTAATATGTTGCTATGGAAAGACTGGCTGCAGGAATTGTGTTCCACCCCACCTCTGAGAAGCAAAGATGGAGGAAGCATATAATAGGTCTTCAAATATTTGAAGGGCTTACAGAATCATAATACTTCCAAACTGGAATGGATGGTGGCAGCTATTTAGCACAAATCTTACTTAAGTCAGAATCTCTTCTACAATATTTTCATCAAGTGGCCATCCAGACTTTGTTTGAACATATCAGTGTGAGGGCAACAGCTACTTCCCAAGGCATTTTATTCCAATTTTGCATATCTCTAATCATTGGGATTTTTGTCCCTCAAGTATGCTTAAAATTATTTTCCTGGAACTTCTGCCCATTTTTCTTGCCCACTGGAATAACCAGAGCAAACCTACTACATTTTCTGCATGAAATTTCTGACCTACTTTCTGAATTACTTAAAGACAAATACATTCCCCTTAAACCTTCCCTGATTCAACTAAACATCCCAGTCCATCTGTCCTTTATGGTATTGGTGCCATTCCAGTCAATAGTATAATTACTTTCCTCTGCATACCTTCTAATGTGTCAGTGCCCTTCCTAAAATGTGCTCACAATCTTACAACACTCAAGATATGGTCTGTCTATGGATGATGTTCTGAAAAATTTTCTCTCAATGAAGTATAAGATGACATTATTTTGCTTGTTTGTTTTAGTTGTCATATATCACTATCTATTAATTTAAATTTTCAGTACACTAGATTCCCTCAGATTTTTTCAGATAAATTGCTTTCCAGTCACAGCTCTCCTGTATTATAACTCTTAAGTTGGTTTTTGTAATACAAATATAAAAGTAAATTCACTACTATTGAATTTCACCTAATTAGATTTATTCCAATATTCTAGCCTGTTGAAATCTTTTTGGATCCCAAATCTATCATACAACTTGTGAACTAGCCCTCCTAGCTGTGTACCATCTGAAAATTTTATATGTCTGTCATCTATATCTATGTCTATAAGGCATTGATAGAAATGTTAAATAGTACAGTCCTTCTTTGTTCTGGATAACACTTCTATCTTAACATCCTGAAATAATATTAATCTTTTGGTTGTCATTTTTTCTGCTGAATTTGGTTTGAATGTGTAGTCCACCAAAGTCCCAAAAGTGCCCTTTAAGACAAAAGAACCTTGAACTTCAGCCCTCTGATCCTGTACTTGTGAGGTTGATTTTTTTAACCCCAATTTACAATGTCATAGTGACTTAAGTCAGGAGGACTTCAGTTAGAATCCTGCCTCTTAAATTTAATAGCTGCCTGTTCCTTAGTCACTTAACGTCTTTTAGTATTAGTGTCTTCATCTTTATAATGAGGATAATTCTTTACCTATCAGAATATTCAGAATATCAGATTTTTCAATCTCTCTTTTTCTCTTTCTTTGTCTTTCTCTCTTTTTTTCCTCTCTCTATGATCTTCCTGTCTCTTTCTCTGTCTCTCTTTTATCCTGCCCCTAAAATCATCTCATGTATGATTCATTTCTCATCTCTTTCTATTTGTCATTCAAATACTGGCACAGACGTCACAGCTCTTGTTATTCGTATGCATTATATCATTGACATAAATTGATATGGTCCTGTATGTGTCTAGTCTTCCTTGGCATATGATCGAACATTCTCTATTCAGGCTTTGTAAGTAAACTTTTCTTTCACTGTGTTAACAGTCCTGAGGTGCTCACATATTTTTGACTCTCAATTTTCTGTTTTCTCATTACTTTTCTCTTCCCAGATTTAATATTCCTGTGACTTCCTAAGAGAATGACTTCATGCCATTGAATAAATGATATTGGCTATTTTCTTCAAAGTCCTGTCTTCTGTTATGTTCCTGAAGATAAAATGTTTGTACTTATAATGATGATTCCTATTGATAACACTAAAACTATCAAAGGACCTGTCTTTCAACCTGAGGCTGCTGTCCAAGTTTTCCCCATTCTGCTCACATGCAAATCTCCACCATCCTGTCTTTTACTACTTGCAGCTTCTTTTATCCTGAACATCTGGATTGTATAGTTCTAACCATGTCAAGTTCAACATCATCAGCAGCTGGTAATCCTTGAAGATTCTTGGTGATGGAGATCCTACCACCACTAAGCCTTGGTGAGTCTATATATTACTATTACAATAAATTTAAGGACTCTGTCTTAATTTCAGGACCACCTCACTGTTAATTGAACATTATTTTCCTTTAGTGTACTTCTGTGCCCCAATTTTTAAAGTTGGTATTCGGTGTCTTTGTATGCCCTACTTGTTGTCTTATCATTCAACTCATCACAGTTAGCATTTCTCGTTTATACGTGTAATGCCTAGCAGAATTTGTTGCAATGATAATTACTTCAATGATGATGATGATGATGATATTTTACAAATTTTAACTTGCTACTGAAAATGTAGAGTGCGAAGATCCAGTGATTAAAATGTATAAGTAACCCAATGTCACATCTGTGGTAAGTGTACATCTGGAGCCACAGAGAAAACCGATGGGTAAATAGTTGGGTCTAGAGATTCACCTATGTTGGTACAAGGCTCACTTGTCAAATTGGAAGAGGACATCAGGCTGGGAGAGATGGTTATGAGCTCAGATAACAAGATTTAAAATGATCTTGACAGTATGGCATGATGGACCTAAAGCAATAAGATGGAATGTAATTGGAATAAATTTGAAGACCTCTGTTTGGGTTCAAAAAAGTCAATTTGCACAAATACCAGATGGGTGAGTTGTTTTGTCAGTTCATGTGATGAAGACTTGGAGGTTTTAGTTGACCACAAAACACAGTTGTTGATTTCATTAGTAGAAATGAAGTGTCTATGTCACAGATGATAATAGCGCTAGGATATTCAGTGGGGTTGCCACTCAATCCGTATTTGAGGTATTATACTTAATTCTAGGGGCTATATGTTGTAGAAGACATTGACAGAGAGGGCACATACAGAGGATAATGACCAAGATACTAAGATGGTTTGGAAAGTATATGAAGCATGTGAAAAGGGGATGTTCAGTCCCTAACTAAAGGGATGCTTTATAGTTCTCTTCAAATATTTGAAAGACTGGCTAAAAGGAGAAGCAGGCTTGTATTGTGTAGCTCCAAAAAACTTAAACCAATACTTGAAAGTCTGTGGTGTTGAATCCTTTGTTCCTTCAGCAGTGTGGGCAGGAGGCAGCCAGTGGTGTTGACAATGGCAAAGGCTAGGCAGTCATTTGTTCTCAGGCAGCATGTAAGCTCTGTAACCCATCAAGCTCTTTCTGGTTATATCAATGGTATTGGGCCATTCCATTGTTGCCTCATCCTCACTGGATCCTGACCAGGAGTGTGGAGTTTAGGCTGGCATAGGGAGCTGAACCAGGCAAACTCTAAAAATAGACTTCATGTCACTGGAAATATTCAATCAGAGGTTAGATTACCACCAGTCAGAGATTTTATATAAGGGCTCCTAGGCAGAAAGGCAGGCAGAGAGTTGAACTAGATGACTACTAAAGTCCTTTTCAATGCTAAGATATTATGATTGCCTGCTCTCCAGAGCTTTGCTCTGTCTATAAACCCACTCTCGTTCATCTACAATATCTTTCCCCAGTGTCTTTTTTTCTTTTGGCCTACATATATGTATAAATCTTCCTTATCCTTTAAAAATAAAATGAAATTACTTTGATATCTTTTCAAGGTATTACCCCATCTCCCCTTCCCTTGTCTACTATAGTTGTTCTAAAGGATTGTCTACAATCTGTCTTCATTTTTTTACTTCCCACTTACTACACAAAATGTTATAACCTCTTTCCTATCCTAGCATTTTACTGACATCCCTGAAGGTACAATGTTCGGTCCTCATCTTTTTATTTTCTCTATTATTTAATACTGTCAATTATTGCATTGTTAAACTCTCTAAGTCTCTGTGACAAACAATCTTCCGTCCCTTCCTCACATGTACCTAATTCACCTGTTCTTCATTTGCTCCTCTTCATTTCCAATACCATAAATGTAGGTTCTTTATTTGTTCATTTATTTTCTCTCTATATATTCTTTCCCATGGCCATCGCATCAATTTTCACAGCTTCAACTGTTACCTATATACAAATATCTCCTAAATTTCTATTTCTGGCCTTGACTTTTCTCTTAAGTACTAGACTCAAATTTTCAACTGCCTGCTTTGGTAGACATGACCATTTGAATGCCACCACTGGTACCTGAAACCCATATTCAAAATGGAACTCATAATCTTCTCTGAAATTTATTTTTGGCAATAGAAACACTCTTGCAGAATAAGTCAACAGACAATTCATACATCATCAGTATAAATTACATTCACTCTGTAAGCAGACAGCCATCAAAACTACTAGAACCAGGGGAGAAGCAGGCTGCCTGCACAGATGTGGGCTCTTATACACAGCAGCTGCAAGTATTTATTCGCCACAACTATCCTGCGCAAATCAGTATCAGCATGAGAAACTAATATTATGTTACTCCGATGCCTCTCCTTTTGTCATACCAGAAAAGAAAATTGAAAGATGTACAGTTCAAATATGAGAAAGGCTTTAGGTTTGGTAAAAGCTGAGGATTTGAGATTGGGTAGGCTGAAGTGCTTTTTCCATCATTGTATTTTGGCTTCTCTGCAAGAATTACATGCGTTAATTGTATCTTGGCCAGCAGGTTGAACCACAGAATAGTTTATGCAGTCTGTACATGTAGCTATAGAAATTACTTCTTCCTTAAGTAGAGAGAATATGACAATCTGGGAAGGTTTTTATAGATGAAAGTGTAAGAAACAAGCATCTTACCAAGAACCCCACGAAGCTGTTAGTGAACCAGGAAGGACTTTTATTAACATTTTTGCAAGAGTGGGTGTCCAACAAGTAGGCACACCTGTTGAGACAAATACACATCTTTTTATTCCCTATTTCTGATGCGTATTTCCCTCCCCTATGTCCCCATTGGCTGGGTGTTACAGGGTTTATAGCCTATATGCAGCATCTAAGCTCCCCATGTGAGTCTCCACCCCGATTTACATCTCCCATTCCCCATATTTTGGCACCCCTTCCCCTTATTTTCTTTATACTTTCCAACTGCCATATAAGCACCCACATCCTACTCAGCAACTTGGCTTTTATGCAGAAGTAACAACCTCCTCCTATAGTGATTTCCCACAATTGGACTTAAGTACTAATTTAAGAAAGGAAATTATAAGAAATGATGGACAAGAGGACAGAATGTTTCATATAGATTCTGGCTTCAATATTTTGATGGCTGATATTAAAATATTCCTACTGGCCTATGTCATTTTAATCTCCATAAAATCTGGGGTATTGTCTATTTCACTTCTCTACACTTAACACACTGTGTTATGTCACACATAGTAGTCACTGTTAAATATTTATTGGAATCAAGGGAAATTTTTCCAAAAATATATTAAGATGAAAAAGTTTTAAGGCTAGCCTTCAAGTATTATAGCTATGCTATTGAGTGTCATGTAAACATGTTAATCCAAGGTAGGGCAAATATTAATAACCACTTTATAAAGTCAACTGATTTAATGGATGGATGACACATTTGGGGAAAAATAGAATACCAGGTTAAAATGTTATGATACAAATAATATTTACTATCACGTCTCTGACAGTCTTTCTCCTCACAGGCTCCCAAACCAGGTATCATTATCAACTATTCACTCCTTCTCAACCCTGACATATCCAATCTGTTGCCAGACACTGGTTTTTTTTCTATCTTCATTACAATCCTTGTATGCATTCCCTTCCTTCTTCCAATACTGCTACCAACCTTGTGAAGCCTCATATTCCCTATGTGTGGACTATGGGAATAGCCTTCTGGTTAGTCTAACTGCTTCAAGTCACTCCCCCATTCCAGTCTATCCTCCATTCAGTTGTGAAATTAGTCTTCCTAAAGTACAGGCATGACCATATTATGACTTTACTCAATAAACTCAAGTGATTCCCTATCACCTCTAGAAACAAATACAAAATCCTCCATTTAAAGTTCAAAGATATTGATAGCCTAACCCTCTCATACATTTCAGTCTGTTCTTACACCATATTCACCTCTTCCCATGTATTTTGAGATCTAGTGACATGGGACTATTTGTTATTCTTTCTTATTCTTGATCTATGCGTATGTGCACAAGATTCTGTGACAAGAATTCACTCCCTCCTCATCTCTGCCTTCCTGGCTTCTCTGGTTTTCTTCAAGTCTTATCTAGCATCCCATATTCTATAAGAAATCTCTTCCAACGCCCTCTTAATGCTAATGGCCCCCTCCTTAATCTTAATGTCTTCCCTCTCAGTTTATCCTATACTTATCTATCTATCTATCTATCTATCTATCTATGCATCTATCTATCTATTTATATCTATACTAATCTATTTGCATGTTGTCTCCTCTCAATGAACTATGATTTTTTTTTAGTTGAAGGTGGGCACATAGTAGGTACTTAATAAATGCTTGTTGACTTGACTTACATTAATAATAATAGGGATTTAGTGAATGAACAAATTGAGACTTTATCACAGTGCTTCTTTATTCCACTGTCATGTTGAATGAGTTTAAAAAGGACTCAGTCAGATCTTTCATGATTTTCATGTAAAAGCTTTGAGATTTTGATATTTAATTTTCAGAGAAACCACTCATTTAATTTTGCATATACTAAGATCTTGGAATTTATAACAAGGGAGAGAAGATAGCAGAGTACAGACTGGGACCCAGCTGAACTTTCTTGACATTCCCCACCAAACAGCTTTAAAAAAAAAGCCTTAAATAAAATGTTGGAATGACAGAGCCAACAAAAGGTCAAAGGGAGACATTTTTCAAGTCTAAGACAACTTAAGAGGGCTTCAGCAGAAGTCCGTAACGTTGGGGTGTGTACAGGCACTGGTAGTGCTGCAGAAGTAACAGTGGTGGGCCTTGGAGGCAGCTGACAGTAGTAACAATAACAGCATCTTTGGGAGCTCTCAGTCCAGAGACGGTAAGGAGGTCAGACAACTGGTCAGAAAGAGATTACAGAGGACCCTTTTTTGGCATTTGTTACAACTGGCAATGATTGGCAACTTTATTGCCATACGAAGTTTTAGATCACAATTCTAGGATGCAGAGGAGTGCTTATTATGTGTCACAAGGGAGCAGGGGCTTTGGTCATAGTTACAGGGCCAAGCAGAAAACTAGCTACTAGTAGCTGAAGCAAAGCAAGGGACCTGGTCACAGTTCTAGGAACAAAATGAGCACTAGTACTTGTGGCTGCATGGAAGCAGAAGTCCTTCATGGGTGAAAAAAAAGACAAAAAAAAAAAAAAGAGCTCTGAACAGGAGAGCAGTGACCATACTTCAACCACCTTGGAAGCACCAAAAAACTTGCAGAACCCCAGAACTAGCTCAGAAAATAGCAACATGAAAAATTAAGAAATTTGATGCAATGTCTCCCAGGTGATCACTGCCCCACTTTAGCATAAAGTTTAAAATTTTAAAATAGATTGGAAAAATGAGCAATAGAAGAAGAAGATGAGGAGGAGGAGGATGAAGATTATGATGATGATGATGATGATGACAATGATGATGATGATGATGACAAAAAGTTACTGCAGTGGCAGGGAAGACCAAGACATATACTTAGAAAAAAGATAGCCATGTGAAAATAGCTATAAGCAAAGCCTCAAAGGAAAATATGAATTGGACCCAATTCCAACAAGAATTCCTAGTAGAGTTAAAGAAAGAGATAAGAGGGGCAGCTAGGTGGCACAGTGAATAGAGTACTGGCCCTGGAGTCAGGAGGACCTGAGTTCAAATCCGGCCTCAGACATTTGACACACTTACTACCTGTGTGACCTTGGACAAGCCACTTAACCCCAATTGCCCTGCCTTCTCCCCCCTTAAAAAAAAAAGAGATAAGAGTAGTAGAGAAAAAAAATTAGGGAGAGAAAATGAGAGTGATACATGAAAACTATGAAAAAAGTATTAACAGTTTGGTAAAAGAGACAAATTAAAGACAAAAATACTGAAGAAAACATCATCTTATAAAAAAGAAAAAGATTTGTCCTAATAGTAAAAGAGGTACAAAAATTCACACATGCTAAAAAAAATCTTTTAAAAGGAGAACAGGCTATATGGAAAAGGAAGTACAAAAATTAACTGAAGAAAAGCACTCCTTAAAAAACAGAACTGGACAAATGGAAAAAGAGGTACAAAAACTCCTTAAAAATAAGAATTGGGCAAGTAGAAATTAATGACTCCATGAGATATCAAGAAACAATAAGATAAAATCAAAGGAATGAAAAAAATAGAAGGAAATGTGATATACCTCATTGGAAAAACAATAGGCCTAGAAAATAGATTAAAGAGAGATAACTTAAGAATTATTGGACTATCTGACAGCTATGATCAAAAAACAAAAACCTAGATATCATATTTCAAGAAATTAGCAAGGAAAATTGCCCTAATATCTTAGATCAAGACAGTAAAATAGAAATTGAAATAAGGAAGGTATCACTTCTGAAAGAGATACCAAAACGAAAATTCCCAGGAATATTACAGACAAATTCCAGAGCTTCCAGGTCAAGGAGAAAATATTGCAGACATCCAGAAAGAAAAAAAAATTCAAATATTGTGGAGCCACAGTCAGGATCACACAAGATTTAGCAGCTTCCATGTTAAAGCATCAGATTACTTGGAATATGAAATTCCTGAGCACAAAATTCTAAGGATTTCAACCAAGAATAACCTACCCACTCAAACTGAGCATCATCCTTCAGGAGAAAAAAAAATTGGTATTTATTGTAATCAACGATTTCTGAGCATTTCTGATTAAAAGACCAGAGCTGAAGTAGAAAATTCTACACATAGATAGTACACTCAAGAGAAATACAGAAAGGTAAACATGAAAGAGTGATTATAAGGGACTCAATGGAGTTAAACTATTTGCATATTACTATAAAGGAAGATGATACATTTAACTCTAAAGAACTTTCTCATTATTAGGGTAGTTAGAAAGAGCCTGTATAGACAGAGGGCATGTAAGTGAGTTGATTATGTTGGGATGATCTAAAACATATAGTGTGAGGGTGAGAAAATGGGATGCACTGGGAGAAAAGAGAGGTAGAATGGGCACATTTTCTCACATAAAGAAGGTATGTAAGGAAGAGCTTTTATAGTGGAAATGAAAATGGGTGGTGGTGGTGATAGGCACTGCTTTAAGCTAATCAGAATTAGCTTAAAGAGGAAAGTATAGATAGATAGATAGATAGATAGATAGATAGATAGATAGATACAGATATGTATGTATTATATGCATATATACCCATATGTATGTATACATATGTGTTTGTACATATATGTATATGCATGTATGTTTACACACAGTCAGCTGGGTACAGAAATCTACCCTTATCCTGTTCCAATAGGAAGATAGGAGAAGAACACATCAGAGAAGAAGATAAGAGTAAGGTCAGCTCGGGGGAGGCAGTGGTCAGTAACTGCTGCCAGCGGCTGCGGCACTGAATGGCCAGAGATGGCCGAATGCCACAGAGAGTGAAAAGAGTACATGGGCCAGGCGGAAGAGTACAGCACAGCTCCATTTATTAAGCTGAAGAAAACGGCTTATATACCTTTTTAGGCAAGCAGATCAACAATTTCACGACAGACATTTGTTACATTGCATGACTTCCTCGTGCTTTGTTCCCCTTTTCGCGATAACACTATTGTTTAATCAGCCCCACAGGTGATGTTTAACACGTGTGTGCTGTGGAAGTTTTGGAGAGAGCACATGTATGCTGAGGGGGGCTCAGAGAGCCTACATCCTGGGCAGCACATGTGTGCCAAGGAGGGGATTTGAAGAGCCCACATACTGAGTTATCAGCCCAAGGGCAAGAACAGGCTTCAGGGAAAACCTGGCCTGTATATTATCCCAGAATGGACTTTCTCAGAGCTGGCACTCTATAAGTAACAAGACAAAGTTTTGATGAGTATGAGAGAGATCTATAAATAGAGGAAACTGAGATAAAGGGCATGTCCAGTTAGTGATCATGTTTGTGAATATGAATGGTATAAGCTAACACGTAGAACAGAAAATGATAGAATAGATTGGAAAACAGAATCTAAAAATACATTGTGTACAAGAGACACACATGGGACAGAAAGAGACATTCTCTGCTGGAACAGAGTCCATTCAGCTGAAGTAAACAGGGTAGGGGTGACAATCATGATCTCAGACAAAGCAAAAGCCAAATGAAGCATAACTAAAAGGACAAATAGGGAAACTACATTTTGCTAAAAGGTACCATAGACAATGAAGCAATATAATCTTCTTACAAGTTTCTATGACAAATGCCTCATTTCTCATACATATATATTCACATATATGCACACATATACGTATATACATGCACATATATACATGCATATAATACAATATATATATGATACTGACACAAATTTATAAAAATAAGAGTCATTTGTCTATTAATAAATTGTCAAGGAATACAAACAGGCAATTTTCAGAAGAAAAAATCAAAGCTCTCCATTGTCATATGAAAAAATGTTCTAAATAACTATTGATTAAAGAAAGGAAGATTAAAACAACTCTGAAGTACCACATAACACATATAAGAAATGACAAATACTGGAGGGGATGAGGGAAAATAGGTACATCAAGGAATTGTTGGTGGAGTACTAAATTGGTCCAAGCATTCTGGAGAAGAATCTGAAACTCTGCCCAAAGGCCTATAAAAGTGTTCATACCATTTGATCCAGCAATACCACTAATAAGTCTGTACAACAAAGAGATCAAAGGAAAAGGATCCTTATGTATAAAAATATTTATAGCAGCTCTTTTTTGTGGTGGCAAAGAATTGGAAATTGAGGAAATAGTCACCATTTGGGGAATGGATGAACAAACTGTGGCATGTGATTGTGATGGGAGTACTATTGTGCAGTAAGAAATGATGGGGGAAGGGGTTTCAGAAAAAAAAAAACCAAACGTCACAAGAACTATATGAACTGATGCAAAATGAAGTGAGAACTGGGAGATTATTATTCACAGTAACAGTAATTTTGTAATTGTGATCAATTGTGAATGACTAGGCTATACTGATCAATACACTCACACAAGACAATTCTGAAGAACCCACACTGAAAAAATTCTGTCCACCTCCAGTGAGAGACCTGATGAACTCTGGATGCAAATTGAAGAGTAATTTTTTTCTTCCTTTCTCTATTTATTCTTTTGCTTTTTTGTCATATGGCTAATATGGAAATTTATTTTGCACGATTTCACATGTATAAGCGATATCAAATCATTTGCCTTCTCAGTGGGTGCAGGAGGTGTGGGGAAGAGGTATACAATCTGGAACTCAAAATTTAAAAAGAATGTTAAAAATAAATAAATAATAAATAAAAGTATTTTAAAAAAAACATTTCAACCCCACATTTTGTAGATGAACAAGCTGAAGCCCATAGAGGTTTTCACTTGTCATCCTGATGAATATCTGGTCAATGGATCCAATTCACTCTGGAGGAGACAGAGAGGCTGGTGACCTTACACAGCCCTCCCTCATTCAAATCAAAGTAAACTGCAAGTCTTTTTCCTGATGCCACAGTCCTCTTCAAAAATGAAGGACAAACACAAGTAAGAGCAGAACAGAGATTTAAACTACATTGTTCTGAAGCCAAAGGCAATCACCTATGTTGCCTCTTCCGGAGAAATTAAATGACTTGCCCAATGATACTATGATACTATGTTGCCTCTTCCAGAGTCTATAATCTATTGATGGCATCAACTGATTTTGAAATTCAAATGAATGAATTACCATAACCATAAAATAATTCCATAGGCTTTTATGGGTTTTATCATAACCAATTACTTTTACCATAACCAATTATCTTTTAGGACAAAGTACAGCTCTGTGAACCCGCACCTGATAGTTTTGTTCAAAATAACATAAAGTAAAATGAAAATGTTTTCTTCAATACTATTTCTTAAGGGTGAAATAGAATTTTTTTAAAAGTCTGCTTTATATTTCAAACATGAAATTGTGAAGGAGAAATAGAGGATAGATTATCATCTAAAAAATGTATAATTATTTTAAAAAGATGGGCTGCTTTTTCTCAGGAATAATGGATAGAAAAACTACTTGCTTTATGGTACTTTTATGACATCTTGTAAACTTCAGGGAAAACCCCAACATGTTGAATGAAGTCATTTCTGTGTGCTTATAGAAAGATAGGGATAGGAATCTAAAAGATTGGGTAGGCAGGGAGAGTTTTCAATTTGATTTAATGTACTAATGATTTCTTCACAGACCCCTTTTAATATTTCAGTCAGTTCAGGAGTATTCTAGAAGCTACTCATGACTGGTCTCAAAATAACTATTGGACTCAGCTCTTTCACATTCCTCTAAAAGTGGTAGAAATGTTACTTAGAAATAAGTATAATGAGTGGGAAGAATAAGTCCCATCTTCGGTATTACCAGAAGCCTAATCAATCATAGAATCATAGAATTTGCAAGTTGGAAAGGATCTGTGTCCATCTAGTCTAATTCAGATAAGAAAAGGAATCTGTATCATCCACTTCTTCCATTCCTGGAAGTATTTCTCTTATAGTAAATTATGCCATTCATTCTTGGCTATCACAATAAACTGCTGATTCATCTTGACCTCGCTATCCACTAAAACTTTCAATTATTTTTCAGACCAACTACTATCTAACCGCACCTATGTCATTTTATTCTTATGGAGTTAAATGTTTGCACTCAAAGTCAAGACTTTATACTTATCTCTACTGACTTTCATTTTATTAGATTTAAGTCAATGATCTATCAAGACACTTTTAGATCCTAACTCTATCATCTGCTGACTTATCTATTGCTGGAAGTTTTGTGTCATTTGAAACCGTAATTAGCGATTTTTCTTTTTGCTCTCTTATTGAAAACAAATTACTCCTCCTTTCTGAGGAGTATTTACCATACTGTAGAGTGGAAAGACTGCTCAACCAATTGAGCTTTCTAATAGCAACACTTTAAAAGAGTGAGGCACAGAAGGGGTGTCCAAAGGAAGAGCGGCCAGACCTTCAAGAGGAGTTTCATCTAATTCTTCTTTTGTCCTGGGTCAGCACTAATGGTGTCATAATTCAAATCCTGTGATGGTACCTATGTGTTACATATCTTTCATGTGTATATATACGGGTATCTAAGTAATACATCTCTTGTCTACTTGAAAAAAAAATTTCTCCCTATTTTTGTACAAACTGAACTTTAGGCTTCCACTGTAATCTTGCTAAAATATATATATTTCCTTCTTATAAAAGTCTTACTGGATAAATCAATCAGTACACATAAACAATATTAATCAAGGGATTCTATAAAGTCAATGAGCAAATTCAATTAAGTTGAATCATTACTTTTCATCACATAGGAAAGCTAACTATTTGGCTTATTGCATTTTCCACTTTCAATTGGCTACAGTGGCTTGCTTTATACATAGGCCATATAAATTGGATCCCTAGTGCCTGTTCAAATAATTTTCTGCCTCACTTTAATGATATTGGACTAGAAAGCCAGAAAGAGTTAAGAAAGCACCCAGAATTGAATATTACCCATATAAAAGCATTTAAAGATGTTTCTTTTTGCATTCAATTCTGAAGTTATTAATACAAATAAGACTAAAATTATTTTTATTTTAAATGTAATATGTCTTCCCTTCATGGTCTACCTTTCTCTTTATTGCCATGTGTTCTCCGATGACTTAGAAAACTTCTAAGGTGGAGATTCAAAGAGGACATCATCTTTGCTATCAAAAATGCTATTGATGTATGGGATGAGTACTGATGCATCTTACCATTAATGAATGATTGTGAAAGCACTTTGGGGAAAATCATAGAATTAATGTCTTTATTCATAAAGGTATTCATTTAATTTATATACAAATACCAAATATTCAAAATATCAGTGATAGGAGACATTTCACCTATTGGGTGCAAGGATTCCAGTTCTTCTATTGATCATCAGATCTAGGTTACATATAATTACTAAGGAGATCTTAGAGAAAACAAAGCACAGAAGGTCCTTAAACCAAAGAAATAAAAGTACACAGCTAGACAGATAATTTATTTCCACTTTTAAAAAGAAAGATCATAAGGGCAACGCACAGTAGTGATATAGCATTCCAGTTTTACAATTAATAACTGTCCTTAAATTTATTTTCATGTAAAAGTTGTTTTATAAAGAATCTTTCTGATACCTTATTTAGACATTCCTCAAGCTTTCCTTTTCAAACCATCACCCGTTCTTTAGCAACTAATGTTTATAAATATATTTGATTGCCTAGCAGAAGAGTTTCTACACTTGCATGACTCACTCTCTTTTAGTAAATACAGAAAATCACTATGAGGGTAATCTTCCATAAAATGAGCTGCCACCTGCTCTCATGGCTTCCCACTGCTAGGTATGGGGTAATGGGCCAATGGAACAGCTGGGACAGGAAATTCCTTATTAGAGAAGTTTGTTTTTGGTTTGTTTTTTTTTTTTGTTCCCTAACAGTACCTCAGCTACTGTATTACAATCTGTTAAAGTGTGACAAAATGATAAAGACAGGGTTGCTATGGTAACTCTACATACTAACTATGCAGAAGTATGACCTTAAGGTATGAGTCATAGCTGTGGCAGTACCTGGTGAGCAGGCCAAGAATGTACAGAAAATGCCTGTAAATTAGGGTACAGCTGATCTTAGACACTGGTCTTAAGGGAAACCAATCTGGAACTTTTAAGTCCTGGCTAGTCTAACAGGGCTTTATAACTATCTTGTTATATAGGTATGATAAATAATACCTTATATACATGAGGTATTATTAACCATAATTTTATATACTACCTTGTAGAAAGGCAGATATAAGTATGATGTTGGATTGTCTATAGAATCATAAAATTACAGATGGAAGGGATTTTAGACATCACCTAGTACAATCCACCTCTTTTTCAAATGAAACAACTTAGGCCCAGAGTTTACGTGGCTTGCCAAAGATTATACAGTTTTCTCATTAAAATGAATATAATATTTCTTTCAGCATTTATCACAGAGGGTGGTCAGGACAATAAAATGAGATAACCTATATAAATTGTTTTGTAATATACATGTCAAATTTTATCCTTACTTATAAGATACTTATATTTTGCAAAATACTTTCACATGCATTATCACATACAACTGAACAAACTTCTTATTATTAATGCAGTGAGATAATCTAAGATTTTGTTGTTCAGTCGTTTCAGTTATGTGTGACTCTTCCTGACACCATTTGGCATTTTCTTGAAAGAGATATTAGAGTGGTTTGCCATTTCCTTCTCTAATTCATTTTACAGAGGAAGTTGAGACAAACCGGGTTAAGTGACTTGCCCAGGGTGACACAGCTAGTATCTGAGCCTGGATTTGAACTCATGAAGATGAGTTCCTGACTCCAGGCCTGACACTCTATTTTTTTTAAAGAAGTCTCTGCCCTCAAATAATTTAGATCATAGTGGTGAGTGGTGGGAAATATGACACGTAACATAATACAGGGAGTAAAGTAAGTAAATGAGAAATCAGACAAAGTGCTATAATAAATTTGAGGAAGGAGACGATGTTAAATTGTGGTATGATAGTATAAGCATGAAGAGGCATCTGATCCTAGCCTTGAATCACAAGAAGGAAGTTGAAAGTAGGCAATCACAAGGCAATATTTTCTAGGAATAAGGGATGACTTGAGTGATTACAAAGATAAAGGAGTTAATAAGTTAAAGTCACAGTTCAGCTTGTGAGAATATAACATGATCACAGGATCATAGATTGAGAGATGGAAGGCATTTTAGAGGCCATGTAGGGCAAGCCCCTCCTCAGGAAATAATCCATCTGCACCCAGGTCACACAGTGTCAGAAGGGAGACTTTAACAAAGGTCTTCTCACTCTAGAACAAGTGCTCTTTGCACTATAATATGATTGAATCTATTATGAAGATGTGTATTCCTAGCCATGACTTAAGATACAGGACAGATATGTGACCTTTTTGCTAAGAACAATAATACATTTTATCAGGGCTGAGGGGAAAAATGGAGAAAAAAGCAAACATTTTTTCCCGAAAATATGAAAATGAAGGATAAAAGGGAAGAAAAAACTGATTATATACATCATCCTCCAAGACAGATATCACAGAGGCATATCATAAGCATATCAGAAGGAGAATATCAATGGGTAGAATCAATAGTTGCCAAGAAATAATAACACAAGAAGCCTGGAAAGTAATAAAACTCATCTGGGGATACCCCCACATCTCTTTTCACAAGAATTATTGTCTATTAAACTGTATATAGATAGATATAGATATACACATACATATATACACATATGCATATATGTATGCATATGTAAATAGCATATACACACAGTATACTTGCATAGAATATACACACATTCAATGTGATTTATATTCTTATATAATATTGTTTTTTCTTTAATTCAAGTAAAGACTATGAACTTATTTTACTAAATGCTCTATCATTATATTTGATGAACTGATCTAGTTTAACTACATATTTTTATAATTCTAATTCTGTATATATGTATATATACATAGAATATATATATAATTCTAATTCTGTAATAATTTCTAATTCTGTAATCCAATATATTCTCTACTTCATATCTCTCTCTAAAATCTAATTTTGTTTTATCTGAAATTTTGAATAAGTATGTCATCCATATTTTTTACCCAAATAATTACTAAAAATTTTGAAAAATGTAGGCCACAGATAGAGGTCTGTCACACTCCATTAGAAACTTTCCTTCAGGTTGACATCGATCAATTGATGGATGGACTTTTGTGCCCAGTCATTGCCTCCCAACTCTCAGACTCTTCATTACATCTGTCACTCACAATAAGTCTTTGAAGTACGGGAGGATAATAGGTAGCAGAGTTAGAGTGAGAACTGCCACCTGGAGTTGCCAAATTGTTGTTGTTGTTTTGAGACTTTCCTACTCTTTGGCATTCCAATTGTATCAAATAATATTAGGAAGTTTATCCTCTAACTCTGAAGCTGTTTACCCTCAAAGAATCATTATCTAAATTCTCCTTGTATTTCTTTGAATGAGCCTTGGAATTGAGATCCTACAAGAAACAATTCACGGCAAAATTATATTTGTAATCTGTTTGAAGGGATCTATCCATGGAGCATCTATGATATGTGTTGAAGGGAGGGAAAGGAAAAAGAAGCATTTACAGGAATTATAACCATGTAGAATAGGAAAGGTAATTCCTGGACCCTATATAATTATCACTTTTCTAGATCTCACTTAAAAGTTTCCATAAAGGTCAAAGGCTATAAAAACAAGGATTCACTACAAATTTAGAAAGGATTAAATTACTAATAATTTTAACTTGGTATTCTTAAAAGTTTAGCTAATAGGAAATTTATTGGGTTTGATTTTATAAATATTTTGCTTAGTTTGAATGAATATGTTGATATGATATCATGGAACTGAAGAGATTGTGTGACATGGGAGACACTAGCACAGGACCACTCAACATGGTGTACCCTCATCAGAAAAGGTGCTGTGTTCCATGAGCAAAGCAGAATTGAAGCAGCTCAAAAGACAGGCAAGATGCACAAATTTAGAGAATCAACTCCTGATGTTCGCATGGGCTATTTTTGCCCAAACTGTGGTATATTTCAAGCTTGTATTGGTCTGATAAGCCACAGTCAGACACATTGTAACTTGACTGTATCATAGTTGATGTCATTTTGGTCATCTTTGAGAATGAAGGACAACAACCATGTTGATATGATACCCTTTCTGCAAGAGTGATTACTTATCAAAGAAAAAACAGTATAGTTGGTCATATTCTTTGGAAGATTTACATGTTTTTTCATTTTAGTGACTTGATCATGGGAAAATACAGATATTTGTGCTAGTACAGATACAACCTAAAGCTTTATGTATACATGCTTTTTTGTATAAACACTCATTTAAATGACAACTCTATATAGCTACAACCTCAATGTTGATTTAAGAAACTCAATATTAAAAAACATGACTAATTGCCATTAAAGCTTTTTGCTATTAGTGATTAAGAAGCATCTGTTTCAGTTGCTAGTCTTTAGTCACTGAAATTTGTGATTTCATCCATTTATATCTCACTTTGAAGAATGCAGTTTTTCCCACCCATCCATGCCTGAACATACTTGGTGAATCTTGCCTATGTCCACCTCAGGAAATTCATACTGGAGGCTTTTCTCACGTTCTCCTGACATCTCAGTGATGCTTGTGGAGAAACTGGGGCTATTCATCTGTCATCTTTTTCCTTACCATGTCACTAGCCATCTTCTTTTTCTCTCAAATTTCCTGATATCATGTTTTGTTCCTGTTCTTCAAAGTCCCTCATTTGTTATATATAATAACATGCTCACACTCACCATAGGGCTGTCTACTTTCCTGTATGTGATATGCTTTTCAGTTCTCCAAATATCGTTCTATTTTTACTCTTGCGGTCATATACCCCACTAGAAGAATGTCAATATTAAGGAGATGGGTCTTTGTTTCTGGGAGAAATTTGAGGTAATATACCACTACTTGGTTTATTTCCAAAGATAATTAAAGGGAAAAAATAACCCAAATGTTCTAAAATGTTTATAGCAGCTCTCTTTGTGGTGGCAAAGAACTGGAAATTAAAAGGGTGACCATCAATTGGGGAATGGCTGAACAAGTTGTGGTATATGAAATTTTATTATAAAAAATGATGAGCTCAATGATTTTAGAAAAACATAGACAGACTTGTACAAAATAAAGAAGAGTGAAATAAACAGAACCAAAAAAAATGTCATATACAGTAACGGCAATATTGTTTTAAGAACAACTTTGAGCAAATAAATTATTTTGACTATTTTAAATACCCAAATTAACCATAAAGGACATATGAGGAAGCTATTGTCTCTGCATACAGAGAAAGAATTGATAAATAGAAGTATGTATAGAATAATTTTACAAATATGTGTGTATGCATGTATACACATATTTATGTATAATGGTAGCCATCTCTAGGGTGGGGGGAAAAAGATGAAAAAAAAGAAATTTACAGGATAATTTTGTTATTTATTTGAAAGGAATAGCAAGTGGTACATAGTAGATTTGTAGTTTCATATGCCATCATCTTTTTTATTGTACCATGTTATGGAAATGCTTGTTTTATTCCACAAATTAAAAATAAAATTTTGAAAATTATGAAAAAAGAACTTTGCATTTTTCTAAAGGCAATCCAGCCTGCTTTCATCTTCCTATAATTCTGGATCTGACTCATTGTCCATTTGAACTTTTTTTAACAGATATAAATACTGATAGAATGAGGTCGTCCATAAAATCCACATCATAATATGGGCAATTGACCATTCCTTGGCTTTTCCTAAGTGGTTGGTCAGGCCAAATTCCTTTGAGTGATTACAAATCTCTACCAGATGCATCAATCAGAAAACATGACACTCTGGCAAAATAATATATGCTAGCAGAAGCATCTGGAAGACCATCAATAGGAGACCTATCTTCAACTTGGTCTCTGTGCCAAAAGCCCATCATCAGGTTTGGGGAACATATATCTCACTGTTTTGTGTCACATCTGATATTGGTGAGCAGAAGGTTTAAACAAATTTACCTCTGTTGTTACATGTTTTAAAGAATCTTGGATGGTATTGCTATATAGATAGGATGCATATCCCTTTTTGGAGGAGAGACTTTAGAGGACATTTTGTTACACTGGATCAATTCATTTTCATAATCAATTAATAATAAGTACAGAATGATAATGCATATTTTGCATTCTCTACATCTTTCAGTTTATTGAATGATCATAAAGGTGCATTCTCATTGAATATTGCTTGCAAAGTTTGCCTGCTTCCAAATAATATTTTCATTAGGGATGCCCAATATACATGCAGAAATGGGGCTCATACATCTTGTATGCATACATAAGTAGATGTTGTTTTCTTGGTCATCTTTTATCAACCATGCAACAGAGTATGGGTTTTCTTCAGAGCCTTTGCTATTATCCCCTTCTCTAAATACTTTGTGAATCAATCTGAGTGCCCTCACTCTTGTGATACCTACAATATGTATGCACTCTATGTATAATTGGTCAAACCTGGCTGCTTTTTCTCAACTTTGTTCTCTTTTAAATATTACTTACACTTTACACATTTTGTGTGTGTGTGTGTGTGTGTGTGTGTGTGTGTGTGTGTGATCTGATAACCACCCTTTAGTGGATATATTGGAACTTCATTACAAATTGTCTTAATGGATGTCTGTTATCTTTTACTTTTTCATTGCATTTTTCTTGTTAAGTGTTACAGTGGATAGAACATCAGGAATGGAGTCAGGGAGAGCTGAGTTCAAATCTGACCTCAGATACTTTTTAGCTGAATGACCCTGGACAAGTAACTCAACCTCGTTTTCCTCAGTTTCCTGATTTGTAAATTGAGGATAACAATAACACCTACTTCCCTACTTATTATGAAGATCTAATGAGATAATAATTATAAAGCATTTATCACAGTTCCTTGCATGTTATAAACACTATATGTTAGCTATTATTATTATTGATTGTTGTTTCATCATTTTTCAGGGTAACACAGCAGCGACTTAGTGTCTGAGGCTAAATTACAGAAAAAAAACAAACAAACATTGTCCTTTTACATATAATTTTTCCCCAACATGTGTTTTTTATTATGTTAGTTTCCATGTTTTGCTTGGAATATTCTGGATCGTTCTCCTAGGGCCATAGAACTAGGGCTGGAGAGAGGAGTCTATCTAGTAGAACTCCCTCATTTTACACATTAGGAAACTGATGTAGTGATTTAGCAAGCTGCCCAAGGTCACACAGATAGTGTGTGTCAGAACTACGGATTGAACATTGCTCCTTTGTCTCCAAATCAAGCTCTGTGTTCATTTTATCATGCTGCTTTGTTTCCTACTGGTTAGGAAAAAATATCACCACCATGATAAAGCAATAGAATATAATCAGAATTGTTTTGCTGTTTGGTTGTTTTTAAGTTGTGTCTGACTCTTTGTGATCCCATTTGGGGTTTTCTTGGCAGAGATACTAGAGTGATTTGCCATTTCCTTTTCTGGTTCATTTTACATATGAGGCAAACAGGGTTAAGTGGCTTGTCCAAAGTCACACAGCTAGTAAGTTTCTTAGGCCAGATTTGATGAAGATGAGTCTTCATGACTACAGGCCTGGCACTCTATCCAGTGCTCTATCTAGCTGTCTATAATTATGAATTTTCTGATTAGAAAATAGAATTTTTTTAAAATTACTAGAAATAGGATTTTGTTTAAATATTTTACTCAATGTTTTGAAAGGAACCCTGGGGAAACATATAGCATCATTTCAGGTAATTGAGAATTACGACCTTCAACAAGTCACAAAATATATATTTAAGCACTTTTCTAATTCGATTATGGGCAGCTAGGTGAGGTACAGATCATCAGTAATGTGGAATCAGTAGATTCATTAGAATAATGAAGCCAGGAGCAAGGGGGTGAGAAGCGAAAGGAAAGTAAGAGAAGGCAGTCATGGTATGTGCCTTTCTACTGGGAGTTTGGTGTGAAGCAGGGGAGGTGGGAGAGATAGCAAGTGAACAGTGAGGAATTGTTTATGAATAGAAGAGACGTGAGTTTAGGGAAAGAGAATATACATAGAGAGAAATTAAAGATTAGAGAGAAAGATAATTTGGGGACAAAGAAGAAGGTTATATCCTGATCATGGAAGGGATGACTTCAAAGATACAAGATGTATTGGTTTCAACAGTTTCTACTACCACCTGCCTCCTACTGAAGTGCCTGATATATGACTTTCAAGAGATAAGACAGCAACAGAAATCATTGATGTTTTTCTATCCATCACTCAATAGGGAAGGAAAATAAAACTCTCCCTCTAATCTGTGGCTACCTTCTTAGTGGGGCAATGTCTTGCCTGTTGCCATGAAACTTTACTTTGCAGTCTTAACGGCACACTTCAGGGTCCAAAAAGTTGTGACTTAGGGTAGCGGTGATGAATAATGTTACTACTTTTGAACAGGCAGAAATGGACTGTTGTGTTGCTGATCTCAACTTGTTCCTATATGTTCTTCTATAAACATTTCTAGCCTTGTAAGTATCTCCTATAAGTCACTCCTAGCACCTTATAATTTGAAACTGAGTACTGATTTGATGCTCTGTCAGGCTAACACACAAACATTACTCCTGGTCTATTACTGATCCAGCTTCTTTTCTCCTTCACAACAGGCACTAAGTATATTCAACCAACAAATTACTCAACACCCAACTCAAGCAACAAATAATGTGCTTGGATTAAAAATACGAAATATCAAAGAATCACTACTTCGACGGACTTAAATACGGAAGGAAAGTGCCTATCAAATCTTTGTTCTAGATAAACTAGTATAAGAAATGAAAGGAGATAGTGAGTGGATATAGAAGTGAGTATACATAGTTGATGAAAATCAAATTCCATTTTATGGAAGAAAATGAAAGGAAAGATCTTTCAAAGAGAGCTTGTTAGATTGTATTATTATTTTTTTAGTAGTCTTAGAACCCTCAGGAAGAACAAATAAAGGTGCATAAACAAAATCAAAAGAAAAACAAAACTTCTAGCAATATTGAGAAATGATATGCTCCATAAAAGATTGGTGAGTAGAAGATGCCTGTTTATAACTATTGCACATTAAAGGAATAACTCTGGATTGAGGCAAAAATAATAAAATGCTCATTGAGAAATAGATGTTGTCAAGATTTTATAGCTAACGGTGCAACATAAATCTTGGAGGTTCCATTGAGATCCAAAGCAGTTACTCCAGGACAGCATTATAAGTGGTAGTTTTAAAAATAAAACTGAGCTGGGGCAAAGCACTTGAAAATGACTTTGAAATAAGATTGTTTCCCATTATGGGTTGAAGTAAAAATTCTAAGATTAACAGGAACTAAATATTTGCGTCATTATATAATATCCACATGCCTTGAACAATTTCACAAATAGTAAATAATTAGTTTTTAATGATAGTATTAAAATGACAGGACAATTAAGAAGACTCAAATACCCAAAAGAGATCTCATTCTTCGATCTTCATCTTTCTAATCTGCACCTTCATATCATTCTCATCTTTCAGAACTAGCATTTAAGGAGAACACCAAGGCCAGCCGTGCTTAATTCTACTCCAGAAATGTCTTCATCCTGGAACTTTACTCAAATCTATTTTGTTGTGAGTATCCTCTGACCCCATTGCCTCTGCTTCTAATTGGATGGCTCCTGCCAGAACTTTCATTTAAAAGGGATGGTCAGACTAACAATATCTCATTCCTTTTGAGGCTATCTATGCTCAGGCTTTTCTCTGTTATACCTATAAGCCTGGTACCTTCAGCTTCCCCACGCCCCACTTTCAGCTTTCTTTTTGTGTGTTAATTTCTTCTATTAGTATATAAACTTCTCAAGTGAACCATCTTTCTTTATGCATTGCCAGTGTTTAGCACAGTGCCTGGCACGTCTTAAGCTCTTAATAAATGCTAATTGACTGAATGAATACATGACTGTTTGATTACAGCTTCCACCTGTTGAGCCATTGGGGTTTCAGTTCTTCCAGCTCTCTAATTTCCACTTGCCCTCCCCAATCCATACCCCTAGGCTGGTAGTTCACTGCTTCTCCAGGATTACTATGTCAGGAGATAACCATCCTTCATTTCACTCTCTGCTCTCTGGCCATCTTCTCAAAATCTTGGCATCAGATTTGTTCATCTTCTACTTCTAGAACCATCAGCCATCATCAGATCATCTCTTCCATTAATCCTGGAAGGGGGAGGGGTGGGGGAAAAGCAAGAGAATAAGCATTTATATAGTATCTACTATGTGATAGACATTCTGTAACAATAGCATCTCATTTGATCTTCACAAAAACCACATTTTGCAATTGTGGAAACTAATATAAACAGAGGCAAAATATCTTGGTCAGCAAGTGTCTGAGGTTCCATTTCAAATGCAGGTTTTCCTGACTCTAGGCCAAATGTTCTATCCATTGTGCCAAAAGTTTCCTCTTCTGGTTGTTTAAATCTAAAATCTCCTCAACCCCCCCATCATCATCCTTGTAACTTTTCAGGTCTAAAGGCCTCTCTGAGGCCACCACTCCTCTTAGAGTATATTTTCTTCCATTAGAAACATAAGGTTCTTGAAGACAGAGGCTGTCTTTGTTTTTTTGTTTTGTTTTGTTTTTCTTTATATCCCAAGCACTAAGTCCTTGTCATGAATGAATGAATTAATTAATTAATGATCACTTATTAAACACTATGTAACAAAACCTTTGCTAATTGCTGGGGATATAAATATAAAGCAAAAAATGTCACTTCACTCAAGGATCTTACATTCTTATAAGAGAGGCAACACTACGGCAAGTGGTGGTCAAGGAGAGGCATGTCTGTCAGCAACTTTGTGGGGACAGTAAGCAGGGGCTTAGGGAAGTAGATTAACATACGCTGTTTAAGGACAATAGCAGGGTTTATTTCATCAGGGTTCATCACATTATCAAAACTAGATGGGGAAAGGGAAAAGGGTGGAGATGTTTAAAAAGTACGTAGTAAGGGATGACAAACATTTTGCTGAAATAATGTTCCATGAGAGCCTGTCACCAATTAGGATGACGGACCCTAGGTGGAAGTCATCATTTGCCACCATCTTCTCTACTTGGTTTCAACTCCATCATCTTTATCATGTCCCAACCATAATAAACTAATCACAGGAAATCCATCATCAAGGAGATTGCTTCATCTCTGCTACTCATTCTTTCTCAGTGCTTTCAGTGCTTCTTGCATCTCTGATTGGAGAGTTGGAGGACAAAGCATAAAACTCTTCCCATAGCCTTCCTTTATAGAGGGCTCAAAATTCCCACCATCTCTTCATTTGGCATCATCTTCTCTGCTTGGTTCAACTTCATTATTTTCTTCATCATGCCCCAGTACCAGGTAATCACTAACAGTCTCCTCACTCCTTTTCAGCTTCCTTTTGTATATTGCCTTCCCCCATTACATTGTAAGTTCCTTGAGAGAAGAGACTCTTTTTTCTTATTTGTACACCTTATACTTATTAGCAATATCTGGTACATAGTAGGCACTTAACAAATAAATATTCATTGCTTCATATACTATCATATCCAGAGTGGCAAAGACATTGCTGAAGAGAGCAAGTAGTGAAGTGAAACATTGCCAGAGTTGTCCTAAAATATTGATTCTTGTCCTAGTCCCATGGAAACTGCTTAACAAATACTTTTTCATTCATTCATTCTTCTGAGATTTTATTGGTTTGGCTCTTCAAAAACCACTCCTGCATTTCCACTCTGTCAAATTTTTTTTATATCCTTCCATAAGTTTATCTCAGAAAATCCATGGGACATAGTAGGAAGGCCATGAGTAAAGGCATCCTCACTTTCTCCTGATTTACAAAGGATATTAGGAAAGCATTCAGACTATCCAGGTATTATTCTATACTCTCATTTCACAAATAACTAAACTTCCTTTTCACCGACAATATCCTTTACTCTAGTTCTGCTTAGAATTCCTTTAGTCGTTACATTTTCAAGTCTTCTCACATGCGTTTCAAACCTTTCCGTTGCCCTCTGTGTAACACTCATTTTTAGTTCTTCAGACTATAGTATTTTATAAGTCACAGCCATACAAATATACTGATAAAATATTGGTATTAAAAATATAGACCTTATTCTTAGGAAGCATTGAGATCATTAAAGGAATTTTGTAATTTCCAAAAGCCAATACAGTTTATTCATGATTCAGAGTGCTAAGCACATCTCAACTTCAAGAAACGTTTGCAATAAAATACATTGTACATACCATCAGACATTTAAATCTAGTGCCCCCATAACATTGGTAAATAAAAGTTCCATTCATGACAATAAACTAGCAGGAATTGGTAGTACTGCCCCCAAATTGAAGACTTACCCTAAATTAATACATTATTATTTTGATGTCATGAATACTTAGCAGACCAGAACAAGTACATATATTAAATTTAGTTAATTATTTTTAAGTCATTCTCATTGATAAAAATCATTCTTAGTGTTATTTTATATCTAGCGAAGTTGGAAATAGTCAATATTAAAGAAACTGTGGAAAGATAGTCACACTAATGCACAGTTCACATTTAAAAAAATAAAAGAACTATAACTTTTGACCTACAGATCTCAGAGCTAGGCATATCCTTAAGGAGGTCAAAGATAATTTAAAAAGAAAAAAAAAGGTTCCATATACACTAAAATATTAATGGTATCACAGAGAAATGAAGACTTGGAAACAAAGTATTTGGGTAACTAAACAGACTGTGGGTATAGGACTATAGTGGGTTATTACTATGCCCTAAGAGATGGTAAATATGAAGAATTCAGAGAAATGTAGAAAAACATTTAAAGACTGATGTAGATTGAGAAACTCACAGCCAGCAAAGAACATTTGTAATGACCACAATACTTTAAACCAGGTCTGCACAACATATGGCTGTTGAGCCACAAGCAAAGGATTTCTGCCAAAGAATTTCCTGTGGCCCACCACTGCATACTTGTTCTTGCTTATCACATGACCCTCAGCAACCAACCATCATCAGTCTGTCTCTAGTTACCTTTACTTGGAAAGTGACCCACTGCAAACCTATCTGTGGCCAAAGAAGTTTAGCCTATTTTAATTTTGGCCCCTACCTACTGCCAAGTTGTGCAGGTCTGCTTTAAACAAAAGAACAATGAAAATGCAATGAAACTGAGGACTACATATTTATATTATAATAATCAAGCTTGGCCCCATCAAAGAATTAGGAATAAGTCTATTCCTCCTTTCTTTGCAGAGTCATGAGACTTTGGGTATAGGATATCAAACAACTGATATTCAGTTGGGTTTGATTAAACTGTTTTGTTGTTGCTCTTTTCTCCTTAAAAAAATCTTTGTTACAAGAAATAGCTTGCTGGGATTGACAGGTGGCATTGATATATCAGGAAAAATATGATGCAAAAATGAAATATATAAATTTGCAATTAAAAAATCACCCTCAGTGACAACTGAATGGCAAATGAAGCAAGATGTCTATGTGGTAAACCTGGGAAAAGAGGATGCAATGATTATGTGAGAAAAGTATAGAACTATCTCACTTCATGGAATAGGTATAGTGCTAAATTTGAATAGTAATGTAGAAAGTATTTTTAACAAGTTAAATCACTTAATATTAATAAAATTACTTATTATTTACAAGTATTTGTTAAGGAATATTTTGCAATAGTAGATTTTTGTTCAGATATGTAATTATACTAGTGTAGGTGTCCTACATAAGAGAATTAACAACTATTTTGTGACTTACAGTTTCAAAGAGAGGCCCGGTGCATTAGACCATTAAGACTTGCACAGGTTAATACAGTTATTCAGTGACCGAGGCAAATCTTGAGCTCTCATCTTCTTCACTTGGAGCCCAGCTTTCACCCCATTAGACCATACTGCCTAAATAAAAACAAATAGTCTTTTAATAATGTTGATATTTGCTCCCCAAGTGATCTACTTTGTAAGGTTAAATTTTAGTTTATTATGCTTTCCTAAAATGAGTTGTGCCTATTATGCTTTGATTATATACTAATAATAGCTAGCACTTAGATAGTATTTTAAGATTTTCAAAGGAAATTAAAAATATTATCTCATTTAATACCTACAGCAACTAAGGGAGGAAGCTGTTATTATGATCCTATTTTTACATATCAGCAAACTGGAGCAAACACAGGTTAAGTGACTTGGCCAGGGTCATACAACTAGTAAGCACCTATGTCTGGACTGGTACTCAGATATTCTCGACTCCTGGTCTAACGCTTTATCCACTTTGCCATGTAGTGGCTTCAAAATTATCTCGTATTTAACTGAATGAAGCTGAATAGTATCATTCTTGGATTCACTCAAGGTAGGAGTCATTTTTTAATCTACCCTCTTATGCCATAGAATTCATGTGGAATGCTCTCAAGGCCAATGAGAAGCATTTCTATAGCTTTACTGTGTAAGTCAACTTTAAAAATTTGTAGGTATCAATATACAGTAGACAGTTTAGAATATTTGAATTCAGATCTAGGTAATAATAGAAGTAAGAATTTGCTACAGCAGATGACATGGTTTGATTTGTCAAAAAATCATTTCTATAGCTTTGTCTTAAAAGTGAAAGCATCTCAAGTTCCAGAAAGGTAAAATAAAATTCCAAGGTGAAACATGGATTGGTAAATCCTATCCCTTCCCAAACAACTTGCTTAGTCTCTCATTTCCCTTATAATTGAGAAAGGAAACACTGGTTCTAGATGGCTAAGATTCTGTCTCATAAACTATTAGCTGTAGAATCACAAAGTTTAATTAAAGAATGATAGATGCACTTATCCTTTCTTCTGTTGCTCTTAACCAGTATTGCTTTGCATATTTACAGAGCCATTAAAATTAAAATAGACTAGATGCTATCTCTTCTAATCAAAAAAGTAAAATCATACACATGAAAGGCTTTGGAGAATGGAGAGAATTCGAGGCGGCTAAGTGGTGCAGTGGACAGAGTGATAGAGTCTGGAAGATCTGAGTTCAAACACAGCCTAAGCCACATTAGTTGTGTGACTCTGGGCAAATTATTTAACCTCTAGTTGCCTCAGTTTCCTCCACTGTAAAATGGGTATCATAATAGCTCCTACTTCCCAGGGTTGTTGTGAATATCAAATCAGACATTTGTAAAGTGCTTAGCATAGCACCTAGTAGGTAGTAGGTTTTTAATAAATGCTTATTCCACTTCCTCTAATCCCTCTCAAAAGCTTCCTTTAAAATCTGCATTTTAAATCACCCACTGGAATATTCAAGATTTTTTGAAGGTTTTTAAATAAAGCTTTTCTTAGCTAAACTGTTTGCCTTTGTTTCTCCTTTCTACCAGGGATAACGTTCCAAGCCTACAGTGTATTTCTTCTGTCAACTTGCCTATCTCTTTCACTTACAGACCAATTATATTATGTGCTCTGTAGTAGGCTGCAAGCACTCAGCAAGGCACATTTGCCCAGTAACACAAGCTATTTCATGGGAATAGATTAGGTATTGCAAACAAAGTGTATTAATGTTTTCATTTCCTTTTAACACGAATTTTATGAATGGTATTTTCTAATTTCAAGACCTTATTGACATCATTACTTCTCAGATCATTTGAATTGAGGGGCTTTTTTCTCTGAAATGACCTTGGTTCATTCCTTCTGCTGTGGTTCAATAATAATATATGGCTGGCAAGGCATAATGTACTGAGTATGATTGCTAGTAGAAGCCATTCCATGTGCATACTGAAGCAAAGAAGCAGTCTTGGCTACATTTACACTGGAACACTTATCTAGATGATTACACTAGTCAGGAAATGCCAAATTTGACTGCTTAGATAGGCATTTTTCATTGTTCTATGGCGTAGAGCAACAGAACAGACAAGAGAAAAGGAGAAGAATGGGAGAAATAAAAGGAAAACATTATCATGTCCATATTTCAGATAGTAAATGAGGCTTGGAAAGTTCAATATACAGCCAATTAAGTTTCTGAGCCAGAAGCGGTCGAAGTCAAGAAGTCCTGATTTCAAATCCTGCCTCAGATACTTACTAGCTACTTAAATCTGGAAAAATCACTTACGCATCCTAATTTCCTAATCTATAACATGAAAGGGTCAGATTCAATTACCTCTAAATTCCCTTCCAGGTCTAAAACTATAATCTGAATGTAACCTGGCTTTGTTCATGCTATGATCACTTAAAATGAAAGCACCTGTGTGGGAGACAGCAGGGACCTACTTCTCAGAGAAAATATTCTGTGCTGCTCTATCAAGTGGTTAGAAGCAGATTTTTTCTATTGGCTGAATAGCCTGAAAAAGGTACATGTTTAAAAGTTCCAGAGTGGGACCATATCTCTCATTGCACCTGAGCTGGGTGTTGGGGAAAGGCTATATACTCCCTATCCCTTTTGCACCCTGTGGTTCCAGCCCCCAGAATCAGGTTTGGGGTTTTATTCTTCTTTGTCCATTCTGTTTTGGGAGCAAAGAACTTGATCCATGGCAACCTTAAAGGCAGGATTCAAGGCCAGATGTTGCTGCCAGGTGAGAAGCCAGAGTGCTGAGACTTGAGCCCAAGGAGACATTGGACTTAGAATTTGTTGAACACACCATATAGGAATTCAGTTAAGCTGTGAACCTAATCCCTGTCTCCACCCCAGACACTGAGATGACATAAGGGGAAAGTCTGCCCCTCTCTAGGTGTTGAGGCAGATGTTTGTATATTTCTTCTTGTTATGCATTTGAAATCAATATTTTTTTGTAAAAGCTACTCTGACTTAATAGAACTATAGTGCAGGGAACCTGTTAATTAGAATATCACCATCAGTGGAACTTGAGTTAATGGCAGAGAGACTGAACATCCCTAAAACCTTTTAAGTGTACTGGAGAACCATGAGGAAGAGATGAGATGTAACGTACCTGGCCTCTAAATAGTGAGGGCCTGAATAGTCAAGGTTATATTATCACATGATTCCATACTCTCTCCTCTGTGTCTTGGCATCTTTATCATGTAAAAAAAAATTGGTTAAGTTTCTTCTATATGTACAACACTGTGATTCATATAGAGAAAATTATAATGTTAAACATGACATCTTCTTTGGCCTCAAGGAATTTTCAGACTAGTGGATTATCCCTGCCAATCTCTAAAATTAATGAATTAAGGATTTTTTTTTCACTTTTGGTCCTAATCTCTCACATTACTATTGAGGGTGAGGATATTCTCATAATGGCTTAAAGACCAGGCAATCATCTCTTCTTTGGTCCTTTTGCCTTCATTATAGAAAGACAAGACTCTGAAATTCTTTGAAAGTAGTATGTCAGGAGGACATAGCATGCTGCTGTGATCCATAAAAGGATGCTGATCTTTGTTAGTTTTCCACTACATGATTCTTTGTAAGTGTTACTCTTCTCAACACCTTACCACTCAGGAAAACTTTGGAGTGTCATTTAATCCACTTGAACATGATTGTAGAGACTAGCAGATTCATTCGACTGATGCATGGGACCTAATGCTGTTTTTGTGCTGCTATCACACACTTCTCAGGATGTGTATTGAATTACGAAATTAGAACCATGGATCTCTAATTACAGTGTATTTACTTGGTTGTTAAAATTAACATTTTGTGATGAAATGAATTAGTGCCCATTATTAAACTGTGTAATCTAAACATTTGCTAAGAAATTGTGAGGTAATTATGTTCCATAAAATGAAGTGTAGCTAAGAAGAAGCTGCATGGAAATAATATTCCACAATTTATAATGCAAAGAAAATGTGAAAAGACAATCTGAAGCTTTGATTTAAGAGCTTCATTCCCATTGGACCTGATATTCATGGACTCTATCACAATGACTTTAGCTCAATAATGGAACCATCAAATCTGGAATCACTTATCTTATTTTGAGTAAACTAAAAGGTTTTTAGCCTGCATCCATGGACAATCAGACAGCCAAGATTTTTAAAAGACTGTGACTGCCCTCCATCCAAGTTGCACTGATTATGCTTTGGAACTGTGAAGAGCAGCAACGTTGGTACATCCTTTGGTGCATATGTTGTCTAAGACATGATGAATGTTTTGTGGACTCTAGGCTTCCCTGGAGACAAGCAGCAAAGCCTATTGGCTAGACAACAAGGTTTGAAGTCTGGATGACCTAGTTTATGGTTATATCTCTAACACATTGTGTCTGTGAGACTCTGGGTGAGTCACTGAACTTTTCACTTCCCAAAGCACCTGTTTAAGACTATATGTTGCAGAACTGTTACTAATCTGTATTGTTAAGGAGATTTTCTTACCAGGCATTCCCTAGACCAGGGGTGGGTAACCTGTGACGTTGAGGCCACTAGATCCTCAAGTGGTGCCCAAACTTCATAAAACGAATCCCCTTAATAAAAGGATTTGTTCTGTAAAACTTGGACCCAGTGTGAGGCCAATCAGTAAGGGAAAGATCTTTCCCCTCCCATTCAATAGGCCTCAGGTGGGGCCAACAAAGGGAAGCTTGATTAGAGGCAGGCCCACACCTTTGTGATGCCAATCAGTGATTAAAGAACTTTCCCACCCATTCAATTGACTTCAGGTGGGAATCAAGGTAAACTTGATTAAAGGTTTGTTTGTAGGCAGGCCTACTCCCTTTACTTACTAGGTACTAAGCCTGGCCCATACCCTTTTGCTGATTAGGCATGAAGCCCTCACATCCTAAAAAGAGTATATACACCCTTAAGGTAGCCATTGAGAACAGAGAGAATTCAGGAGTCAGCAGTCAGCAGGGGGAATTCAGAATCCAGCCCAAGGAGGAGAAGTAAGAACTCAGAGACAACAGAGGCAAGCAGACAGGATTCCTTAGTGACTGTTTATGGGAAGGCCCTAGCAGGGGCGGAAGGTCACAGAATGACTTGGTTCCTTGCTATAATACTGTGTTATAATTTGCTTGTTGCTACATTAAAGTGGGCTTACTGGTTCTGAAATATAATTATTGCTATATCAAATTGCAGTCATTGGTTTTGGTATTTTATCCTCTGGAGTCTAAATAAATGTTATACTTCCTCTACATTCTACCTAGAGAGTTTTTCATACTTTGTGATTCTGAACCATACAGGCATGTTCATGGTCATCCTCAAGGTCATGAATCTTGCCTTACTGATATACTCAGTCAAAAGTCTACATCTAAGAACCTAGAAGGAACATGTGGCCTTGAGGCCCCACCTCTGCCTTAGACTAGCACTTCTTAAACTGTGAGTTGTGACCCTATATAGCGTCACAAAAAATTTGGCAACAAGAAAAGGTTTCTGAACGTGATGAAAAATTAATTAAATTCAAATGCATAATGAATCCAAGGTGTTTCTGGTAATGCTGCAGGTGCTGCACTGCACAACTTCACTGCAACCTTGGTTCTGAATACAAAGCGTGTACACTTTGTGCCAGTGAATGCTGCCAAAATGTAAAAAGGGGTACCTTATGGAAAAAAGTTTAAGGAGCCCTGCCCTAGACCTATGGAAGCAGTTTCATACCCTCCTTCCCCACCTACCATAAAAATGAATGAATAAACAAGCAAGTTAATTAATAAATTTCCTTTCCTCAAAGAAGAAATAAGTTGTGTAGGACTAAGTAATTATGCCTAATTCATCTTTACATGTCCGTATGGGGCTTTTGAAAAAAGGATGACTCTCTCCCAATGTACTAAGTGTCTAGTGCTAAGAAACTACAAGATCTAATAAGGCCTCAGGTCAGTGATACGAGTCTGATATTCTAGACAATCATCTTCAAATTGATGACTTCAAAAGTTTTCATGGGCAGCACAGTTTTTATAGGAAACCACAGTTCAATGGAAACATAGTTTATTTAATGCACCAAAATAGTCATGACTCAATTTTCCCATCAGTAAAATGAAGGGACTGAAAAAGATGTCCCCCAAATTCCCCATTATGTCTACATTTGTAATCCAAAATTAACCAGTCAACAAGCATTTTTAAGGCATGTATTATATCCTAGACTTTGTACAGTGTTTGCAATACAAAGAAAGACAAAAGTAGTACCTGACTTCAAGAAGTTTGTTTTCTAGTTGTCTCTATCTCATTTTCTGTCTCTCTGTATCTCTCTAATCTTTCTCTGCCTCTATTTCTGTCTCTCTGTCTCTGTCTGTCTGTCTGTCTCTCTCTCTCTCTCCCTCTCTCCATCACTTCCTTTAGGTCTGATTAGCAGCTCAAGTAAGAGAGAGGGAGAAATGTTATCAGAGTATTGCCAATTAAAATTATTTGTCATGCTTTTTAAGGAATATTGTATTATTTTAACACATGTATGTAACATAAACATATTTAGTGTATTTAGGTGGAGGACAGCCATTAAAGTAATATTTTATTCTATTTGATTCAATTTTATGATCAATAAACAATAAACATAATGGAATTTGGTAACCTTTGTTACTTTTTTTTTGGACTGTGAAGATGTGATCTTTTGTAGAATATCTTTTGTGAAAACCTGATTAAAAAAAACCTGCATCTGATTTTCTCATGAAAATCTATACATTGAGGCAACATTGTTCAATAGAAAAAGAGTATACCGGGAATTAGAAGACCCAGGTTCTCTATTTTGCTAATTACTTTTTATGTGACTTTGAGAAAGTTGCTTAATCTATGTGGGACTCAATTTTTTAATTTAAAAAATAAGGAAGCTAGACTTTATTATCTTGCTTTCCAAGAAAAGGATCCAGGAGGGATTTTGACTGATAGAATAAAAAGGAAAGCAAAACACATTAAATAATATGTAGCCTGGCTTTTTAACAAGGATTGTACTTCAGCTCTATCTATGTATATGACTCTTACACTTTGGCAAATCACTAAGACAGGTTGGTCCTCTGTTTGGCATTTAAAAGCCTTTGCAATTTGGCCCCTTCCTACTTTTAAATCTTCTTAAACTTTACTCCTATTTACACATTTTAAAACCCAGAGACGCTAGACTTTCTTTTCCTCACCCACAGCACTCCATCTTCCAAATCTTTATCTTTGTACTGGTCATCTACCATGCCTGGAATTCTCCCCCCCCTAACTTTTTATCTCCTACTTCTGGCTTCACAGTTCAAATTCCACCTTCTAGAGGAAGTCATTCCTGTTCTCCCCCTCTCTTCACTTAGTGCCTTTCATTTGAAATTACTGCCCATTTACACCAAATATATGTTGAATGTACCTAGTTATTTGCATGTTGACTGGTCCACTAGGAGGTAAGTTCTTTAAACCCAGTTCACACTGAAGCCCAATAAGTCTCTGCCCAAGCTCCACTTAATGACTGTATTTGGGGCCCTCCAGGCTCCCACGGAATGTCAATGGTAACTATTTCTCTTTGGAACAGCAACCCTGAGGGTCTTCCCCTCCCAGCTGGATTTTTTTTCTTCTTTTTTTTCTAATTAAAGGGGCCAACCCTTGACTCACTTCTTAAAGAGGCCTATTCACTGAAAGGGCTTTACCTCACTCTAAATGAGTACACGAAAAAGCCTTAGCCTAAAAGGGCCAGGGTCTCCCATTGCATCCTGGGCCATCTCCAGTCATACTGATGAATATCTGGCCACTGGACCCAGATGGCTCTGGAGGATTAAGTGAAGCTGAGACCTTGCACAGACCTCCCTCATTCAAAGTCAACTGCAAGTCATGTCATCATTTCCTTGATGCCATGGTCCTCTTCAAAAACAAAGGACAACACAACAAGAAGATCCTTGAGAGTAGGTACAATGTTCATGCCTTTTTTTATGTCCCAATTACACAGTTACAGACTCATTGTATGAGCTCGATAGGCACTTGTTGATTGAGTGACTATGTGAGAATGGAGATACAAAGAAATTTCTAATTACTTATCCCAATTAGATTTTCCTTTCTTGTCTAATTATCATTTTTTCTTTTATCTTGTTTTCTTTTGTCCTATATTTAAGATTTTCTTTTCCTATAAAAATCCATTCTTTCTCTAAACATTTGTTTATATTTCTTTTAATGTTCTGGAAAGAAAGTAGAGTGCATATAATAATGCTAATATCATTTACATAGCACTTACTATGTGTCAGGCACTGTGCTGAGTGCCTTACAATTATTATCTCGTTTTATTCTCAAGAAAACCCTGAGATGTCCCCATTATTATTGTCCCTTTTTATTAGAGATGAGAAAAGTAAGGTTAAGTGACTTGCCCAGGGTCTCACAGTGACTTAGTGTCTGAGGCCAGATTTGAAATCTTCTTGACTCCAGATTCAGCATTCTGTCTCCTCTGCCACCTAACTGCCCAGTTTAGTAGCATAGCACCATAGGTGGCACTTGGTGCTGCAAATGTATAATTTGAAGAGCCCTGGGTTTGAATCCTGAGAACTTGGGTTCAAAATTGGGACTTGATAATCATGTAACCTCGGTTTAAGCATGTCTGCTCCTTTTACTTCAGTTTCCTCACCTCTTACATCAAGAGTTTGGACACAATTACCTTTACAATCCCTTGCAACCCAGAAAACTACTTGGTCAAAGCAAAAAACTTCCTTTGGTAGTTACCAGGTTTCAAATTTTCTGTGCTCCATAGGCTTGACTGTATTTGCCAATAAGCTCTACTTGCGTTGACAACAGAATAGTGCAGAAAGGATTAGCTGTTAGAGGTCTCAGCAATTCTTCCTAAGCAATTGCTGGTGCCACTCAAACAGAGTCAGGAGTTCAAGACTTAATGCTCTAATAAAGCCGTACATCCCAAAGTGAGTCATTTACAATGATACCGCATCATCAGTAAAGTGAATCCAGATCTCCTATACGTTACAGTGAACAATTTCAAAACTCATCTCCCTACAGCGCTCCAAGTGAAATGGAGCTGAATAGAACAAATCCTGATTTTTCACATTTACTGTTATTAAAGAAAGGAACAAAGTAGCGCCAAGGGGAATGAGAGAATAAAGCTATGGCTATTCAGTTGTGAAGAAAGTAAATTAATAAAACTAACCTCATTTCTTTTGTACATGCTCTCAGTAGATGCCCCTGGAGAACAATTCCCTTTATAGGAAAGAGTAAGGGTGGGGAACAGAGTGTGTAGTCTATGACTAGGGCTTTTTCACAGTAATGCTGGCACTTGGTATATCATCAGGAACAAATATGTTATCCTGTTTGTCATCCAGTGCAGTTTCAGCTATCCCTTGCTCAATTTCTTTTCCTATAGATTATACATTTTTCATCACTTTACCAGCAACTTTGGCTAATATTATCCTTATATGAAATACACAGAATACAAATCCCTGAGGGAATGGGGGTTATTGGGGGGAGAGAATACAAGGACCAAACACAATCATGTGAGACCATTCAAGAGAGATCTTTTTGTTTACTTAATCTTTAGAACACACTATATTCTAGCTTTATATGAAATATTAAATCCATCTTTAACTCTCACTGTCTGTGAACTAATGCAGTTGTGGTAGGAAAGTCTTTATACGTTGTGACAAAATGAACAACCTCCAGGGTGCTCATTTTCCATGAGATGGGTTTTTCATTTCAATGACTATCTGAGTGATGAACGTACAGATTTTTCTTGGCTGCCTCTCTTGCTGTCTCTTTGCCTTTATTTGACAGGAATTTAAAAAATTAGTGCAATATTATTTAATAAAGTGATGTGAGATAGAAAGGAATTTCAACAAGCTACATAGTGACTTCTAATTTTTGAAGGAAAATGGATTCCATGGCCTTACATCCCATACATTCAAGGCTTTTCTCTCCTCGCATTCCTGTGCTACCCATTATTCTAATATGCCTGGGTGATAGCATTTATTCAGATATCTTCTTCCCATTTAAATTCATTCCTGAATTGAAGAGTCAGAAGACTGTAAGATAAACTAAGTCAGAATACTGTCAATGAATTAAGTCTTATTCCAGAAAAAGTTGGTTGTGTTTTATGGAATGAAGAGATTGTAAGTTTCAGTTACCTTATCACTAAAAGCTTCTGTCTAGGTATAAAATCTGTTGTCTTGATAAACAAGTCCAGGTGGAATTCCTGTCACCAGATGCCTAGTGTAGTTCAAGAAGTTTTTAAAATTTCATTTTTCTTTAAATAGATAGTGACTCAAGTCATTTAGAAAAAAAAATTGTTCTTACAAAGCTTTCAAAATGATTTTATGTGAAAAAAATCACATTAAGAAAAATATAGATTTAGTAACTGTCACATATTTTCCAACTGAGGTTGCAGATGTGGATTTTGTTTAGGAAAAAAAAAGTTAACCCTGCTATCTGACCTGTGGGTTGGATAAATTCCTGCGTTTCGGAAGGATGGTGAAGCTCTCTTCTAGGTCATTAGGTTATTAAATAATAGTGCACTAATTCTTAAAGCTTAAATTCTGGCAATAAACACAAAGAAGTTGCTTGGAAATATATTCGTTATTCTTAATAATAACAAAAATAATAGCATGTAATTATAAAGTACTGTATGATTTGCAAAATACTTTGTATACCTTATCTTAATTGATTGTGTATTTCCAGATTGCCAGGGCAAGGAAAAATGCATTTCTTGGCACATAAACACCCTGGAAATTCATCAGGCCACCAGAAAATTAAAATACCACTGCCTTTATTCTGCTTGAGCATTCTCTGGATCACTGTCTAATCGGTTAATCCACAGTGGGGTGGTACTATATAATAATAGTGGGCATATAATGCAACACTTTGTGCAGTGAATCCCATGGACCCAAAATAATGATATTAAACATATAACAGAATACACAGGATCACAAAGTAAAATAACTGTTCTGAAATAGTGATAAAAATATTTATTAAAACAATCATAGATAACATTCCGAAATTTATGGGATTCAGTCAAGCAGTATTTAGGGGAAAATTTGTATCTCCAAATGCTTACGTCAATAAAAGAGAGAAAGAGCAGATCAATAAATAGGGCATGCAATGAAAAAAAAACACCTAGAAAAAGAGCAAATTAAATATTCCCAATTAAAAACCAATTGGAAATTCTGAAAATCAAAGGAGAGATTAATAAAATTGAAAGTAAGAAAATCGTTGAATTAATAAATAAAATTAGGAGCTGGTTTTATGGAAAGAAAAAACAATAAAACAGATAAATCATTGGTTAATTTGATTTTAAAAATAAAAGAAAACTTGCCGGTATCAAAAATGAAAAGGGTGACTTCACCACCAATGAAGATGAAATCAAAGCAATTATTAGGAGCTATTTTCCTCAATCTTATGCCAGCAAATCTGACAATCTAAGTGAAATGGTTATATATTTATAAAAATATGAATTGCCCAGATTAACAGAAGATGAAATAGATACACAGATAACCCTATCTTAGAAAAATAAATTGAGCAAGCAATCAGTGAGCTCCCTAAGAAAAAAACACCAGGACCAGATGTATTTGAAAATGAATTCTACCAAACATGTAATAAAAAATGAATTTCAATACTATGTAAACTATTTGGAAAAATAGGGAAAGAAGGAATCCTACCCAATTCCTTTTATGACACAAATATGGTGCTGATACCTAAATTAGGAAGAGCAAAAACAGAAAGAAAACTGTAGAAATATTAAAAAAAACAATTTCCATAATGAATATTAATGAAAAAAATTTTAAATCAAATACTAGCAAGGAAATTATAGCAATATATCACAGAATAATATACACCATGACCAAGTGAGATTTAAACTAGGAATGTAATACTGATTCAATATTATGGAAACTATCAGCAGAATTGACCATATAAATAACAAAAATAACAAAAAAAAATCATGATTATTTTAATAGATGCAGAAAAAGGTTTTGACAAAATACCACACTCATTTCTATTAAAACACTGGAAAGTATAGCTATAAATGGATCTTTCCTTAAAATGATAAGTAATATCTTTCTAAAACCATTCAGAAAAACCTAGGAAAACTTAAATGAATCGTTAGCAAAATGAAGTGAGCAGAACAAAGAGAACATTGTATACAGTGACATCAATATTGTAATGATCAGCTGTTAATGGTTTTGCTATTCTCAGCAATACCATGGTCTGTGACAATTCTGAAAGTCTCATGAGGAAAAATACTATCCACCTCTTTATCTTGGCTTTTTTTGTTTGTGTTTTCTTTTACAACATGACTAATATGGAAACATGTTTTGCATGATTTCACATGTATACTTTTCTCAAATTCCTTGGTCACTCAGGGAAGGGGGAATAGAAGGGGGGAGAGAATTTGGAACACACATTTTTAAACAAGAAATGTTAAAAAAAATCTACATGTAGTTGAAAAAAAATTAGTTATCCTGTTTGGGCATTGTTGAACAATGTCTTAAATCTTTCAAAGATATTTCTCATAGTGTTATTGTTGTATAAATTGTTCTCAGGCAATTTGTTTAGCTATAAGCAAAAACTCCTTGACTCAATTGTACAGAGCAGAAACATTCCTCATTACATACAAGCAGCCTAAGAATTCCCATTTCAAAACTGGTGTGTGTGTGTTCTTTGAAAAATGGCACAGAAAATTGGTAGAATTAAAGCCTTCAAAGACTGAATTACTTGTTCCAAGGCTAAATAATGTGAAATAAGTGTGTGTAACCAGGAAGACAATTTATGCAATAACAACCTTGTAAAGACAGTTTTGAAATACTTAACAACTTGATGCAATGTCCAACCATGATTTCACAAAACCAGTCAGTGATAAATCATGTTACTCACCTCCTGATAGAGAGGTGATGGACTAAACATGCAGAAAGAGGAATACTTTTTCCTACCGTGCCAACAGAGGAATTCGTTTAGCTTGGACTATGCATATTTATGACAAGGATCTTTCTCTCCCATTAGGGAAGGGTTAGGTAGGAGGAAGAAAAAGTGAAAAAATAAGTAATAAAAATTAATTTGTGCTACTTATATCTGTGATACTTAGATCCTGGGGTGTCAGAATACTCCCCAAGTGAGTTATGCATAGCTCAAATTGCATCATTACCAGAATTTCATTTATATTTGCATAGAAATGCTGATGAGGAAAAGGATGATAATGATGATATTCATATTTGTCCAGGTCTTTACAATTTATAACATTCTTACTTCTTAATAATTTGATGAGGTACATAGTGCAAATACTATGTTTTGTTCATAGATAAGGAAATTGAGACCTCTAAAAGTAAAAGGACTTACCTAAAGTCATACAGCTGATAAGGGTTGAAGACATGATACAAAAATTCATTCATTCAAGAAGTTGTGGGTATTGTACTGACCACTGAAGATGCAAAAGTTAAAAAAGAAACAGACTTCTGCCCTGAAGGAATTTGACTGTGAGAGGGAGAAAGAATATATTTGCAAAGACCAATCAATGTAACATATTAAGTAAGGTTTTTTTTTATTTTTTTTTTTATTTTTAGTTTACAACACTTGGTTCTACATAATTTTGAGTTCCAGATTTTCTTCCCTCCCTTCCCCCTCCCTCCCCAAGACGGCATGGAATCCCACATAACTTCCACGTGTAACTTCGCATTGAATTAATTTACATACTAGTCAAGTTGTGGAGAAGAATTATAACCAATGGAATGAATCATGAGAAAGAAGAAACAGAACCAAAAAAATAACCAACCCAAAAACAAAAATAAAAGAGTGAAAAAGAAAAAAAAAGGTGGGGGGGAAGGCTAGCATGAAGTGTGCATCAATCTGCATTCATACTTCATTGTTCGTTCTCTGGATGTAGATAGCATTCTCCATCATGAGTCCTTTGGAGTTGTCTTTGTACCTTGCATTGCTGAGAAGAGCAGTCTGTCAGGGTTGGTCCTCACAGAATCCATATATCTGTGGTTGTGTATAATGTTCTCCTGGCTCTGCTCCACTCACTCAGCATTATGTCGTGTAGGTTTTTGCAGGTTGTTATGAAGTCTGTATCATCCCCATTTCTTATAGCACAATGGTATTCCATTACCTTCATATACCACAGCTTGTTCAGCCATTCCCCAATTGATGGGCATCCCTTTGATTTCCAATTCTTAGCTACCACAAAAAGAGCCACTATAAATATTTTTGTACATATGGGTCCTTTTCCCGCTTGTGTGATCTCTTTGGGATACAACCCTAGAAGTGGTATTGCTGGGTTAAAGGGTATGAACATTTTTATAGCCCCTTGGGCATAGTTCCAAATTGCTCTCCAAAACAGCTGGATCAGTTCACAACTCCACCAGCATTGTAATAATGTTCCAATTTTCCCACATCCTCTCCAGCATTTATCATAACAAAATTATTTTATAGATCTGTATAAAATAATTACAAAATTCATCAAAGAACAAGAGGTCTAGAATATCTAGGGTATTAATGAAAAGAAATGCTAGAGGAGGTGGCCTAGCCATACCAGATATTAAACTGTACTACAAAGCAGCAGTCATCAAAACTACCTGGTACTGGCTAAGAAACAGAGTTGTGGATCAGTGGAATAGGATAGGAACACAAGATGGAGAAGTCAACAACTACAGCAATCTACAATTTGATAAACCCAAAGAGGCCAGCTTCTGGGCTAAGAATTCACTATTTCACAAAAACTGTTGGGAAAATTGGAAAATGGTAGGGCAGAAACTGGGCATAGACCAATATCTTACACCATATACCAAAATAAAGTCAAAATGGGTTTACGATTTAGGAATAAAGGCTGATACTATAAGTAATTTGGGAGAGCAAGAATAGTTTACTTATCAGATCTATGGAAAAGAAAAGAATTCATGACCCAACAAGAGATAGAGAGCATTACAAAAGTTAAAATGGATAATTTTGATTATGTTAAATTGAAATGTTTTTGTACAAAAAAAGCCAATGCAACAAAAATTAGGAGGGAAGCAGAAAATTGGGAGAAAATTTTTACAACTAGTGTCTCTGATAAAGGCCTCATTTCTAAAATATACAGGGAAATGAGCCAAATATATAGGAATGCAAGTCATTCCCCAACTGAGAAATGGTCAAAGGATATGACTAGGCAATTTTCAGAGGAAGAAATTAAAGACATCTATAGGCATATGAAAAAATGCTCGAAATCACTACTGATTAGAGAAATGAAAACAAATCTTAGATACCACATCTCTCCTGGCTAAAATTAAGTAAGTTAAATAAACAATAATTGATGCTAAGGAATTAGCAAGATTGGGAGAGGCATTTTACAGGATGTGAAACTTTCAGTGAGCCTTGAAGAGAGCTATTTCCATACTATAGGGAAGAAGAAGCACCTTCTACATAGAAATAGTGGCAGTGAGTGCAAATTCATGAAGTTCGGGATGGAATGGAGGTTAACTCAGAGCTTTTGTTCAGTTCCTCATATATCAGGCTTTCTCGCATTTAGAAAACATATCAAGGCAAAATAGGGGGTGGTATAGTGGAAAGGAACAATTATTCTTTAAGTACCTATGTATCATGCTAAGTATTTTAAAAGTATTATTTCATTTCATTCTTACAACAATCCTGGGAGGTAGGTACTATTATGGTATTATGGTCCTCATTTTGCAATTGAGAAAACTGAGGCTGACCGAGGTTAAGTGACTTCCCCAGGGCACACAACTAGAAAACATTTTAGGTCAAATTTGAACTCAAATCTTCTTGACTCTATTCCCAGTGCTCCATCCACAGAACCACTGAGCTGCAGTTTATCTGAAAAGTAGAGAGCGAAAAGAAAAATGATATCGATCTGAAAGGACAAGTTAGAGTTATATTATGAAGGCGTTTAAAATGCCAGTGGAGTCTGTTTACTTTAGATCAGAGGCAATTTAGATCAGAGGCAGGGGTGTCATATAGTTATACCTGTACGTTAGGAATAAAACGCCAATCATACTTTTCCTTTATGTGATGATGACATGTCATTTCCATTGCACAATATGCTAACAAACACAATTTTATGTTAATTATTTTCACGCACTCTGAGATTCCAGTGTCTATATCTTCTTAGATCCTTATCTTCTTTCAATTTTCAGTTTAGATGTTGAGTCTTCTATGAAGCATTCTCTGCCCCCCCAACCCATTGTTTTGTACCTTTTCTAATGACCTTATATCATATGCATTTGTATATATTTTATACAGTCACAGTAAGCTTCTTAACCCATGATCCAGTCCTAGTGAACTTGCACAGAAGAAGAACGTGCACTGGAGAAGATGAAGACTAAGCACTGCGTGCTTGAGTCAGGGGTTGATTAGATGCCAGAGCTTGGGAGAAAGATAGTCTTCTTGCTTCCTGCTTTGAGAGAGGATACATGTTGTGCTAAATTCTCTTCTGGGAAAAAGAGAAAGAGACAGAGAAAGAGAGACACAGACACAGAGACAAAAATAGAGACAGAAAATGAAGAGAGAGAGAAAGAGAAAGAAAAAGAGAGAGGGGGAGAGAGAGAGAGAGTGTCAGAAATGAGAATCAGAAAGAGACAGAGGGATTGAAGACTTTGGGAAAAGCAGACGTGAAGAGGAATCAGTATCTCAACATTTCATAGTTTCCAGTTGCCTTTCCTAGACCTTGAGCAATTTTCCCTTGGGTAAAGTTGAGATTCTCTCCTCCTTCGTTGAACTGATCTTGCTCCCATTTGGAGAGCTCATTCATTCTGTTCATTGTAGAAAGGATTCTTGTTTAGCTTTCAACTAGAATAGATGACCCTTGAGGTCCCTTCTAACTCCAAGGTTCAACTTCATTCTATCCACTACATCTTGACGTGATATTCACAACCTTTGAACTCTAATGACACTTTGGACCTTTTATATGACTTATCAAATTCTCCATATTATTTTATTTCATACATACAATCTTCCACCACAGTCATCAATAAATGGTGGTTTTCTTAGGTAGGAGGACCACATCTTGCTCATTTTTCAACCTTCCTCAACATCTAATATAGCCCCTTCTATAGTGAGTGACTTATAGCATTAAAAAAAGTTATGATGAATGAATGATTGGCATTTGCTATTTTTTTAGGATATATTTTCTTCTACAAAATGATAGAGTCTGAATTTCTTAGATTGGACTGTCTCCACAAAAAGCAAGACATAATATTTCCCATGGGACCAGACTGCTGGGCTGAATGTTCAGGGGTGAAAGACCATCACTGTTCCTTTTGCTAATCTGTAAAAGTTCAGGTTACTCTTCAAGTCACAGGGCAAATGCTTTCTCCCTCTGGACTAAGATGTCTAAGCTTCAAACCTGAGAGGAAAGGAAATTCTAAATAAGAACACAAGCTTTTGTTCTCTTCAAAATCATCTCCAGGTCCCTCCCTAAACACAAAGACCTGTTAAAAGAAGTTTTTCACTTTGAAGCAGCAGTTTTCAGGAAAGAAAATTATTAAAGGTATGTTACTTCATTATACTTGTTACATGTTACTTTAATCAAAGTCTAATTAAATTTGCTTCTAATTCCTGGGTTGTACTGAGTCATTATTCTCTAGTAAACAGTCACTAGGATCTCAAAAATTAATAAAACTCTACAGCAGAGGCTGGTCTGAGGTATGTCAGGAGTACTTGACTACACAATTTCTATTTTTCAGATTGGAACGTCCTGGGAAACCATGCATTGATTTCTAATAAGAAAAAGAATATGATAAAGTTCCTGAGATAGATTTGTATCCCTTTCAAAATCCTCATGGACCGTGCTGTTTGTTCTGCTTATCTGACCTTGACCTAACCTTAATCTCGACCTCTGGGTTTCCTGGCCCATGGCAGTTGCTTCCCTGGTTTGGGAAGTTTGATTCACCTTGACTTCAAGCTTTCATAGTTTTCTTAGGTTCAGATTTTGGTCTATCCCTTAGTTAATTTTCAGCCCTTGCTTTTGCCTTCCTGTTCATTTTTTATTTTTTGTTTTCTCTAAATTAAATATACATACATATATACATATACATATATATATATATATATTGCTGACAATTAGCATTTTCCTTGTGCTTAACATTGTGACAATGATAATAAATGATATTACATAAGATCACACAATTTTATACTTTCCCTATTTTGCAAAGGAAAACTACAGAGGAGGAACAAAAAGGAAAGTAGGCAAATGAAAATAAATATCAAATATAACTCTTTGTTATATATAACTGTTAAATACAACTCTGGGAGCTGGATAAGTTTAATTTATTGGGGTTTTTGTGTGGTGTTATTTGTTTCAAATTTGTTACAAATCCATCACAATGCATATCTTGTTATTTCATCCCGTAGTGGTGATGGATCTATCTACATGCTTTTGCCTCCATCTCCCCTCTCTTCTTGTTATGATTTGATAAGATTTTTCAGCACAGTTGGCCAGGGTGAGGGATTTAGGCTGTGGATCTGAAATGATCATTTCTCATAAGTAATGTCTTACATTGATCAAATTTGTAATGACTAGCAGTAGGCTTTAACCAACAAGATGTATTTAAGTAGCATGAAATGCTAGTTTTATGGTTTAATACTGAGAAATATCATCAAATGTTTTGATATTTTAAAATGTCCAGATGTTTGGCTTAGGGTAGATAAAACTTTTGAATATTTGAAATTGTTTTCCCCTTTCTCATGAAGATGTTTGGCATCCTATAGGAATAGCCTTAAGCTGCAATTGCTAGAGGTTTCAAATTTCTTCAATGATTTGGCCTGCATATGGGTTATAATTTATTTTCCTCTCAGAAAAATTTGGTTTCAAATGGAATTTTATACCTCACAGAAAATCCAAACTGCTTTGAGGGAAGGATGGTTGTTGCATGTGCATGTCAACATACTGATGCATATATTTCATTTCTCACCCAATACAGCCCCAAAGTCACAGCACATTGTTACCTAGATCTGGATATTCCAAAAATTTCTTCCTTTGCAACACTTGCCAGCAGTGATATTTGCATTAAAAATCTACATTTTTAGCAAGAAAGTAAAGATATAATAATAAGTAAAAAAAAAAGCACTTTAAAAAGTAGTGTGATTTGTCAGATGTTGAAAACTGGAAAAATGTCATCCTCTTTATCAGCTAACCTGCTAATCTCTGAATGATGAATAAGTGGATAGATGAATGAAATGAATTGTTGGAAATGATTAGTTTAAGAAAAAAGGACTATTCTACTAACATGACTTTAGCATACCTAAAATTCTCACTTAATTTTTAAATGAATGGATAAATATTTCATGAGGACAATTTTTATATTCTATAAAAGGTATGAATTTATTTTTTGAATTTGCATCTGTAATATTACTACTTTCATAATATATTATTTAACCATTTATGCTTTTTGGGGGGGGATAGTTTAAAAGAGTATATTCTCCATCAAAATTCAATCCAAGTATAATTGCACCAATTTCATAGATTTGTTGTTAGGATCAAACGACATAATGTAAGTAGACCTTTTTACAAACCTTAATGTAATATAAAAATGTCAAGTATTTTTACTCTCCTTAAGGATATATAATTTTAGTTTTGTAAATTTTTAGGATTTTGTTATTGATTCATTAATTATATATTTGATATGTTTGGGGGTTCAGAATTTTCTTGTAAGCCCTGACTTACAAGGTCTAGATTTAAAGTGATCAGAGGTGACTGGTGGTACCGCGATTAGAGGACTGGGCCTAGAATCAAGAAGACCTGAGTTCAAATCTAGTTCAGACATTGACTAGCTTTGTGATTCTTGGTTAAGTCTTTTTAACCTCAGTTTCCTCAACTCTAAATAGTAACAATAATATAATAATAGTGCCTACTTCACAGTTATAGAAGTAAATCTATTTTTCGATGAATAATTTTAAGTCAAAATCATATTCCTCATTAAACAAAAGTTATAGTGAAATATTTTGAAAGAAACAATATCATGAAGTTTTAGCCCCATGTGACAGTATTATTTAAGTTAATTTGTCATTCATTGGAGTTCTACAGGCTGCATCTTCTAAACATTCTTTCTGGTTCCTTAGAGGTATTTATCCTTTTCAGATAGAACCTACAGTGCTCGTATCTCAAACCCAATGAACCCATAACAAAGCTGAAAGAATTCTCAAACTTGGTACCGATCATGAAAATGTGATTTTTTCTTTTAGTATTTATATCTTGGAAATATATTTGTTATATTTTGTGAAACAAAACTTGTCCTGGATTTTAAATCCAAACAATTCAACAATCAAGTACCCTTTGTGTAATTGTGTGATTGTATATGTACGTATATATGCATGTATGTGTATATGTATTCATATATACACACAAATACCCACATTTGGCATTTATTGTACTCTAAAATAATATTATTTAATATGATTATGTTAATATTAATTCTTAATGTACACTGAATCATAATATTCTATTAACATTGTTACTATTAATATTATTAAGTGAGACAATAGTGTTCTTGAGTATACCATTCATGCAGTTGCCATGTTTGAACCTCTTAAGAAAAAAAAGTATCTGAGAAACAATAGGAATATTTTCCCCTCCAAGGGAATGCTAGATATTCTCACTTCACTCTTCATTATTCAATTTCAAGATAAATGGCAATGCCAAACTAGATAAGAACCAAGCAGTACCCAAAGTTTGACATAAAACGGCCACAATGACATTAGTGCCATGTAAATGATATTCACAGACAAGATTGTATAAGCAAAGCCACCTCATTTCACTAAGAAAAGACCATTATTCAGTATATGCAGATTTTTTTTTTCCTCAAACAATCAGGATTGCAAGCAAAGTTTGTGTACTGTTTCTTGAGAATGGAAATGGCGGGAGCTGTTCTTCTTGATCTAGAAGGAAGAGTCTGTTTCCTAAGTGAGATAATAAAAGATTCACTACTCTTTCCCTCCCAGATACTAAACCTTGCACTGTCCACCAAAATAAAACCAGTTTTGAAATATTTGATCACAAACAGGAAGTTAGGAGAGAATCCTGTGAACTAATACTTTTTTGCCTGTGATTTTCCTAGCTATTGCACAGTCATTCTATCAGCCAGTAAACAAGCATTTATTAAATGATTACTATGGACCAGCTGTGCTTGGGGAATATCACTTTGTCTGTCCCTGTGCAATGGCAGTGGCCAAGAAATCTAATAGCTAGCAAGAATTTAACAGCTCAGAAGTCTAAGCCATGGCTTCTGAGATGAGACCAGGTTTTTCCTCACAGAAGAGCAGAGTTCAGAGTAATATGGTAGGACCCACGCTTATATTCAACATCTGGCCTGCAAACAATACCCTTGGCTAGTAGACTTGTTCCACCATTAATTTTTGCACATTCTCTATCACACAACCTATAACAGATCCCTGCACATGCAAATTTTATTTTCATCTCTTATTCACCATTAAAATTGCAAAAGGCTTGTGAATTAATGATTTTGGCCATTTTTCAGTGGAACTGGGATACCTGACTTTTATCTAAATGACTCAGAGATTTGTGGATATATTAATCTTCTTCCTTCTCTGCCCTCACCATAAGTATGTATTGAATCATAAGAGCACAAACAGAGGACTAGAAACAAACCCAGAAACAATCTACTCCTACCCCTTAATTTTGCATATGAGAACCTTGAGTCCCAAGATGGTTAAGTGACTTGCCCATAATCACAAAGGTATTAAAGCAGCAGAGGAAGGATTTGAACCTAGGTCCTGTGATTTCAGAAATCTCCAAAATATTGCGTGCCTTCTTAAAATATAGTAGAATGCGAAATGTGGCGTCTGTTTTAAGGCCGCTATGTAGAAATCAATGCATTTAAAAATAGCAGATGAGATCTACACAAATACAGAATGATAATAGGAAGGGTGAATTAAATAATAATTAAATACATTTCTAAAAGTGACTTATTGGTCTTAACAATAAGTTCAATAAAAATGTTAATAAAGATGTCCACATTATTTGACACCATTGTAAAAATTTTAAAAATTGAAGTTTTTAAAAGTCATTAATAATTTAATAGGCATCTGTTAGATTTCTTTTATTTGCCGGACCATGTGCTATACAACTCAAAATACTTTTTTTTTTTTGGAGGGGGGGAAGGCAGGGCAATTGGGGTTAAGTGACTTGCCCAAGGTCATACAACTAGTAAGTGTGTCAAGTGTCTGAGGCCAGATTTGAACTCAGGTCCTCCTGACTCCAGGGCCGGTGCCCTACTCACTGCACCACCTAGCTGCTCCAACTCAAAATACTTTTAAACCAAAATAAACAGACTTGGGGTTAACAGCATTTTTTAAAGGTCTTGTACTTGGTCATTTTCTATAGAATAATTGCTAATAAGCAAGACTCTTCTTAAAAGAGCTGATTTCCACATGGGGATGTTAGCAAACTGTAGGTAATTTTGGCTGGAACCAGGATGCACACAAACATCATTTCTGTCAAAATAATAATTGCTTTGTTTTCATCAATAAAGGTTGTAACTGTCCTACAACTTATACCTGTAGGACTGTTACAAAGTATCTATCAGAAACAGAACATTTGGTTTTACCCAACTCTCTGTAGCTGCCATATCAAACTGCCACTCATTAATTGCTTTACACTGTAAAAAGGAAACAAAAATAAAAAGTTTATTTGATGAACTTTGAAAAAAAATCCCAACAAAGCTTTAAATTCGGGCATTGTACATTTTATACTAGAAAATCCAATGTTTATTATATGGAGTTGTTTTCTCTTAGTAACATGTTTTGCTATCTCTGAAGAAATCATTATTCAGAACATGCTGTGTCTCAGGGTGTTTTTTTTTTTCCTTTCTTTTTCCACCCTAGATTATAATTCCCCATTTATGGTTAACTGTTTCCCAAACTGAAGAAAAATAACTGTCTTTCATGTAATGCTTTAGCAACAGAGGCCTATGGAAAGAAAGATATTATATAAAAATTTACTCATATGAATAGAGCTCACTTATTCAGCAGTTCTGCTTCCATTGCCTTCCATTTAATTATTACTCCAAAAAGCTGTTTCTTGATTCTAGCCCCACGGTATGAGAGCCAAAGGTCAAGTAACTGCTCTCCACCTTAACTGCCCTTCATTAAACTAAGTGGATACACTTGGTTTCAGTGGAATTCATGGAAGATAAAAAAGATTGAAAACTACCACCCTCAAATTTCCTCTTCTATTATCCCAGGAGAAACAGTTGGGGGGTGCTCTTGGAAGATGGCTCAAAACACAAAGTGGAAATACCCTGACTTGGGGATTCATATTAAATATAGTGGCAAAAAAAAAATACAAAAGTCATATTAGTCTGAGAAAAGGAAAAAGATATTGGAGCTGTAGAGAATACTGGATTAAAATACCTCCTTATGAAATTACCATGAAATTGAATTGAAGCACAGGCAGAACTAAACAGACTGTTTGGAAAGCATTCAACTACAAATCTGTTCATTTTTCAGACCTGCTGAAATCTAAGCTGATTTCAAGGGAGCCCATTTCAATTATTTGCTCTGCTGTTTAAACCAAACTATGCTGAAAACTATAGAAAGTACAGCAGGCATTGATGACAGGTACTTGTTTACCAGCACGACAAATGGCGTATTAAAATTTTTTCTGTTAAATGAAGTAGGAAAAAAATAAGTAAACCTATTCAAGTACCAGGCATCTTGTAAAAAACAAAACAAAAAAAGTAAAAATGCTTTAGACAGGATCCTGAAATGTTGAGACTTTAGCCATTGCTCTGATGTGAGCCAAATACGTGCGTGTGTGTGTGTGTGTGTACATATACATATGTGTGTGTATATATATACATATACATGCATATATATATTTGTATCTACATAAGATATTAATACCAGATGATCCTGAAAGTCATATCATTTCTATCCTGTATAGGTGAAGGGGAAGGAGATGAGAGAAACTGGGGAGAGGAGGATTAAAGGGAAGGCAGAAAGGGGGAAAATAGACAATACTAAGATTATGATATCTCTGGATATTTCCTGAGAAATAATCATTTATAACCCAAAATGTGTTTTAGTTGTATTGTATTTGACATAAATCGTGTAATTTTACCTTCATTTGAAACTCAATTTACTACTCATGAATAGGAAAAGTGTTAATGTAACATTGCAGATTGACATTGATTTGACCTTATGTTAGCACTAGGAAAGGGGTATACCAATAATGGAGGAACCCCAGTAAAATGGAAAATGCATATTACCTTTGTGATCTTAGATAAACAATTGAGGCTCAGCTTCTTCCCTTGCAAAATGAGGGGGTGGTACTAGGTTGCCTCTGAGGTCTCTTCCTGCTCTAAAATCAATGACAGTAAGAAATCAATTTGTTTTAAGATTAATTCGCTCCATTCAATGCGTGTTGATTGAGTGGCTACATGTATAGCACAATCCTAGCAAAGAAAATTAATATTAAGCTGTATCATTTGATAATTAATATTACTTTGTAATCCATTCTTTTCCGTATTTTGTCAAAACCCCACCTCTTAGTCTGCCTCAAAAGGAAGCCTCTCCCAGGAGGAACTCAGCTTTGGTTGAGGAATGTGATCACTCTTAGAATCCAGGATATCTGCTAGTTAACCAGTGGGATCCCACATGTGTTTACCCCACAAACAGAAAACCAGCTTTGGCTAGAATAGACCTTCCCCAGGTGATGACTTTCTTGTCCTTGCTTTTCTTTATCAAACTTAGGAGTGACTTGGTCTCCAAAGAAGAGTCCAAATTGGGGGGAACCTTATTGAGATGGTTTTTGTTTTTCTAGCCAAGATTGCTAGAGGCCTCTGGTTCTCACAAAGCAATTAGCATTCCTTAAGTGTCAGAGAGGGTGTAATGAGTCACACCAGAAGACTAGCCTACTTTCCCCAGCTGCAGACTAATCCTATCATTTGGGGATTACTCCTATCTCCCTATAAGAAAGTAATAAAGAAGAGTATAGGTAACCTCCTCATTCATGTATCTACCCATCAGTATTGTCTTACCTTTGTCACGGAGGTCCAAATGATGTAGGCCAGCATTAGCCAGGCTTCAGTCACTCCTTGAACATCAACCTCAAAAATCTCCAGAAGTCTCCAGTGAGTGTCTCCTTCAAAATTTATACCAGACCACCTCAGCTCAATCCTTCTCTTGGGGGTCTTGAAAATAGAATGTGAACTTCTTCAGAAAAATGACTGTCTTGATTTTCAGTTTGTATCCCCACTGCTTAGGATAGTGCTTTGCTTATGGGAAGCAGTTAATAAATTGTTGTTCTCTCCCTCCCTCTTTCTCCCTACTTTTCTCTCTTCCTTCCTTTCTTTTCCTTTTCACATGGGAGGAAAAACAAACTATTCAAACAATTCCAGCCTCTGTTCCCTAAAACTCACTTAAAGCAAATGTTGAGGACTTTACTTTAGCCTGCAAAGTGGTCTCCGAGGACTTCATATACTCCTCCATGGGGTTAGAGATTTTGAAGTTGCTTGCAAAATATACTATGGTATACTTCACATCACATCGAAATAACATCAACAGTTACAAAGAATAATTAAAGCAGCATTTACTCTTTTCACTTTAGACTGCCATTCACAGCAAAAATACATAATTAATACATTCAAAGGCATAGAACAGTGAGAAGCTGTTCAATAGGTTGCTTCAGTGACTACAGGCCTACATTACGTGTAAGACTTTTCACACGCACATATCACAGTGGTAAGTGCATATTCATGGAACAAAAGGCAAGTGTGCATGATCACAAAGCAAAAGGCACATCATCAAGGCTGCCAAGGGTTATCCAGGTTGCACAGTGGATAGAACTCAGGAAGACCTGAGTTCAAATCTGCTCTCAGATATTTAGTAGCTGTGGGACCCTTGCAAGTCACTTAACCCCATTACCCTTAGTTTCCTCATCTGGAAAATGAGCTGGAGAAGGAAATGGTAAACCACTCCAACACATCTGCTAAGAAAACCCAAAATCAGGTCATGAAGAGCCTGACATAACTGAAAAAACTAAACAAAGTAGGGCAACAGCAAATATATATATGTATATATATATGCATATATATATGTATATACACACATACATACAAACCTATGTATGAAGAGTTTAAACACATAAACAACTACACATAGTTAACAAGCTATTTTAGCTGCAAAACATACATGATACTAGTAAAAACAAACAAACAGCAAAACAATAAACTAGAAACAAATAAACATGTAATTAACATGGATCAAAGAACTTATGCAATTACTTATCAGGCACACATTGCAAGCCTACAATTTGGCATTTTCATCCAGCTACATGTATAATCACTTTTTCCAGTTTCCCATATAATATCATCAACCAATGTGGTAATGGGTTTATCTTTGCTGTGACCTGCTAACATAGGCCTGCCTTTATACCTGAGCTAGTTGTTGGGATGGGATCATCATAATCCTCATCAGAATTACATTTGATCTCACCTTGTTAAACCTGAACTGGTGTAGGGCACAGACTAATGGTATTACTGTCCTCTGTAGAGCATGTCTAGTACTGAGAACTAGGTAGGAAAGGTGTTGCCTCTGACTTCAATAAGAGAGAATGTAGATAGCAATTGTTTTTTGTTTTAGCCAGAAACCCTGGGTAAAAGAGGCCATTCTCTGCCCCATTTCTTACCTAGCCTTAATCACTGAATGGGTGTTGCCCCAGCATACTGAGACCTGTTAAAGATCTTAGCTTTAAAAGGCCAAGGTCCCCCACCGCATCCTGGACCATCTCCAGTCATCCTGATCAATATCTGGCCACTGGACCCAGATGGCTCCAGAGGGAAAAGTGAGGCTGGTGACTTTGCACAGCCCTCCCTCACTTAATTCCAATTCACTTGTATGTCATGGCATCTCCCCGCTGTGGCATGGGTCCTTCTCATGAATGAATGACAAACAGCAGCAGCAATTACTTGAATTAGCCAATAAATTACACCATATAAAATCTCCTTCTGAAATGTTTGTTTCTAAGTCATTGTCTATTTCAGACAGTCTTACACTAGTGACACAGGGACATTGAGATAAGTCTTTTATTCTCTGTTTACCGGGGACACTAACTAATTCATCCATAGGAGGTAAGTGGTTTCCGTAAATTATCTTTACAGGGCCCTGTCAGTCTCTAGAGTTCTTTTGTAAATAGGCAAATTGCAAAGTATTCCCCCAACTAGGTAAATTGTAGCTTTACACTGATCTGCTAACCTGCATATCCCATGAACACTAAGATGTCTCAGCAAAACTCTATCACCTTGTTAAAGGTCTTGACAAGGAACTTAGATTTGACATTATCTTTCCTTAAAATCTGTTGGCACTCAATTTAGTGAAATTATAGCTGGTAGATAAACTTCTTTCAGTTTCTGTCTCAATCCAGAGATGTATTTGTTACTACAGACATATTAAGGAGAATCAAAAGAATTTGGTGACTGATTTTGTAGAGTAGATAAAGCAAAACTTAGAGTTAAGCATTATTTTAAGTTTTCAAGCCTAGGTGACTTCATAAGGGGGATTAATTTTGACAGAAACAGGAAAGTTTTTAGAAGAGGAAATTTTTTTTTTGGGGGGGGAAGGCAAAGTTGGGAAAGGAACAATGTGTTTGGGGTCAAATAACTTGGGTTTAAATCCTATCTAGCTCTACTACTTACTACCTGTGTGGCCTCAGTTTCCTCATCTTTAAAATTAATGGATTAGACTATATGATGTCTAAGGCAGTGATTCTCAATTTTTCTAAGTATGAGGATACAGATATGTAGTTGTTACATTGTAATAGATATGTTATGACTGTCATTTAATGGAGAACATATAGGATGACAAAAAGGCTATTATAAATTCAGTAACCTTTAAAAATATATTTGCATATTATCAACCACAAAACTTCCTTATTAATTTTGAAGTAAAAGTGAAAAAGTAGATACTACTTCAAAATTAATATATACATAATTGGAGTCATGCTCTTCAGTACATAAACTCACTCTGCCAAATTTAGGATAAGATATAGAGCTAGAACCTAGAGTAATGATTCCCAACCTATGACCTGAGGACCATTGGAGAGCTGAATTTATTACAAGGGGGACTCAAACCCACAAACTCACCAAGCATTGTCATTTTGATCTTTATTTATCCCAAACAGAATATCTACCACAACTCAGTGTAATAAATAAACAACTGAACCTTCTGTACTCTAAATAATGTCTTACACATAATTGTGCTAATACAAATTCTAATATAAATTATAATGAACTATAGGCAGTCATAAATATATGACTGAAGCTCTAGATAAAATTTAGTGATAGAAAAATATATTTGAAAGCAATGGAATAGTGATAAGATAAAGGCTAAAGCAAGGAGAATAGATGATCTCTCTGGGGAAAATATGTAGGGAACAGAGCCATTGTGGATTTTGCATCTTTTATATCCTCCAAATAGGTCACTCCTGGTGTGAGTCACTCAAAGTAGCATGCCTCTTAAAAATAAGAATGCAAACACTCACTATCCTTCTTACCTGGAGCACTCCATTGATCAGGGGTGCCCTGATCAACCTTTGCTCCATATAGATAAGGAAAGTGAGACCAAGAGATATTATAAGTCGCCCAAGGGAACATAAGAATTAGACTTCAGAGCTTAGACAGAACCTAGGGCTTTTGATTCCAAGTGTATTTTTTCTAAAGAATGTAACATGGTCTATAGTCCTTATTTACATATCGCCCTGCTCTTAAAATGAAATTCTTGCCACCAGATACTGCCATCATCTCTCTTTTGAAATACTTTCTTTATTTCAAACCCCAACTCAAGGGTCAAATCCCACATAAAATCTTCCCTGATCATTTTTCCATAGCTTAAAGTGATTTCTCATTCATCAGCTTTTTCATTGCTTATACCTCCTCTTTGCACATATAATATTCTCCCTTGTATTAATTATGTGAGTAGAAGTACTTTGTCACATCATAACTTTCACTCCATCAGAACAATGTGGTCTGTGTTTTGTATACCTTAGCCTTTATTGTGTCTAGCAAAATGTCTCCCAAAAAGCTAGTTGTGGACTGAATGAGTAAACAAGTGATTGTGACAACAATGCAACTTCCTTCTAGGATGTTAAATTTTAACTAATTGAAAATCTCCCAAATCCAGAAGCTTGTGTCATTATACTCAGAATATGTATTTGGCTTACAACTTTCGCTATCTTATCTGAGCATTAAAGTAATACTTTAAGTTTTTTAAACAAGATTTTACAGATGGGAAAACTAAGGCTGATTGCAGTGCTGTACACATGTTCATAGAACTTACTAGTAAGAGACAGTATGCAGTGGTAGAAAGTACTGAACTAGAAATCAAGAGAAACTGAGTTATGTGATCTCTTTCAAGTTAGTTAAATCTCATGACTTTTTTTGCAGTGGGGTAGATGGGTTGTGATCCCTGTATACTTCCATTATCTGGTAAACTGCAGGAAAAGGATTAAATGCAAGTGTTCTTTCTGTTGTACCTTGGTGCTTCTCAAGTACACATTGGAAGCACTATTGTAGAATCACATTCAAAGTGAATTTCATAAATCAAACTCTCACATTGCTGTAGCCCCCCACTACAAAAATAGTCGATTATTATTTTTACTTTTTCTCTACTTATTCTTTCACTTCTTTTTGTTTTCTAGATTTCTCCTACTTAGGTAATTATTTAAAGCTTGCTTTTTCAATGACTTGATATACTAAATTATATAACTTTTTAAAATACTGCTTTCTGGGGCACAGTGGGTAGCATGCCTGCCCTCACATCAGGAGGACCTAAGTTCAAATCTGGCCTCAGATATTTATTACTGATGTGACCCTGGGCAAGTCGCTTAACCCTGATTGCCTCCAAAAACAGATAATTTAAAAAAATATTGCTTTCTGATGGCTCTAAGTCCTCAAGTCATTCTAATCCAATACTTTCTTGTTGTGCATGTATAAAGATTTTTGGCCTCTGAAGGGTCCTCTGAAGACTATCATACGTAAAAGGACAGATTCGATGACTCAAATATGACTTCCAGCTCTTCATTGACAATTTGAAGGTTGTATTTGGATGTTTTCTCCAAATAAAACCTAGTATTCTCAAAAGTTATACTGAGAGAGCATAAGGTCTCATAGATCCTGACAAACTAGTGACACGTTAGGCATGGGGTGGGGAGGAAGAGACCATTTGAAGCATGGTGGACTATGCTAAGTCATACCATGTTTATGCAAAATGTTGGCTTTAGCTTCTATACACCATATTTATAAGCCTGACTGAACCCAACCATTTAGGTAGATATATTCTGTCATTGCTCACTTTTTAAATTTTGTCTTTTAAGCTACCGTTTGTGTTATAATTTTTCTGGACAGTGTTAAAAATCGAATGAAGAACAAATTGAAGACAATCAAACATGTGCTTGCCATGAAGAATGAACTGATGCTAACTTACCATTGGTAATGTAGTAATAGGATAACTTCTGGGGAATTATTTTAGTTCCTTTAACTGTTAGCCATATTCTTGAATGCCCAAAATAGAGGGTAACTTGTCTTGCTTCCATGGGGAGTTTTAAATCTCCCAAAAATATCACCTATTTTTGATAACAAACTATTTTACCAAGTCTTTGTCACCCTCAATTTTCCAGAGTTAACCTTTTCCACCTTTTCATTATGATTTTTAACTAATTGATATTTAAATTTTCCTTAAAACAGTTAAAATTTTCTCTTCACGTTCGCTTAAGCATCTTTTTATCCAGTATATTTTTTCCTTCTGATATATTTGGAAAAACCATTTTTATCTTTTTTTACTCCATTCTTAGGATTAACAAATTGGTAAAGAAAAAAAAAGAACACACTCTATTTATCATAGTAGAATCAATGAACTTGTGCTAGAGAACTGGATTCTATTATCTTCTTATAATATCAATCAAATTGTCAACTAAATTCAAGCATAGGATCCTTATTATGGGAGATGATGTAAAAGACAAAGAGAAAATTGCTAAATTTGTCTCCCAGGTTGTGCTTGCAGCATCAAGTCATAAAAATAATTACAAAGTAAGTAAACTTGATGTGCAGAACAAGTCATTGAGAGGATAAATATAGCAACCTACAATGTCATTTTTACAGTTACTTTTCACACTATAACCACAAGTTAAGGAAAAAATAACTTTTAAAAATATAGCAGCCTCTGAGGGCCCATATTTTTGTTGATTTTCCCCTCCAGGATGTGTAATATCTGAAGGATTTAGTAATTAGAGATAAAAATAAGAAGGCAACATGTGCAATAGCTCAAAAAAGAGCATGAAGAACATGTTACCACTTGCCTAATGCTTTTTTTTGTACTTCTGTCAGTGAGATGGCAGTTTCACTTTAACTGAAGATCTTAAATCATTATTTCAGGACCTTAGGTCTGTGATAATGGTGTTTATGTAATGTTAAGTGCTTTTGAGGGCCAAATACCATGGTTGGCTTTTTTGTAGACACTTTCCCGTATCGTTTCTTTGTAAGTATCTATCAAGGTCTATTTCAGCACACCAAATATACTTTAAATAGAGAGATTTCTTTTCAATGGTGAATAATTGTTTTGAGTCTATTTTTGTCAATAGTATTGCTATGGAAGGTACAGTTCAAGAGACTCCTGTTGCCTTATGCTATATAGAAATTTACTGAGGTCTCAGGTGGTCCTTAAAACTAGAAAGGACATCAGAATTGGAATCAAAAGAATTAAGTTCAAATTCTGGATTAGTCATGTATAAGTTTCACTAAAGTCACTTTAGCTGCTTCAGCCTCTTAATAAAATAGCAGCAAACATGTCCTTATTACCTCACAGGAGTATTGTGAAATCTAAATGAGGGTTAAATGCAAAATATCATATACATGCAGCAGCAGCAGCAGCATCACCGTCATCATTCTTTTTCTTATTTTTGTTGCCTATGGAGGTAGATAGACAGAAATGGTCTTGGGACAAGTTCCTTTCACATAGAAATTTTATTACATTTTAAAGTATTGCACAGACTATTGCAGAAGTGGTTAAAATAACTGCTTTTTGGATAAAAAAAATTGGGATAAGAGCTCATTTTCTGTAGGCTCACTAAAAGCAGTTTCAGGACAATACCAGTAGTAGACAGGATGATGGGGATAAGATGTGGTTCATCTTGTTGCCAACTTCATCATCAAAATTTTCATTGCAATGATATTGTTTTTATTTTCATCTATGACACTGAGATAAAAGCTATCTAAAAACAAGATGCTATTCTGCCATCATTCTTTTATATTTAATATTCAATTATTACACATGTACTTTAAATATCCAATAGTTTACTGGGCTAAAAATTTTAGGATATAAGCTCAAACTCTTTAAACTCAGGATGTACTTCTTTGTTTACCCACGTAATTTTGATTTCTTATGCTAGACCTCTTCATTTTCAAAGTTTTATGTCCTTTGTGGTTTGGAAATTATGAGTATGTTGTGTGGTGGTAACTATTTAAATGAATGATACTTATTCTTTAGTTTTCTTAAGTTTGTTTTTGTTTAATTTTTTTTTATAGAATAATGTTATATATGAGACTATGTCCAAGAGTTTGGTCTATGATAATGCTCTCCTTTCAGTGCAGTCTACTGTTATGTTCTTCAGAATATTTTAAGATCTGTTTTTAAAGATATGAAAATTTACTATCTATATGTCTACAAAAAATAGTGAGCTCCTTTTATATATATAGATTTCCTGGGAGAACTAGATTACTTTTAAGACTAATCCAATGTATCTCAATTTTTGTATTGCCTGAATTTACTCAAATATTTTTGAAAAAAAATAAAACCTAAAAACAATTTGTAAATTAACATTCCTAATTTAGACAAAATCCCAAGCTATCTATCTCTACCCTTGTCTCTATGATGATCTATAGTTATTGACTGAACTGAACTAATTTTTTTTGATCTAAACTTGTGACCTCATCACCATGTTTTAAGTTTATAGTAGTTTCTATGAAGGGCAATGGAGAATTTATGTTCTTGGATATGAAGACAAAGGAGCCCAGTTCTCCCTGGAAGTATAAAGCTGAAGCAATACAGCTTTGATGTTAAAGGGACATTTTGTTTGGAGGGGGACAAATGACACCATTACCATAGGATAGAAATTTTTATGTATACATGTATGTATGTGTATATGTGTGTCTGTGTGTACTTGTATAGATAAGAAATGAAAGACTTTATAGTTTAAAGAAATACTATCATTTGAAAAAAAGCCATAATATTTTACCAATCCATACAAAATATTTGAGCAGCTGGGGTAATTGTTGTCATCCTTGTGCACAGGTCTCACATTTTTTTTTCAAATAAATGTGCTTCAAATTGATTTGTTAAGCTATGGCTTAATAAAATCTGCATCCAACTCTGTTGTCAAATTGTGATATTGTATGTCCCCCATACCAATGGGGATGAGCTAGGACTGAGACCTATGATTTCACAATTTTAGAGAACTGCTTGATGAGAAAATGTCTTCATTCAGTTCAGATTCTCACCATCCTTGATAATTGTCTTCTTCTATATCCTCTGCTGATCTTGGCTAACTTCCTTGAAAAAGCCATTTAAAATCGGTATACTTTTGTGTATTTACCTCACTTCTAAATCCTCTATAATCTGTCTTCTAACCTCATTACTGAACTGAAACTGCCCTTTCCCAAGTCACCAAATGATCTCTTATTTTCCAAAGGTAATGGATTTTTCTTAATCCTCACGGTCCCTGACTTATCTGAAGCTCTTGACAGGGTATTAGCTCACTCTAGGTTTTTATGACACTTTTTCTCCCTGATTTTCTCCCTTCTTGTCTCATGTCTTTTTCCTAGTGTTCTTTCCCAAATCTTCATCTATTTTAAGCCCCCTAATGGGGAGTGTCCCCAGGTGCTCTCTCCTGGACTATTTTCTCTTGTCTATCTATATTATCTCATTGATCAAAAAAAAAAAACCTCCAAAGAATTCAGTTATTATCTGTGTTCCAATGATTCTTATATTCTATAAAATGCTACTCACTATCCTGAATTACAAACTCACATCACTTATGGACTTTTGAACATTTCAAAATAGACCCCATAGGCATCTCAAATTCAATTTGCTCAAAAATAGAATTTAAAATCTTTCACCCAAAACTCTCTGCCAAATGCTCCTGTTGCTGTCAAGGGCACCACTCTGTCCTTGTCACCCTGGCTCAAAACCTCGGTACCATCCTTAACCCCTCTCTTGCATTCATCCTGAATATTCAGTATGTGGCCAATCATGCTATTTCTACATACAATTAAAACAGCTTGTATAAAAGACACCTTCTCTCTATACAGCCACCATCACCCTAGTCCAGGCCCTCATCATTTATCACCTGGACAAATGAAAGAGTATTTGAGTATTCTTTTTGCTTTACCCTGCCTACACACACACACACACACACGCACACACACACAAACACACTGCAATAAGACTATTTTTAAAAATGGACAAATAGCAAGTTGAAAAAAAATTAAAAATAAACAAAACAGCTTCCCTCATTGGTCTTACCTCCTCATACCTCCTCTGTAAAGCCAATCAGTAAGTGAAAGATCTTTCCTGCCCATTGAATAGGCTTCAGGTGGTAACAATAAAGGGAGGTCTGATTAGAGAGTGTCCATCCTTTCGCTAATTAGATGTGAGGCCCCAGGCTAGTTAACAAAATAGTTTGCTAGCTTGAGAGAGGTGTAAAGCCCTCAGGGCCCTAAGGGGAGTTGCTAAGACCAGAGCCAATGGTATATGCCTAAATTCTAGTAGATCAGGTGACTGCTAGGACTGTATAAAAAGAGAGAACAGCAGTTGGAGCACAGCAGAAACTGAGGACTGAAGGTGGAACTGGACACAACAGAGCTGGAAGCATTGGAGTGGAGAGCAGCAGGATTCAGAAGCAGAGGGCCTGCATCCAGAGTGTGCAGAGCAGAGAATGCTGAATGCAAGAAAGAGTTGTGGAGATCAATGAACTTGGAATCAGCAGAGCTTCAGGAGAGAGTTCAGAGCAGAGAGTTAGGATTGGTGAGTGATCTTCTTATAGGAGGGCCCTAGCATAGAGGGGAAGCACAAGTATGGCTTGGTTTCCTGCTATAATATTTTGTTATAATCTCCTTGTTACTGTAGTGAGGTGGGGTTATGGGTTTTGGAATACTATTACCACAATATCAAATTGAGGGCGTTGGTCCTTGAGTCTGATCCTTTGGAGTCTAAATAAATTTTATACTTCCTCTGCCTTCTGCCTAGAGAATTCCTTATACTTTGTGATTCCAAACCATTCAGGCATGCCCATGGTCCTCTTAGAGATCATGAATTTTGCCTTACTCATATATCCTCCTATCCCATATATGGATAAAAGAACTATAGAAGGGATAGTTACCAGTTTGACTTGACAAGCACTTGGAGCAAACAAAAAGGAACAAGCAGAGTTTGGCAAGCTTCACAGCCAAACGCACTCTGGCTTGGGGTTTAACAACCATTTCATATAGTCGTGGCCAAGTTCAGTCCCCATTACAACTAGTACAATTATGGCTACTATAGATCCCCACCTGGAGTTGGTCTTTCTTTGCTCTTCCTTTGGTACGTCATGTCAGTACACATCAATACCAGCTGAAGAGGTGAACAGCCTTATGCCCCAGAGGCTCTCAGTCCCTCAGAAGCCTGGGATGCCTACATGAGGTTCAAGACCATGGCATATATTTCCTCTCCCCTGCTATCATAAAAGGAATGAAGTTACATTCGGAAAGAGGCATTTAGCATTGTCTTTCCAGCTGTTTGGAAGGAATGATGTGAAATGGTGGACCGGGCATATTTCTGTGTGTGAAGCCAATATAAATATAGCCTAGAGGTAGGGACAATTCACAGCCACATACTACTTCTTAACTCACCCTACCACTCAGTCTACTTCCTAACTTCTGGCATAGCCTCACGACAGTCTCCAACTCAAAGCCGGTATGGAGTTGAAGAGTAGTGATGTCAAACTTCACTATATAATGCTTATAATGAGCACAGATTTATAGTTACGAAGCACTTTATATGTATTGAGGCATTGTGCCTTTAAAGAACTTTTCATAAAAAGTTGTTTAGTCTAGAAAAAGGAAGAAAAAATACGTTTGTGTAAATAAATATGTCAATAAATCATTAAATGAAATAAGATACCACTGTTGTTGAAGATTAACACGTTGATGCAGAAAGAAAAGTTACCCATTTTAAGGAAACAAACTTAAAATATCAATATGAAGAAACAGCTTTCAGGTAGAATTTGACCTATTTTGAACAGAAATGGAATGTGCTATAAAAACCTAAAACATCTTATAAAAGAAGCAGGGTAATTCCTCATTTGTATATAAACAATTTGATGGTTTAAAGGGGCATTGAGGTAACTTTTATTAAGATCTGGAGAAAATGTGAGTATAAAATAAAAAAAAAAACTTTTAAGGACTGAAAAGAAGTGTGGGTTGGTGAAAAGGATTTTAAAACTGCCTGGCATTAATACCTCTTAAGTTATTTGCATATAACTGCTTTATGACAGAAGAGTGCAAAATGAGAAATATAAAGATTTGCAGACTGAGTTATGATTTTTAAAGGACTACAAAATTTTAGTACTTCATGGGGAATTTTTGAAAAGTTGTTACCTTTTCAAGTGAAAGGTGAGTCATTGAGAATCAAAAGGCTCTAATTTTATAATATATAAGAGATAAAGGAGATAAGAAACTGAAGCTAAATGTTGAAGAATGGGAGGAGTACACTTAGCAGAAGTTCAAAAGTGTCTTTGAGTTATTTGATAAATGAGCAGTAGCAGAACTTTGGCTGCCAGTTTCTGTTTGATTGAATAAAACTGCAGTTTCTGCTACAGCCTGATAGCGCCCCCTAACTTGGCGAATCCTTTAAGAGTATCTGTTGACTTTCTGTGTCCCACTCTGGTTTGATAAAGAAAATTGTAAAGGAGTAAGATAGGTAGGTACCTGGTTTGCACCTGAGCTGTTTACAATGAGCTGTTAAGATACTCTGAAAGACTGGATGAGTTTTGTAGTTCTCTTTTTTAAAAGGAACTGTTATGCAAATTAAGAGAACACTTTTCAAACAAGGTGATTGTTAAGTAGCATTTACAAATACAGTATCAGTCTGAATATAGAAGAGAAGATCTTGGTTGGTAGCTGGAGAGTTGTGAGGATCAGCAAACAAGCAGTTTGCAGAAAAAGGAATAAACATTTATTAATTACCTACTAAATGCCTGGCCCTGTGCTACAGTGTTTTATTTTTTATTTTGTTATTTAATATTTTTAGTTTTCAACATTGATTTCTGCAAGATTTTGAGTTACAAATTTTCTCCCCATTTCTACCCTCACCCCACCCTAAAATGGTATGTATTCTGACTGCCCCTTTCCCAAGTCTGCCTTCCCTTCAGTCACCCCACTGTGCCCCCCATCCCATTTCCCCTTACTTTCTTGTAGGGCAAGGTAGATTTCTATACCCCATTGCCTGTATATCTTATTTCCCTGTTGCATGTAAAAACAACTTTTTTTTTAAAACGTCTGTTTTTAGAACGTTGAGTTCCAAATTCTCTCCCTTCTTCCCTCCCCACCCACCCTCCTTGAGAAGGCAAGCAATTCAGCATATGTATTGTTAGTGCTAAAGTGTTTTACAGATAACATCTCAGTTCACCCTCACAATACTCTTAAGAGGTAGGTTCTATTATGACTCCAATTTTACACTTGGGGAAACTGTGGCAGACAGATTAACTGACTTGCTCAAGCTCACCCAGCTAATAAGTGTCTGAGGCTGGATTTGGGCTCAGGTGTTCTTGACTCCAGATCCAGCACGCTGTCCTCTGCACTACCCATCTGCCTCTAAAAGAAAGGAAGTTTTTGTTCAAATGTTCCTGAATTGATAAATAGCATCAAAACAGAATAAAGAGTTGTAAGTTTTCTCAAGCATATGGGTTTTCTTTCATTTCTTTCTCTTCCCTTCCTATTTCCTGTAAGTGTGTGCATACTCTCCCCTGCAGTTATTAGGTGCATTAATGGAAGAGTAAAAGAGCATCATGGACAGATTATGTCATATTTTATTATTCATGTATTTGTTTAATATATGATTACCTATATAATCATTTATTTTTGCCTTAATGCTAACTAAAAGGGGATGGTGAATTTCTAAAGGTGTTACGATATTAGTGAAAAGTTCGTGTAAATAAAAACGGATTGGTTGGGGCTCAGGAGTTAATTTAGTGATTAGGTAGCATGTATTTTTTTCTGCAATAAGATTATTACCTCAGGACCCTGAGAAAATTTGAGTCTGCCAATGTGAATGTATAAAGAGAATGAGAGGAATTAGGTGTCCGCAAATCCAAGTTATAGTTAATATCTCAATTAATCACCATATAATTCTGTTATTATCCCTGTTTTACAAGTATGTGGTATGGACCACTGAGAAGCCTGCACCAAGGGCGGGCACTGTGACAGGTAACAGTTAAAATTTCCCAGAAAAGAAAGTTCAGGAACAATAAAAGATTTTGATAGGAAAAAAAAAAAGTAAATTACAAGGAATATTTTATCAGAGGATAAGGAATGGAGTAATAGAACCTGGTTTATCACAAGGTTTGTTTATGTTCTGTCTTGGGAGAGTGAAGATGTGATCTGTTTTTATGCCAATTATATACACTAGACTACATTTTTTTAAAGAAACCAGGGTCTTAGTAGTTAAAGTTCAACCTCTTTTATCCCTAAATCCTCCTTAGAGAAATGTAGGTTCTCTGTAAGTGCTTCTCAGTAAATGTTTGTTGATTGATGATTTAGAAAGGCATAATGTCATTTTCAGACAGCACTAAAGTGGTGGAAGTTAGACCTAGTCCTGGGTCTCACATTTACTAGTTGTATGACATTCACTAAAGCAACTTAACTCCTCAGGTCTTCAGTTTAATAATCTACAAAATGATGCTCTAAACCAAAAATCTCTAAGTCCTTTCTAATTCTAATTTAGCTGATCTGTCCATATCTGCTGAATCCTAAATATTCAAATATTATATTATACTACAAATAATTTTGTAATAAACACATTACAAATATCTGTCTATGAGAGGCCAAAATTTTATAAAACTAAATAAAACACATTTGAACAATAAAGGTCTTCCCAATAAATAGAGTATACTGTTATAATATATCAAAATTTCTAAATAACATGAATGCAAAACAAAGACATTGAATATTGCTTTAGTAGTGTCCACCTGAAAGTTTGGTTAAAGGAGGCAAACAGCTAGATGACATACAGATTCATATAGTTTATTCCCTTGAAGCTAGCAGATACATGATCATGGAATCAGAAGTAAACTTCTGATTGACTGGAAGAAGAAAGACAAGGTTTAAGTAACAATTCCAACTCCAGTTTATGATCTCCATATCAAAGAAAGGAAGTTCTTAGTTGAACAAGACAATTGACAAGGTAGGGTCACTTAGAGATTACGATCACAAGATGCAAATGTCTCTAGAATATCAAGATAAGAGAATCCCACTGTTCTGGTTGCAGACATTCTGTCACCAACAGGAAAGATACCCCTTGTCAATCTTATCTGGTCTTTGAAGTTGCTGACACATGAAGGGGCATTTTTAGAACAGAGCAAAAGCAGTTTGAATGCTTTGGATATTATTGGGGTTCAAATAATCTGAAAGGATTGACAGTAGGTATTCATAACAAAGGCAAAAGTTTAGGAAAAAAAAATACATCAGTGGCCACTATCTCTTTCATTTTCATTCCACCTTTTTTTTTTCCTTGTCCAGAGTTGTATTTGCACCACAAGTAGAAGTACTGCAGTATTAAGCAAAGCCTTATCACACCAAGCCTATAAAGAGTTTCTTTTTCTGTTGAATGGATTTGTCAAAATTGTTTGTGAAGATATAGACTGATATCTGTTCTTTGAAAACAGATTAAAGGAACTTCCTAACCCCATGCTGTCTGGGGCTAAAGATAGCCAATGAGAAACATAGAAGAATTAATTCAAAGCAAAATCAACCTTAACCTGGGATTTCTGCTGGCTTTTTTGCTAACTGGAATGTTTGGGTACAACTCTCCTGGCTTTAGCCTTACCAAATCTCAAACGATACTTCAAAGGAGTAATTATCAAAATTTGTGAATTTAGAAATAAAGGTTAGTGGAACAGATTAGCTACATAAATGCAGAAGCAAATGAAACTAGCAGCTTAGTGTTTGATAATCCCAAAGACCTCAGCTACTGGATTAAGGGCTCACTATTCAATAAAAACTGGGGAAAAGTAGAAAACCATGTGGCAGAAATTAGGCATAGACCAATTTCTTACAACATAAACCATGATAAAGTTCAAATGGATCCTTGGCATAGATATCAATGATATATCATAAGTGAATTAGAGGAAAAAGGAAGAAATTATCTTTTGGTTTTATGAAGAATTCATGACCAAACATGCAACAGAGAGGATCACAGAAAAGAAAATGGACAATTTGAATTATACAAATGGTAAAAGGTTTTGCTCAAATGTAACCAACACAGTTAAAATTAGAAGGGAACTGGGGGCGGGAAGGAATCTTTGTATCCAGATTATCAGAGAGGACTCATACCTATACTATATAAAGAATTAATTCAAATTTATAAAACAACAGCAATTCTATATTATACAAATGATCAATAGATATTAACAGGCAGTTTTCAAAGGAGGAAACCCAAGTTATCAATGACCATATTTTTTTAAATACTATAAATCACTATAAAAATTTCAGTTTAAAGCAATTCTTAGGCTTCACTTCAAACTGTCATATTAGCAAGGTGACAAGAGTAGAAAATAACTGATAGGCTATGGGAAAACAGTACTTTTATGCACTCCTGGAGTAGCAGTGAAATAATGTCATCATTCTAGAAAACACTTTGGAATTATGCCTTCAAGAGTCCTATATTCTGCATGAACTTTGACCCATATAAGGGCCAAAGTATGCTGATGGGTAGTATCATAAGGAGCTGGGTTTTATGCCACCTCAGCTTTTCCCCTATGTCTAATTTGTGCCAAGGTCTGCCTCTGCGTCTGGAGTCATCTCCAGTTATCCTATCTATATCTTTCCATTGAACCCAGATGGCTCTGGACTGGAAAGTGAGGCTGGTGACTTTGCACAGCCCTCCCTTAAATCCAATTCATTTGCAAGTCATGGCATCACCTTTCTGATATCATAGTCCTCTTCAAGAATGAAAGGCAAACAAGAACCACAGGTTGTTTTTTTTTTTTTCCTCACTGTCAGTAAAGGGATATTACAAGGTGATTGGCATGGCACCATTGCCCCCAGAAGGATACAAGAATGTTTCTGAATAGGTTCAACAGCCTCTTAATTAATATTACATTGTTATACACAAGGGGGCAGTCTGGCCTTAGTCCAGATTTTCACAGGTTTGGGTGACTTCATGAAACCCATGTGTGATGAGGTTTCTTCCTCACAAAGTGGCTGGCAAATTTTGTAACATGGGAGAAAAATCAGACTGTAGGAGTCCCATAAAAACTTTCACGTTTTTAAACTGCCCAATAAGCCAAATAAATTCCTTTGTATTCCCACCTAACTCCTCCCAGATCACAGTATTTACATAATAGGTCCCTTCCACACAATGAGACACTTAGACACTAACAAAAGGATGAAAGCAGGTCAGAGGTCCAACAGTTACTTTAGGCAGGGTGGTTAAGGCCCACATTTCACCTTTCCTGAGACACCTATTAGCCTTTCAGTTTTTAACACTGGGAAATCTTCAGGGGAACATTTAAACTATTAAAATGTCACTCTTGTGTCCACCAAGCAAACAAAAGATGTCTCATTAACAGTAAAGTCAAGTAAGAGTGCTCTCTTCAACATTTCCAAGAAACACCTCTACCACATCCCTCCAGTCATTGTCAGTATTGTATTCAGTATATAAAACAGGGTACAGACTGTTTGGTGTCATTGGTTGATTGCAGGCACCTAGGTAGAGATGGAGATGGTGGTTGGCATGGCAACAGGTTCCTCACAGGGCCCTCCTGGGGATGAGGATATTGCCCTCTACTGGAGGTCTCTTTCCACTGGTGTTTTTCTGCAATCCCTCTTAAAGCACTACTCCTTTTTACAGTGAAAGCACAATGTCTCCACCCCACCTCCTGTAAGCAAAAGGAGTTTGGTTTTCCAGGATCTATGGCCATAACAATCTTTTGTCCCCAGGTGACAGATATGAGTTCTATTCTTCAAAACATCTCCACCATGACTTGTGTAGATTGTAAGGGCCAGGTGTTGCCTGTATAGATTGTATAGGTCAGGACCCTGGAGGGTTGGAGTGCAAGTATAAAGCAGGTGGGCATTGGTCAGTGGGTGATATTGATATATAGATATATATATATATATATATATATATATATATATATATATACACATACACACACATATGTGTGTGTGTGTGATATATTGGTCAGTGAGTGACATATATATATGAGAAGGACCTTGTGATTCCCTGGATGGGATTCTGAGTAGCCATATGTTCAGAGCCTCCTGACTACAAAGATGTATCTGTGCTCCCCTGATCCAGTGGTACATGTAGGTAGTTGTATTACTTTGATCAGACAGCTGGAGCCCTGTCTGTTGGTCTTTGGGCTAATTTCTCTGCTTGCATTTTCTCCACATTCAGGGTGCTGACCTTTCCCCTGAACTAGTGAATATAATTAAAGTAAGATTGTTGCCTCCTTTAAAAAGTTGCCATTCCATTAAAGCAGATCAAAGAACCTATACTAGCAGGTCATCCTGGGTGTGCCAGGGTGCTTGCCTTTATAGATTATTAACCCCTTTTAATCTGTCTTTCCTTTGTAAAAGCAGATCAAAGAACCTGTGCTAGCAGGCCACCCTGGGTGTGCTAGGGTGCTTCCTAATACACCCCCAAAACCTCACGTTCTAAATCTCTCAAGTCCTTTGTCCCTTCTCCTCTGCCCTCCTGCATTGCCCCTTGCATGGCAGCTGCCAAAATCTTCCTTTCCTTAACCTTACTTTCCTAAGTTCCTTTTCCTGCCCATCAAACAAGTACAACATGATTTCCCTGAGTTCACTAATAGTTTTCCTCCTCCAGCCAGGGCAGACTTTATGAAAGTAATCATGAATGTCTGTTGCTGATTGATTAACATAAGCTAAAGCAATTTCTTTTAGATCAGGCTCATTTTCTGTATCTAACTGAGCATTTCTGGGCGGTAACACACATACTCTCCTATGATTATTCCCTGAAAAAGTGGTTTTTAAGGGTACCTAGGTCTTTGCTTCTAAGAAATGTAGATTTATGGTGGTGGTCTGTTTGTTTGGGCAGGCATCTCTGATATACATGGTCATGAGGGGCAGTCTCAGTTTGAAAGTTCCACCCAACAGTACCAATAATTCATTTGCCTAGGCTCTAGATCAGAGGTTCCCAAAGTGGGCCAGACTGCTCCCTGGGTGAGGGGTGGGAAGAGGGGACACTGGAATAATTTAGGAATAGTAGCCTGGCATGCAATTGGGAGGCATTAAATAAAAATAAGGAAGCAGTGAAACATAAGGAAAGAAGAGAAGGAAATTTTGAAAAACTGTTTATATATGTTTCACCTGTTGTGTAACAGTCAACGTTGTAGTGATTACATTATTTTCCAAATAAGCATGAAAAATGCAAGTTATAACCAATCAGTGGTCAAGTCTGTGGACAGGTCTTAACAAGCAAGTGTCAGCAGAGGAGTATGTTGCACACTGTCTGAAAGTCCAGCATGTATCAGCAGGGATATGTGAGTGTAATGATTTGTTTACAATTCAAGACTGTGGGGTTACATGATACAATATTGCATCATCAAACTTCCAATTCAGGAAAAAACTCACAAATTTATAATAAATTATTAAATTTATGATGTGTCATTTTTTAAAAGAAATGTTTTATGGTTTTTTTTTTAATGATGCAAATTTCAAAAGAAAAAAAAAACTGTCAAGGTTAAAGATTTCCAGAAGGGCACTGAGTAATTTTTTTTCAAGGGGGTTGATAGGCCAAATAAGTTTGGGATCTCTGCTCTAGATCTTCAAGTGGTACACAGGTGACAATAAATCTCTTATGTATCTGGCCAAATTTGTTTTCCACCATTATCTATGCATTGAATCCACAATTATGTACCACTGAGATTTGCTGTTTAAGTTTTGGACATTCTCAATTGAACCGGCTGTTTTCATTTGCCCTAAGCATTTAACAACTTGCTAAGAGAAAATCAGCCAGAGGCTTACTCTGTCTCAATCCCATAATAATGCTGGTATCCTTTGACCATTCTGTCTCTTGGTGACCTAATGCTGGGTCAAGACCAGTTACTCATCGCTGGCTTTTCCTTCCTGTGGTGCTGCTCCTCTATCTTTGTGCAAAAGTGAGAGAGAGAATCAATTTTGGACTCAGGAACTATTTCTCCCTGTCCTTCCTGAGTGTGGGGAGTTTAATTCTCTAACCACATCACAGCTGATTGACCAATGACAGAGTGCACTCCAAACCATGGTTGGACAAAGGTCCAAGTGTCGGTTGTGGTGTATTATGGTAGGCTCACCCAATGCAAGTCATGCAAGGGAAAGGTCCCATCAGGGCTAGCCAAAATTGTTAAAGAGCAAAAGAAATCTTGGTTGGGGCCTAGCCCTGGTCAATGAGGCAAATTCAAGCAAAGTATTACATTAGCACACCAAGGCAGCAAGCAGTTAAAATGTGGCTGGCATGGATTTCAAAATGTGGGTGGCCTTTATAGAAAGGAGTAAACAACTTCCACATAATGGCAAAAGTTTGCTAATTGGTATCCATATGGTGAGGAAGTGGTTTTGTGCCACCTCAGCTTTTTCCTCATATCTAAGTGCATATGAGCAAGGGTATTTCTGGACTACTATCTCCTGCAGGTTGGATAAACATATACCCAAAGTTTAAGCAAAGTTTAAACATGGTAGTCACTCAGACTAACTCTAGACAAGTGACTGACTTTGCACAACTGCTCCTTTTTATATTATTTCTCACAGGGTTCTGACTCAGGGTTCTGGCCAGGCTTTACTGGGTCATTAGGGGAGTTGGTCCTCACAGTTCTGCGTTTTGTTCAGCCACCTCACTCATGCTTTTTCCTTCCTCTATGTAAGATGAGTTGTTTCTTTGGCTTATCTGCTAACTTGGTAGAAGTTGGTATTAGGTACAGTCATCTCCAGGGAATTCTTTCTGAATCAGAATTCTTTTCTGATCCTTCTATTTTTTAGTGCTTTCTCTTTTCAAATTATATTTATTTACTTATCTTTGAATGCTTCTATCAAGCTCATTTCCCTAACACTCCAATTGGTTGTATGTACCTTGGGTTATGCAAGGTCATCAGCCTCACTTTTTCCTCCAAAGCCATCTGGGTCCAGTGATCAGGTATTCATCAGTATGGCTGGAGATGACTCAGGATGCAATGGGAGACCCTGGCCCTTCTAGGCTAAGGCCTTTTCATGTACTCACTTAGAGTGAGGTAAAGCCCATTCAGCGAATAGGCCTCTTTAAGAAGTGAGTCAAGGGATGGCCATTTAATTAGAAAAAAAGAAAAAAAAATCAAGCCGGGAGGGGAAGAACCTCAGGATTGCTGTTCCAAAGAGAAACAGTTACCATTGACATTCGCTCTAAGTCAGGAGAGCCCAAAATACAGCCATTAAGTGGAGCTCAGGCATTGTGGTCCAATGTATGAGCTTCAGACCCATTGCGTTCTGGGTCATCTCGAATCATCCTGATGAATATCTGGTCACTGGACCCAGATGGCTCTGGAGGAGAAAGTGAGACTGGTGACTTTGCACAGCCCTCCCTCATTCAAATCAAAGTCAACTGCAAGTCGTGTCATCATTTCCCTGATATCATGGTCCCCTTCAAAAACAAAGGACCAACAAATGTTCCTTGGGTATAAAGACTGTTCTAGGTTTGGTTTTTGCATCTTCACTAACCAGCATAGTTCCTTACACCTAGTAGTGTCTGAACAAATGCTAGTTTTAGCCTTATCAACTGCTCCCCCCGCGTCCCCAAAATATGAATTGTTTCAAGAGGAATGATTCTTAATATTTTAGATGGTAAAAATGTTAATTATTTGTATGTTTCAAAGTAAAGTTTTTTTTTCTTTTATTGTCCTGGGAAAATATCAGTGAATATGGGTGTAAACCAAGGATTCCTCTTTTCCCAATATTAATGTGTCTAGAAATGCCATGAATAGTAATAAGAGAAAAATTAAAAGTATGAAATTGGAAAAGGGATAAGACTCTCAGAGTAGAAACTGAGGTAACTGATAAATCCTATAAAGTAATAGGAAGCAAAACAAATCCACAGAGACCTTGAGCATTCTATATTGCAATGATTCTAGCCAAAAAGAAATAGTAAAAAACAAGTCCCTTTTCCATGAAGCTGATGAGGTCAGGGAACCATTTTGAGGTTTAGGCATGCTCAGGATCCCAAAATGCCAACACACCTGGTCTTGCTCGATTGAATTCATTTCAAGCCTTCTTACAGCCAAAGAAAAACAGTTTATTAAAGGTTGCCATATTGGGTAGAGTCTTAAGAAATCTCACCATTTGTGATGTTTGTTTTGAAAAGTGGGCCAGATCCAATCTACTAAGCTAGATTGAATCTGAGACCCTTCATAGAGGCAAGACGGAGTTTATATACAGAAAGACTGGGAGGGATCTAGCGGTGATTCTGGGGTGATGGGAGGAGGGGTTTAAGATGGTCTTGAAGAGGAGTCTAACTAGAGGTAACTAGAGGTCAGACTCCAGGAATGCGGATTAAGGGTGGGAAATAGCTGAAGACTACCTGGAGATGACCAACAATGGAGGGCTAGGCTAGTTTAAGGGTAACAGATTTGGGCATAGATGTTTTGATAGGATCAAGTGTGGGAAGTAGACAGACAATGGAAGGCTAAGTTAACAGGAACAAGAGATTGGGCCTAACTGTAATGAAAGGCTTATGAAGTCAAGCAAACCCATCATCAAGTAGGAAGATTCAAGGTGGGTTCAAGGGGATTCCCAGAGATAGTACCCCATCAAAGCCTTAGCATGATTAGTTTAACTTACTTACGGAATTCTGAAGGAAATACAAATTCTCTTGCTCCATCTTTTTCTGCTCCTGTCCCCATCCCCATCCCCACCCCCACCTCCAACCCCTACCAAACAAACAAACAAAAACAATCCAGCCCTGCAAGTGAAAGCAGAATAAACAATGCATGGAGAGAATAGCCACTCCCTTCCACCAATAGATAGGAAGGTGGGGCCTGTGCTGGACACCTGAAGCACCTACACCTTTGCTTCAATCTGCCCACATACCCATGAGTCTGAACACTGTGTGTCTGTCTTCCTGGCTACTTGATAAAACATGTTTGTCCATGCTCATTGTCGTCTCCTGTCTGTGTCCCTGTCTGGACCCCATGTGTCTGCTTCCCAATTGCTCCTTTTCTCTTCAGGCCCGGTCCCCATGGCTGGCCCCAAATCCTCTGTGCTTCTGCTTCCCCTTATGTCCTTGAACCAAGTGTCTTAGCCTTTTTCCTGAGACATTCAGTCTTTTCCCTGCCTCCCTCCTTCTCTTCCTTAAGTCCTTGGGCAAATTTGCAGCATGTAAAAATAGAGGTCTGCAGAATGGTCCACAAATATCTGTGTTTGTTTTCACCTCCCTTATTCCATGGGGAATCTTATGTAGATAAGCAGTTGGGAAGAAAGGTAGGAATGTAGTATATGCCCTGGGGCCCCTTCATTGTCTTGTTGGCCTAATTGTAAGAAATTAAGCAGTTCTCTAGAGGAGGAAGTGTCTATTTTGCAACTGAAAGCTTCCCCTTTACCTTTCAACCTCTGTATTTTAGCCCCTAGAGAACATCAGACTTCTGCTGGAATCTCAGTGAAGCATTCTTCTCATATAATTATCTCCAAAGAAATAAGTAACCACTATATGTGATACAGCAGAGAAGTATAAAATCTGTACACTGTGAATTTGGGGTGGGACACCTCTTTCCCCTTTCATCACAAATAAAGACTGTTAATGTCCAGTAATATTATATTGTGATTCCATGTCAAAGGCAAGCCTTTAAAACCTCTTGTCCCAGCTAGGTGGTATAATGGATAGAGTGCCAGGCCTGGAGTCAGGAAAACTTACCTTCCTGAGTTCAAATCTGGCATCAGACACTTACTAGTGGTATGAACCTGGGCAAGTCGCTTAACACTGTTTGCCTCAGTTTCTTCATTTGTAAAATGATCTGATGAAAGAAATGGCAAAACATTACACTGTCTTTGCTAAGAAAATCCCAAATGGGGTCACAAAGAGTCAAACAAGACTGAAAAACAACTATATAGCAACAACAAAATAACAAAACACTTCAATAGATTTCCCCTTAGACTCCCGTATTAAGACATAGTGAGCTAGAGTATGAACAAAGATTTATCCTCCCTTTGTGGGATCAAGACTAAACCTAGTCTATATTAATGTAGTTATTGACAATTGTTCTTTTATTTTATTTTTATTTTATTTTTTGTACCCCTTGTGTATTTCTCTTGATTTTCTACTATCTGGCTCTGACATTCTGTGATTCTGTGAAAAGGGTTTAGGTGGTACAGCTTGGCCTACAAAGCCAGAATCAGGGATAATAGCAGAAGTTGTCAGAAAAAGAGATTTTGCTTTGATATAAGATAAAACACGTTAATAAGTATAGATTTCCTAAAGTAGAAGGGACTACCTCAAGACTTATTGAGTCCCCTTCATGGAAGATTTTTGAGCAGAGGCTAGTTACTCACTGGTTGGGGGTTTTGTGTAGGGGTTGAACTAGATGACTTATCAAAATCTTTTCAATTGTGAGACTTTCATTTTTCTCTATTGAAAAAGTGCCTAAATATGTCACAAAGGGAATAAAAGGCAGCAATTTATATTATAGGCCAGAGCTATATTAACAAATGAGGTAAATAATTGTTGAATAATTTAGATCATATAAATCAACCCATCTTCAACTGAAATAATTGAGGCAAAAGTCTGTTTCTTAAATAAACTGGGTAATTATTGCAATCTCCCATTTTACTTTGCTAGGCCATAATGATATAAGTAATTCTGTGATTTAGACATTTAAAAAACGTATCATAAAAATAATTTTTTGGTAAGTGAAAGCCTATTTTAAAATGAGAAGAGAACTTCCAATTTAAAGAAAATGCGATTAATCTTTTTTTTATTAATCAATTTCATCCAAATAAATACTTCCTATAAATTTTAATTAAACAATATAATTCAGATCCTATTTGGGTGACCTGTTTCTCACAGCATTTCTTTCAATACTTAAAAAGTTGATTGGAATTTGTATAAGAAAATGAACAAATGTAAATATATGCATATGTGTGTATGTAACTATAAAAATCTATAGAAAGCTATAGGTGGCTAGGGAAAGATTTAAATAGAAATCAGTGGGAAAGTGGAATGCTTGCTTTAGGTACTAAGTATGAAACAGATACTTTTCAAAGCTTCTCCTACCACATAATTTCATTTTGAAAAATTTCTTAGACGTCCTAGACCAATAAATCTCAATGATGCTGCTGTACTGCTGGGCCATGATTAGCTTTACAGTAATGTATGACAGAAGGATGAAGTGATATAGCCCACTGTAATAGCTTCTTTATATTCTGTAATATGATCATTCAAAACTGCCTTAGTTGATCCATTTTACCTCTTACTACAGAGTGTATGAATTACAAACGTATTCTCTTTCACATAGACAAAGTGAAATAAGGAGTTGAAGCAGTTTTCCAATGGATTCAATCAATGTAGACAATAAAACAAGCTCATGCTTACTTTCGAGGCTACTTAAAACACTATTCTAAGAAAACTGGTTCAAAATTTGGACAGATAGCCTATTCTTGTGGCTCCTCTGATGGATTTTCCATTCCCTAGTTAACCATTCCTATTTTAAAACCAAAATAGTTGAGCAACCATTCCTTCCTTTAATATAGATAGTTAGATGAAATAGAGATTTTATTATATACATACATGTGTTTGTTTTATCCCTTAAAATCATATTCATCTATTGGATGCATCTTTGTTCTAATTTTACTTTCTTAGGATGACTTATTTTTTTTTCCCTTTTAGTGCCTTGACTTTGTTTATTATTTTCAATTTTTCCTATATGTAGCTTGTTTGTACATAGCTGTTTGCATGCAGTTATGCCCATTAGACTCTGATCAGCTTGAGAACTTGTGTCCCCAGTCCTTAGCAGACAGTGCCTAGCACATATGTGCTTAATAATTGTTTATTTACTATCTGACTATATATAGCACTTTGAAAAATTTACAGTGTTATATGTGGCAGTCCAATCTTAGATTATTTATATTTCTAGGTTTTGCTATCTTGTAGATCATCTTCAGGAGCCATATTACTGAAAAATTATTGCTACCACATATCAAAAAACAGATTAAATTTCCCTTACAAAAATTGTTGGAGAGGAAGCTCTCTAGCCACCTCAATCTAATATAACATAAGGGCCTGTTAACCATGGGCTAACAGTATAATAAGGTCCTCAAAGTTTAGGAGTCATTTCTTCCCTCCATCCCTAGCTGCCTACCTTAGCTCTGTAGAAGGTGTGGAAAGAAAGAAGAATGAAAGAGAAGAAAGTAGAAGAAAGACATAGGGGAAGAAGAAAAGGAGCAAAAAAAAGCTAAGTTATACATGCAATTCTCTCCTGCCAGACCATGGCAGATATTAATCAAAATCATCTTAAATGTGTACCAGTTATAATTTTAAAAATGCATTTTAAGTAGTCCCAGATTTAAACACTCAAACTACTACTAATACTAAACTTATTTCCTAAGAAGTTAATTTACTTTTCTGTGGAGTTCCATTTTCAAAATCAGAACTTCACTTTGGGCATGCCCAAATCACCTAAGGTGGAGGCACCCTACATCTTAAAGAAGAAATGCTGTATTCCTCTACCTTATGGGGGGAGTAGCCTTTTCCCATTGGCTGCATGGCTGGAACAGGCTGCATTTTTTTTTCAGTGTTATTTCTTTATTTAATATTTTTAGTTTTCAGCATTGATTTTCACAATAGTTTGAATTACAAATTTTCTCCCCATTTCTATTGCCCCCCCCCACTCCAAGATGGCATATATTCTGGTTGCCCCATTACCCATTGCCTCCCTTCTGTCACCCCACTCTGCCTCATCCCCTTTTCCCTTACTTTCTTGTAGGGCAAGATAGATTTCTATGCCCCATTGCCTGTATATCTTATTTCCTAGTTGCATGCAAAAAGTTTTTTTTGAACATCTGCTTTTAAAACTTTGAGTTCCAAATTCTCTCCCCTCTTTCCTCCCTACCCCGCCCCAAGAAGGCAAGCAATTCAACATATGCCACATGTATATCATAATGCAAAACCCTTCCACAATACTCATGTTGTGAAAGACTAACTATATTTTGCTCCTTCCTATCCTATCCCCCTTTATTGAGTTTTCTCCCTTGACCCTGTCCCTTTTCGAAAGTGTTTGCTTTTGATTACCCCCTCCCTGTATCTGCCCTCCCTTCTATTGTCCCCCCTTTTTATCTCCTTCCTCCTTCTTTCCTGGGGGGTGGGTAAGACATCCAATTGAGTGTGTATGTTATTCCCTCCTCAGGTCAAATCTGATGAGAGCCAGATTCACTCATTCCCCTCTCCCCTTCCTACAGAACTGCTTTTTCTTGCCACTTTTATGCGAGATAATTTACCCCATTCTATCTGTCCCTTTCTCCCTCTCTCAATATATTCCTCTCTCATCCCTTAATTTCATTTTTTTAGATATTATCCCTTCATATTCAACTCACCCTGTGCCCTCTGTCTATATATATATATATATATATACATACATATATATATACATACATGTATATGAGACATATATGTATATATATGTCTATATATATGTATATATATGTATATGAGACATATATGTATATGTCTTATAATCTTTCCAGGTAGGAATGTAAACAAAACAGTTCAACTTTAGTAAGTCCTTTATGATTTCTCTTTCTTGTTTACCTTTTCATGCTTTTCTTGATTCTTGTGTTTGAAAGTCAAATTTTCTATTCAGCTCTGGTCTTTTCAATGAGAAAGCTTGAAAGTCCTCTATTTTGTTGAAAATCTGTATTTTGCCTTGGAGCATGATATTCAGTTTTGCTAGGTAGGTTATTCTTGGTTTTAACCCTACCTCCATCGACCTCCACAATATCATATTTCAAACCCTTCAATCCCTTAATGTAGAAGTTGCTAGATCTTGTGGTATCCTGATTGTGTTTCCACAATTTTCAAATTGTTTCTTTCTGGCTGCTTGCAGTATTTTCTCCTTGATCTGGGAGCTCTGGAATTTGGTGACAATATTCCTAGGAGTTTTCTTTTTGGGATCTTTTTCAGGAGGCGATCCTTGGATTCTTTAAATTTCTGTTTTATCATCTGACTCTAGAATATCAGGGCAATTTTCCTTGATAATTTCTTGAAAGATAATATCTAGGCTCTTTTTCTTGATCATGGCTTTGAGGTAGTCCAATAATTTTTAAATTGTCTCTCCTGGATCTATTTTCCAGGTCAGTGGTTTTTCCAATGAGATATTTCACATTGTCTTCCATTTTTTCATTCCTTTGGTTCTGTTTTATAATATCTTGGTTTCTCATAAAGTCAGTAGCTTCCACTTGCTCCAATCTAATTTTTAAGGTAGTATTTTCCTCAGTGGTCTTTGGACCTCCTTTTCCATTTGGCTAATTCTGCCTTTCAAGGCATTCTTCTTTTCATTGGCTTTTTGGAGCTCTTTTGCCATTTGAGTTAGTCTATTTTTTAAGGTGTTATTTTCTTCAGTATTTTTTTGGGTCTCCTTTAGCCAGTCATTGACTTATTTTTCATGGTTTTCTCACATCATTCTCATTTCTCTTCCCAATTTTTCCTCTACTTCTCTAACTTGGTTTTCCAAATCCTTTTTTGAGCTCTTCCATGGCCTGAGACCAGTTCATGTTTTACTTGGAGGCTTTTGATGTAGGGTCTTTGACTTTGTTGACTTCTTCTGGGTGTAGGTTTTGGTCTTCTTTGTCAGCAAAGAAAGATTCCAAAGTCTGAGTCTGAATCTGAGTCTGTTTTCACTGCCTGGCCATGTTCCCAGCCAACTTACTCTACCCTTGAGTTTTTCATCAGGGTATGACTGCTTGTAGAGTATAGAGAACTTTGTCCCAAGCTTGAGGGGCTGTGCTGTTGTTTTCAGAGCTACACAGCAAGCTCTGCCACACCAGCACTATTCCTCCCCCAAGAACCACCAGCCTCGACTGAACTCAGATCTAAGCTGGCTCTGTACTCCTGCTCTGATCTGCCACTTAATTCCTCCCACCAGGTGGGCCTGGGGCTAGAAGCAACTGCAGCTGTAGTCCTCAGAGCTGCACCACTTCTGCTGCCCCTGGGGTGGTGGCAGAACCATGAACTCCTTTCAATCTGTCCCCACAGCTTTTCCCACTAACCTTCTCTGTTGTCTTTGGTATTTGTGGGTTGAGAATTCTGGTAACTGCCACAACTCATTGATTCAGGGTGCTAGGTCCTGTTCTGCCCAGCTCCTGGTCTGGTTGGTCTGCGCTGCCCATGCTGGGCTCTGCTCCGCTCCACTCCCAGGTCTGTGTGCTAGACCTTACCCTGTGACTATCCAGGCTGTCCTGGACTGGAGCCCTGCTTCCCTCTGCTATTTTGTGGGTTCTGCAGTTCTAGAATATGTTCAGAGCCATTTTTTATAGGTCTTTGGAGAGAGCTGGGTGGGAGCTCTTGTAAGTCCCTGCTTTCCAGCCACCATCTTGACTCTGCCCCACCCCCTGCCCCCATCTTCCTATTTTCATCAACATTGCAGGGTATTAGTGGCATTATCACTAAACACAGTTTACAAGCTAGGTGCATCTTTAAAAAATATTGACAGCAAATATGCATGGAAAAGGTCAGCAACTTATGCAGCTGGAATAAGGATAGCTCACTCTTACATTAAATATTATTTTAAAAAAAAAGATCCAGAGAAAAGCTTCCAAAACATGGAATAGATCTTTTATGCAATGCAGAATTAGAAGATGACATGTGATTTGCCCAGGTAGAGGGAGTGTCCAGGGATCCTTCAACTTAGTTAAACATTCAAATGTTATATTAATTCAATAATAATAATTTTAAAAAATAATAGCTCCAATTGTGTTGATAGACCCATGAATAACTTGTGAATTGTGTCTTATGAACCTAAAGGCTTAGCATTTTTTTTTGTTATTTTCAATGTGTGGATGATTTACACCTAAAAATTGGTGGTAAAGTACCTGAGATGGCACATTCACACATATAAGTGCTTTTTCCCCCTTTTAACTTGTTTACTAAGTCAGCAAAAATGTTTAGTTGTTCTCTAAAATACTCAACTTGTAAAGAAGGAATGTGAGATGTGCTTTGAGGGTATGCCATTTTCTTATCAGGGAGGAAGTTCCTCTCATGAAACATTTATAGTTGTAATACTAAAAACAATTCATTAGTGCATCACTAAGCTTGTATGGAACATCACAATACAGTATTCTGTTCCCAGAAAGCAATTATCTACCCACATACATAGCACTACACCTTCTTACCAGGCTTATTATTATTGGAATCTATTGTAAACATGTCTTTATTTTCAATACCAAGGGTCATCATAATCTATGTTTCGTAGCATTTAATCCTCATGTTAATCATTTAGGAGTCCAGAAATAAACACAGGGGTAATAAATTAACAGGGGGAAAAGAAGGAAAAGAAAAATGTAACATGTCTGAAATGGAAAATGCAATTGTGCACCAATGTCCTTGTTTTTTTTTTTTAACTTGTTTTGTTGTTGTTGGGTTTTTTTGTTTGTTTTGTTTTTGTTTTGCCTCCAAGAGTGGAACATTGAGGTGATTTTTAGATCATGCATGCTATAGATCTTTGATGTTACTGAGAAAGATGAGATGACTTGGGAATAATAATGTCATTTACATCAAGAAAAGAAAGGATTAAGAAGGAGGATATGGTTAAAAGTGGGAAATCTTTAAAATAAAAAAGTCTACCATTTGCCAGAAAGTATGCTAGGTACAGTAAATATAAAGACAAAGAATAAGAAACAATCTCCCCTCAAGGATCTTTTATTTGATATAGCAGGTGAACTAAAAACAAAGGGAAAAGACATTTTATATTGTGATTAATACACCCCTAATGATTTTGAGTGAGTAGTTTCAGTACAGTGGAGATCTTGTTCCTATAAGAACATTTAAAAAAAAAAGGTTTTTCCTGTCTACCTTGAGTAGATAGAAAACAATTAATTACTCTAATAAGGCTGTTTATTATTCCTTTTCTAATCTCCTTAGATTTGTGTATGTTATTCACTATGCATGTATTCTACTTTTTTTCTGGTGTTTTTTCAAAAATTTTCTTTTTTTATCTCTTGCTCTGGCATCTCAACCATAACTAAGAAAATGCCCCTAGGATCATTCCTCAGCCAGCTTTCTTCTTTTCTCCCTCTTTCTCCCTATTCATGTGCTAAAAGAGTTCATTCAGTCTATCGCTTCAACCAAAGGCTCTGACTTTTGTTCAAGCAAAGTTCTACATTTTCATTTATATACAGTACATACATCTTATCAAGTTAAGGAAACATTGTGAGACAATGCATCTTTTTAAATGTCATCAGCCCCACAAAAATTCAGTTTGGTATGCTGAATTTGCATTGACTTTAAATACATTGACAAACTCTAACCTCATTTTCATAATTTTTTTCTTTAAATGCCAGTAGCCTGTGCAGAAAGGTTCGGTCTACGTGATTTGTAATAAATGTGGTCATTCATCTATTTCCTTCATGGCCAGAACCTATATGGGTGTTTAGCTTCACAAGCCAAAGGAGAAGGTAGTATTTTATGACAAATAATTCAGTAGAGTTTTGAGGGGAAGTCAACTTTTGGAAATAGGGGGAATAGTTGGACTGGCAATGGACTGGCACACAGATAGAAGGAATTCATATTTTATAAAAAGATGTAAAAGAGATAAAAGCTTTTACATCACTACAGCTTCAACATTACAATACAAATTACCATAATGCTGTTCCATGTCAAAAATTGCTTTATAACATATAATGCAGTATACTTCATTTTAAAAAAAAAAATTAATAAACTGAAAGAGAGAAAAACAAACACATCAATTTTTTTTGCTTTGAATTATCTAATTAATTATATATGCAATGAGAAATACTTTCACTCAAAGTATGCTAAAGTATATGCATAAACAAAATTATCTTTTTCACATGAGAATAAATTATATATGACATCTTTCAATCTTAATTTTTAGTAATTAATATGGATAGACTACTGTAATAACATTAAGCTAGTCTAATGGGAATTTAAGCTTTATTTTTATGTGGTTTCTAGAAGAAGTGGATAGAAGAAAGAAAGAGCATATACAACAGGTCATATCAGTGTCCTACTTACTTATTTAGTTTATCAAGTTCTGATGTTACAGAAGAAGTCAGGGTCTCAAGATCATCTGAATCCAGTGAGTAATGTCACTAGAGCTCTTAGAAATATCTTCATCTTGGAAATTCAAGGCCCTTCAGGCCTTAAATGCTAGGCTAAGGACCTTGTAAATTATCAAAGGGACACTGGATACCTATTGAATTTCTAAATCATGAGATTGTTGTAATAAAAATGATGCTTTGCAAGGATTAACCTGAAATGTACATGGAATGATGTAATTAGAATAGGGGGAGCAGCCTGGAATCAAGGAACCCAGTTTGAAGGCTATTACAATAATTTAGACAAAAGATAAAAAGGTTTTGAGTTAGAAGGGGAGCTGTCAAAATAGAAATGAAAGGGCAAATATAAAAGGAATTAGAATGGAGTGAATGATGTGCTGTTTGACTTAGATACAGAAGATGGGAAAAGAGGAGGAATCTAAGGTTTAAGGAATTGGAAAAATGATTGACATCATCGGATGTTGTAGTGCCAATGGGATACCCACAGTGGCTGCAGCTGCTATGAATACACCAGTATAGTTCTGAATCGCAAAATATAACAGGCTTTCTTCATGGAAAACAGAATCAAAACATTTATTCCAACACCAGAAAGCCAAATCCATCACAGCAACAAATAAATCTGTACATATTATCAATGCATGGAGCACTGCCATCCTCAAGTCTTCCCTCTGTTAGCACCCCCACCCCCAAGCAGACTCCCTTAAGCAAAATCACTCCCTCTCTCACTCAAGCTAGTTCTTCTACCTGCTCTCTCTTTCCCAGCTTTGACTGCTCTATTCACTACCTGCTCCGCCCCTTCCTGCTCTACCAGTCCAGCAAGCTCCTCCTACCACAGGCTCCACGTGACTCAGACTCATGTGACTCAAACAGGTCACATAGGCCTATTAATGGATGAGAAAGATCTTTCCATTGCGTTAACAATACATTAACAATACAGATGTTAATAAGAAGAAAAAAATTAGGAAAAGAAGAGGTGATGAGCTGAGTTTTAGACACTTTGAATTTTGGATGATGGCAGAAAATTTACAAATTCATTGATTGCTAGATCAGGAAGGGACTAAGATATCATGTAGCACACTTCTCCCTCCATTTTTTCAGTGAGTAAATTGATACCCATAGAATTGTAACATAGACCATTCACCTTCACAGCCACTGAAGGAGATACATGTTACATTTTGCTCCTCCCCCAAAATTCTCCATTATGCTTAAAGCGATTGGGGAGGGTGTCTAGGTACTCTGCAAATGACTCCAGCCCCCATCATTCAGGTGCCCTCTACATTTAGGTGGTAAATCTCCTGCACTTGGGGAATGGTTGGATATACCAGTTCCATTTAACCACTAAACAATCACAGTAGCTTTTACATAAAAATATTTTCAAAAGTTGAAATCACAAATACACAAATTTTTTTCTCTCAACATGTGAGAGGCATAGTTCTCCTCAAAGGGATTAGCTTAGCTTGGTTTTTATAAAGCACAGCCCCAGTCTAGGTATAAGACCCCCTTTAGGCTTCACTCCTTAGAACCCTAACTTCTCAGGACTACCAAGTCTGCAATTCTGACTTCAAGGTCATCATCATGACTCAAACTCCCAGATCCACTGGGAATTGCTGCGGGCTGCTTGAACTGAGAAAGACAAATGAAGCAGAACATTTCTTGGAGACAGGATAAAAGAGGAAGTAGGGCCCAAGATTCCTCTCCTTGGTTCAGTTCATGACTTTATGCTATAGGTTATCTGAGATCTTCACCCAGTGGATGAGCACAGGTGAAAACAGAAATCAGTAATCAGAAAAAAAGCAGGGAGTGGGGAGGGAATCAAGTATTTCCATTTTACCAGTTTTAAAGATTCAGGCAGTCAATCAAAAGAGACTACAAGAATCCATGTAGTAGGAAACAGAGACCACCATATTAGGCAATCTGGACTTGTGTGGAAGCATGGTTTTGAAATTTAGAAATTCTGGAGCAGAAACAGGAAGGAAAAGAAGACCAGCCTGGGTCCCTACCCAACATGAAATGCCAGGAGGAATTCATCAATGGCAAAAAGGGGCAAGTCTGGTGGAGTATATTCCAGGGTGAGAAGACCACAGCAATGTTTGAATGTAGCACATTGAGGAGGCCCTGGTGCTGGAGAAAAAAATTCCAGGGGTAACTTCCCAGGTCAAACAGGAAATCAGGAATGGTTTTAAAGCCTGTAAGGTCAGGAGCAGAACCAGCAAGGGAAAAGATGGTAGTCGTGTGGAAAAGGCACTGAATTGGAGTTAAAGATTTCAACTTGAGTGTATGCTGATGTTGGTAAGTCGGGTACCCTTTGGCAAGCTACTTAACTAAGTCTCTGATTCATAGTCTGTTGTTGTTCAGTTGTGTCTGACTCTTTGTGACCCCATTTGGGGTTTTCTTGACAAAGATATTAGAGTGGTTTGCTGTTTCTTTTCCCAGATGAGGAAGGGAGGCAAAGAGGGTTAAGTGACTTGTCCAACTTCACACATCTAGTAAGTGTGTGAGGCCAGATTTGAACTCAGGAAGATGAGTCTTCTTGACTCCAAGACCATTACTCTATCCAATGTGCCACCTAGCTGACATCAGCACAATGTTTGTAATAATACTTCCAAAGACTGCCTGTTAGAATTATTGTGAATGTACTGTCTTATAAACTAAAGATGAAGGCTCTGAAAACCATTTATTTAAGTGGAAGAATATCTTTGCCTCATATCCTCTCTACCTCTTGAAAATGGACCTACACATAAGATCCAACTACAATGTCAGCTACCGTATACATCTTTTCCTAAATGTTCCCTTCAGATGTGATCTCTTCATGATCAGCTCCCTACTAGCACTTTGTCCTTTCTTAAACCATTTATTGTTTTGGGCTGTGAATTAAAACAATTTATATATTTCTTCCATTCCTGACCTCTTCCTGCTGGATTAGAATATTCTTAAGGACAGTGCTTGTGTGTCCTGGCATTTTTATGTCCTCTCAGAAACTTACTCACACAGTGACCTGAACATTTTGTGGTGGGTGTTCAACAAATGTTTGTTGAATGGCTGCCATTGGAAAGAGTAGTTTTAATGGTATGGCAAGGAGAAAATTTTTTAAAAAATTAAAAAAAGGAAATAACCAATACAATCAAATTTAGGATTTTCTAAGCTTTTTAAATGAAATCAATTTAAATCATCTGTTGGGGAAATTCTTGATCCATGAAATGCCTTTAAGTCATTAAGCTATGCCATGTATACTTCATTCTTTTCCTGAGTTTCACACAAAATTTTTAGAATGATTCTGTGGAAAAGATAACTCCTATGGGCTGTAGGCATATCTTCCGTTAAGATAAAAATTCAGTCTTCAGGGATCTCTGATCTAAGATGACGTATACCACTTTTGGAGTAATGTAAAATAGGACTAGGAGAGAGGGATCAAAGTGAGGTAGAGTTTGGATATTTTGGATGAGTGGAAATAGTTGGAATTATGTGTTTGTTTTTGTGTAGTCTTTTTTCAGTCATGCCCAAATCTTTGTGACCACCTTTTGGCAGTTTTCTTGGCAAAGATACTGGAGTGGTTTGCATTTCCTTCTCCAGCCCATTTTACAGATGAGGAAACTTAGTCAAACAGGGTTAAGCAACTTGCCTAGGGTCACACAGCATCTGGGATCAGATTTGAACTCGGGTCTTCCTAACTCCAGGCTTGGCACTCTATCTACTTCATCATCTAGCTGCCCCAGAATTATGTGTTCTCAAGGCAAAAAAGCTGAAGTTATTAAGGGCATTTTCCTATGACCCAAGACTAGTACAAAGAGCCATACACTCCTTTCAGTGTATCTAATCAAGGTATAATAAGTGGCAATAAACTTGTGCTTAATTGAATTTTCATTGCATCTCAGGATCCTTATTTCCAGGTTGTTGGTGGATAAGTAAAGTAGCAAAATAGCTAAGCATAAAATCAACACAATAAAATAGAGACAGTTGTTTGAGAGAGGGGACAATTTCAGGATAGTATAATTGTGGCTAGGTTTTTGGGCTATTTTTTAATTAAAAAGATCCTAAGACATTAGTGGACTGCAAACTCAGTATCAGTCAATATGGTGATTTTGCAGGCTAAAACTAACCAAAAGAACTATCTAAGACAGTAAGAGAGGAGCAAGCATTAGCGAATTAAAGGCAAGTCAGTGAATTAGGACAACTTGGTCAAACTATGCCTCTGGTAAGTGAATGATTCTGAGCAAGTCACTTGGGGTCCTTCTCCCGCCACCAGCAAGTCACTAAGACTGTAAGTTGAAGAACAGTTTATGATCCACATTGGTACATGTAGCTTCTTCACAATAGAATTCCCAACACCGATGATTAGGAATGTGAGACTCCTGATCTCTGCTCTATTTACATAACATTTGGGGTATGCAGTTCTAGGAACCATATTTTGGGGAAGAATTTGAAAATATGTTTAAAATTTGTGAGAGGTCAGAAAAAAGGGGAAGACACTTGATGTTATGCCATATTGAATATAGAATTGAGGAACTGTTTAGCATGGAGATCTGTAAGGAGGGAGCAGGGAAGATTTGTGGGAAGAGGGTTGATTTATTCTGTTCAGCCTAAGAGTGTAGAATTTTAAAAATTGGTAGAAACTCCAAAGAGGTAGAGATAGGTTTAATACACACCAGAATTTCCTAGTGGTTAAAGCTATCCATAAGCAGGCTAGACTAATTCAGGAAGTGGTGCAATCCTTCTAACTGGAAGGCTAAAAATAGTCTGGAAGATCCCTTGTTGAGCAGATTCTTGATCATGAACTTGGATTGAACTAATGGCCCCCTGAGGTCCAACTCTTAGATTATGCAATATTTGCGCTATTAAAAAAGTATTAAACTTTAAAATTACTTTCCTTACAACAATTCTGTGAGCTTGGTAGTGAAAGTATTTTTATCCTGATGTCACAGATGAGGAAATTAAACATTTGGATCCTTAAGCAACTTACCCACAACCACAGAACTCTTAGGTTTCTGAGTGATGATTTTTTTAACCTAGACTGCCTGACTCCAAATTTTTGTGCTCTTCCCATTACGCTATTTTGGTCCTAATCACAGTCTCATAAATGACTTTTGCATTTGCCTATTGCTCCAAGTAGAGGAAGCCAAAAAAGCCTGAGGGGGAGCCATAGACATTCAAGCATTATAGGGTTAAATAATTTTATATTACATCTAAACTTCATATTGATCATTTCTTTCAATATCATTATGAGAATGCTAGTATTTTTGGAAGCAGAAATGATTTGTCTGAGCAAGTCTGGGCTGACTCTGACATTGGTACATTGGTACAGGATGTCTCAATACTTTTGGTGCAGTAAAATCATGGTAAGACTCGGGGGCACCCTATGACAAACCATTATGCAAATATAATCTATATAGTTTTGAGTATTTTGAAAAAAATAGAATTTTGCTTCTCTTTGGCCATTAACAAAAGTGATTTTATCACCCCCCCTTTTTAAACCTGTATTCATGGAAGGGAAAATAAGAAATGAAACCTCTTTGGAACTGCTTCATCTATTTTTTCAGACCCTATTTAAACCCGTGGAGGGAAAGCTGTGCACTTATGTGAGGGGCTCACAAGTACTAAGAGCCCATTGTTTTGTGCCAGTTTTGCAGGTGCTAGTTGTGAAAAACAAATCTTGAGAATTTCTTGTGTTTTCTCTCTGCCAAGTGGTGAGCCAGATGATAAAATGCAGAACATTAGTTTTCCTATTAATTAAAGCATCATATGATTATTCAGTTTTAGGCACAGAGATAATTTCATTTTGTTGTCAACTTCTTTATGTTCTTTCCCCCTTTACCATGCAGATGCAATTACTTTTGGGCTTTAATTGTTGATTAGCGTACTTTAACAAGAATCCAAAATACTTTTGTTATCTCTCCTGTAAATACAGGCTTTGATAGGAAATTCTTTGTTTCTAGTAGGTTTGAAAAGTACAGATCTGAAGGTTGAAGTGTTAGACTAATCTAGAGAGTGGCAGGAGTTTTCTCAGCTTCCACCTGTCAGACAAGCTCCTTTGAAATATTTATGCTCCTCATTGTTCTGTCAAGTATGACATCCTTGTTAACATTTGGACATATTTTAGGACACATTTCATAAGCAAAAGTATTAAATATTTATGCCTAGTACTCATTACTTAAAAAGCACTTCACATACACATCCGTGTTTTAATTATTAATATAGAGTTTGGACAGACCTTGGTTTTATTACTCTGCTCTTCTAAAGATGTACTTTTTTATATTCTTCTGGGCTAATATCATGAGTTGCTTATTTCATCGTTTTAAAGAAATTATGTTCTATTATTGTAACATATAAGATTTGTTTGTACTTTCACTTAAAGTAAAACACACAAAACCTACAAAAATACAGAATTAGATATGTTCTTTTGTTTCCTTTATGTATGTACATGGATGTGTATACATATGTGTATACATAGATGACAAACAGTTATAAGTACATAGATAGGCAGACAGACTGGCTGGAATTCCTAACTAGATCTGCTATTAAGATGCCACTTATCTAAAACCTTATATCTAAAATCCCACTCAATAATCTAAACCAAAGAGTATCTTCTTTCTTCCTACATTTGCTCTTCTCTGCACCTCTACATTTTGCCTTCGATGTTTCAGTCTATGACACCAGAAGTCTCCCATGTCTTAGAGCTTGGTATTATTCTTGACTTTTCCCTAGAGTAGGGAATATGAGGATTGAGTTTGATTCCCTTAATTCTCAAATCTAAGTAATTTCTGCCATGTGGATACTTCCACAATATATCCTGCCTTGATTATCTTCCTTCCTAAACCCTTTGCCACTATCCTTGTCTCAGCCAATATACCATGACTAACCAGAACTACTAAAATAATCTTATTGACCAGCTGATTTCTACTTCTTATCATACTCTTTTTCCAATTAGCTTCCTTACATGTAGATCTGATTAGACCATTCCTCCATGCAATAAAATAAAATAAAAAATCAATGACTCCCTATTGCCTGTTAAGAAAAAACTTGATCTTGTCAGTCCAGCATCCAACTACCTGGTCCATTCAGTGTCTTCTCATATTCTTGTCATCCATGTGCTCTACATTTCTGCTAAATGGAGTATTTCAGAACCTCTGTATATGCTCCATTCATTCTGGAAAGCTTACCTTTGTTTAACTTGTTCTCTATGCCTAGAATCACTTGCTTCTCATTGTATTGAATTCCTATATGTGTATTCATGTCATCTCTTTGATTCCAGAGTATGTAATAATCTTCTATCTCAACTATCCTATTTCACCCCCTCCACTCCTAAAAACTTATCATGCTTTATTTTGCATTGTAGATTTTTTTATGTGTCATATTCCGGTAGAATGCTATATGCTATGTAAAGGGAAGGACTGTGATTTTTTTCTTTAAATTATTTATTTAGTATTTTTCCCAAATTGCATGTAAGAAACAATTTCTAACATTTATTTTCAAAACTCTGAGTTCCAAATTCTCTCCCTCCTTCCCTGCTCCTCTTTACTGAGAAGGCAAGCAACTTAATACAAGTTATACCTGTGCAGTCATGCAAAACATATTTTGATATTAGTCATGTTGTAAAAGAAAACATATACAATTTTGAAAATCCAAACTTCCAATAAAAATGAAGAAAATTTCTTTAAAAAGTATGCTTTGATCTCTGTTCAGACTCCATCAGTTCTTTTTCTGGGGATGGATAGTATTTTTCATCTTAAGTCCTTCAGAGTTGTTGTGAATAATGGTATGGCTAAGTCATTCACAGTTGATCATCTTACAATATTGCTATTACTGTGTACAGTGTTCTTCTGGTTCCACTCATTTCACTTTACATCACTTCATGTAAGTCTTTCCAGGTTTTTCTGAGAGCATACTGCTCATCATTTCTTATAGCACAATAGTATTCCATCACAAGCATATGCCACAATTGTTTGGCTATTCCCCAATTGATACGTATTCCCCCAGTTTCAAATTCTTTACTACCAGAAAAGATCTGCCATGAATGTGTGTGTGTGTGTGTGTGTGTGTGTGTGTGTGTGCGTGTATTTACATATAGGTCCTTTTCTCTCTTTTTTTAAAATCTCCTTTGGGATAGCGACCTAGTAGCAATATTGCTAGGTGAAAGCTTATGTGTGGTTTTTTTAGTCCTTTGGGCATAGTTCCAAATTGCTCTATATAATAGTTGGATCAGTTCACAACTCTAGCAGCAGTGCATTAGTGTCTCAGTTTTCCAACACCCCCTCCAACATTTGTCATTTCCCTTTTCTATACTATTAGCCAATCTAATAGGTATGAGGTAGTACCTTAGAATTGTTTTAATTTGCATTTCTCCAATCAATAGTGATTTAGTACATTTTTCCATATGACAATAGATAGCTTTGATTACTTAATATGAAAAATAACTGTTTATATCTTTTGACCATCTATCAGTTGGGGAATGATTTTTATTATTATACATGTGGTTCAGTTCTCTATGTATTTGAGAAATAAGCCTTTATCAGAAAAAAAAAACTTGCTTCAATTTTTTTTCACAATTATGATTATTAACTGCATTTCCCTTTATCCTATTTCCCCTGTTTATTCTATTTTATCTCTCTCCTTTTACTCCGTCCCTCCTCATAAGTGTTTTGCTTCTCACTACTTCATCCTCTAATCTGGCCTCCTTTCTATTTGCCCCATGCCCCTTCTTTTAACCCCCTCCGCTCCTACTTTCTCGTAGGGTAAGATAGACTTTTATATCCAACTGAGTGTGTTTATTATTCCCTTTTTGAGCCAATTCTTACAGGATTAAGGTTCAAGCATTCCCTACTACTTCCCCCATCTTCCTTTTTACTTGCCTCTTTTATGTGAGATAATTTACATCATTTTACCTCTCTTTCCCTTTCTCCCACTGCATTCCTCTTTCTCAGTCCTTAATTTTATTTTTTAAGATATCATTCCTTCATATTCAACTCATACCTCTGCTCTCTGTCTATATATACTCCTTCTAAATGCTCTAACGATGAGAAAGTTCTTTGGCATCACATGTATCATTTTCCCATACAGGAATGTAAACAGTTTACTTGTTAAGTCTCTAATGATTTCCTTTTCCTGTTTACCTTTTTATGCTACTTATGAGCCTTGTATTTGAAAGTCAAATTTTCTATTTAGCTCTGGTCTTTAATGTTTGAACGTTTTCTTTTTCATTGAATATCCATCCTCCCTCCCCCAAAGGTTTATACTCAGTTTTGCTAGGTAGGTAATTCTGGGTTGTAATCCTAGCTCTTTGCCCTCTGGAATATCATATTCCTTTAATGTAGAAACTGCTAAATATTGTATTATCCTGACTGTGGCCCCGTGATACTTGAATTGTTTCTTTCTGGCTTCTCACAATATTTTTTCCTTGACCCTGGAGTACTGGAATTTGCCTATAATATCCCTGAGAGTTTTCATTTTGGGATTTCTTTCAGGAGGTGATTGGTGGATTCCTTAAATTTCTATTTTACCTCTTAGTTCTAAAATATCAGGGCAGTTTTCCTTGATAATTTCTTGAAAGATAATGTCTATGCTCTTTTTTCAGATCTTGACTCTCAGGTAGTTCAATAATTTTAAAATTATTTCTCCTGGATCTATTTTCCAGGTCATTTGTTTTCCCAATATTTCACATTGTCTTCTTTTTTTCATTCTTTTGATTTCTGCTTTATTGTTTTGTGATGTCTCATAAAGTCATTAGCTTCTACTTGCACAATTCTAATTTTTAAGGAATTATTTTCTTTAGTCAGCATTTGTACTTCCTTTCGTATTTGGCCAATTTTGCTTTTTGAGGAGTAGTTCTTTTCAGTGGATTTCTGTGTCTCTTTTACCATGTGGCCTATTCTGGTTTTTTTAAAATATTAATCTCTTCAGTATTTTGTGTGTGTGTGTGTGTGTGTGTGTGTGTGTGTGTGTGTGTATGTGCTTCCTTTACCAAGCTGTTGACTCTTTTTTCATGACTTTTTTCATCACTTTCATTTTTATTCCCAATTTTTCCCTCTATCTCTATTACTTGATTTTCAAATCCTTTCTGAGCTATTCCATGGCCTGAGACCAATTCCTATTTTTCTTTGAGGCTTTAGATGCAGGAGTTTTGATTTTATCTTCTTCTGCATGTATGTTTTAATCTTCCTTGTCGTCATAGTAACTTTCTGTGGTCAGAATTTTTTTTCTTTTGTTTGCTCATTTTTCTAGCCTATTTCTTGACTTTTAACTCTTTGCTAAAGTGGGGCTCTGCTTTCAGTGTGAAGGGCATGCTGCCCATAACCATTTTGTGCAGCTGTTTTCCGAGAAAATTCTAGGGACCTGTAAGTTTTCGGTTCTTCTGAGGTGGTATGATCTAAGGAGAGGTATGTTTTCTACTCTTCTGGCCTGTGCTCTGGACTATCAGTGACCACAAGCACTGTTCTCTGCCCTAGAACTGTGAGGAGGGTCCCTGCTTTGCTGTGCCCACAAGCTCTGGCATGCTAAAGCTCCTTCTAACCCTAAGCCTGCCACCCAAGACTGAGACTTAGATCCAAGTATGGGCAATGCAACGGAGTTCTGCCCTCAGTGCCAGCAAAGAGCCTTTAATTTCCTTCTGACCTGTTGGTCTATTGCCTTCCCGTCTGTGGACTGAGAGATCCAGAAGCAGTAACTACAGCTGCTGATTCAATCACTTCCCAGGCCCACTGACATTTTGCTGGGCCCTAGTTGTATTGCCTCTGCCTGTGCTGGACTATACTCCACTCTCACTCTGGCACAACAGACCTTTCCTTTCCTAAGTTGCCTTGGGTTGGAAAATTATTCCACCCTGTCCTTTTTGTGGGTTCTGCCACTCTAGAATTTGTTTTAAGGAATTATTTAAAGTTGTTTAGATACACTTTAAGAAGAGCTCAGACAAGTCCCTGGCTTTTCTCTGTCATCTTTGAAAAATTCTGTTTTAGCTTAGCTTTCTGTCTCTCCCACTGTCTACACAATGCTATAAACACTATAAGCATTTTAAAATGGCTGTTAATTTTTTATAGACATTTAATAGATGCATAGTTTATCTTATCTTCAATAGGAAAAAAGCCACTGGAATAGAAATCAATACTTGTGATTTCACTGGTAAAAGTAACTTTTCCACCAATGCAGGCTAGCTACCTAATCTGCAATTTATAGATTTAAAAAGTTTCCTAGAACACCAAGAGCTTGTGACTTAGAAAGGGTGATATATCCAATATGTGTTAGAGGAAAGACTTGAATCCACACCTTTTTGGCTCTAAGGCCAGCTGTCTAGTGACTGTTATGCTTCCTCTTCATAAGTAGTTCTGTCTAAATATTCACAAAAGTGGGTCAATGAGGTGGCACAGTGAGTACAGCACTGGCCCTGGAATCAGGAGGACCTGAGTTCAAATCTGACCTCAGACATTTGACACACTAGCTGTGTGACCTTGGGCATGTCACTTAATCTCAATTGTCCTGCCTTCCCCCCTCCAAAGAAAATTTAAATGTTCATAAAAGCAATTTTTTTCCTCTTCTCTCATTCTTTTCAACCATGCTTGGACATATAACTAATAGTACTTTCATCTTTGAAATGAATGTACTATTTTCAATTTTTTACTTTACTTCATATACAAGTTAAATGGCTAGCTTTTTGGACATCTGTTTCTGCACAATGTTAGAGAGTTTTATTATAATTCAGATCTTTAAGCAAAAGGTAGATCTGAATATATATTTTTGCCTATTGAATTTTATGAAATTAACCAGAGAACTGATACATTCCCAATTCATAGTAACATTTTTAAAAGTGGATTATAGACTTGAGTATGTAAGTCCATATTGTTGAAATTATTTTGAGGATAAGTCACTTACCCTCTGTTTGCCTCAGTTTCCTCATCTGTAAAATGAGCATAAATGTAGAACCTATTATTATAGATGCAGCTAGGCAGTACAGTGGATAGAGAGCTAGGCCTGGAGTCAGGAAGACTCATCTTGGCAAGTTCAAATATAGTCTCACACATTTACTTAACTGTGTGACCCTGGACAAGTCATTTAACCCCATTTGCCTTAGTTTCCTAATCTGTAAAATGAGCTGGAGAAGGAAATGGTCGAACACTCCAGTATCTTTGCCAAGAAAATGCCAAATGGGGTCACAGTGAGTCAGACACGACTGAAATGAACGAGCAATAAAACCTCCCAGGGTTGTCATGAGAATAAATGAGATAATAATTGTAAAGCATTTAGAGTACTTCCTGGTCCATAATAAGCATTATGTAAATGTTAGCTCTTATTATTAACATCATTTCCTTGATATGCACTGCTGTCTCCAAGATCTAAATAGCAGCATTTTTCTAAGCTGGTTTTCCTAGAAGTGGGGTACAGACGAGAGATTTTGTTCAAGAATAGTTATGGGATTATTCTCAAACCCTAGTCTGAAGCTTATTAAAGGGGGAAGAAAAAATTGACAAAGAGGAATTGTTGCTCTCATGTATATATTTTTAAGTCAGTAGTTTTCAAAACAGGACCTAGCATTTCTGTTAGAGCCCTTCAGACCAAGTTCTATTTGGGGTTCTATATATGGAGGCTTGGTTCTACGCATTATTTATTATATGTGATTTTGATCAAGCATCCACAGTTTCCTCATAAGTGAAATAAAGATAATACTTTAACAGCTGATTCACATGGTTATTGTGTGCAATGAGTTTTGGTAACCCTAAAAAAGTGTGTAAAAAGGTTATTCGTTTCAGTTTAGAAAAAAATTCCATTGAGAGTCTCTTAATATTAC